>NC_064884.1:45979429-46718179 GCF_929443795.1 Astur gentilis | reverse complement strand
TGATAAGTATCTGAGTTTGCAGGATATGGCCTGTTTCCAGTGACAGTCGTGCCAGGCGAGAGGGGGATGCCTTTGTTCTGGCTCATTGTGTTGACTCGGAGGGAAGGAAGTAGCTGGAGTTCCTGATGTTCTCAGCTGGCGGGGCAGGATCCCCAGGAGTCTTGGGATTGCTCCAGCAGGTGTTGTTGTGGAGAACAGGATCCCTGCCTTCCCAGTGATGTGGATTTGTTCTGGACTGACCTGACCCTCTGGAGAGCATGTGTATTGTTTTCTCTTGAAGTGGCTAATCAAATGAAGAAAACATATGTTGGCCACTTAATCTTAATCTCCAGAAAGTATTTGGGACCTGAGCTGTGATCTGGAGGGTGAAGAGCTTTGCCCAGCGTAGCTCTCTGCTCTGAATAAAACCCAGGACAAAACCTCTGCTTTGGCAGACTCTTTGTGTTTTGACCACGGACACTGCAGCCCCCATGTCGCCTTCAGAGCCCAGTGCTCCACAGAGCTGACTTCTTACTGTTCACAAAGTTTTCCCCAGATGCCCTCATCTTTCCAGAACTTCAGCTTGCCCAAGGAACAGCACTGTCCTGTGCTTGGGGAAGGATGAGAAAGCAGCTAAAAGCATCTGAATGTCACCCAGGTGAAGCTGTGCTGGAGTCACATATTCAATAAGCTTATGTCAGTTCTTGAGTGATGTAAGGGAAAGAAGAGCTGGGGACAGCACAGCTGGCTGAGCCAAGCAGCTCCCCATTTGCAGATGGACCGTCCTGTGCTGCCTCCGACCATGGGCTCAGGCCAGAGCAGCAGCGTGGTGCTGACCTTGGTCAGCTAGAGCAGCAGCACGTCAGCATGGTGGTGGGAGAGCGCTCACGGTGAAGGCATGCCAACACGCCATCCCTTCCAGCACTGCGTGAGTGATCGGGACGTCCTCTGCCATGGCAGCGCCAGAGAAACCTGCACAGAAGCATGGCTGGAATTGGTGTGGCTCTTCGGGGGTGGGCCTCAGTGGCTGTTTCGGCAGTTTGACCATCATGAGTGTCCTGGCTCTTGACATCTGCGTAGCTTGTTAGCTTGCAGCTGCGTTGGTGCAGTGGCTACTGCTGTGCAAGCATGACACACAGAGTGTGCAGCCTTGCACGGGAGATGCCATGGCAGATTCACTCTCCCAGGACACAGGGCAGCTCTGCTCCCAGCATCCCCAAGCTGGGCAAAGGCGAGCCATGCATGTCAAGCACTCGGGGTACCCCAGGGTCTGCCCTTGATTTCACTGGGCCCTGCTCCTGCCAGTGTTGGACTGGGATCCCCCACCTTTGCTCTGTTCAGCTCCTGCCTGCCCTGGGGCTGGAAATGGCACCCGGCCATCCTGCTGCCCAGGCTTTTTCCAAACCTCAGCCCAGCATCTCCACTCTTTGCGTGCCTGTTCCACGCACTGCCTTTCAGCTGCTGCTGGCTTTTTGACAGCGCTTGTCTCAGCAGCTCCATGCTTCTCCCACCCAGCTCCGTAGATTAAAACCCCTTGGGCAATAAATTTCTAAGCCATGGGCCGCAGCCCTGCAGCTGTGATGCTTCGTACAGTGATGGGCTATTTCCAGCCTGTCCTGGGAACAGAGAGGTGATTCATTGCAGCAGGGACGCACGCTATGTGCTGCTCAGATGAAAACCAATCCCACTCTAGACCTGTGCTCCTCTCCTGGGCACATGCTTGTCCTCTGCCACTGGGATCAGAAACTTGGCTGACCCAGAGGAGCAGAGAAGCTGAATGAATTTACCTCCTGTCCCGAGTAGAGACAGCGTAACCTTGCAGACCTAGCTGTGCGAGTTGGGGCTGCCATCTCCTCTGTCTTCAGATACAGGCTTGGACAAATTCCGCAACTAATTCCCCAGCGGAGAAATGAGAAAAATAGGGCGGCCTGCTGCATCCCAAGAGATGTCCCAGCCCCACATCTGGATCCTACAGGCCTTGGGAAAGTCTGAGTGCAGACTGGGGTTGGCCAGGCCACTGTGTGCATGCCAGGGAGCGTGGCTGGACACCCAGCTCCAGACTGTGCTGCCATCTGCAGCCCAGCACCACGCTGTGCCCAGGGCCACCACGGGCCGGACCCTGGCCAGGCCGGACACCTGGGGGTAGCCAGCGGTCTTACCAAGAGAAGACCACCCATGGGAAGGAAGGCAAAACGCCGTGGGCTGGGGGGGTACGGGAAGGGCTCTGGGCAGGCGCTGGGGAGCAAGGGGGCACCGCATCGCTCCAGTGGGTTCCCTGTGCCCCTCCACAGCAGGATGTGGGCAGGGGCTTTCGTGGGGCTAGGAGCAGGGAGCGTGCGATGGCCAGGTCCTGGGATGATGATGAAACTGGAGGGGATGGGATTGTTACAGGGGCACAGGAGGAAGGGAAGAGTCTCCAGTTTCAGTGCTGGCTTGCCTCTTCCTGCACTGCTGGAGTCATGGATGGGTTTGGAACCAGCCTGATGAGCAGAGCTGGTATACCTGAGCTTAAATATAGTAGAGCTCTAAGCTGCTGTGGGTAGGGCAGGTTCTCCTTACAGTAATTTGTCAGGTGCACTAAGGGAGGATGAGCCCAGACCTGACGTCGCCTGGGTCTGTTTAGCCGTGGGTCGTAGCTGTGCTTCTGCTCTGCAGCACTGCCAGGCAGGGGGCGGGGGGGGGCTGGCTCCCGAGGCTGGAAGGGCTGAGTGTGTGTGTCTCACTGGCTCCGCTCTGTGTCTTGCAGGATGAAGTGAAGCTCCCGTCTAAACTGAGCATCAGCAAGTCTCTAAAGGAGGGTGAAAAGCTGGAGAAGGAAGGCGAGGGCGAGGAGGTGCCTGTGGGTGAGGACCATGGAGAGGAGGACCACGTCCAGCTCTCCTCGGATGAAGAGGTGGAGATTGAAGAGATTATCGAAGAGTCACGGGCAGAGCGCATCAAAAGGAGTGGCATGAAAAGAGTGGATGACTTTAAGAAGGCATTCTCAAAGGAGAAGATGGAGAAGACTAAGCTAAAGACCAAGGAGAACCTGGAGAAGACCCGCCACAACTTGGAGAAGACCCGCCACAACCTGGAGAAGAGGATGAACAAGCTGGGCACCAAGATTGTGACTAACGAAAGGAGAGAGAAGATGAAGACCTCTCGGGACAAGCTGAGGAAGTCTTTCACCCCTGACCACACCATCTATGCCAGGTCCAAGACAGCCGTCTACAAAGTGCCACCCTTCACTTTCCATGTCAAGAAAATAAGAGAGGGCGAGGTGGAAGTGAAAGCCACGGAGCTGGTGGAGGTTGGTGGAGAGGAGGGAGAAAACTCGGATCTGCTGCGTGGTGAGAGTCCCGAGATGCACACACTGCTGGAGATCACAGAGGAGTCCGACGCGGTACTGGTGGACAAGAGTGACAGCGAGTAGGACAGGCTGCAGCGCGGAAGGGTTGTGGACGACGGCTGAACATGTAATCACTCACATTTCGAGATCTCTCTCTGCCCTGGTGCCCCAGGGAAAGTGTACACGATGCATATTTACTACCCTGCAGAGCCGACGCCAATCCCCTGCCTGCTTGGACAAGGTGTATTTTATATTTTAGTTTTAGCACACAGAAACGTTAGGAACACGGGACTGTTTTTCTTACACTGATAAATCACCCTTGGAGACCATTCCTGCCGCAGGCTGCGTGAGAGCCTTCTAGCACCAGACCTGAAGATGGGCTTTGAGTGACGGGACCCAGCCCAGCTGGAGAGTGCTAAAACCAAGATAACGGCTGTACACCTGGAAAGCTCAAGTGTCCTCCATGAGCAAAGACCTGGTGTCAAGAAAGTTTCCTGCCAAGCAGCCCGCCAGCCCACACCAGCTCCCTGTGCCAGGCTGCACGGCCATCCCTGCAGGCAGGAAGACTCCCAGCACCCAAGCTGGCCACCCCTTCGGGGGAGCAGAGGAACTGTGATGCACCCAGTGTGCGGGAGGGAAGAGCTGAGCAAGTCCTGCTGATGGGCAAGAGTGTGGGCAAAGCTGACCCAGCCATGTGGCACGCAGGCGGGTCTGCTCCTCTCTGCCCTCCCAAGGACCGCATTACATGGCGGTGCCTAGGACGGCTTCACTGAAAAGCCGCCCCGCTGCCGGGACTGCCGCAGGTGCCTGCGTGCACATCACACAGCCGGGGTCCACTGTTCCTTCCCACTGCGCTGGGGCTGTTGCTGCGACAGCCCTAGGGCTGCAGCAGGAGCAGCGTGGGCCACACGCTCCCCTGCCCGGGTTACAGATCTGGCTGCCAGAGGCCCAGCAGCTGTGGGTGAGTCCTTGCCAAGGCAGGGAGCACCGTGGAGGTGAGGTGCTGGATCTGGTCCCTCCACACCTGCAGGGGTGGTGGCAGCAGGCAGCAAGGTACATGCTCGCTGCCAAGGGAGAGGGGATGTGCAGGCAGCTGTGCTGGAGCAGCCACCACTGGGTGCAGCTTGTTTCCAGAAGGATATGGGATACGCTGATGCCATGTGAGGATCTTGACTGTCAGAGAGCAGCCTTGACACCGGTCCAGCACTGGACCTTGAGTATTTCTGAGCATCTGCTTCCTCCAGGGGTCCCGGCACAGCTCAGGCTCGTGCCCAGGTCCTGCGCTTTCCTCCCCGTTTCCCGCTTTGTGCAGCTTCACTCCCTGTCCCCTGCAGCAAGGCAACACTAGGATAGCACACCGCAGCTTGAGGGCACTGCCCTGGCTCAGCCCGGGGCTGCCATGCTCCGGCTCTCATGTAGGCAGCCACCACTGCAGCACGACCCAGCCCTGCAGGAGCAGGCAGCGAGGCAGGAGGCTGTGTGCCTCGGCGGCTTCGCCCGGGGAGGCTGATCCTGGTGGGCAGGCGAGGGAGGGACCCGGTCGTGCTCATCCCCGTCTGCTTGCTGGGCTCAGCCCTCCTCTGTGAGCGCAGTCGCTTTCCTCCCCAGCCCGCTCCCCCCAGGCAGCAGGGAGGGCTGCTGTTGCTAACATAACCAAATATATAAACTTGCTTTTCCTCTAAGAATTATTTTCCTTCTTATTGTCTACTGCATCCAGCCTGTCCCCGGCCCAGGGTCCTATCCCGGTGCCCAGCAGACACCTCCCCAGGCCCGTGCCGCCGCCATCGTCCCCAGAGGTGTGCCTGTGGCAGGCCCGTGTGCCGGGCATGTGGCAGGCTGGGGGACGGCACCGGGTGGCCCTGGAGGCTCCCGGTCGGGCCGGGGGCCCTGCCTCCCCCTTCGGGGGCAGGAGACACAGGCTTTTGGCCGCCCACAGCTCCTGCCCGGCCGTTCCCAGCCCAGCGCGGGCCCGCAGCCCGCGGGTCGCCTCCCCCCGCAGGGCCCACGGGCGGTTTTGACGTCGGTATTTCTTCTCACGGAGCGGCGGGGCCGGGCCAGCTGGCCCCGAGGGCAGGAGGCCCGGGCGGGCACAGCCGCCGGGGCGGCGGGAGCCCGGAGGAGCTCCCGGAGGGTCGTACCCGCGGCTGCGTCCCGGCGAAGCAGCGCAACTAATAAAGTCTCTTTTCTAAACCACCAGCGTGCAGCCTCTTCGTGGCGGCGGCCAGAGCCTCGGGGGGACACCCCCACCACCCCCGCGGGGAATGGTACGGCATCGCCCCACGCGGGGTCGCTGCCCGGCGCGGAGCACAGGGCCCGCCTGCGGCGGCGCTGCCCCTTTAAGGGGCGGTGGCGGCGGCCGCGGGCCGCGCGCTGACGTCAGGGCGCTGCCCGGAACTCAGCTGGGTTTCCCGCACGGCCGTTCCCGGCAGCTGCCGCCCCCCCGCCGCACCGCCCCCTCCCCAGCTCCGCCCAACGGCGGGAGGCGGCGCCGTCCGGGAACAGCCGGCACGGGGCAGCCCCCCCCCCTCCGCCCCGCCGCGAGCCGTGACGAGACGCGGGGGCGGCCGCGCTGATTGGCCCTCAGGGCCCGTCCCTCGCAGGGGCCGCGGGAGCGCCGAGCGGCTATTGGTCGCGCTCGGCGTGACGTAAGGGGTGGGGCGGGGCCGGGCGGGCAGCAGGTTTCTCGTCACTCGGGCAGGGTCCGGACGCGATCGTCGCCGGCACCGGGAGCCGCTGCCCCGCCCCGCCCCGCCCGGGACCGCCGGTGAGCGCGGGGAGCGGGTGGGGGGGGACGGGACGGGACGGGACTGGACTGTGGGGCCGGGGACCAGGGACCAGGTGCCGGGAGGCTCGGCCAGGGCCGCCGGGTGCCCGGGCCCGCTGCTGCTGAGCCCCGGGGGCAGGCTGGCACCGGGGAACCGGGTGTCAGAGCCCGGGTGCGCAGGCCCGGGGCTGGGTGCCAGAGCTCGGGGCGCCGGTATTCGCCCCCCCTCCCCGAGCTGCTTTGGGGCCGAGGCTGCTCACCTCGGTGGGGCTGAGCCGGGGCGGGGCGGGCACGGCTGCTGCTGCCGCCGCCGCCGTAGCGTCGGCCCACCCCCGGCCGGGGTGGCCTGGGGGCCGCTCCGGCAGCACCTCCGGCCCCTTGGGTGTCTGCGGGGCTGTCGGGGCGGAGGGCGCAGCCCCTAGGCGCACGCAGTGGGGTCTTTCCCGGGAGCCTCCCCCGTCGGCCGGGGCCTGTCCCTGCCCTCGGGGCCGGCGGTTTCACTTTTGTTGGGAGGCGGCAGCTGGTTCCCGCTGCGGCCCGTCCCGGTGGCCAGGCTGGGCCTGGTGCCGCCGTGAGCGGGTGCCCAGCAGCAGGTGAGGGCAGCACCCCGCGCTCCCGGGGTAGTCGTAATTGGGGAGGTACTAATTAACCTAAACCTCTAGTCTTGCAGCAAATGGGATTTTTTTCCTTCCCGCAGTTCCCAGCAGGCGCAGAGCGAGTCCTGGCTGGGCAGGGGCAGTTCCCAGAAGCCCATGAGGCTCCGAGCTCCCATGGCGCTGGCGTTGTTGTGTGCTGTGTGTGGGGTCCCTGCTCCCCAATCAGTGAAGCATGCTTACACCGCGCAAACCCCAACAGAGTGTTCAAAGCCTAAATGGGCTTATCGGAGAATGAGAAGCATCTGGACTGGTAGGGCCTGAGGAGCTGCCACCTGGTCTGGTTTTGGTGAGCCTGGATGGTGGGCTCTCTCATGGTGTGTGCTTTGAGGGGTTTAACTGTAGGATGGCCCTTGGGCCACAAACTCCAGATTGCCTGAGCAAGGGTTCAGGACAGATGTTGATGCAGCCTGTCTCAGTAGTGAAATGTTCATGCTGATGAAATGACTCGTAACCAAGACTGAAAGCCTAACTGAGGGTCCTGCGCCTGGGCAGACCAAGGGTTGAAGACCTGATTGACCTCTCTAGTAGAGCTGTGAGCTCAGGGCTGCAGCTTTAGCCACCCCTTGAACAGAACTGCTCAGCAACGTCTTGCTTGGGGTCTTCTGCCTGGACCAGGCTTTGGTTCGATAACCATCCTTGCCAGCAGTACGTGTGAGGCAGAGTGGCCAAGAAGCAGGTGCAGAGCAGAGCTGTCGGGTCGTGCATCTCGGGTGAATATGAGCCGTGTGGCCAAGTACCCCGAGTGCTCTGCAGGCGCTGACAGCTCTGCCCACCACTCCTGCCTGCTGCCGGCCTCTGTGCTGCCTGTCAGCTTCCCACCACTCAGCACAACGCTGTCCTGAGGTGTGCGTGACTCCTGTTCCACAGGCTGCCTGTGCACACCCATGTGTGCCTGTTGGAGGGGTGCAGCTGGAGGACCAGCAGTGTGGGGGGAGCAGGGATGATGTCCCAGGTGTGGAGGGTGGGCTGCCCTGGGCCCGCTCCAGAGAAGGTCCCTTCTGCATCTGCAGGGTACTGTCCCTGCCTGTGTGTGCACCTCAGGGCAGTTGACCCCGTTTCCACCCTGAAAGCGATTGCTGCCACTGTCACTCCCCAGTGCACCCTCTTCTGCTGTTTCCTGTGGATCTGTCGGAGCTGCTGGAGTGGTGGTGGCAGAGGACAGGAGAGGTGTGTGGCTGGGCATCCTCTGCCCTGGAGGGGATGGTGACAGCATTACTTGCAGCTTCTGCAGTGAGAGTTATGTGTTGGGATGGACCCTGGAGAGCTGCTCAGTTGCAGTGAGGAACAGCCAGCTGTGGCCTGTGGGTTGATCAGGGAACTCGGTGCTGTGGCTTCGAGGTCTCCCAGAGCCTCCATCTGTCCTGTGCTGTCACCCTCTTTTCCTTTCACAAATCTCTGCATCACTGCTCTGTTTTTCCACCTCCAGGGCTGGCTTTGAAAACACTCCAGAGGAGCGGAGCCAAGTTGTCCTAATAGCCTTTTCAAAACTTGCTCTTGTGTTTGCCTGGAGCAATTAGCTGCTTTGTTGTAGAAGAACAGTTTTTCATCAGCCTGTTGTGTGGAAGCTGGGGCAGCGAGGCACCTGGCATCAGTGCAGCAGTTTGTTGGAAAGCCGGAGCTCCCATGAAGCATTGTTGATGGCATCTGTCATGAGTCTCTGATGCTCCCACTGGTGATAACTCTGTTAATGTGACCTATGCGGTGCTATAGGTAACTGAGCTTCCTCCTGCTCGTGGCACTGCAGGGGATGAGAAGTGCCACAGTCCTTTCAAGGCCCTCTCTGGTGATTCCCCTGTACCTGTTGCCCCAGGGGTCATTGCTGCTTGTTGGGGGGGCACAGGCGAGGGCTGTTCTCAGGCGCATCCCAGAAACGGGAAAGCAGATGGAAGGCAATTGTGGGACTGCTTCCAGGGCAGCAGCCCTGTTTTAAATAAGGCTGTTGGAGTGTGCAGAGCTCTGCCAAGCTGCCAGTGACGCCACACAGCTCAGGCCCGGCTCTCGTGCTCTGTCCTTGCAGGGGAGCTAAAGAAAGATGAACTTTAGCTCTTGAGTTACTTTTAGCAGCTTTGCTCTGAGCTCTGGACAGTGTGTTTACCCCTGGGCTTGCATCATGCCGTGCTTGGCCCTGGCTGCATTGGTTGCTCCCTGGCTCCGTTCCAGAGATGGGAGGAGACGCTAACCGCAGAGACAGGCAAGCCCAGCGGAATCGGAAAGGTTCAACCCTCAGATCTTTAAACCCAGTCAACGGAGGCTTCCCAGTGGCGGGGCTGGCTGGGGAGAGGCTCCTGTGTGGGGTTTCAGGGCTGATGAGATCAGAGCTTCCCTAACGCTAGTGACTGTGACAATAAGGAACATCACAGGGACCTTTTCCCTCTGGGATAGTCAGTGCTTCAGGCTGCCTGGCTGCCTTCTGTTGATGCTGGAGGAGCTGGAGCTCGGTGCTGCACCAAAGGAGCCAACATCTCTCAGCCCTTCGGGAGGGAGAGGAGTCTTTTGGCTTCCTGACTGCTTCCTGCTCCCTGTTGGTCCTGTCTTCCCACATCGTTCCCTGAGCTGACAGTGAGCCAGGCAGTCTCTGTCACAGGGCCCCCTCCCCGGGGCTGTGTGCCCTCCTGTCACCTGCTGCCGCAGACCTGTCTCTCTTGGCATGAGCCCATGTTCTAGCTAAGCCCATCTTGAGGCTGAGAGATCCCTCAAGGTGAGAACTGGGTGCTGTGGAGCCTCTGGGGATGCAGCGAGCAGAGACAGTGTCCTGCCCTGGGCTGGCTGCAGGCACAGCTAGCAGGCAGCGGCCTTCTCTGCAGGCTGCTGCCCTGCTCCCACGCGGAGCAAGCCTGCCGTGGTGATTCTGTACTTGTGCTTGTGGTCTGCAGTGACTTCCTTTGCTTCCTCGGCTGCTCGGCTTGAAGGAGGTGCCTGCGGTGGGAAGAGGCAGAGCAGCTCATGTTTCGCTGCGTGCTAGTTCTGTTTTTCAGGGATCGGTACGAGGGTGTGCGGTGCTGGGGCCCTGGCAGGGCGCCGGCTTCCTGCGACCGCGGAGCATGCGCTGCAGCGGGGAGGATCTCGTGCTTGAGCGGGAGCCCGGGCTGCCACGGTGGCTCATCCTGCAGCTATTTGTGGCAGTGAGAAGTGGCTGATTCCTGTCCAAATGCCACTTCTGCGCAGCAGCCTGAGGGCTTTGCTTTTGGCCTTTTGGTGCACTGCAGATTGGGGCTCCAGTACTGCCCTGAAATACCCAGGTTGTGGCTTTCTTGTGGAAGATCTGCTCGGATCAAGGAGGGTCCAGTGAAGTGGCATCTGGTTCAGCTGCTGCAGCCTGATAGGAGAAAGTCTGTCCGTGACTGTTCCGCACTGGCAGTGCCTGGGAAGCTGGCTCCCGTGCAATGGCGATGCTGCAGCACCGGTCCTTGGCTCCTGGCTCAGGGCTGGGGACGCTGCTCTGGCAGGAGACAGTCTGGGGCAGTGGCTACCGTTTCCGGACAGGCTGGAGAAGCACCCACCGTGCACAGGGTTGCCATCGTGGTGGTGCAATAGGAAATGAGGTGGCTGAGCTCACCGGCAGGCAGGGCACTCTAGTGGCTTGTAGGTTTTCAGCTGTTGCCTGGCCCATGTATTTGTTGGGGTTTTCCCCCCCAGAAGCAGCACTGTATGGTTCACACTGTAATAATAGCCTCCAGTACCAAGTTAAAAGGTCTGTGAACACACCACAGCTGCCTGTGTGGAGGGAGTATTCCACATGCTGCTGCAGCCAAACAGCCAGCAAACAGCTGAATTCACTGCAGAATGTGGGCTTTGATGTGATGCCCAGTACGCAGCCATGAACTGAAGCTAATGGCCCAGCCTTTCTTGGTCTGCAGTTGCAGAAAACAAAAGTTCTGGGGCTGCAAAGGCCCTGTCACATCAAGACAAATCTTTCTCTGAGGCTGAAGGAGAGTCTGTTGTTTACAGGCTCCTGCATGGGCTGGGGTCTCTCTCCTCCTCCCTCTCACTTATTGCTCCATTGAAAACAGGCTTGGTTCACATGGCCCTCACTGAGGGTTGTGCCAGAGGGTTGTTGTTCAAGGTCAATGTCCTGTGGATGTTGCTCCTGTCTTTGGGCCTGTTCAATGCTGTAAAGTTCTAAAAACCTCTTTAACTTCATGTCAGGTGCCAGTGTCTGTCTTCTTCCTGTGTCTCAGTCCACAACAGGATGTTGTCCTTTTCTCTCCTTTTCAAAAAGTATCCAGAAAAATGGGGAAAGTGTCATGTGCGGCAAAGATCAGAAGAGCACGACATACAGTGATGTTGAAAGTGTCAGGTGACAGTGATCTGATATGTGGGCCCATCTTGGAGAAGCTGCTTGTGAAACACAGCTCTCTATGCTGTGCAGCCCCTTGTGGTCAAGCGGGGCCTTGGGGCATGGGAGCTGTGGGTGGGCAGCTGTGGGTGGTGGCAGGGTGCCCGTGGTCATCTCTTGTGCTGCTGGAAATCTGCACAAGCACCCAGATCTGTGCTCCAGGCAAGGTTCAAAACTCCTGCCTGATGCTACTGTGTGCCCAGAGAGGTCTTACTTGCCATCAAGGCTTTGTAAATGTCTGTCCTGCCTAATAAAAGCCTGCTTGGCTCCTAGGTGGAGCAGCTGCTCTCGCTTGTGTCTTCACCTGCTTCCAGCCCATCCTGGGGCCTAGGGCAGAGCAGCCTGGTTTGCTGGAGGGGAATAAATCCCATCTCAAGGGGTGGCATGGCCATCCTCCCATCTGCCTCCTCTTCACTCTGCTTGTCGGGCGCTGCTCTGTGCCTCCCAGCACCCCTCCTGCTGCTGGCCTGTTCCCAGACCTTCACACCTCCTGGGGCATTTGCTGTGATTTCCTTCGCGCTGGCTCCTCGGGGCTGCCCCACTGTGATGGTTTGCTCCCGCAGAAGCTGCGGCGGGCTCATGTGCCCATGGTGCCGCGGGATGGAGTGCAGTGCCCTGACCCACACCGAGCCCAGGGCCAGCCTGGGACTCCTGGCTGGTGCTGGGCCCCATTGCCTGCACTCTGCTCCTGCAGCCCCGGTTGGGCCACCAGCCTGGCTGCTGGTCACTGGCTGCCCAGCTGTCCCCAAACCCCAGCTGGCATGTCACTTGCTGCAGTGACCTTTGGGAAGAGCAAACAGCTTTCTGCAGGGAAGTGACTTTGTGCTGGCGTAGAGCAAAGCTCTGTGCCTTTGCTCCCTAAGCACAGCTTGCGGTCCCCTCGTTAGCATTAGTTTGATTTCCATCGATATACAAGTCGCTAACTCGAAAATTGCTCCTTCCTTGTTTCTATTGTTTCCTGGCAGTCTCCGCCTTCTGCACTTACTGTAAGCTTTGCAGCTCCTTCCCTGCCTCCCGGAGCAGAGGCAGGCATGCGCACCTCTGGCTGGAGGGTGCCTGGAAGACATTGGCACCACATTAAAGCCTTGTACCTGTCACTTGTGACCTACATGCCCAAGACCCCTCTTTTCCCCTGTGGCAAGAAGGTAGGAAAGCTTTGGGAAATGGTGCGTCTCTCTAGGAGAAAGCTTTGCCGAAGGCAAGCACTTGGGAAGTGTGCTCTCATGTGGGGAAGCTCGGTGCTTGGCAGGCTGAAGCAGGACAGATGGAAGCTCAACTCCTGAAGCCGAGCCCAAAGCTGTGTTCCCTGTGCTCTGGGAGCTTCTGTGCAGCTCAGCACAGGTCTGAGGGGTTTGATGGTGTTCGGAGCTGCCTATGACATAACTTTTAACCTCGCTCAGACCCTGTGGTGTGAGGAGTGCTGAGAAGTGAGGCTTCCTACCTGACTGGGTTTGTAAGAGCGACTGCATCTGGCCTGACCTGCTTGGGGCTGCACCCAGCCCTGCGGGCTTGTGCCTCTCCGAGATCTCGGGTTTGTGGGCTGTGAGATCCTCCACAGGGGTGGGAGAGGATGAGGCTCAGCTCAGCAGCTAGGGCCTGCCTGCTCTGCTCCTGTAATCTGGTGCAAATGGCCACTGGTTGCCGGTGCCAGTGTGAGCTTTGCTGTTCTGAGCTCAGATGTTTCAGATTAATTTCATGACATGTGGTAAAAAAAGAGTGAGTCAGAATCTGGGCTTTATTCAGCTTTGCAGCTGGGCCAGCTGGAGTGAAACCTTTCTGCCACCGCTCTTCTTGGGAAGCTCGGCTGGGCTGGGGCCGAAGCCGCCTTCCACGCTTGCCTTTGGCTGGATTTCGAGTTGAGCTCTCGGGATGAAGTGGTGCTGCTGGGCCCTCACTTTTTGGTGCTCTGGCTGCTTTGGCGCTCACCCTGCAGGCAGGCGAGGCTGCGTGGCCGTGTCCTGCGCTGTCAGGGGCTCTGGGGCCGAGTGCTGCAGCATGGATGTCAGCAGGTGTGAAAAGGGCTTTTCCCCTCGCAGCCAGGCTGGTTCCTTCCCCAACCTCCCTGAGGCATGCGTGCCAGTATTCCCACACTAAGGATGCATTTTCAGTCTGCAGTTCCGCCTTCTCTTGACCCAGGCCCGCCCATGGGTGACAGCAGAGGTGCCTGCCCTGCCAGCTGGAGCTGGCAGCCGCTCTTGCCTTGCCAGAGCCCAGCCTGGAAGCACAAACTGGTGCTGGTCCCAGGGCTCCTTGAACTGGTCCTGTGGCTACGGGCTCGGGGTGGATTTTGCTGAAGAGGAACCAGCTCCTGGATGTGTGCTCAGCTCCTCAGGGACACTGGGCCTGGGCTCATCCCTCGGGGTGCGTTGGAGCTCTGCAGTGTCGTGGGCCCAGAGCTGTGCACACAGCAGCTGCCCTTGGAGGGATGGGCACTGCCTGGCCCTTGCCAGTGCCAGCCCTCTCAGAGCTGTGTGCCCCGGGCTCGCCGTGTCCCACCTGTCTCTGGTTCTTGCCCCATCAGCCCTCCCCAAAGGGGAGCAGTGGTTGTAGCTGGGTCCTGCTGAATGGCTGGCAGGAGGGAGTTTGGAGAGTCCTGGGTGCCAGCTCTGAGCAGCATGTGTGCCCATCCCACCAGGTCTCCGGAGCTGGCCAGGATGGCCCAGTGGAACCAGCTGCAGCAGCTCGACACGCGATACCTGGAGCAGCTCCACCAGCTCTACAGCGACAGCTTTCCCATGGAGCTCCGGCAGTTTCTAGCCCCATGGATTGAGAGCCAGGACTGGTAAGGTCTTGCGAAAGGCCAGCGTAGGGACGTTGCTCCAGACACCTGCTCTGGGGAGGCAGCAGGTCTGGAGGAGCTCTGCCACTTTCCCTGGGCTCTTGATGTGGCAGGGCTGGTCTTCCTCCCTGAGGCTCGTGTGGCGGGAAGGGGAGTGGGACTCTGTGTGCATAGTGCCAGACCCCGGACCAGGAGAAGGGAGAGCTCCAAAGCGGAGGTGTCCCCGTCCAGGGCTGACTTACATTGACCTCTGTTGTAAGCGAGGTTGACACAGAGCACTGATTCCTGGATCCCATCCAGAGAGCACATGGGACTGGTGAGGTGCTTGCATGCACTGTCTGCCTGGCTTAAGGCCAGACTTTAAGTCCAAGTCCAAAACCTCTCTGTTGTGCTGCCCTTGTGGGTGCAGTCCAAGGGCTTGCTTTATTGGCGTGAAGCAAGTCAGGCCTGCTCTGGCCCTTGCTCTGATGCAGGTTAGGAAGATGGCTGGGGTGTTAAATTGTGTGGGGGACGACAGGCATGAGCAGACCTGCCCTGCCTGCAGCGCTGGCTGCAGTGCTGCCTTGCCCCTTCCCCTGCGCCGGGCACCCAGGACTCTGCCCTCCCTCGTGCAGGGCGTACGCCGCCAGCAAGGAGTCGCACGCCACACTGGTGTTCCACAACCTGCTGGGGGAGATCGACCAGCAGTACAGCCGCTTCCTGCAGGAGTCCAACGTCTTGTACCAGCACAACCTGCGGCGCATCAAGCAGTTCCTGCAGGTGAGATGGGAAGCACTGGTTTGGCATGGGGAGGCATGGGGGGAGCCTGTGGAAGTCCAATGGCTTCCTCAGCACAGCTCACGACCCACACCCCTAAAGGATGCTGGGAGTCACATTGTGCCTGCTAAACTTGGGGATTTGAACCTTTTACAGAGCAGATACTTGGAGAAGCCAATGGAAATAGCCCGCATCGTGGCTCGCTGCCTGTGGGAAGAGTCCCGGCTCCTCCAGACGGCTGCCACTGCAGCCCAGGTCAGTGGCTAGGGTGACCTGGGGCCACTGTCCCACCGCCCACCCAGCAGCGCTGTGTGGGTACTTGATGCTGTAGGGAAGCAGCAGTCTGAAGCTCCCCACTCTCTTCCTTCAATAATGATAGCTGCTTTGTGCTGAGGGATGGTCCAGCTGCGGTGGCTGATAACTTCTGCTCTCTAGGCAGCAGCTGCTTCCCACCAGGATGCAGCCTGGGTGCTCTCTGTCTGGGGTGGCTGTTAGCTTTGTGCATCCGTCTCTCATCTTGCCCCTTGCTTGGGGTGCGCCCTGCACTGTGCACCTTGCTGTGCAGCCCTGGAGCTAATGCTACAAGCGAGCAGCCAGCTGCACTGGGTTTTGTTAGTGAGGGTGTGAAGACCCTTCCTGCAAAACCTCCTCAGGCAGGGAGGGGAGTGTCCCTGGGTCATGGCCCTGTTCTAATGCCCTCTTGTCCCCTCTGCAGCAAGGGGGACAGGCAACACATCCGACAGCAGCTGTAGTGACGGAAAAGCAGCAGATGCTGGAGCAGCATCTGCAGGATGTGAGGAAGAGGGTGCAGGTATGAGTGCTGCCTAGGCACCTTCTCCTTTACCCACCGGGGTGATTTAGTGCTTTGAATAAATCCATATCTCTTGCCGTGCAGGATCTGGAGCAGAAGATGAAAGTGGTGGAGAATCTCCAGGATGACTTTGATTTTAACTACAAGACTTTGAAAAGCCAAGGAGGTAATGGAAGCTCATTAGCATCTGGCAAACCAAAATGTGTTCCTGCTAGGAAACTTACTGGAGGGCACGTTCCAGTCTTCCTGGTGCCTCCGCTCCGAGCAAGAAGGGTGGCTTAGGCTCAGGACATTTGCATGGCAATTGGAGAAACCTTGCCTTCTGACACCGCCTCCAGGGAAGTTGAACCAGAGCTCTGCCTGTGAGCAGAGAAATGCCATGTGGGGGTGATAGCGCTGCTGTGCCTGCAGGAAAGCCAATAAGGTGCTTAGAGGCTGTGTGAGATCGCTGGTTAACTATTAAAGTTTTTCTAGGGTGCCCGCTCCTTTGCAGTGGAAGTCTTTTGTTTGTGTGATGCTTGGGAGGGTAGGAGGAGTCCATGTGCATGGCTGAAGCTTTCTCACCTCTTTGCACAGACATGCAGGACCTGAATGGAAACAATCAGTCGGTGACCCGGCAGAAAATGCAGCAGCTGGAACAGATGCTCACGGCGCTGGACCAAATGCGAAGGGTATGTCCTGCAGCTGGCCCTCCAGATCCCCCTGGAGTGCAGCAGTGTCCTTTTTTCTGGGGTATGTGTTTGGTGTTCCTGCATGGCCAGAACTGAGAGCAGTGCTGGAAATGCAGCCCTGAGCGACTTCTTTCTTGTCTGTGAATGTAAAACTTGCAGATCTCGGAGGGAGTCAGAGGGTGTTGAAGGTTCTGCTTTCTTTTTTGACAGGGTATTGTGAGTGAGCTGGCTGGACTGTTGTCAGCTATGGAGTATGTGCAGAAGATGCTGGCAGATGAGGAACTGGCAGACTGGAAGAGACGGCAGCAGATCGCCTGCATTGGTGGCCCACCAAATATCTGCTTAGACCGGCTCGAGAACTGGTAGGAGCTGGCTGGGGGTTGGATCAGTCACCAGAGAGGTGGCATTCAAACACCTGTAGTGGAAGTGAGCTATTTGCCTCTGGAAACATCTTTGCAAAATGGCTTCTGATGCCTGCAAGCATAAATGTAATCTGCTAGTCAGGCTGATCCTTCATAGTGGGCACTAATGCTGGACTGGTTAGCCCCAGGCCTGTGGGATTTTGAGGCTGCTGTGAGAAGTTCCTGTTGTGTCTCTGCAGAACTTGGGTGTGTGTAGGTTTCTTTTGTAATGCATGGCCTAGAAAAATGCGCTGGGCCAGGAGCCATAGGCATGTTCTGTTCTCTTCTGGTTTGGTACAGAGAGCATCCTCTTTTGCCCAAGCAAGAGAAGAGTAGGGCTCTGCGGGCTGGGACCATGCAGGGCTTGGCAGTCAGAGCTAACACTGGTTCTTCCTGCTCCTCTAGGATAACCTCTCTTGCTGAATCACAGCTACAGACCCGGCAGCAGATCAAGAAGTTGGAAGAACTGCAGCAGAAAGTGTCCTACAAGGGTGACCCAATTGTCCAACACCGGCCCATGCTGGAGGAGCGGATTGTGGAGCTGTTCAGGAACCTGATGAAAAGGTGCCAAGGGCTGGGAGGGAGCTGTGGACAGTCCCCTGGTCACAGGCAGCAGGTGGAGGGGTGGGCAGTGAGCGTGTTGGGCCAGACTGAGGTTTAACTGTGGTTCTTGTGCCTTTCCCTGCAGTGCTTTCGTTGTGGAGAGGCAGCCCTGCATGCCCATGCACCCCGACCGGCCCCTGGTCATCAAAACTGGCGTGCAGTTCACCACCAAAGTCAGGTGGGTCACCGGTCCTTGCAATCCTGCTGCACTACGGGCAGAGGAAATGAGCTGTGTGGGGGAAAGCAAAGCAGGATCTCTCTCCGAAGGAGATGCTGGTGCAGATCCAGCCTCCAGCTTGCCTGGGGAGTGCTGGTGCTGCGAGGGAATGAATCCCAGCAGGCTGGCCCTGCTGGAGTGCCGCCTGTGTGACTCAGTGCAGGGATGGTGGCTGCTGGCTGGGGCTCTGCTGTGTTCCTGGAGGCAGCCAGAATTCTGGTAAATCCCGCTGCAGGGGTGGGGAGCAGGAAGAGTCAATGCATCTCTGGCCAGCTGTCTCTCAGCTGGCCTGTGTTCCCTGCCAGCCCCCACAGAGAGCAGCTGCTCCAACACCAAGCTCTACCTGGAACTTCTTCAGCATCTCCCAGCTGTGCCCCTGTTGCCCCCTTGGGATGTGGCAACATCTTGCCACAGAGCAGTGTGGTGGGTGTTTGTTCAGAGCAGATGTCTGCCTGGTGCAGGCAGTCAGCAGCCAAACCGAGCCCTTCTCAGGGTGCTCAGGGGAGCATGGGCACCTCCTCAGTTCTGGGGGCAGGTGTCAGGGCTGACGTGTCAGAGCTCTGCGTGCAGATGGGCTCAGGGATGCTGGAGGAGCTGGGTAATACCACATCTCTGTGAATTTTGTGGTGTGAACTGCGGTGCTGTTTGCTGGGGGGATGCACACAGCACTGCTGTCCATCCAGCTGTTCTGCAGCCAGATGCTGTGTTGAATTGGAGTTTTTTGCCTGCGCAGGATGTTCACGCTCACACTCTTTGTCTGCTAACTCTTTGCAGGTTGTTGGTCAAGTTTCCAGAGCTGAACTATCAGCTGAAAATTAAAGTCTGCATTGACAAGTGAGTCCTGTGCTCTGATCCTGGTGATTTTGAGTGGGATTACTGGAGTGGGACTTGTTCCTGCTGCCGTTGGGTTAGGCTCCACCCCTGCACCGAGGGCCAGTGTGATGCCCAGTAGAAGGGGAGGGTGCAGGGTGGCACTGGGTCCCAGAGGTTTGTTCCCATGTGGGGGGACAGCCTTGGGGGGCTTGTGGGACTTGATGTTGTGATGTAGCCAGCCCCACACACCAGCTGGTCTACATCAGGGTGGGAAGCCCATGGCCATGACCGGGTGTGTGTCTCCCCTTTCCTAGGGACTCCGGGGATGTTGCAGCACTTCGAGGGTAAGTGCAATGTCTTTTCTTTTCTTGCTTCTGTTTTTAATCCTGGCAAATGCCTGCTGCATGTTCGCTCTGAGAGGGCCCTGTCAACCACGCTCTGTCTTTCCTCTTTTGAGGTCCCGGAAATTTAACATCCTGGGGACAAACACCAAGGTCATGAACATGGAGGAGTCAAACAATGGTAGCCTCTCAGCAGAGTTCAAGCACCTGGTAGGTATCACGAGCTTTCAGGCTGCTCCTGTTAAGGCCGTGTGCCGTCATGGTGTTGCTTCAGCCTGTTCCTTCTCTCCACAGACCCTGCGGGAACAACGGTGCGGTAATGGAGGCAGAGCCAACTGTGATGTAAGTGCTGGGGGAGCCCTGGGTAGGAGAGCCCTTTGCCAGCAGCTCTGCTCCCTGTCTCGCTCCCTGTTGAGCAGCTGAGCCATGAGGGGAAGCAGGAGCCCTGTCCTGAGAGGGACTGTCCACAGGCACCCTCTGGTGTGTTGGCAGCTGCCAGACCAGCCCTCTTCACCCAGACCTAAGCAGCAGTGTTGGGCCCGATCGCCGTGTGTCAGGCTGAGGGCAGGTTTCTCCTGCGTGCTCATTATGTCCTTCCATCTTAGGCCTCGCTGATAGTCACTGAGGAGCTGCACCTCATCACCTTCGAGACAGAGGTGTACCACCAGGGGTTGAAGATCGACCTGGAGGTGAGCTGTGGGTTACTGCCTGTCACTGCCATGGGCCTGGGTGCAGAGGAGCCCTGGGAGATGTCCCAGCCCATGGTCACATCCTGTCTTTGCAGACCCACTCGCTGCCTGTGGTGGTCATCTCCAACATCTGCCAGATGCCCAATGCCTGGGCATCCATCCTGTGGTACAACATGCTGACTAACAACCCCAAGGTAGGGCCTGGCACTGTGGGGGCAGCTGGCAGAGCAGCAGTGCAGGCTTTGGGATCAGAGTGTCCCACCAGGCAGGCTGCAGGCAGGGAGAGGGAAGCTGTGGCCTGGGAGCAGGGCTGGGGCAGGACCTGACCCTGCTTCTGTCCCGTGTCCTGCTCAGGGCTGTGTTTTCCCTCACGCAGAACGTGAATTTCTTCACCAAACCCCCCATTGGGACCTGGGACCAGGTGGCAGAGGTGCTGAGCTGGCAGTTCTCCTCCACCACAAAGCGCGGCCTCAGCATTGAGCAGCTGACAACACTGGCAGAAAAACTTCTAGGTAACCTGCTGTGGGTGTCCTGCCCGTCCTTGCTGTCCCTCAGGGTGGCTTCTCATCTGTAAATGCAATACAGGAGCAAGATCGTGTTGTTTGGGAGAGGAGCTATAATTTTCAGTTCCTTGGTTTTCTCCCAAACAACACAAACCTCGGGTTGCTCCCTGGAAGTGTGGTGTCTTTGGAAGAACAGCTCTATCTAAATGTTGATGCTCCTGTTCTCTGCCAGGGCCAGGTGTGAATTACTCTGGCTGTCAGATCACCTGGGCCAAGTTCTGCAAGGTATAACTTGCTCTCTTCCCCTCAGCACCTTCCCTTGGCTGTTCCCTTCCTCTAAGCCATGCTCATGGCCTCTCTGCCCTCTTCCTCAGGAGAACATGGCTGGCAAAGGCTTTTCTTTCTGGGTCTGGCTGGACAACATCATTGACTTGGTGAAAAAGTACATCCTGGCGCTGTGGAACGAAGGGTGAGCCTCGGCCAGTGTCGGTCTAGAGACCCTTGGTTGGGCTGGGTCTTGGGAGGGGTCCCACGAGTCGTGTCCTGATGGAGTGGGGTGCCTTGTCCACGTGCAGGTGGGCTCTCCTGGGATGCTTTTTCTGTCCATGCCCTGTTGACTGGTTCAGAGTGAAAACCCACGTGGGAGTCCTTAAAATGTTGGTGGCTCTGCTGGTGGCCAGCCCAGGTCCTGCTGCTGCTTGATACTGTGCAGAGAGCTGGCAGGATTCACATCCTGGAATAGCTGCCCCAGTATCCTGACCCACCCTTGCTCTCCTCGCTTTCTGCTGCCCAGGTACATCATGGGGTTCATCAGCAAGGAGCGGGAGCGAGCCATCCTGAGCACCAAGCCTCCAGGAACCTTCCTGCTGCGGTTCAGTGAGAGCAGCAAGGAAGGTGGCATCACCTTCACATGGGTGGAGAAGGACATCAGCGGTATGTTGCTCTTCCCCTTGCTGCCCTGGGTGCGGTGCCTTTCTCAGCCAGTGTTCCTGGCTCCGAAGGGGGCTTGGAACGCCCTGACAGACACTTGTTATTTGTCCTTGTCCTGACAAGAACTCTTCCTAGGTTAACTCTTTGAGCCTGGGTGCCCTTTGCTGGTCTCTGCCTCCTCAGTGTCCCCGTCTATGTGCCGCCCATGTGGCGCAGTTTTCTGTGACCCTGAAACCACCTGGCAGGTCCCCGTCCTGTCCCGTGGTCTGCTGGGTGCCTCGTGAGGCTGAGCACAGCCCCAGGCCGACCTTGTCCCTGCTGCTCCTGGGGTGTTTGAGGAGGGCCCTGTCTTTGCCCAAGGAACGTGCCCTGTGTCAAAAGTCTCCTTGTACAGGGAAGACCCAGATCCAGTCTGTGGAGCCTTACACCAAGCAGCAGCTGAACAACATGTCATTTGCGGAGATCATCATGGGCTACAAAATCATGGATGCCACCAACATCCTGGTGTCCCCCCTGGTGTACCTGTACCCAGACATCCCCAAGGAGGAGGCATTTGGGAAGTACTGCCGCTCTGAGAGCCAGGAGCACTCTGAAGCTACTGACTCAGGTAGTTGTTGACTTTCTGCGCTCCAGCACGGCTCATGTATTGTGAGGAGGCTCCAGAGACAGCACTGGTGGAAGAGCTGTCACCAGCCAGGATCCTGTGCCGGTCCCTGGAGGGCATATCCACAGGGGACTAGCAGTGGGGTCCCCATGGGGTGCAGGCAGAGAGGGCTGTGCTGGGGCTGGAAGGGTGGGCTCTGCCTGGAGGTCTGTGCTCTGGAGGGGGAGGAGAGCAAGGTTCCCCCTCTGGTGGCTCTTGACAAGGCTGCTCACTCCTCTGCAGGTGCTGCTCCGTATCTGAAGACCAAGTTCATCTGTGTCACTCCGTGAGTGTTCCAGGGGGGTGTCTCTGAGTGCTGAGGCGGCATTTGTGTGCTCAGCCTTGCTTAAGGAGGGGTTGCCTTCCCACCGCTGCCTGGACTCTGCCTGGGTACCATGAGGCTCCCAGCCTGGGCAGGGGGAGACCATGGGGGCTGAGCCAGGCTCCAGCTCGCTGCCCTAACCACAGGCGGCTGCTTCCCCTCCTGGGGCCCCTTTCCTCTGGAGAGCTCTTGAGACTGGCTGTGCCGTGCCCTGGGGCCTGTCGGGGGGGAGAGGGGGTATTGGAGAGCTCTGGCCAGGCACTGACTCTGGAGGTTTCTGGTTTTTTTCCCTTCCTCCCTCGGACAGCACCTCCTTCAGCAACAGCATCGACCTGCCCATGTCCCCGCGCACCCTGGACTCGCTCATGCAGTTTGGCAACAGCAGTGAGGGAGCAGAGGCTAATGCAGGAGGGCAGTTTGGTAAGTCTGGCGGGTCATGGCACCCAAGGGGGTCCTGGCTGTAGCCACACACGGGCCCTGTAATCTCTGGCTGTGTCTCCCCACAGAGTCGCTGACCTTCGACATGGAGCTGACCCCGGAGTGTGCTTCTTCACCGATGTGAAGTGCTCTGCCGGCACTCGCGGGGGCCCTCACAGGACTCGGGCTTGCCGCCTCCAAAGAGCTCCCCTGGTCTCGCCCTGCTCGGTCATGGTTGCTCTGGGCCTTTCCTCGGGAGGAGCTGGGGGCTGGGGTCCTTGCCACTGATTCCTTGTTTGACCCAGATGAACACCACCCTCTCCGGGGTGGTGCCGTTCATCTCTTTGGGGGGAGGGGGGGATGAACCTTTTTCTATTTCCTTCCATAACAGTTTTTTATTATTGTTTCGCTCATTCAAGTGCCTATTAGCCTCCAATCGCAGCCTCAGTTTTTACAAATGCTTCTGCAGCCCCAGTTGTGCTGCCTGCTGTTGAAAGCTGCTTTCCTCACTGCCAGAGTCTAAAAGCCCATGAAGATCCTATGAGCCCGGATTTTGCCTCCAGGCACCTGAGAAGGGATCGGCCGTTCCTGGCCTCTGCATGGGTTACCTGATGCGCAGTGCAACAGGGGTCTGCCCTGCTGCTGCCCCAGCAGCCCTCCCAGAGCTTGCAGAGTGCAGAGGGATCCCCTCTCTGCACCTTTGGCCCTGCTTTTGGCCAGGAGGACCAGCACATGGCTTAGAGTTGCAAGGTGGATGGGCCCCGGCGCTCCTGCCCTGCGAGGGTGATGGTTCGGCTGGGCTCAGCCTGGGCTTTGCTGGGAGCAGGGAGTTCAGTGGCTGCCTGTGCTTGCCACCAACTTCCTGCTGTGGGCGCAGAGATCCAGCTGACTCCAGCAGCCCCAGGGCTCCTGCTGGGACAACTGGTTTCCCTGCGGTGCAAAGGCTGCCCTGGGGCAGGGCAGTGATGTGTCCTGACACCAGTGCATGCTTGTAAGCATGCAGCATTTGCATCTTGGGTCTGTTTCGGGACCTGGGTATAACCACAGAGGCTGCCCTGACCGTGGCTTGCCCTGTGGCCATGCTAATGACAGCTGTGCCTCCCTCGCTGTGCAGAATTAGACCCGTTGGACCCCGGGGGGAGGATGGGAGACTTGGATCCAACGTGGCCTGCAGTGGATGGCCCGGCCTGGCCCTTTTCCCTCCAGTATGGCTTGTGACGTCCCAGGCAGTGGGTTTGCAGCTTCCTGGGGGCTTTGCGTGGCATTTTCGTTAGAGGTTGGCTGTTGCTGTTAAGGTAGGAGGTGGCAAGAGTTGAAGGGAGCAGGATGTACGTAGGAGGAGGAATCTGCTGTTGGCCAGTGCTTGATGGAGACATGAGTGTTGCAGAGGGCAGGTTTCCTTGCCCGGGAGGTCGAGGAGAGGTGGAAGTTGTGCTGGCCGATGGCTTATTTACCGAAACAGGAGGAGCCCTCCTGCGCATTCTGTGCGGTGGGCATGCAGACACGAATGAGCAAGGAAGGGGCAGGAGAGGCAGCGGGAGACCTGCTTACACTCCCTGCCCTCAGCATCTGGAAGCCCGAGGCGTTCATGGGGCTGCGGCTGCCCGTGGCGGGTGGCACCAAGGGGGTTGTGTGCTGTGCTCAGCCGGGCCTGGTGCTTCAGGGCAGGGCTGTGGGAGCTGTCGGTGCTGAGGCTGTGGGTAACATCAGCAAAGAAGTGTCTGAGTGGGCACCAGCCCCAGGCTTTACAGGTCTCTTGATTTGTCTTGATTTGGCCCTGGGTGGAGAGAAACCCTCAACTGTCTGTACCAGCGACGCTGCTGTGGTGCAGGGTGGACCCATCGCGCGGCTCTGGCTTTTCTGCCCAGTAATGACTCTGGGATGTCCCCGCAGCCCTCCTCCAGCTGTGGGGTGCGCTGTCAGCATCGCAGCCTCTGGGCAGAGAGCCAGAGGGCAGGGCAGGGGGTAGGATCCCCAGGGGAAGGGAGAGAGGGCTGTGGGGTTTGGGCCAGCCCCTTTAGCTGTGTGTGGGCAGGAGAAGGGTGTCCATGGCTCGCCCTGGGGACAAGAATGCCCTTTGAAGTTGGGAGGTGCTCAGAGGGGATGAGGGCCGTTTGCCCCAGTGCTTCTGTGCAGCTGCCTCCAGCTGCAGTCACTGTAGACCTGGGCAGTGCTCAATACTGTAAAAAATTTTATTTTTTTGTATATTTTATTGCTGTATCTACAGGCTTTAACTTTCTCCGAAATAAAGGCTCTGAAGCGACGTGCTCTCGGCGTGAGTTCAGCTGTCTGTGTGCGGCGCCTGTCTTACCCCACTCCGGGAACTGGGGCCTCTGTCAGAGAAACGCCGGCCCTGACGCCAGAGCTGCGGTTTGCTCGGTGCAAACCAGCACACATGCCCCCCCCCTCGCCGCGCAGTGCTGCCTGCACCTGACCTGCGCCGCTGCCCGGCACGCGTGGGCAGGCTGCTTTCGGGCCGCCTGCCTTATCGGAGCATGGCAGGGCACTTCCCTGGGGGAGCAGGGGGGTGGCGGGGGGGTGTATCACCATGCCGCAGCACAGGGCTGGTTTTTTCTGTCTGCCCCCAGAGCAGCGCCTGGGTCTCCTCCGCTTGCGTAAAGGAAACTCCGGTGCCAGTGTGGGAGGACATGGCTGCGCCGGGGCCCTGCTCGGGCTGCCGCCTGCTCAGTGGCATCTGGGGCTGCACTGGGACCCCTGTGCTGTTCCCCCCATCGGTGCTTCTGCCTCCGGGGGGGGGGTGTGTGTGTGTGTGTGTCAGTGGGCTCCGGGTGGAGGTGACTTTCTCCACCGCCGCTCTCCTTGGGGCTGCATCCCTGGGCTGGGTGAGGGGGTGGCTGCTTGGGGGCCCTGCGGGGACCTGGCCACAGGCCCAGGGCTGCAGCGTGGGCTTGCCCTGCCCTCTCGGGGTGCCCCCCAGAGTTGCCCCTCGCTATCGCCCTGGGCTAGAGCCGGGGCTGAGGGCAGCAGGTCCCAGGCTCTGTAGGGCAAGGTGCCTGCGTGGTGTGCGTGTGCTGGGCTGGGGCTGGGAGCAGGCAGGCAGCAGCAGGGCTGTGCTGCCCGTAGAACACCAGCATCTCCCACAGGGCCCCTGTGGGATCCGCACCCCCAGCGCTTGCCACCTGCGGCCCTCTGCAAAGCCACAGAGCAGCAGGATTTTTGTTGCAGGGTTGGGGCTCTGATGAGGCCGAGAGGGAGAGATTATTGCTCAGTCAGAGCAGGATTAGCAGGGGGATTTTTCATGCAGGTCATGCTCAATAAATCCCCTGTAGCCCCTGTGGAACCAGCTGCACTGGGCTGGTTCAGGGCGTTGGAGGTGGACCTGAAGCCTCCCGTGCCCTCCCCACCCCCTGGAGCGTCCTGCTCACATTTAAGCTAAATGCTGAGGCCATCATGTGTCCCTGCTCTGGGAACCAGCCCCACCAGGACCCTTCATTTCACCATCAAACCAAACCAGGGTTCTGCACACAGCTGGCAAACCCATTCCTGCCCTCATGGCAGCTGCATGGGATTGTGCATCTGCTCTTGGCAGTGCAGCCCGGGGTGCTGGGGGAGGTGGGTCACATAGGAACACAGCTCAGCCCCAGGGACACCCCCCCCTCCTCCCCTGGTGATTCCCAGCTCCCTTTTGCCAGCTGCAGGATAGGGTGGAAAACCCCGGAACAAGGAATTTTCTTGCTGATATGCAAACCCTGGGGTTGCCAAAACCGTTTGCTGTCAGGAACGCAGCGTCCTGTCCCGTGCTCCTGCAGATAAGTGGTTTCTTATCTCCCTGCACCCACACACCCTGCTGCATCCCTGTTGGAACCTGCCCTGCTCCCTGAGTTTAGCCAGGGGGCCTGGCCCTTGACTAATGGGGTTAATTGGCCGCTGAGCTGATCTCAGGGGTTGATGTTGTGAATGCTCCTGTTGGCAGCACGTTTGGCAAGTGCCACGGCCTGATTTGCACCAGGAGAAAGCACCTGGGGAAGGTCCCTGTTCTGGGCTGGGCTGGCTGGACCCCAGCAGCACCGGCACTGTGGAGCGGCCGAGGCAAGGGGCGCTTGCCACCACGCTGTCCCTCCTCCTGCTGCCCAGGCCATCCCTGGGGGGCTGCAGTTTGTGGGGGGCTGAGCTCCTCACCTTCTCCCTATGCTGGGTGCTGCAGCGGGATCTGGGTGGGAGGGCCAGGCAGTGGGGGAATGGGGTTGTTTGTAGCTCCGAAAGGAGGTCACGGGGACGGCTTTGCTCCATCCCCAGGACTGTGGCTGCCCCCTCCGGCAGCACAGCAGGGAGGGAGCAGGGACGGTGTCTGAGCCAAACGTGCAAACGGATTAGGGGTTTCCAAATGCAGATAAGCTGCTTGGGACACAGATGCGTGTGATGGGGATGGGGCGGCCCCGCAGGGACATGCAGCCACCTGCCAGGGCGGCCCTGTGCCACAGGGTGTCCAGAGCGAGCGATTTTTGGCATAAGCAAGCTGGCAGCTCACATGGGGCCCCAGCTGCAGCCAGCTGAGCCCCAGGGTCCCGCTGGCCCCAGGTGAGTCCAGCCTGTGCAATATTGACAGTTCCTTGGGGATAAACCCGCAGACAGGGATTAGAGAAGCTGCGGCACAACCATGATTACAGCCTCGGCCCCTAGGGCCAAGCAATTTGACTAGCAGTGTTGCAAGGGGAGGTGGGAGGCAGAGACCCTCAGGGCTTGGCCGCCTCCTGCCCGGGGACCTGCTAGAGGTTCTCCTGCTCCGTCCTCCCAGGTGCTTGTGCAGGGTCTTCCCACAGGGACACGGCTCTGAATGCCCTGTGGCACCAAGCTGATCTGCAGAGAGCCGGCGTCGGCCACGCAGTCCAGGCCATGCCCGCAGCCGTGCATGTCGGTGGGGCTGCAGCAATGCCAAGGCTTGCCCTGCTCGTGTGCGGGCAGAGGCAGCGAGCGGCGAAAGTGCAGGGCTGCACGGGGCCGCAGCCGGTGCTGGGTGGCTGCGCCGAGCACCCCGCTCCCTGACTGCTGTTGCAATGACCCCAGCGGCTCCAATGAGGCAGGGAAACGGCAAGCCTCCCCCTTACCCGGCCCAGCCCTGGGGCAGCTGCCTCGGCAGGTTCCAGCCCCCCGCTCCCCTCGCCCTCCGCAGGGCTGCACGTGCCCCGAGCTCGGCAGCACGGCTGCTCCCACGCAGCCCATTGCAGCCGTCGTTCACATTTCCAAACCACCGCGGGGTCAGATTGCACAGGCAGAAGTGCGTCCTCTGCAACCGGGGACGCAGCTGGAGCAGACCCTCCTGGCAGCCGGAGCAGATCCTCCCGGCACCCGGCTGCTCTCCGGCACGCAGGCTGCAACGTAGCAGGGCAGCACGTACCTGAGCGCCGTGAGCAGGCAGGAGCGTTTGCCCATGGCTCTGCCGGGTGCTGGTGCCAAGCAATGGTGAGCGCATGGGTGGCACAAAGGCCCCGGGCAGCACGGAGGGTCAGTGCCCTGCCCTGGCCCCAGCTCCTGCCATTGCCCTGCGCCAGCCCCTGGCCAAAGCCATGCCCAGCCCTGTGCCTGCATGCCCGTGGAGCTTGGGCAGGGTTGGCTGCAGGGATGAAATGCTGCTCTGTACCTGCTGGTTTGCCAGGGGAGACCTGCCTTGAGGTCTCCTCCTCCATCCTTCCTCTGTCCAGTTGTGTGCTGCCGTCAAGGTGGAACCGGGAACGAGCGGTGGGATGCTCCGCTCCAAATGCCTATGTAAGCCTCCTCCTCGTCACGCCCTTGTTCAGGGCGGCTTTGAGCTGGGCTGCAGAGCACAAGCCACCCCTGCCTCCCCAACAGTCAAATATTGCATCACTCTCAAACTTTAATACGCAGCAGAGCTGAGCCAAGCAAGGTCTCGGCAGCAGTGCCCGCTGCCAGGTGTGGCAGAGGTCAGACCCAGAGCTCCAGCACAGCGCGGTCCCCAAGTGCCACCATCAGCCAGCCCTGCCAGCGGCTGCCGTGCCAGAGGAACACAACCTGCCTGTTGTCCTGCGTGCATCCCGTCCTGGCTCAGGCCATGGTGTTTGGCTGTGCCGGCACCAACGCCAAGGGCTCACCTCGCCCCAACTCAGGGTAAAGGGCCCCGGGTTGGATTCGCTGCAGCTCCTGACCGTCCCCATGGACTAACGTCGCTTCCAGGCTCAGCTGCTCAGGAGGCTGGTGGGGTTCGACCAAAATCAGCTTCTGAGCCCTGCATGCTCCGAGATGCCAGCCTGCCACGGGGGGGCTCCTCAGGTGGGTTTTCTCCCTTATTTTCCTTCCAGAGATGTAGTTTCCTCAGCATCCATTAGCATGAGGCCTGGGAATTAGCACCACGCTGCCATTAGCAGGGGCGGGAGCCCTCTGCATCCCTCTGCCTTCATCCAGGCATGTCAGCTCTGCTGGAAATCCACCAGCACGGGGAGTGTGACCTGCCCTCCCCCCCATCCCTAGAGCTGGGTGCCCACTCAGACCGCAGGAGCTGGACCCTATGGGCAGTGCCCCACAGCAGCCCCCCAGCCCACGCTTTGCCCCACTGCCAGCCGGGGTGGAGCAGCCGGCTTTCCCATCAGAGCTGCCCAGTCACCATCTCTTCCAGCTCCGGCCACTGTGGGGGCAGCTCCCAGCCCTGGTGGGGGGGCCGTTCAGAGCTGCTCTCACTTTCGGGTTCCTGCTTTCGCTTCCCTCATGCTTTCTTCTCAGCCCCGGCTGCCGGTTCCCATTCCTGCCGCCTGGCCTGACCCTGTCCCATACTCGGCTGTGCCATGCTGCACCGTGCCCACATCCCACACCGGAGGGCAGGGACCCCTGCTCTGCCTGCAGAAGCGCCATCAGGCCTCAGTCCCACTGGGGCGGCCGCGGTGCCACGCTGCCCTGGCCCCGGTGCAGCCGCCACTGAATCGGGCTGACCCGCAGCAGCGTGTTTATGGCAGGAGCTGGCTGGGACCGAGCGGTTACTGTGGCAACCTGGGCTCTGCCGAGGGGAGCACTCCAGCAAGCGCGGGGATGCGTGGCTGCACCGGCGTGGGGTGGGGGACCAAGTGCTGCCCTGGTGCCCCCACTCCTGATGCCCCCCAGCCAGCCCTGACCCCGGGGTGGGCACAAGATGCCTGTGCCCTCAGTCCCGGCTGCGCTATGGGTGCTGGCTAGGCCCTCCTGTGCCCCCCAGGGTGCAGTGGTTCTCGCCAGGCTGATGGGGGGCTCCAGTTCCCATCGCAGACCCAGACGGGCTGTTATCGCTCCGTGTTTTTCAGTAGGCAGCAACCTGGAAGTTTTGTCCAAGCTGGATGAATGATGTGAGGGAACAAAGAGCCTTTGCCCAGGCAGTAACGCTTCTTGGCTGCCGAGACTGAGAATTTGCTGGGGTTGTTCCCAGCCATATCTGAGTGGCTGGAAGCAGAGGTTTCCTGTGGAAATTCCCCCTCAGACAAAACACAATTTCCTAGGTTTTTGTTCAAGCAAGATCATCCCCTTGCACTGGCATGAGGCACCGTGGGGCTGAGCCTGTGCCGGTGATGAGCTTCCAACAATGACGAGATTCCCAGGTGTCCCCTGCTTTCCCCTGCCCATCAGCCCTGAGCCGCATGCTGCCTGTGGGCTGGCCGGGCTGTGGCAGGGTCTGTGCCGCCCGCTCCGTCCCCCGGCCAGCCGCCAGTCCTACTGTCTGCAAGCAGCCTATAGGACCAGCCTGCGCTGTCCCTGAGGTTTTGCATCTTCTCCCTCCCAGTGGGGTCAGAGCCCCATGGAGCCAACCTGGGCTGGTTCTCCCATGGGACCTCCCTTCGCATCCCTCGGCTGCAGCAGAAATAGCCCGACCGGCTCCAGGCCGACCCCTCTGCGTCATGCCTGAGTCCCAAGGGATGGTAGGGCCATCATGGCATGGGCCGGCTATTCCCTGTGCCCAGCAGCCACCCTGGCTTTGGCAGCACTGGGTGCATCCGTCTCTCCCCGGAGGAGGATTTATGGCCCATATCAGGGAAATCAGACCATGCTGTGCCCGTGCACCAGGACAGCACATTCCTCTGGGGTGGTTGGGTCAGGAGATGGATCCATGGCTGCCCTGGGAAGCAGGAGCACAAGGCAATGGCCTCGGCTCTTTACCTCTGCCCGAGGCGCTCCTGCCCGCTCCACTCTGCAGAGCGCACAGGGAGCAAATGCTGCTGGGGGCGAGGAGCTGGGGAAGGCACTGGCAGGAGACCCAGGAACGGCTTCAGTGCTGCAAATCCCGCTGCAGCGGGGGATGGCTGGAGCCCACTGAGCTCGCGTGGCCGAGCCCGTGACATGGTCCCCGTCCGTGGGTGCCCACGCCTGGAACAGAAGGGGCTCGGGGCCGCCAGAGTGGGCAGAAGGGTGCCGTGCCGGGGCCACGGGTCTGCGGTGCCAGCGCAGCCCTGCTGAAGCTTCACCCTTGCTGCTTTTGAAACTGAGTGGGAAAACATGAAGCTGTGACTAATTTGGGGATTCATCTGCTTTTCATTAGCTGGGCTGGATTATCACAATGGGGTTTTCTGGCCTCAGCACAGATCTGGGACCGCGTAGGACCCAAAGCAGGGATGGGTCGAGGCTGGGGTCCTCAGCAAGACTTCCTGGCCGCACTGATAAGCTTGAGGGGATGGAGATCAGAGGCTGCACCCTGGCCTATGGGTGACGTGGTTGGCGCATTTATGTTTTGGCCGAGCCCTGTGCCCTGCGTGTCCCAGGAGCAGCAGAGAGGGATGCAGAGGAGCCTCATGTACAGGATGTTCTGGGAGGGCTTTGGGGAGGGGAGGGCAATAGCCGGCAGCCTTGGGACCTCTCCAGAGGCTGCCTAAATAAATGCTTCCACTCCTGAGAAATAATCAAGACCCTCGAGATGCCACTTAGAGAAGAAGGCTGCTCTGCCTGCGCTCCTCATGCTCCTGCTCCAAACACAGAGGCAATTTTCTAGGAAATCAATTACGAAGGCCCATGCTCCCTCTCTCCCCTGAATGCGCAGCGTCACTCGGCATCCTGTTGAGCTCATCTGAGATGACAACGTGTTTGGACGCAGCTCAGCCTGGGCACTGTTTACCTTCCCAGAGGCTTTTTTGAGACTTTCTGAGGACCAACGCAAGAGAGGTCCTGATGAGAGCGGGGACCCAGCAGCGCTGGAAGCTTGCTGGGGTTGTGAATGGGCTCAGGAGCTTTGCCATGCTCAGTTGGCTGGAAAATCCACCTTTTCTGTCCTGCCCAGAGGTGTCAATGTTGCCTATTAGATCCCCTGGATGCCAATGCACCACCCCAGCGCCTGCTCTCCCATGGCAGGGTCTGGCCATTCTGCACCGAAGCAGGGCCAGGCGAGACGGCAGAGGGGGGAATACTGGCCATGCCCAGGAACCTCCGCTGGTGTTTGCAGAGTCCGTCCCACCAAGACAGCCATGTCCCTGGGACCCTCCAGATCCACCTGGACCTGCTGTGCCCCGCCAGAGGCCCAGCAGCCACAGACATTGTGCGTGACCTTGATTTTCTCGGCTGGAGCAGCCAGTGCCTGGATGACTGCGCTGGTGGGTTATGTGGGCTGAGGATTGTGAAAGTCGTTTGTCCGTGTGATGCAACTCACTGGAGCGCGAGCGTCCCCAGCCAAGGCAAGGCTGGCAGGGAGTGCAGTCCTTTTGCCGATTTCCCCATTCCTTTCCTTTGTCTCAGTGGAAAAAGATGCCGTGGGAGATGCTGGCCCCACACTGGGCGCCCGTCCCCAGCTCGCTGGGGTCCCAGCTCACATCCCCGTGAGGTCTGGAGTGGCGTGGGAGCGCTGGGAACAGCAGCCAGGACTCTGCTGGCAGCGGCTCAGCAGTGATGTGTCAGCCCCGTGTGCGCGAGATGCCTCCTGAGCATAGGCACACGGGCGATGAAACGTTTGGTGGGAGTCAGGAGCTGCTCGGGCTGGAGCCACTCGTGCCCCCGGGCTGTCCCATTCATCCTGGGCTACTCTGGGCACATAGCAAGTGCTGGCAGGGAGGAGGTGAGCCAAAAACCACTGGTTTGTGGCTGGCATTTGCATGGGAGCAGGTGCTCGGGTGGTGCCTGCCCAGCCCACAGATATTTATCTCTTGGACATGTGGAGCTGGGCTAGGCGGTGAGGAGCTGGAACTGGAGAAGAGCTGTTTGGGGGTGTCAGTCTGGGCAGCAGAGCCCTGAAGGCCATGGTACCCTGGGCTGGCTGTGTCTTTACTGGCTGGACAATGGTCTCTGGGCATCCTGCTGTGTTCCTGCCATGGCCCCGGCTTTTGGGGCTCACAGCGTTGTCCTCTGGGCTCACTTCGCCCCGCCTGCCAGTTCCCACAGTTGCATGGTCCCAAAGGAAAGAGGAGGAATTTAATACAAAAGCAATAGATAAAAAAAAAAGGAGAGGTGAGAAGCTGAGACCGTGCTTTTATGTAATTGCCAATTGATTCGCAATTGCGGGCGCATTAACTGTCCCAAGAACGATCCTGTCCCAGCACTGGCACTCGAGCAAGGAGAGCCAAGCCCGTCTCTCCCGGCTTCCCAGGGCTGGCGCTGGGTGCTCACCAGCCGTGGGCAGGGATCACCCACGCTTCTCCCAGGCCAGAGCAGGATGGCGCCCTGTGCCGGCTGAACTTCCCTCCAGAGTTTTTTCAGGCCGCAGAAGATTAACTGGTAACGAAAGTGAAAGCCCAGGAGATCCCATGCGGGGGCAAGAGCACTCAAGCAGAAATGAGCACACCCGGTATTGCTTCCTGCCTGGCCGCCTGTCCCTGCCACTGCGCAGCAGCCGCTGCCCGGGGTGCCCCGTCACCCGGGGTGCCCCATCGCCCTGGGGTGCCAGCGCTGCCTGGGAGGTGTTTGGTGTGGGTGGGCAGCTGTGCGAGAGCCCCTCAAGCTGTTTATCTCATGGCCGCTGCCACCTTTCCGTGTTTGGGGGATGCCAGAAGAGCAGGTAGTGCCTCAGGTCTCCTTACATCTCGTGGCAGCTCAGGAGAGGGAGACGCACTGGTGCCTGTTCCCCTGCCCTCACTCTCAGCATCCTCGCCCTGTGGTGCACCAGGCTGCGACAGCGCGGGGGACCCAGCTGTGGTGCGGACGTTGGCCGTGCATGTGTCCCCATGGCGTCACCCAGGGCCTGCAAGCGGGAGAGGGCATCCAGATCCAAACAGGGGAGCCGAGCTCGTCTCACATGGAGGGCCCAGTGCAGTCGCTAGCCAGAGTCAGCACGAGGCAACGCCGGAGCCACGTGTGCGGCTGCCCGGTACCGCAGCGGCGAGAGAACAGGACGCCGGGGTCTGGGGAACCCCGATCAGGCGTGTGCAGGGACCCCACCTCTGGCGCAGCAGGCGCTTGGCAGGAGACGACAAACCCCATGGACCCCGCAACACCAGGCCGGCACTCTCGTCCTGCAATGGCCCCCGGCCTCAGCTGCGGCACGGCCCAAACCTGGCTGTGCTCCTGCCGGTGCCGGTGGCCAGGTGCTGCACCCTGGTGTGGATGTACCTGCTCGAGTGGCTGCTGCTGCGCCGGGCGGGCACACGCAGGGATTAAGGAAACCTGACAGGGCTCTGTCATCAGGAGGTGGCTTGTGGCTGCTACGCTCGTCCCTGCTGGTCTCGCCTTTTGGATGGCTTGTCCCTGGAGGCCTCTCGCCCCGGGAGCTCCCTGGGATGGCCGGCCTCACCAGTCCCACCGGCCCCACTGCGTGGGAGCCTTTCCCCGCGAGCCCAGCCTGAGCACTGGAGCAGCCCTGGCGCCTGCCTGCCGTGTGCCCGTGGCTGAGTTACCAGAAGGGAGGAAGCCTGTGGAGCCAGAGGGAGCTGGGGCGATGGCGTTACTCACCCTGCACTTGACGGGATGTGATTTCCTTTCCCTCCGCATACTCACATGCAAACCCCGGCAGGGCCCACACTCCCATGGGAAACCTGTTCTCCCCAGGCGCCAGAGCCGGCACAGCCTCTGCCCCGAGAGGTTCAGGGCGTGCGGGAGGCAGTTGAGGCCTGCAGGCAGTGCAGCACAAAGAAAGCATTCAGAAATATTAATAGGGGCAACGGGCAGCATTCGCACCTTCGCCGCAGCCCAGCGGCTGTTGGGGATGAGCGGCAGAGGGTTTGGCCGGCACGCAGCGGGGTGGGTGGGTGGCTGCGGGGCTGCGGGGGAAGAGCTGTCCCGTGGGCAGGGATGGTGACGAGGGGGAAACGGCCAGCGACGTTGGGGACCGGGGACAATGTGGGAGAAAGGAGAGGTGCAGACGGGGGTCCCGGTGCCCACGGGGGCTCCCGGCCGTGCCTGGTGCCGGGGACCTGATCCCAGTGCCAGTGCGCGGTGCTGCGGTGGGCTCCCCCCGGTGCCGGCGCTGGTGTTGGAGTGGGATGCCCCAGGTGCGAGGGCCCCGTGCCGGTGCCCGGTGCCGGTGCCAGCTCCTGTCGCTGCCCGGTACCGGTTCGGGTACCCCCGCGCCCAGCACCGCCGCCCGGTGCTGCTTTGGCCTTCCCCGCTACCCGGTGCCGGTTTGTGCCCCGCCGTAGCCGGTGCTGAAGCCCGCAACTGCTTCGGGCTCTGCCCGGTGCCGTTACCCGCTGCCCGGTGCCGGTGGCGCGGCGGGGGCGGGCGGGGGGCGGTGCCGCGGGGGGGGGGGGGCGGTGCCGCGCGGGCCGGGCCGGGCCGGGCGGCGGCGGCGGCGGCGGCGGCGGCGGCGGCGGGGGGGGGGCGGCGCAGGCGGCGGCGGCGGCGGCCGGAGGGGGCAGAGCGGCGGCGGAGCCGAGCGCCGAGAGCCGCCGGAGCAGCGGAGCCGCAGCCGCCGCCGCGGCCGCAGGTAGGGACGGGCGGGCGCGGGGCCGCCATCGCCGCCGGGGCCGCTTTCGCTTTCCGCGGCCGGGGCGGTGGGCGGCGGGCGGCGGGCCCGGGGCCGGGGCCGGGGCCGGGGGGCACCTGCCCCGGGGGCGGCCGGGGCCGGGGGCTCGGGGCGCGCCTCGGCTGCCGCCCCCCGCCCGGCGGAGAGCGTTTTGGGCGTTTCGTAACTGCCGGCCGGGCGCAGCTCGGCGGCGGGGCCGGGCGCGGGGCTCCGCGGGGACACCGGCCGGGCCCGCGGCCTCCGGGGCGGCGCAGGTGCGGGCAGGGCCGCGGGCAGCGAGCGGGGCCGCCCCCGGCGCGGCGCTCCCCGGCGAGAAGGCGGCGGGGGGTGGGGGGGGGGCGGCCGCTGCGCGGGCCGGGGCGGGCGGCGGCGGCGCCGCCGTCCCGGTGCCGCGGCGCATCCCGGGGCGGGGGCGCTCGTCGCCCGGCGGAGCGGGGCCGGTTCCCGCCGCCGCCGCCGCCGCCGCCCCGGGCCGGGCCCTGCCTGAGCGGCGGCCGCGGGGGGAAGCGCCGAAACCGGCGCTGCGGGGGCCGGAGTTGGGGGGGCGGGATCCAGGCGCGGGGAGCGGGGGGGGGCCCGCCGCGGGCAGCACAGCGGCCCGGGGCGGCGCAGCGGGAGCGGGGGTCCCGCTTGCCGGCGGTGGGACGCACGGCTCCGCGCTGCTGGGCAGAGGCGAAGGCAGATGGAAAACGTTCCCCCGTGGAGGCGGGAGCGGTGGCACCCCGGGGGACTGCAGCGCCCGGTGGCCTTTCACCCAGCTCCTGCGCCGGCCGGGGCGCGGCCGGGCGACGGCGAGCCCGGGGGAGCGGCGGCCACCTGTCCGGCGGGATACGGGAGCTGTCAGGGCTCTGTGCCCAGCCAGCCGGCCGCCAGGCTCGCGCCGGGCCGGGCTCCCGGCGGCTCCTCGCCGTGATGCCGAGCGGCTCCAGGTCTCCGGTGCCCGGCTCGCGTCAGCGCTGGGGTGCGGGCACTGGCACCGCCGAGGGCTCCCCGGCTCTGCCTCTGCCTGAACTGCTGACGGCGGTAACACCTCCGATGTCAGCTGCAGCGCAGAGCTGGGGCCGTCGGTTCACGTGAACTCGCGGTGAGGCTTGGCAGGAGCCCCGCGGCAGAGGGCAGGGGACAGGGGCAGTGACAAGAAGCCATTTGTTCGCGGTGTTTGGGGTGCGTTGCGGAGAGGTGCGGGGCACGGGGCTGCTACGGCGGCACGGTGCGGGGCTGCGTGGCTCGCCCGTGGCAGGGACGTGGCACACGAAGTCCTCGCAGCTCGGGTCGCCTTGTTGCAGCAGGATGTTCCTGGCCCCAGGCTGGCTCACCCTGCCAGCTGCCTGTGGCCAGCCCTGTGTCCCCGGTGTGCTCGTGGCCACAGCCGGAGCTGCGTGAGCCCTAGCAGCCAGCATCCATGAAGGCAGATAGTGCACCGTAGCGTGGTCTGCAGAGCCTGTCCACCACTGTGGGCAACCAGGGAACCAGCCCTGTGCTGCAGGAGCTTTGCCCCCTCTCCCCCCGTGCCCCAACTTTTGGAGGAAGGCTCCGTGCCCGTTGCGGGGAACATGGCCCTGCGCTGGTGTGGGAAGGTTGGCTGTTGTTGTGGTACTTCCTTGGTGGTGCTTTCGAGCCAAGGTTTGCCATCATGCTTTGACAGCTTTGCACCAGTGCAGCAATCCTGCACTGGAGGGAGGTTTGCCTGAAGCCCAGGACCGAGCCTGGCTCTGCCCTGTCTGCGTGGCACTGGGTGAGGGGGAGGCGTTGGGGGTGTCGGGGTCACCTGCCTGCAGATGGCTGCAGCAAGCCCTGATGCTCCCAAAGCTGTCGGGATCTCGACCTGAGCTGACGTGGCTCCTGGATCCCCAAGGTGCTGGACGGAAGGATGAAGACCGTCTCCCTGGGTTTTATAACCATCCCTGGGGAGCGGGGCTTGTCCGCGGGGCAAGGGAGGGCCGTGCTATGCTGTGCCGCGTGTGCAGCCACGTGGAGGAGGAGCTCTTGGTGCAGGTTGAGAGGTGCCAACAGCCCGTGCCCGGGGACATGGGAGAGCCCGGCTGGGAACGGGGCGTGACGGGCGGCTGTCACCCACTCTGCGTTCTGTGGCACTCTGACAGTGTCCTCCCTCAGGGGATGTTTGCCCCCCTGGGCAGTTGTCACTACAGCCACCTTGCTGGCTTCGGTGCACCTGCCTTGTCCTGAGACTAATGCTCTGGGGCAGGATGAGGGGTGCTGGCACCGGTGCTGGGGATGGGGAGCTGCAGCTGGGGATGCTCGACGCAGGGTTGCGTGGAGCCTCTGGAGGGACCTTCCCCTCTTGCTGCAGGGGAAGTGCTGACTCCAAAGCGGCTGTGAGGTCTTCGCCGTGGGGTTTCCCAGCTCTCTCTCGAGTGATAGCAAAACTCAGATACTCTGCTTGCGAAAAATCCCTGCTCCTTGTACCCCTCCACGGCGTGGGTGGTGGGGCAGCGAGTAGTGACTGTGCTGTGCTGAGTACAGTAAAGCGGCCCTGTCAGCTGGGAAATGACTTTATGGTTTGCAAGGAATTCCTGTAAGCTGGGCTGTGCTCGACAGGCTTCACGGCAGCCCTGGGGAGCCAGCGGGAGCCTGGGCACGGCAGGATGGCGTGTGGGTTGAGCAGGACCTCCCTCCCGTCGGCATCCCCTGGGTGCCTGTGCTGGGGCCCCAGTCCCTCTGCCCGGTGGGGCTGCAGCGGCTGCCGGCTTCCCACTGCGCGGCTGGGGGTGCTGCCCTCGGAGCAGCCTCTGCATTATGGGGCCGAATGCACCGTGGTGGTGGCTGCTGCAGGGGAGCCAGTGCAGGGCTACGTGTGCTGGGGGATGGAGGCAGGGGCTCGCCGGTCCCTACCTTGCCGGGACGGGTCAGAGCTTGGCTCCGTGGCTGCGCAGGCGGCTCCAGCCTGGGAGGCTGTGCCGGCTGCTGGCTCTGGGGCTCCAGCATGCTCCGGGAGAAGTAGCCTCGACAGCTGTAATGTTTCTGTGGCATGCCTTTCCTTTCATGGGGTGTCTATTTTGCAACCCCCAAGTGTTTTGATCCCGGGAGGAAGGGGGCGGGGGTGTTTACCCTGGCACCGCGTGGTCTGTGCAGGGATCCAAGCAGTGCTGGGCATGCCTGAATTTTACATGCAGCAACAGTTCTAGCAACATCTGCTGGCTGATAAAAGGTAGGCTGCTGCGAACCGCTTCTCCCGCCGCGTTGGGAAATGTCGAGGGGGAGGCACACATGTGAACACGGCTTCCTGGCCGATAGGGCTGAGCTGACTTGCTGATAAAGCAGAATCCACCCATCTAGCTGCACCAGAGGGGCCGGGAGCATTGGCTGCTCTCAGGTGGGCGCGCTTGGTGCCCTGCGTTTCCCCTAGTGCCAGCTCCTGCTTTCCGCCAAGCTGGAAAGCGATGTGCTGCTGGGTGGCTTCTTGCCGGGCTCGGGGAGCTGCAGTGGTATAGCCAAACCATAATATAGTCACAACTCGCTCCCTGTTCGGTCACTGGTGAGTTTTGCAATCTCTATTTTCGCTGCAACTTCGTGTCTTCCTGTTGTTATGAGATGTAAATGCTGGTTTATAGCACAGCTCTGCCAGGGAGGGAATTGGGGAAAAGGCTGGTGCTGGGGCAGAGCTCAAAGAGCTGGCACAGCATCAGCACAGCCCTTGGCAGCCGAGCGGCTGAGTGCTGGGTGCATGCTCTGTCTGACTTTTTGTCCCTCTCGCTTGATGGCCGTCTGCAAAGCTTTTAGTAGAGAAAGAGGCAGTTTTCACTGGCGGCATATCTGAGCCCCTCGCACCGGCTGAAACAGCTGTAAAATGATCTCTGTCCTATTTGGTGGTGTTAACATGCGGCCCTGGCGCTTTTGGGCTGCAGCTCTGGGTGGCACAGTTGCCCTGGCCCGGCATGCTCTGTTTATAACCCCATTAGTCACCTGAGCCTTCTGGAAACGCTTATTTGGGGCACTCGTGGTGCAGCCGGGAGGCCGGTGCACTGCTTTGCTCTGGCACCGCCAGCGGCTGCTGCTGCTCCTGGGGCTGCAGAGCATGTCCCAGGGTGAGGAAAGCTGAAACCCAGCTCTCCGACCCGGACGTGTTTGTGTGCTTTGGGGATGAATGCTGCGTTTAACCCTGGGCCAGGCTTGCTGTGAGGTTTACCCACCCTGAATGAGAATTTGTTGCAGAAACCATTGGTGGTTTGGTTTTTCATTCCCATTCTGACTAGTCCACCCTCCTGCCAGCGTCCCTGTGTGTCTGCTTGCCCCCTCTTCCAAAAGCAAGGCTTTACCCTCCCTCCCTTCCACTCTGCTGATCTGGTGTGAGAGCATCTCCCTGCACAGAGCTGCTCCAGCTGCTGGGAGCACAAACCCCAGTGGCTGCAAATGGCCTGGAGGGGCAGAACATGGTGGGGGGGACCTGCCTGCCCCACACATCAGCTCCTCTTAGCGCCTGACAGCACAGGGCTTGGGCCCTGCCTGCCTGCCGTGGCGGGAGCCTGTGATGCCCGGGAGCAGTTTTCCCGTCGACTGGATGCGTCACTGGGCTGTCGGCCTGCACTGGTGGGATCCCGGCGCTGTGCCATATTGTGCTGCCTGAGCCTGCCCTCGGGCAGGGGTGACGGGGTGCTGCTGGGCTGGGACATCTGCGAGGGCTGGCAAGGCTGAGCGCTGGAAGCATTTTCCCAGGCACCATGCAGGCTCCATGCTGGCAGCACCCAGCGTCCCTCACTGCCCAAGCATCCTTGTGTGCAGCTGGGTGCTCGCAGCCTGCGTTTGGTGTTTGCTACTGAAGACGGGTGTGAGGGTTTGCACAGTGGGTCCTGCACGTACCCTGCGCTGTCTCGCAGTGTGGTCGGTGCCTCTTCCCCGGGCAGGGTGGCTGGGCAGGGCAGTGGGTGTCCTCAGGGTGCTGGTGTCCCTCTGCCTGTCCCTGCTCACCAGCTGTCCCTGTCCTGCCCCAGGTGCCCGTGCCGTGGCGTGCAGGCTGGGCTGGTCCCATGGGACTGCCGAGCCAGCAATGGTGGAGGCTCCTGGACCATCTCCCCTGCCCCATGGCGAGCACGAGCGTGGTGTCAGCCGGGGGGGATGGATGCAGCTGGAGCGGTGCAGCCGGTGCCTGTGCTGCCCGCATCTCCCATGGCCCACCTGGGTCCTGCTCTACAAATCCAGCCTTGCCGATGACTGGATTAGTGCGATTGTGTGCACTTGCTGGAGCGTGGCAGATAAAATGAAATTGTGTCTCCAGACCCCAATCGGCACTAATTCGACACTGAAATGAGCTTAATCCTCAGGTCCTTCCGACCAGCCCATCCCTCCTGGGCTGGTGCTGGTCTGAGCAGGGATTAGCAGTGAGCCTGGGGCTGCGCTGGAGGCAGCCTCAGTGCTGGGGGCTAGTGCAGGACCCATGGGACCCTGGAACTGTGCCAGGGCATCTGTGGGGGCCCTGGGAGGTGGCTGTTCTCCTTGGCTCGTTTGTTAGAAGGGCCAACTCAAGGATGAACTGGCTAGCAGGGGTGCGGGGGCTTCTCTCTTGTCCCAGATCTGCCTGGCCTGTTCCTATGCCTGAAGCTGCTGCCCCATCCTTGGGGGGGGCATTGCTGGGATCCTGTCACCTCCCTGTCCTTCCCCAGGTCTTGCGTCTGGGGTGACGCCTCTTCCCTCCTGGGGTGGAGGATGGGGACTGGAGCCAGACCCTCTCTGCTGGGCTGGAGCAGACACGAGGGCAGCGTGCTAGTCCCCAGGGGCTGCACCTCCTGCAGGCAGGTGCTTCACCCTCAGCACAGTGTTACAGGGGGTTGGGGTGGGTCATTATTGTGGAAGAAAAATACCTTCATCAAGTGTCCCAGCACATGGCGGCTGCGCATCCCCTCCTGGGTGAGGTCTGGTGCCTGCCCAGAGCCAGGATGCTGCGATTCGGCAGTGGCTCTGTGCCTGCCCTGGCATTCCCCCATGGAGCCCGGGAGAAGCCCTGGGACCCCGAGGCGCTGGAGCCGGCAGCTTGCTGCCACGCCAGCCCCGCAGCCATTAATTCAGCTGCTTGGCCCCAGGGAGCCGGGAGTAATTAAAGCTCTGCCCCAGCCTCTCTAATCCTGTCTGTGGGCTTACGGCGGGGGTAGCACCAGCGCTGGCGGGGATTGGGCTCCCTGCGGCGGATGTCCCGCAGGATCCACGCTGGACTTTTGCCTGTGGGGGCCAGGTGGGTGCTGGGCTCTGCCGGTGGGGCTGTGTGGAGCATCCTGCCCACCAGTGCCTGGCTTCTGCTCCGGCACTGGCTGCCTGCATCTGTCCGGGTGGGCAGGCTGCCTGCACCGCGCTGCCCTGCTCTGCTCAGCCCCCAGCCCCCCCGGTGCCCAGACAGGCCCCCGTTGTTCCTTTGCAGCCGCAGCCTCCAGCCCAGCCTGCGCGGGGTCCGGTACAGCCAGCTCGTTGTGCTGGGGCCAGGCGGGTGGTCCTGGGTGCCCAGTTCCCTGTGCGGTGGGGCAGGCTTGCCTTGCCAGAGTGACCCCAGGGGATGGGGCTGGAGACGGGTGGTGCTGGGGTTGGCCCTCCTGCGTGCGCTGCAGCAAGCTTGGCCAGGGGAGTGGCAGCATGGCCGCGGCCCCCCTGCTCTGCCGTGGGGACCAGGGTCCTGCTGGTGCTGGTCCTGCTACGTGCTCAGCATTGGAGGGAATCCTGCCGATGCTGGGGCAGCGCCTGTGTCTGGCTGCGGCTGCCCCAGGGTGGCTCTCGGTGCACCAGAGTGGTTTTTTTTCTTGAGGTCCCATCCCCTGGATTCGAGGGATTTTGCTGGGATTTCATTGGGTATTTTGGTGGTTTTGGTTTGACGCAGGTTTCTGGGCCTCTGTGGTTGGAAGGGAAAGTCTGAAGAGGAGAGAAGAAACGTTCCCAAGGGTGGCAAATGTCAATGGGCAGGTACAGCCCCAGGGCTGTGGCGTGAGATGAGCTGCAGGCAGCCACTGGCCCTGAGCCCCCCGGGCACTTGGGCAGCAGTGCCGGTCCCCAGCTGGGGCATCTCCATCTGCGTGTGGGGCCAGTTTCTCCCTGGGCAGCATCAGGCCACGTGTGGGGTTTCCTTGTTCCTATAATGACGCGAGTTCTCCATTTTTGGCTCCCAAATTTGCCGGGACACTCGGCTGGTCCCAGCACTGCCAGTCCCATCTCTGCCCACCAGCTGCGGGGTCCATTGCCTCTGCCCCTGGGGGGGCACGTTGTGTTTCCAGAGCTGGCCATACCTCTTCTGTGAGCCCTGTGGCTCCCGGCCCTGGTGGTTTCCAGCGTGGGCCAGGGGCTCTGGCGGGCCAGGATGGTTGGCTGCCTCCTCCCCGATGCCGCTGGGGCAAAACCATCGGCTGCCACTGCTCTTCTGCAAGAGACAAACAAAACCCATCAAAGCACCGAGCTTCTAGAAGGAGCTCGCCTCCTGCGCCGGGCGGGCGCTGCCGCCTCCTAGCCGAAAGCTGGAAACCACAGGCAGGCGTAAAACAGGCAAGCCGCCCCATTCCCAGCACCGTGGCCGTCTGCGCCGGCTTCGCTGTTCCCTGCTGCCCGCCAGCCCTGGCCGGCAGCTCCAAGCGGGGCCAGGGGGTCCGGGGGCTACTCACCAGCACCCCGGTGTTCCCAGTGCAGGCAGTGCTGTGTGCTGGCGGGGGTGGCAGCGGAGTCAGAGCTGCAGGTGAGTCCGTCCCGTCTCCCCCCACGCTGAGCTCCTGCATCGGTCCCTGGGGTCCCGTCCCTGCGGCGGGGCTCAGCCCCACTGACCTTCTGGGGCCAGAGGCTCTGCCTGGCTCCGGCACCGGCGAGGCGTGTGGGGCTGAGCGCGGAGGGGGTGCCAGCCCCGCTCGCTCGGTGGGCACCGTGCACACAGCAGTGGCAGAGGAAGCTGCCGGCAGCCTGGGGCTGGCTGCCCTGCGCAGGCAGCTGACATTTTGGAAGGAAATAGCTGCTCTCCGCTCCTTCCTGTAGCGCGCAGCCTGCGAAACGGCTGCCCTGGGAGCCCGGCTGTGCCGGCAGCGCCTGCCTGGAGCCGTGGCTGGGCTGCCCCCGGGGCCGGGACGCCGGAACGGTGCGTGGGGCAGAGCGGTGCCCGACCCCGGGTGAGTGTGGCTGCGGGATGGGGCACCCCCGCTCCAAGCTGGGGCTGCGGTTCCTGTGCTCCGAGGAGCTGGGAACCATGCCGAGCCCTGGGGCTCTCTGCCAGACCCTGCCAAGCCTGTGCATGGGGGAGCCCCTGGCTGCGGTGGCCCTGGGGCCGTGGGGTCCGTTGGGTGGGTGCGGAGCCCTCTGTGACCCCCAGCTGTGGGGCAGGACGTGGTGCGCAGCAGCGCTTGCTGCTTGCAGCTGACAGGCCCACGTGTGAGGGTGAGGGGGGCTGAGCTGTGGGAGCCCTCGGTGTGGGGGTCCAGCTGAGCGGGGCTGTCGGGCTGCCCAGGGGCTTCAGCAGGTCCCCTGGGGTGAGCCGGTGCGGGCAGGGGGGTGAGCCGATGTGGGCAGGGGTGTGGGCTGGGTGGTCTGTGTTGGGGGATCTGGAGCCCTTCTGTGTGTCGGGTGGCTGCTATCAGCTGCCAGCACTGCTGTTCCCAGGGCACGGCTGGGGGGGCCGGATCCTGCCCCAGAGGGAGCCTGCGTGGGGCTGCCCTTCTTGGGGGATGCAGGACACCCTCTTGCCGGGGCTGTCGGGGGGGCAGGATCAGTGCTGGCTGGGGCAGGACCGGAGCGCCCTGGCAGCACCGGCTGTGGGGTGTGCAGGGTCCAGCCCTGTGGCCACAAGCGAGGCCAGCTCTGACCTGGAAGCGATCGCGAGCTCCCGGAGGTGCCGAGAAACCACGTGTCCGTGTGTTTACTGCGATGGGAGCAGGCATCCGCAGCAGGCGCAGGGCTGCTGCCTGCCGGAGCCCAGTGCTGGGGGGAAGCGCCGTGCCCCTGCCCAGGGCAGGGTGCCGCTCCGGAGACCCCCAGGCTGGGAGAGCACTGGGCGAAGGGCAGTGTGGGAGCCACCGTGGCAGAGGGGTCGCGTGGGGCAGGCGCGTGGGAGCGGGGGGATTACGGCCAGAGCCCTTTGCCGTGGCTTCCCCAGGGCTATGCCCGGCTCTCGGCCCCTGCAGGGTGTGGGGCTGAGCAAGGGGCTGCAGTCAGGGGCTGTGCCAGTGCCGGGGCAGGGGTGTCCTGCCCCAAGGTAGCTGTGCGCTGCGAGAGTCCCGTGGCTGTGTGCAGCGAGCATCCTGTGAGCATCCCGCAGCGGCGCGCGTGCCAGCCCCTGGGCGGGCGCTGCCCGTGTTTGGGCTTTGCCGTGCCTGTGGCACGTGGGAAGGCACCGCTGCCGGCCTCGCCCCATGAGGCATTTCCCTCCTTTTGTCTGCCTGCGGACGTGCTCTGGCTGGCTCTGACTTTCCTGCAGCTTGTGACCCAGCGCTGGTGCCAGCCACTGCCACAGCCGGGAGGTGCCACCGCTCCTGCCCCCAGGGCTGCTGCTGCGGCTGTGGCCCTTCCCCAGTGTGGTGGTATTGGGTCCCCTGGCCACCCCTGGCCCCAGCGGTGCTGCCAGCCTCTCCCCTGCTGCTGCCTCTGGCCCTCTGAGAGCCCCTTTTGGGTGGGTTTTGCCTGTTTTGCGGCCGGTCTAGCGGTGCCTCCCCATCGGGAGCGGGGCTGTCAGATGCAGAAGCAATGACTGCTGGCACCTCCCCTGCTCACGCTGTCTCTGCAGGGCTGGGGTACCTCTCCAGGACACTTTTCCTACCTCCAGGAGGCTGCCGTGTGCACCGCTTTGCAGGTAGTAAGTCACCGGTGGGTGCATTGCTGTGGCTTGTTGAGTTGCTGCTGGTTAACCGAGCTGCAGTAATGGGTGGGTTATAGCTCACTGCCAGCAAGTAAAATGCAAAGTAGCTTAAACCACTGCAATTACCTGTCTCTTGCAGTTGTTTGAGTGCACGTGTGGCCAGTGGCTGCAGCACGGCTGACCTGTGGCAATGCATGACGCTGCAGCAGCACTGCCCATCCCTGCTGGGGTGCGGGAGTCGCAGTGAGCATTGTGGCTGGTGGGGTGGGGATGGCACTGGGGGGGGACAAATGCCGGTGGGCTGGAGCAGACCTCGGCTGCCCATCCCCGGAGAGGTTTTCTGAGCCGGGTGGCTGCGGGGCTGGGGCTATGCACTGGCAGCAGGAGCACAAGGAGAGAGCTGGTCCCTGGACACAGGGGCGAAACCATCCCAGGGCTCCAAGGAGTCCCTGCAAGCGCTTGCGTGGGGCAGACGGCTGTGCCACCGAGGAGCATGGTGCTGGGCATGGACCAAGGCAGGGCACTAGCTGCCAGCAGCCGGCTGGATGCAGGAGTGCAGGGCTGCCCGGAAAGGCTGGTGGCTCTGGCTGCACTGTTGGACCGTGATGCTGCAACTCTTGCTGAAGCAGAGCTGTTGCCCCAGCCTTGCTGGGTCTCGTGGCCAGAAAGCTTCATTTGCTTATGGCAGGTGGCGCTGGTGACTTTTGCTGGGGCGCTCGGGGTGCCCTATGGCCCTCAGGGAGGTTTGGTTTGTCCGTCTGTGGGTGAGACATGAAAAACAAAAATGAGGTGCTTGGAGAAGTGCCTACTGTTGGATTGGGGATTCTGCTGGAGGTCAAGTCCAAGCCTGGCACGAGTGGGGTTTTTTTGGGGTGTGCTTATCCGCTGGGGTAGTGTGGCCCCGGGGACGGCCCTGCCTTCAGTCAGGGCACGCACCAGGTGAGCCATGCTGCCATCGGCCACTGCATGGTCTCCTTGTGAAGGCTGATGTGATGCTGGCTCACCTTCTGCCACACAGCCCGGCAGTGATGGTCGTGCTCCTGCTCCCAGGCCAGCGCCGGCCGAGTGCGGTGTCTGCCGGCTCACCGCAGCGGCAGCCTGAGACTCGTTGCTTAACAACACGCTGGAGTGGAATAGGAAGTGTTTTGTCACCACGAGATGGGAAGAGATCACCATTTTCCCAATAGGCAGGGCAGCATTTGTTTGCTCTGTGTCCATGCGGATGTCCCCGCTGCTCTGGGGACTTCAGCTGTTTGTGGCGCGGCCGTGGCCGCTCTCCTCCGCTCTGCCGGGGCAGTGGTTTTCACCAATGCCCCTTATCAAGCATCCGCAATTTCTAACTGCCAGCGTGCGCGTCCTGCTGTCGACCATCCTGCCTTCCCTTCCCCTCCTCGCCTGCATTTTTATGCCTCCCCAGGCCCCTTCTTGCCAGCAGAATTTCCAACTCGGTGATTTCTGTGAATGTGGAAATGTTCCTCCCTTTTTATAGAGGAAAAATTCATTTTTAGCCAACTCTCGGTTATTGTTCCTCTTCCTGCACAGGGGGCGGGTGCGCAGGGCTCAGGGGCTCCAGCCATGGCTGCTCTGCTTGGACCTGCTGCCGCCGCTGTTCCCTGCCGTGTGCTCCCCCGGCGTGTGCCCCTGCCTGCGGGACGGCTCCGGCTGCTTTTGGAGCCCCTCAAGCCACCGGGTATTTCTGAGGCCGAACAAAACACTTTGGGGTGGGAGGGAGGCACAGCCCCCACCAGTGCGGTCTCCCTCTGTTTGTCACCGTTCAGTGCAGTAACTGGATCCTGTCCCGGTCACCCAGCCTTGGGACACAGCCCAAGGCATCGCGCCCCTGTGTGGCACCTCTGCATGATACTAAATCCCAGGGTTTGGGTGTGAGCGTGTGTAAATGCGATTTATTGCTGCATTCTTGGCTCGGAGGGGCTGTGAGCGCCCCAGGCCCTCCCTTATGGCTCGCCACCACATCACCCTCAAAGACTCAACGGCCAGGTTGTTTTTCCAGGTCCCGCTAAGCCGCAGGTGTAACTGCGGCAGGGGACGCTCCGGCTTTTTGTAGGTGCCATCCTTTCTTGCTGCCCTGTGTGAGCCGGGGTACCAGAGCCGTGTGGCAGGTGGGATCTGGCAGCGCTCATGCATGGAGCCAGAGCTGCCCCAAAACTTGCTTTGGGAAGCTCTGTACCCTGGCCGTGTCTCCCTGCGGCAGCTGTGGGACTGGGGTCCTGCCAGGATCTGCAGTGCCACGTGGGCCCTCGGGGCCGGGTCTGCTCCTGCCTGTCCGTCTGCCGGCGCTGCCAGGGTGTGGGCAGGAGCCAGGGTGAGCGCGGGGGGGCCTCCGCTCTGCGTCACCCTGGATTTCTCACCAGCCCTCCTCCCGGCCCCGTTTCCTCATTTGCGTGGCCAGCGATGGCTGCGATCCTGCGGTACAGCAAGGGGAAATGATTACCATGTGGAGAGGCAGCGCAGAGGCGTGTTCGTGGCCCCAGACCCCCCCAGGGCTCTTCCTAGAAAAGAGAGGGTGACTCAGAGCCAGGGTCCCCTGCCCCCCCACACCTTTTCCTTCGGTAGCCAGAGGTGATTCCAGCAGCACTGGAGAACTTGGAGGCTCCTGCAAAGGGCTTTGGGAACCTGGAGGAACCTGCAAAGGGGCTTGCAGGGGCAGCCAGGGCAGGACCCCCACCCACAGCGCAGCGCCCGGCCCAGCCGCGGTGCCCTGACAAGCCCATCCTCTGCGGCAGGTGGTGGTGAGCCATGGCGGTGTGGATCCAGGCGCAGCAGCTCCAGGGCGAAGCCCTGCGGCAGATGCAGGCGCTCTACGGGCAGCACTTTCCCATCGAGGTGCGGCACTACCTGTCACAGTGGATCGAGAGCCAGGCATGGTAGGTCAGCGGGGTCCCCGTCCCTGTGGGGGATGCTGGGCTTGGCAGCACCTGCCCTGGCGGTGCCAGCAGGTGCCCCCCTCTCTGCCAGGGACCCCCCGTACGGGGCCGGGGCTGCCCTGATGCCGCCGCTCTGCTCTGCGCACACAGGGACTCCATCGACCTCGACAACCCCCAGGAGAACGTGAAGGCGACGCAGCTGCTGGAGGGGCTGATCCAGGAGCTGCAGAAGAAGGCAGACCACCAAGTGGGCGAAGATGGCTTCCTGCTGAAGATCAAGCTGGGGCACTATGCCACGCAGCTGCAGGTGAGGGGGGGCCGCGGGTGGGTGCTGCAGGGCCGGGGGGTGTCCCTGCCCCGCACCCGGCTCAGGCCGCGCTCTCCCCACAGAACACGTATGACCGGTGCCCCATGGAGCTGGTGCGCTGCATCCGGCACATCCTCTACCACGAGCAGCGGCTGGTGCGGGAGGCGAACAACGTGAGTGGGGGCCAGGGAGCAGGGCCCGGCAGGGTGGGGGGGATGCACAGAGGCTCCAGTACCGGGATGATGGGAGCAGCCCTGAGGCAGGGGGTGCTCTGGGTCCCCACTGCCCCCAGCACCCAGGGGGATGGGGAGGGTCCCCTTGCCGTGCTGAGTGCTCCCTGTGCCCTGTGCAGAGCCCCTCGCCGGCCGGCTCCCTGGTGGATGCCATGTCCCAGAAGCACCTGCAGATCAACCAGACCTTCGAGGAGCTGCGGCTCATCACGCAGGACTCTGAGAACGAGCTCAAGAAGCTGCAGCAGACACAGGAGTACTTCATCATCCAGTACCAGGAGAACATGCGCCTCCAAGGTGGGTGGGAGACCGGGGGCTGACAGGGCCGGCGTGCTGGCAGGGCCGGTCCTAACACTACGCCCCGTCCCCCAGCCCAGTTCTCCCAGCTCTCCCAGCTGGGTCCCCAGGAGCGCCTGTCACGGGAGACGACGCTGCAGCAGAAGAAAGCGTCGCTGGAGGCCTGGCTGCACCGGGAGGCCCAGACACTACAGCAGTACCGTGTGGTGAGTGCCGCTGCCCTGGCCCCATGCTGGCTGTGCCACCATCCACGTGCCCCATAACACCGTCCCGCCTTGCAGGACCTGGCCGAGAAGCACCAGAAGACGCTGCAGCTGCTGCGCAAGCAGCAGACGACCATACTGGATGATGAGCTGATCCAGTGGAAGCGTCGGCAGCAGCTAGCGGGAAACGGGGGTCCCCCCGAGGGCACCCTGGACGTGCTGCAGAGCTGGTGGGTGCTGGCGCCGGCCGTGCCTGGCAAGGCAGGATGGGGTACTGAGGCCTGGCACGGTGCTGAGCCCCGCTCCCCCCAGGTGCGAGAAGCTGGCGGAGATCATCTGGCAGAACCGGCAGCAGATCCGCCGGGCTGAACACTTGTGCCAGCAGCTGCCGATCCCGGGCCCGGTGGAGGAGATGCTGTCGGAGCTGAACGGCACCATCACTGACATCATCTCTGCCCTGGTGACCAGGTAGCAGTGGGGGCCCGGCTTGGCTGAGGCATCTGGCAGGGTGGGGGGGCCGGATTGGGGCTGCTCTGCCTGCCTGCCCCTGATCCCCGTGCCCCCCCAGCACCTTCATCATCGAGAAGCAGCCCCCCCAGGTGCTGAAGACACAGACTAAGTTTGCAGCCACCGTGCGGCTCCTGGTGGGGGGGAAGCTGAACGTGCACATGAACCCCCCCCAGGTGAAGGCCACCATCATCAGTGAGCAGCAAGCCAAGGCCCTGCTGAAGAACGAGAGCACCCGCAAGTAATGCCCAGGGAGCTGGGGGGTGTGCTGCAGGGAGGGGGGACGACTGCTGAGGCAGTGGGGAGCAGGAGCTGGAGCTGGGGGCGTGAGGGGACTGCCCCTCACGTGGGCTCCCAGCCCTGGTGGTCCCCCTGACCCTGTGTGTTCCTGCGGCAGCGAGAGCAGCGGCGAGATCCTCAACAACTGCTGTGTGATGGAGTACCACCAGGCCACGGGGACGCTCAGTGCCCACTTCCGCAACATGGTGAGTGCTCCTGGCCCCCCACTCCCGACGCTCGCGCCCACCCTCCTATCTCCCCTTCACATTCCCCTGTGTTCACCCCTCGTATCCCCATCTGTGTTGCATTCCCCCTGCTTTCACCTCGGTGTCCCCTCGTGTCCCCATCCGTCGCCCCGTGCTCACCTCCCGTGTCCCTGCAGTCCCTGAAGCGGATCAAGCGCTCGGACCGCCGTGGGGCTGAGTCTGTGACGGAGGAGAAGTTCACCATCCTCTTCGAGTCGCAGTTCAGTGTTGGTGGCAACGAGCTGGTCTTCCAGGTGAAGGTAAAGCTGCCAGCCACGTCCCCTCTGCAGGGCATGGGCAACCCGTGGGCATCGTGCCCACAGGTGTGGGGCTGGGCTGGGGCCACGGGGTGCCTGTGCAGGCCAGGGGTGCCCGCGGGCGATGCTCCGGCAATGCCCCACAGCCCGTCCCGGTCTCCTTCCTCCCGGCAGACGCTGTCCCTGCCTGTGGTGGTGATCGTGCATGGGAGCCAGGACAATAATGCCACAGCCACCGTGCTCTGGGACAATGCCTTCGCCGAGCCCGTGAGTGCCAGCGCCATGGTGGGGCAGGAGGGGCCCCGTCCGCCCCGGGGGGGGCTGCAGGAGTTGGTCTCGGTCTTCTGGCAGGGATGCGCCAGGAGGCGGCAGGCAGAGCTTGGTGCTGACCCTGCTCTGTGTCCCCCCAGGGTCGTGTGCCCTTCGCCGTGCCCGACAAGGTGCAGTGGCCCCAGCTCTGCGAGGCACTCAACATGAAGTTCAAGGCAGAGGTGCAGAGCAGCCGCGGGCTGACCAAGGAGAACTTGGTGTTCCTGGCGCAGAAGCTCTTCAACAGCACCAGCTCCCACCTGGAGGACTACAGCAGCACCACGGTGTCCTGGTCCCAGTTCAACCGGGTGAGTGGGCTGGGCTGTGTGCCAGGAGAGTCGTGGAGCCCCGAGGTCCCACCGTGCTCTGGGATGGGCTTCACTACATCTGTGGTACCAGTGCTCGTGCCGGGGGGGCTGGATGGGGCACATCCCTCCCAAGGAGCCGTTTCTTGCTGGGGTGATGCAAAATGCTGGGGTGATGCAAAATGGGGTGATGCTGGGGAGATGGCTGTCAGCTGCAGCGGGGCGGGAGGTGTTGCCTCCCTTGCTTGAAGGCACCCGGTGCTCTAGGCCCCGCAGACAGGGTCTGTGTTCTTGGGGAGGCATTGCTGGTGCTCCCCTGGGGCTGTGCTGCCTGGCCAGGCTGACCTGCACCTGGTTCGGCAGCGCTGGCAGGCGTCCCACAGTCCAAGTCCCCAAGTGTCCGCTGCTGCGCCAAATGCTTGTGCTGTTCAACAGCAGCCTCATAAGGCTGGAGGCAAGAGTGCTCATTTTCTGGGCATTTCAACAGGAAAACCTGCCTGGGAGGAATTACACCTTCTGGCAGTGGTTTGATGGGGTCATGGAGGTGCTGAAGAAGCATCTGAAGCCGCACTGGAACGATGGGTAAGAGCCGCCCTGCCCGACACTGCCCGGCCCCGAGACCCCTGGCCCTGACACCCCGCTCTGCCTAGGGCCATCCTGGGCTTCGTCAACAAGCAGCAGGCGCATGACCTGCTCATCAACAAACCCGATGGGACCTTCCTCCTGCGGTTCAGCGACTCGGAGATTGGTGGCATCACCATCGCATGGAAGTTCGACTCCTGTGAGTGCATGCTGAGAGCTGGCACCCCCCCAGCCCCACTGTCTCTGGCCCCAGCCTAGGACTTGCCCGTCCCGTGCCCACAGGGCCGGTGCTGCTGCTCCGGCACCTCCTGTCTCGTCTGGGCACCGGCACTGCTGCAGCTTGGCTGCCCTGTGGCAGCTGCGGCCACATCCAGCTGGGGAGGAGGGACTGGGCTAAACCGTCCGACCCAATCCCCTTTGGGGCTGTACAAAACGCAGCGACTCCATGGTGCTTCCTGGTTCCGTGGGTTTGCATGGGTTGCCTGACCCTGTGCAGCAAGTCTGCTCATTACTGTTCTTCGTAAGAACATCCTTCGGAGGGTTGTGTGGCTGAGGAGCACTGCAAAGCCCCGCGGAGCCCCGCTGCGGCCAGGGGGGACCTGCCCCCTACGTGTCTGGTTGAGGCCAGACCTGCTTTGAGTTCACTGTGCCTCCTGGCTGATCCAGTTTCCTGGCAACCTGTGTTTTGCCCTTAAACGTTGCCGGGGAGGGATGCAGAGCAGGAAATGCCATCTGATGTTCAATGTGATCTCACAGCCTGCATCCGGAGCGGAGCTGGGAGCCACCAGCGGCTTTGGGCGTCACCGTGGTCCTTGCTCTTTTCTTCCAGCTGAGAGGATGTTCTGGAACCTGATGCCTTTCACCACCAGGGACTTCTCCATCCGCTCCCTGGCCGACCGCCTTGGGGACCTCAGTTACCTCATCTATGTGTTCCCTGACCGGCCCAAGGATGAGGTCTTCTCTAAGTACTACACGCCGGTTCTCTGTGAGTCCACGCCAGGTAGCGCTGCCCCTTCACCCCACGCGCGTCCCTCTCCTTCATGCATCTGACTGGGGTAGAGCCGGGGCTCACAGCATCCCTCTGCCCCAAGGCTGCATCCAGCCCCATGGGGGCCCTGCAGCTGGCCATGCGTGAGCCCCCAGCCCCACCGCAGGCTTGCAGCATGCACCAGCAGCTCGGGGCCTTAGCGCTGTCTTCTTTCCTCTAGCTAAAGCCGTGGATGGATACGTGAAGCCACAGATCAAGCAAGTGGTGCCAGAGTAAGCCTGACCCTGAACGCAGACCCTGGGCAGTCCTGTGGGATCGGCCCCAGCAAGGCGGCTGGGGTGGCCAGTAGCCCAGGGCACCTCTGCTTTCGGGCTCCAGCACCACCACTGGCCACGTTGGTGCTGAGCCGGTGCTGGAGGCTGAGGCGTGTGGGCCCGTGGCCAAGACAGGGCTGTATGTTCCCCGGGAGGGCAGGTGCCCCACTCGCCGTGCTGCCCTTCAGTGGGCTGGGGCCCCCACACATTGTCACTGTTTGTGGGTGTGGGGTTCGGGTCCCCTGCCAGCACCCTGCCAGTCTCAGGAGATGCCGGTCCGAGGTGATGGGAAGTCCCAGAGTACAACGTCGCCCGGGGGAGCCTGTCCGGTCCCCTGCCAGCGCTCACAAGCCCCCCGTCCCCACAGGTTCGTCAGCGCATCAGGTGATTCTGCCCCCGGAGGGGCCACCTACATGGACCAGGCTCCCTCGCCCGCCGTCTGCTCCCAGCCCCATTACAACATGTATGCCCAGAAGTAGGTATCGCATCCCCTGTCTCTGTCCTGCCATGGCTGGTCCTCCCCGCCTCACCCCCTGCCTCCCGCAGCCCCGACACCGTGCTGGACCCCGAGGGAGACTTCGACCTGGATGACACCATGGACGTGGCAAGGCATGTGGAGGAGCTGCTGCGGCGCCCTATGGACAGTCAGTGGATCCCCCATGCCCAGTCGTGACGGGCAGTGGCCCGGCCCCCTGGCCGCGGCCCTGTGGGGACTGTGCTGTGTTCGTGTCTCTGTGCCAGGGGGGGCGGCGGGTGGGCCCTGCCCCGGAGATTTGCTCTGTGCTGCCCCGAAATGCAGGCTGGCGTCCGGCTCTTTGGTGTTTATGCCCTTGTATAAACGGCAGCGGATTTGTCGCATGGTTTTCCTGTATGTTCCTTTTAAGAGGCCCAGCTTCGGCTTTCCGCTTCTGCAAGCACCGGCCCCGCAGCCCCCCCTGCTCCCCGTCAAGGGGCTGCTCGGGGCAGGGGCCGGGGGTCCGGCCTCGGGTTTGCTTTCGCAGTCGTCACTAAGAATGTACGTGTCGCCTTCTTGTTCTACCCCGTGGCTCCGTTCCCAGGGGGTCTGTGGGCGCACCAGGCTCTGGCATGGGGTGGGGGGTCAGCCGGGGCTCCCCCCTGGCCCGTGCTGGCACTCTGCTCCACAGCAGCAGGGTCTCCTCCCGGACCTTGTCTCCTCCTCTGGTCCCCTAAGGATGCGGGACCCCCTTTGGCTCCTGGCCTCAGTGTCCCCTGCCAGAGCCGGTGCAACACGAGGGAGACAGGGCACGAGGGCACCCAGCGAGGGTGGCCAGGCAGTGTGGGTGGTTTGGGGGGAGCGGAGCCTTCTGCCTCCCCACCCCCCTGCCTCTCCCCTTGCTCTGGCCAAAAAGTTCTGGGGTCCTGGCCATGTTATTTTTCTATCACAGAGTAAATAAAGCACGGAATATTTTTATAACACAAAAGCTCTGGGTTTCACGTGTGTCTTGGGGAGGAGACAGGTCCTTGCCCTGGGGGGGGGGGGGGGGGGGGAGGAGTGCCTGGGGCCAGGGGCGGTGGGGGACACGGGTGGCCCCATGTTCCCCAAGCTCTGGGTGACACACAGCGGGTGAGTGGTGGCCCGGTGCAGGGTTGGGGTACGTGTCCCCATGTCCCTTCCCCAGTGCAGGGGGGGTGCAGGGGGGGTGCAGGGGGCCGGGCCTCCACCTGCAGCCCCCGGGTCCTGGGAGTGTGCCCGGGCAGCGGGGGGGGGCGGCCGGGGGGGTGCAGCTGGGGCCCAGAGGCTGGGGACGTTTTCCCGGGGGAAAAAAAAAAAAAGCAAACCAGACAACTTACACTACTTTTTTAAAAGAAGGAGCTTGCTTTTGCCGAGGCGTGAAGAACGGCGGGGGCTTGCTCTCGGGTTTTAATTGCGCTTTAATTCTCCGCTGGGCGGGGGGGGCGGGGCCGCGTCGGGTTGTTGGCAGAAATGAGAAAATGAAAATAAAAATAAAGGCGGAGCTGACGGCGGCGCCGGTCGCGGTCATTCCCCGTCATTTCTGCCGGAGGCGGAATAGCCGCGGGGGGGTCCCGGGGCCTTGCTCGGGGCGGCGGCGGGCGCCCCGGGATGCTGCCGGCGGTGGCCGTGGCGGTGGCCGTGGCGGTGGTCGTGGTCGTGGCCGTGGCCGTGGCGCTGCCCGCCGCCCCCGCGCTGCGGCACCGGCTGTCCCGCTCCGCGCTGCGCCGGGCCGCGGGCTGGTACCGGCGGCGGCTGGAGCTGCTGGGCAGCGAGGTGCGGCTCAGCCAGGAGCGGCGGCTGCGGCGGCTGCTGCCCGCCGGCACGGAGCGCGGTGAGAAGGGGGGGGGGGGCGGCGGGGATGGGAGGGGGGGGCGGGCGTGGTGTCCCGGGGGTCGCCCCGCTCAGCCCGCGTCTCTCTCGGCAGGCTCGGAGGCTTTCCGGGAGCGTCACCCCCTGGGACAGAGCTGCCCCGAAGGGGCGCCGGGGAGGCAGGTCCCCCCGCTGCGCCCCTGGGCTTTGCTCCGCAGCTGCTGGGGCACCGACCCCCCTCTGCAGGTACGGGGGGGGGGGGGGGGGCGACGGGGCAGGGAGGGGACCACGGGCACCCCACCGCACCTCCGCCCGGGTCTGCCCCACTGACCCCCGCCTCTTCCCGCGCAGGGGTCCCTGCTCTACCTGGATGCCCTCGGCACCGCCTTCCCGCAGGCCCTGGCCCCCTGGGGCACGGCCCTGCTCTCCTGGGCGCCCGGCCGCCCCCTCGCCCCGGCGGGCTGGCCCCTGCCCACCCTGTACTGCACCCCGGCCGAGGCGGGCGCCCTGCCCTCGCGGGCCGCCGCTCTGCGGGTGCAGCTGCTCTTTGCCCTTCAGGAGCGGGCCCTGCGGGTGCTGGAGGCCGGGCTGGCCGCCGAGCTGCACGACGCGCTGGCAGCCCTGCGCGCCGGCTGGCCCGAGCTGGCCCAGGACCTGGCGCTGGGCAGGCTGAGCCCCCAGCCCGGGCTGCCCGAGGACGCGCGGGCCCGGCTGCAGGCGCTGCTGGCCCCCGACGCCGCCCGGGCGGCCGAGCTCCGGGCCGAGTGCGCCCGCGGCTTCGAGGGCATCGTGCAGCGCCTGTGGCCGCAGCTGGAGGTGGTGGTGGTGGGGACGGCACACGGCACGGAGCAGCTCTACTGCGATGCCCTCCACCAGGCCGACTGCAAGGGGCTGCCGTTCTACTGCCCCTTCTACTGGGCGGCAGGAGGTGAGTGTCCCCGGCGTGGGGCTGTCCCCATGGTCTGGCCTGGGTGCACGGTGGGAACCGCAGCTGTACGGCAGCACCAACTCCCCCTGCCCCCGCAGGCATGGGTGCATCCCTGTGCCACATCCCTCCCTGGAGACCTGCCTGCTCTCCAAAGCCGGCTCTGTCCTGGCACCGGCTGAGAAGTCCCCCTTGGAGGGGGGTGAGGCTGCGTGGGGCAGAGATGGGAGGGTCTGGGGGGGCTCATGCTGACACACGCTGCACTCTGCCCAGCCCTCCTCGGTGTGAACCTGTGGCCGGAGGAGCCCGCGCCCCGATTCCTGCTGTGCCCTGACTGGGCTTTCTATGAGTTCCTGCCCTGCCCGGCCGAGGAGGAGCCACGGACGGTGCTGCTGGGCGAGCTCTGGGAGGGCCGCGAGTATGGGCTGGTCCTGACGGCCTGGCCGGGAGAGTACAGGTGCCTACTCGCTGCTGCGGTGGTCTGGGGGGCACATCTGCCCCAGCCCCACGTGCCTGGCACCGGTCCCCCTCATGGTCCCCCTGCCCACACAGGTGCCGTGCCGGGGAGGTGCTGAGGGTGACTGGCTTCCACAAGCAGTGCCCCGTGGTGGAGCCCGTGCGCAGGTGAGGACACCCCAGCTCCCGCCCCTCACCTTGGGGGGCTGTGTGGGGGGACCCTGTGCTGGGCAGGATCCGGATGGGATGGTGCCGGTGGCACCCCTGGCACAGGGCACCCACCCCGGCCCCCTGCACCGCAGGGAGAGCCAGGCCCTGAGCGTGCGGGGCGAGAGCATCCCCGAGGAGCGGTTCTACCGGAGCCTGTGCCGCGCCGTGGGCATGTGGCCGGGTGCTCGCCTGGTTGACTACGTCTGCGTGGAGAGCGCCCTGCTGGGTGAGTCCCCCGCAAAGCTGCCCGAGTCTCCCCAAAAGCGCTGCCCGGAGCTCTGCTGGCCCTCCTGCACCCTGCTCGGCCCTGGGTTGCCTGCGCCCAGCGGGGCTGGGGGCCGCGGGCAGCTTTAACGTGCTCGCCGGTGCCGCTGCAGGCGCCTCCTCGGGGGCCTGCGCCCCCCACTACGAGGTGTTCGTGGAGCTGCGGGGCCTGCGGGACCTGTCGGAGGGGCAGCGCTACAAGGTGAGGGGGACGCGGGCTCTGCTCCGGGGCAGGCCACCGCAGGCAGGCAGGCAGGCAGGCAGGGCCCGCTGCCTGCACCCGCTGCCTGCACCCGCTGCCTGCACCCGCTGCCTGCACCCTGCCCGCCGGGCGGGCGGGGCGGCCGCAGCCACGCGGTGGCGGTGCTGGCGCGGCAGCCTCTGCGCGGCCGGGATGCTTCGCTGCGGGGGCTGCGGGGGGATGGCTGGGGGGCACGGGCAGAGCCCGGCCCTGCCCGGCGGGGGCAGCTGCAGCCGCCGGAGGGGCCCCGGGCACGGCGGCGGCGGCTGGGCTGGGCCAGCCGCTGTCGGACCGGCGCGGGCAGCCTGCCCTCTCTCTGCAGCTGGACCAGTGTCTCCAGGAGGATTTCCCCATCTATAAGTCCTTCCGCTTCAAGGGCAGCATCGGGCCCCTGCGCCTGCACCTGGTGGGGGTCGGGGGCTTCGCCCGGCTGCGGGAGGCGCTGGGCTCCCCCCTCCCCATGCCCAGGGTCCTGCGGGAGGAGCGGCTGCTGCAGCTTATCCAGAGCACCGTCATCTCCTAGGGCAGCCCGGGGGACCCGCAGCCCTCCCGCCCCTGGGGTTCGCTTGGCGTGCGCCCGCCGGGGACGGAGCGGGGCCGAGTCCCTGGTGGGGGGCGAGGGTGCCCAGCCCCGGCGGGTTTGGCTGAGCGGAGAGGATGGAATCGGCGAGCTCGGCTTTGCCGGGCACCGGTGGGGCATCGCGCTCGGTGCCGCCCGCAGGGATGGAGCAGGACGTGCAGCACACCCCAACCCCGGCACCGGCCCCAGGCACTTCGCCAGGCTGTTTCGGGTGCAGGGTGGGACCGCGGGCGCTTGTGAGTGTCACGGGGGCAGCTGGGTCCGGCTCGCCCCGCTCTGCTGAGTGGGTGCCTATGCCTTACCTGAGGGACGCCTCGGCCATTACAGCCCATGGCTGGTGTCGGGGGGACAGCGGAAAACCTCCCCAGGAGCAGGAGGAGCTGCGGAGCTTCAGGCCCGTGCAGGAGCTCAGCTCATCCCTGTGCTGAGCTCTGGGGCCCTGTGGCATTTTGTCCCCTGGCAGGGACACTGTGGGCAGGGCACAGGGTAGCCGGTGGTGGCTGGTGCCAGCTTCTGCGGAGCAGCCTCTCCATTGGGCTCCAGTGCACATCCGCTGGTTTAGGAAACAATAAGCTCCAGCAAGGGCTGCTTTTAATGTTTAAAAAAACAGAAGCGAAATAAAGGAGGATTAGCTCTCAAAAATAAATAAAGGGAGCGCTCCGGGATTGATTTTTTAATACTATTATTTTTAATCCTCATTAAAGACGTTTCTTGATGACAGCCCTGACTGCTCTGGTAGTTGAGAAGTTGCTGTAATTTCCTCGGGGTCCTGGGGAAGGGGCAGCCATGAATATTTAACCAGTTCAGCATCTGGCCGGGGCTCTGGGAGCATCTGGCCATTTGTGTCTTTGAGGCATGAATGTACCAGGTGGGAGGGACCGGTCTTTTCCCCTCCTGCTTGTTGAGGTTTATTTTGAGGGCTAGTGAGCCACGGTGCTTGGGGAAACTGCTGTGTGGGCAGCTGCTGCCCAGGGTGGGGGCAAGCCAGGCCGCTGGCAGAAGACAATGTCTTGAACAAGATCCACACAAAGCATCTGCCCCAGTGCAGCCAAAACCTCTGCCAGGGATGGAAACCGGGCTAAGGCCCCTTCCCCCCATCCCTGCCAGAAAAATAGCCTGGAGCAAAATTCCTGGTGCAAGTAGGGGAGAAGCAGTGCCTGCGGCTGGTGGGGTGTCTGCGGCTGGGAGGGGGATGCCTGGGGGGGGGGGCATGAGCCTGTATTGCTGCTGGCACGGTGGGGACACGGGTGCTGGGCCAGCTGGCATTGGGGGGTGCCTGGCCCCGGCATGGTATGGGCTGGGGTTTAGTAGGGAGAGGAGTGGGTGGTGGCCCGATAAAGGCCGGGGTCATGAAACCGGGCTTGGGGGGGGGGGGGGGGCTCCCGAGCAGCCCTGCGCTGGCAGAGACCCGTGCAACTGGATCCAGCCCAGAGAGCCCGGGGGGCTGCTGGGCCCGCCGCCTGTGCCACACACGCCACGCAGGTGCCTGCACCCCGGGCGAGCACAGCCCTTCCCAGCGGCCCAGCAGTGACCCGGCGCCCCAGAAAAAGCCTCGAGCCCCCCGCCCGGGAGAGCTGCGCTGGCCCAGGGCTTCACCTGGCAGCTCTAGTTGCCCCCTGCCCCTGCCTGGGCGCTGACCCCGCTGGGGGCTGCAGGCCTGGTGTGTGGGGGGGTGTGGTGTGTGCCCCGCTGGGCAGGGCCAGGCTGCGGGGTCCAGGCTCGGTTTGGGTGCCGGGCTGCAGGGTGCAAGGTCGATTTGAGTGGCAGGCTGCAGGGTGCAGGCTTGTTTTGGGTGCCAGGCTGCAGGGTGCCAGGCTGCAGGGTGTGGGCTGGGTTTGGGTGCCAGGCTGCAGGCTCGTTTCGGGTACCAGGCTGCAGGGCGTGGGCTGGCTGGGGGTGCCCGGCTGCAGGGTGCGGGCTTGGCCGGGGTCCCACCGCCGGCACGGGGCGGCCGCCGGGCCCGGGCGCTGCGGCGCTGGGCGGAGGCCGGGGGGGCCCCGGCGGCGGGAGGTGCCCGGTGCCCGTCCCCGCTCTCCGCCGTTGCGGCCCGGGGCGGGGGGGGCGCGCCGTCCCCATCCCCGTCCCCGTCCGCGTCCCCGCCCCCGGCCCGGCCCGTCCCCTCCTCCCGGCCGCGCCGCCTCCCGCCCGCTCCGCCACTGAGCCCGCAGCAGCGGCGGCGGCGGCGGCGGGCGCAGGCTCCGGGGGCGCCCGGGGCCCCGCGGCGGCCGCTGCCCTGAGGCCGCGGGGGATGGCGGAGGGGCCCCGGGGCGCCCCGCCGCCGGGCTCGCCCCGCCCCGCCGCGCCGCTGCCCAACGGGCCCCGCGGCGGCGGCGGCGGCGGCGGCAGCCCCGGCTCGGGCTCGGGCAGCAGCAGCCGCGAGGACTCGGCGGAGCGGAGCCCCGCGCCCGCCGCGCCCCGGGCCAGCATCATGAAGGTGAGAGCCCCGCACCCCGGTCCGGCCCCTCCCGCCCTCCCCTCCCCGCCCCGGAGCGGGCTCCGGGGCCCCCCGGGACCGGCGCCGCCCGGCACCTGCGCAGGGCTCGGGGGGGGGGGGGCGCCGAGCCGTGCCCCCTCCGCGGGAGCTGCGCGTCCCCCGGCCCCGGAGCCGGCGGGCACCGGCCCCGCCAGCCCGCGATGCCCGCCGCGCCCGCCGCCCCCCCCGGGCTCCCGCCGCGCCCGGCCGGCCGCTGCCTGCGCCCGTGGGGCGGGTTCGCGGAGCCGTGGGGCAGCTGCGGCCCCCCCCCCCCCCTCCCGGTTCGGTGCCCGGGGGTTGCCTGCCCCACCGGGCGCGGGGTTTGCCCCCTGCCCGTGGCACCGGGCTCCTCTCCGGGTGGCTGGCCCGGCGTCCCCTCACCCTGCCCGGCACCGTGGGTCCCCAAGGGCAAAGCCTGGCTCGGGCTTCGTGTGCTGCCGGGCCAGGCCTGTCCTCTCTGCGTGGCCGCGGAGTGCCCCGTCCAGCCGCCGCTCTTCCCGTGGGTCCCCTGCACGGCCACGCTGCTCCTGCCGTGGGAGTCACAGCGCAGCATCGCCCCATCCTGCTCAGGGCACCCATGGGTGCCGGTGAGGAGGCGCCTGCTCCTGGCTCCCAAGCGCCTTCCGTTTTCCCGTGCTCCCTCCTGCAAAGTCGCGGAGCCTTGGGCCCAGCCTGACCAGCTCCTGACTGACACCTCCCTGGAGCTGTGCCGTGGCCAGGCAGGGGTACTGGTGGGGCCGTGAGGGACGGTCTCTGGGGGTCTCCCACACGAGTGGGCATTGGACACATGCGTGCTTTCCTAAATGAGCCCCCCTAATTGCACTTAGGCCAGTGGTGCTCGCTGACACAATAGGTCGCGTCCGCCTGGGACCCGCCTCTCCACTCCTGGCAACCTATTTTAAGCTGGGATTGCTCCGGTGCTATTAATATAACCTGTGTGGGGGCTGTTCCCGTGGTGCTGGCCCAGCCCTGGCCTTCTGCCCCCAGGACCCAGTCCTCTGGGCAGAGGTGTCGGCCCCTCCTCAGGGTGGCCGGAGAGACCCTGCGCCCCTGCCGGTGCCCGCCTGGGCTCCCGCTGCAAACTGTTGCAGGAGTGGCAGGGCTGTGCCCCACATGGTGATGGCAAGGAGACCTCCTGGTGCTCCTGTGCAGCCAGAGGCCAGTGCGCCGGCTGTGCACAGTTTCCCTGGGGACCTCGCCAGGGTCTCTTGTTCCTCCCGGGTCTGGACAGCACGCCTCCTCACCGCTCTCTGCCCAGGGACCGGCCATGGGCACAGTGGGCTGAAGGTGAACCTCTCACTTGCCCCCGGGCTGGGTGCATCCCCTGTCAGGGCCATGCGTCCCTGTGGGATTTGGCCTCACGTGAAGGTCGGGTGGCCCAGGGCCAGTGCTGATAGGGGAGGGTGCTGGTGCTGGAGGAGGTCAGGGGCGGACGGTGTCCCCAGCCTGTGCTGATCCATCATGCATCTCCGAGTCCATCCAGAGCCTGATCCTGCCCTGGTGCTGGAGGGCTACAGGTCCCAAATCCTGCAGCTGTGAGTTCCCCAGGCTGAGCCTGTCTGTGCCCCAGGACCCTGGCCATGCTGAGCCCCTCCATGGGCTGAGGCTGGCAGGCAAGGGACGGTGGGCAGACATGCTGCCTGTGGGACCATGTGGGCACCGGCCGCCCACACCGTGCTCCTGCCCACACTGTGCTCCTCCTGCCCTCGCCTGTTCAGAGGCAGCGAGCGGTCCTGCTGCTTCCCAGTGCAGCATTCCTGTGTCTGAGCAGGGACAGAGGACAGAGCAGGTCCCTCCTGTCCCCCATCAGCCCCTCCAGCACCATCGGCTGAGACCCCTCTGTGCCCAGGCTCTCCCCGCTGGGGGATCAGCTTGGACCAGCTCTGCACAGCGGCTGGGGAGAGGGTCCATGGGGATCCCTGGCAGGTCTGGGGCCCAACCAGCCCCAGCAGGAGCTGGGGAGCAGCTGCCCAACCACAAATCCCTAGGAGATGCTGAGGCTGTTCCTCTGCTGTGGGCTCTGCAGCAGCTTTGCTGTCCCCCTGCATGGTGGTGGGTGGGAGTCAGGGGCTGTGCCCGCTGCTCGGCCATGGTGCAGGTACGGGGGTTGTGGGGCAGGGAGGGGGGTACAAACAAGACACGGGCAGCGGGGCAGCAGGCTGGGCAGGGGCTGGCTGCTGATGAAGTGGAGGAACATGTAGGAAGAGCTGCCGGCTCTGTTATTTTTTGGGATTTCCAGAAAAGGCTGGAGGAGTGAATCTGAAAGTGAGACTCACCGGCTGTGCTGGGGCAGGGGGAGCTTGGGGCCGGCCATGCTGGGCAGCAGCAGAGCCAGCCCCATGCGGCCTCCCCCTGCCCTGGCTAGAGGACCTGCTTTCTTCCCAGGCTGGAAGTGGAAGGGGCTGGAGGTCCGGTGGGCTGGGAGGATGCTGGAGAGGGACTGGGGGAGTACTGGATCTGTCCCTCCCTGCTTGCAGGAGGTGACCCTTCCCCAGTGCCCCGCTGTCCTATCCCCTGCTCCCCATCTCCATCCCATGCCAGCCCCAGGAGCTGTGCGGTGCCTCTGCTCCGGGCTCCGGCTCCATGGCCCCTCGCTGGGTAGCGGCAGCTGGTGCCGCGGGGAGTGGATGTGTCACTCGCTATCTTGGCAGGGAACAAATGACGGTAGAAAAGCCCTGGCTGTGCCTGGCCTCCCACTGCCTCCGCTCCGGTGCTGCTGGCTGCTGCTGCCTGCCTGCACCCTTGCTCGTGCTGCCCAGCCTGGGATGGGGGCAGTGGGAAGACCCAGGACCTGGGGAAACCAGCTGCGGTTGAGTCACGTCACAGCCACGCTGGGGAACAGCCCCGTCCCCTGGGTGAAACGCGTCCCCACTGCACGCCTCGTGGCCAGGAGAAGGGTTCCACTGCCGGGGCAGTAGAGCCGCGGTTGGGCTGAGATGCCTCAGCCCCAGAGGCTTTCAGTTCCTCTGTCTCCTGCAGTCATGAGCTGCTGTGCGGCAGGGACCCCCCCGGCCAGGCCTCGGGGGATAACGGGAAGGGAGGGGCGGCCGATGAGCCCTTCCCCATCCCTGCACTTGGGAGCGGGTTGCTTGGCCGGGTAACAACGGCGGTCACGTGGCGGCTGAGATTAGGGCTGCTGCGCTTGCCAGGGCACTAATCATGGGAGGTAATTGGCTGAAGAGGTGCTTAGGACATGCTGCAGAGCTGGGCAGGGTGCGGGCAGCTGGGTTCAGACATGCCCTCTGTGCCCAGCCAGATGCCCGTGCTCACCATTGGCATCGTGGTCGGCATTGGCATCATGGTCGGCGTGTCTTCCCTCTGCAGAGCCGGGCTATGTGGGTGCGATGTGTGTGGCAGCGCTGGCAAGAGCCCTGCCTGCTTGCTGCCAGCTTGGCGGCACAGCGAGTGGGATGCCCTGCTCCTGCCGGAGCCCTGCCCTGTGACCGGGGATGCTCTGTGCTCCTGTGGCCATGGGCGCCACGTCCTCCCGCCTCCGCTGCTGGCCTACTTATCCCCTTATGGAGCTCTGCAGCCCGGCTGCCTGCACCACTCCTGCCCGCACCTCGTGGAGCACTTAGTGGGGTGTCCCCAGGGTCGAAGCCTGCCTGGAAAGCGCCTGTGTAAGGGGCTGCCAGGGAGCAGCAGCTTTTCCCTGCCAGCCCCCAGTCCGGGGGGAGAAGCTGGCAGGCGGCTGCGGGCAGGAGGCCCCGTGCAGCTGCTGCCACCGGCTCGCTGGCCGCAAACACATTCGGCCGCAGCGAGGGCTGGGAGCTCCTGGAACGGGGCGACAGCAGCGCCCGCCAAGGTTCACCTGTGCAATTGGAGAGAGCAGAGCTCGTGTGCCACGGGCCACTCTCAGGTCTGTGCCGTGCATCTGCACCCCAAAGCACTGCAGCAGGCACCTCCAGTCCTTCCCAAGTCTGGGGAGAGGTGGGGGGATGCAGGGACGGGATTCAGGTTTTTGCCCTGAGCCGGGGTGGCACAGGATCCGATGGGGCTGGTGCCAGAGGGGTGGGTCTGGCTGCCTGCGGTGGGTGCAGCTGGAGGCAGGTCCCTGGGCGCTGGGTGCACACAGGCCCCCCGCCCGTGTTTCCTTTCCGGATGGATTTCCTGTTTTCGGCTGTGGGGCCCGGTGCAGAGCCGCCCAGGGTGGGGTGTGCCGGGGCGGGGAACGGGTCCGCAGAGGTGTGAGGGTCCTGCCTGGGGCAGGAGGGGGCTGTGCTCGGTGCTGGCCATTGCCCCGTGGTGGGGCAAGGGCCAGGGCTGCCCATCAGTGGGGTGCTCAGGTTGCTGCTCGCAGGAAGCATCCCGGCAGGTCTGCCAACAGCGAGTCCTTCCCCGTGGGGCTGGCCAATGGGGTGACCTGCCGCTGAGCCCCCCCTGCCGACTGGGGCTGACTGGGGTCCTGCACGGTGGCCCCCAGCAGCCGGGTCCCTGGCTCAGCCCTGGGAGTGATTGTCCCAGCTGGATGGTGAGGCTCCGGGGGATGCTGTGCATCACCACCCTGCTGCCCAGGGAGGCTGCAGAGGGGAGGGGGCAGCTGCTGCTGGCCGGGGGGCCCGGGAGCCGTCTGAGCAGGGGACACCCCCCCAGGAGCTGGCTGTCACGGAGGCAGGGTCCTGGCACTCGGCCGGCTCCCAGGAGCAATCTGGCAGTGAGAGGATGCAAACAGCTCCTGCATCCGAGCTGGGGGAAATAGCCCCTGTGCCAGGCTGAGCGGCGTCTGCCATTGCCAGCGGGCAGCGAGGCCGAGGAGGAATGGTGCTGCTACCCGCCGACTGCCCCCTTACCCGGGAAGGCATCTCTGGGACAGCAGGATCCAGCCGGCTCTGACGTGGGGCTGAGGGCTGGGGCCGGTTCCCCCTTCCCCGGGACTTTGTGTGCTGGGCACCCCCGGGGGAGCTGGCCAGCTGCCTGCATCACCCATCCCAATTACCCTTGGGCTGGGGCTGCCTGGCCCCGCAAGGGCAGATCCAGACCCTTTGGGGTCAGGCATGGGGATGTTCCTGCCTGCTCTGCAGCCCCCCTGTCCAGGAGGTGTGGATGCTCTTGGGGCACCAGAGGGGACAACCCCTCACCCCCAACCTGGGCAGCTGGGCAGGACCTGCCTCTGCTGGAGACACCACCAGATTAGAGGTGACTCACCATAATCTTGAAGGAGTGGATTAAATCTGCTCCTGCTGCACTACTTAATGAAATCCATCCCATAATATGCTCATGGCCCTGCTGTTCCCCCTCATCCCTTGCCCCCTCCAGTCCCTTGGCAGCAGGGTCCTCCTTCCCTGCCGAGGGGCAGGGCTGGCGCAGGCGTACGGGCAGAGTGCAGGCATGGGGTGCAGGCAGCAGACAGCCTGGACCCACTGTGACCCCAGCCAGGCAGCAGCAGCCACGGGCTCTGCGGGACCGGGCTGCGGGCCGTGCTCGTCCCCAGCGTGTGGCACTTGCAGGTGGCCGTCCTGCGCCGCTCCCTGGCAGACAGAGTGGGGGGGTCTGGCTGGGGGCCCCCAGGAGCAGCTCTGCCCGGGCATCGCCTCGGGGCACCCCAGGCATCCTTGCACCCTGGTGCCCAGGGTCGGTGCCTGGGGTGCAGGGGAAGGCATGAGGGGCCATGGCGTGTGCCTCTCTGCAGGGATGGGGCCGCTGTGGGCAGCCTGGTCCTGCTGGGCGCCTGTTTTCCTCCGGTGTCCCCGGGCTGGGGAGACGGGGACTTCTGGGCTGCCTGTGCACGGCCGTGCCTCCAACAGTGAGTGAGCAGTGGGGAAGGATCCGGCTCAGGGCCGGGAGCAGGAAGGAAGGAAGGAAGGAAAGCAGAGTTAAAATAAGCCAGGCAGCGAGCTGTGGGGGAGGCCAGGGCTGGAGCCAGCTCCCAGCCTCCGGGGAGAGGGTCGGACCAGGGCGGACTGGGCTTCGCATGGCACTGGGACACCCTGGGGTGCTGCACTGTGCATTGGGGCTGGAGTAGGGACTGTGTGTGGCAGGAGGGCACTGGGAGCTGGCAGGGTGCACGCTGCCGGCCCCGTCCCGTCCCTGACGGCTGTGGCCCCTTCTCCCACCTTGGCAGGATGGCTCCCGGCAGCGGCCGCCACAGAAGAAGAAGACGGTGTCCTTCAGCACCATGCCCAACGACCGCAAGATCAACAGCACGGCTGCCTGCATCTCCTTCATGCTGGAGGGCTGCGAGCTGAAGAAGGTGCGCTCCAACTCCCGCATGTACAGCCGCTTCTTCGTGCTGGACGCTGACATGCGCTCCGTGCGCTGGGAGCCCTCCAAGAAGGACTCGGAGAAGGCCAAGATCGAGATCAAGTCGGTCAAAGAGGTGCGTGTGGGCAAGAAGACGCCCGTCCTGCGCAGCAATGGCCTCTCCGACCAGTTCCCAGATGAGTGCGCCTTCTCAATCATCTACGGAGACAACTATGAGTCCCTGGACCTGGTGGCCAGCTCGGCCGATGTGGTGAGCGCCTGGGTGATGGGGCTCCGGTACCTGGTGTCCTACGGGAAGCACACCCCTGAGGCGCCCGGGACTGGCCACCCCAGCCTCCGGACCTCCTGGATCTCCTCCGTCTTTGACCTTGCCGACCTGGAGAAGTCTGGCCGCATCCCTGTGTCCCGGGCCGTGCAGCTGATCAAAGCGCTCAACCCGGGCATGAAGACCTCCACCATCGAGCTAAAATTCAAGGAGCTGCAGAAGGCCAGCGAGCGTCCTGGTGCGGAGGTGGCCTGCGACCTCTTCGTGGAGGTGTACTGCGAGCTCTGCACCCGCCCCGAGATCTTCTTCCTGCTGGTGCAGTTCTCCAGCAACAAGGAGTACCTGGGTCTGAAGGACCTGCTGATGTTCCTGGAGGTGGAGCAGGGCATGGAGGGGGTGACGGAGGAGAAGTGCTTGGAGATCGTCAGCAAGTACGAGCCCTCCAAGGAGGGCCGGGAGAAGGGCTACCTGGCCATCGACGGCTTCACGCGCTACCTGCTCTCCGCCGACTGCTCCATCTTCGACCCGCAGCACCGCAAGGTGTGCCAGGACATGGCGCAGCCCCTCTCCCACTACTACATCAGCTCTGCCCACAGCGCCTGCCTGCTGGAGGACAACTTCTGGGGCCGCTCAGACATCAGCGGCTACATCAGCGCCCTGGGCCTGGGCTGCCGCAGCATCGAGCTGGTGCTGTGGGACGGCCCCGAGGGCGAGCCCGTGGTCTACACCAGCCCCTCGGCTGCCTCCTGCGTGCCCTTCCGCGCCGTGGTGGGGCTGATCGACCAGCACGCCTTCACCGCCTCTGCTTACCCCCTCATCCTCTGCCTGGTGGTGCGCTGCTCGGCCGCCCAGCAGCGCCTCGCCGCCCAGTGCCTGCGCAAGACGCTGGGGGAGAAGCTGTACCTGGAGCCCCCCAACCCTGCCGCATCCTACCTGCCCTCTCCGGAGCAGCTCAAGGGCCGCATCCTCATCAAGGGCAAGAAGCTGCCGCCCGGCTGCGAGGACAGCGAGGGGGAGGTGTCGGACGAGGAGGAAGGCTGGGAGCTGGCGCGGCGGCTGGGCCAGGAGGACCGGGAGACGCTGGAGGGAGGTGGCCCACGGCGGGTGCGCCTCAGCCGGGAGCTCTCGGAGCTGGTGAGCCTCTGCCAGGCTGTCCCCTTCCAGGACTTCGAGAGCTCGCGGCGCGGGCAGCGCTACTGGGAGATGTGCTCCTTCAGTGAGGTGGAGGCGGGACGCTTCGCCAACGAGTGCCCAGCCGAGCTGGTGAGCTACAACAAGCGGTTCCTCTCCCGTGTCTACCCCAGCCCCATGCGCATCGACGCCAGCAACATGAACCCCCAGGACTTCTGGAAGTGCGGCTGCCAGATGGTGGCCATGAACTACCAGACGCCAGGGCTCATGATGGACCTGAACACAGGCTGGTTCCGGCAGAACGGGGCCTGTGGCTACGTCCTCCGCCCCGCCATCATGCGGGAGGAGGTCTCCTACTTCAGTGCCAACGCCAAGGACTCCTTGCCCGGGGTGTCTGCCCAGCTCCTGCACCTCAAGGTCATCAGCGGGCAGAATCTGCCCAAGCCCAAGGGCTCGGGGGCCAAGGGGGAGGTGGTGGAGCCCTATGTCTGTGCCGAGATCCACGGCATCCCGGCCGACTGCGCCGAGCACCGCACCAAGACGGCCCTGCAGAGCGGGGACAACCCCGTCTTTGACGAGAGCCTGGAGTTCCAGATCAACCTGCCGGAGCTGGCCGTCTTGCGCTTCGTCGTGCTGGACGACGACTACATCGGGGATGAGTTCATCGCCCAGTACACCATCCCCTTCGAGTGCCTGCAGCCAGGCTACCGCCACGTCCCCCTCCAGTCCCTGGCCGGGGAGCCCCTGCCCCACGCCACCCTCTTCGTGCACGTGGCCATCACCGACCGTCGCGGCGGGGGCAAGGGGCACCGTCGGGGGCTGGCGGGGCGCCGGGGCCGCCGGGTGCGGGAGTACACCTCCACCAAGGCCACTGGCATCAAGGCCATCGATGAGGTCTTCCGGACAGCCACCCAGCCACTGCGGGAGGCCACTGACCTGCGGGAGAACGTGCAGGTATGGACTCTGTGGAGGCACCGGGGGACCTGGTTTCTGCGGGGGAGGACGGGGCCGGACCATGAGCGGTGGGGAGCCCGGGTGTCCCCCCTCTTCCTGGGTACGCGGGCAAGGAGCTTCATCTGGAGGAGAGAGCCAGGGGAAACGGGGATGTTCCCGGCAGGGAGGATCTTGGGGGCCCTCCCAGGCTGAGCCCCTGATGCCGGTCTCTGCCCGCAGAACGCGCTGGTCTCCTTCAAGGAGCTCTGTGGGCTGACGCCCGCCGCCAACATGAAGCAGTGCATCCTGACGGTGGCCGCGTGGCTGCTGCACAGCGACAGCGCGCCCAGCGTCACCCTCAACCTGGCAGAGCAGTACCCCCCCATGGAGGCCCAGGGCCCCATCCCGGACCTGCTGCGCAAGGTCCTCACTGCCTACGAGACGGTAAGCGCCATCCTGCCGGGGCTTGGCTCCTCACGGGGATGAGCTGTGGGGCCAGTGGTACCGGGACCACCGCCCTGCCCAGGGTGGGGGACCCCGAGCTCGCTGCACCCATCCCACTGCAGGGAGACGCTGGCGGGGGGCTGTGTGGAGGGCTCCCCAGGGAGGAGTCTTGTCGAGGCGCAGGCTCGCCCAGCTGGGTACAAGCCCTGGGACCCCGCAGCCCCGTCCCCCTGCCCGCGCTGCCTGCACCCTGTGCCAGGGCCGGCTGGCGGGGCGTCCTGCGGTCCCGCCTGGCGGGAGAAATCCCATTAATAGCCACAGCCGGAGCTGCTTCCTTCCTTTGTGTTGGAGGGAGACCTGGCCGCCGGCCAGGCGCTGGTCACACCGCACCTGGCTGTGCGCGGCGAGGCGAGGAGGGCCAGACCTCAGCCACCGCGCTGGGGCGAGGGGCAGCCCCTGCCCAAGCCTCTTGGCCTCCTCCGCTCTGCTAGGGGGGGTGCGTGGGGCTGGGGGGCTGCCCAGCTCCTCACGCTGCCCCTCTCCCCAGATGATCCAGACCAGCCGGACGCTGATCGAGTCCGCTGACGCAGTGTACGGCAAGCTCATCCAGGCACAGCAGGCAGGTGGGTCCCAGGTGGGCAGGCCCAGCCCCGGCGATGCTCCGGGATGCAGACCCGGGCACGTCCCTGGGGGTGTGGGGGTGCCATGTCTCTGCACTGGGCTGGGGGCACGTGTACCCGCAGGGCTGGGTTCGGGGGGTCTGGCACCAGGCTCTGGACCGGGGCGTGGGCACAGCCAAGCGTGCCGGCTTTTTTGGCCGTGCGCTTGCATGCCTGTGGTGTGTGACGGAGGGCGAGACGTGCGTGTCTGCACCCTGGGCGGGTGGGTGCCAGGGCCGGAGTTCAGCGGCAGAGCAGCCAGGGCCAGCCGGCCATGAGAGAGTGATTTCCAGCTGGGGTGGCCCTGAGCCCGGCTCTGCGGTTTTCCCGTGTCCCAACAGCGCGGGGTGGGCATGGGAGGGTGCCGGGTGCCACTGGGGTGCTGGGGCGTGGAGCTGCCTGTGCTGGGGCAGGGTGCTGGGCAGGTGGGCTGCAGGGGCTGTGCTGGAGAGAGGGAGGGGAGTGGAGGAGGCTGATGAGGAAGCGGGGAAGAGTCATTAGCTGCCAAACGCCAGAATATAATTAGCACCAGAAATAACAGACTGGGCTGACGGTAGAAGTGGCAACTGAATGTTACGACTTCCAAGACACATGGCCGAACCCACACAGGCAGGTGCTGCTGCCTGCCTGCCCCGGTCCTCCCCCCATCCTGCCCCCACCCCGGCGGCTGCCCGGGACCCCCGGCCCTGCTCCAGGCACCGATGGCTGCATGGCCCCTCTGTGGGCTGGGGGCCCCCAAGGATAACCCCGGCCACCCCGGCTGCACGGGGGCTGCTGGCCCCGGGGCTCATGTGGGCTCCCTGCGGGGCTGGGCGAGCCGCCAGGAGCTGGAGGGGCCGGGGAGGAAGGAGGGGGTCCCGCTCTGCCACCCCCAGCCGGTACCAGCCTTGCTGCCAGCAGCCCTGTTTGTTCCCAGCCTGCGCGGCAGCCCGGAAATCTCCCCGAGCTCTTGGCTTTTGGCTGTGCCGCCGCTGCCAGCGCCGGGGAGATCGGCAGTGGCGGGGGGGGAGGCACGGGCTGTGGGGTTGGGGTGCGGGGCACGGGTGGGCTCTGCGCCCTCCTGTGCCCCTCTGGCTGTGGGAGCCCTGCTGCTGTGCTGGGGGGTGTGTGTCGTGGGGCAGAGGGGCTCTGGGGCGTGCGGCCACTGCTGCTGCCTCTGCCCGGTGGGAGGCAGCGGTTCGGGGGCTGCAACCCCCACTCCCATGCCCAGCGTGCTGCCCATCCCTGCTTTCGCCCCAGCTGCGCTGCAGACAAGCCCCTGCGGTGCTGGCCCGGCCCGTGCCCAGCTGGGGGGTGCTGCGGGGTCCAGGGAGGTGCCGGCTGCAGGCGGGGGTGCGGGGCTGGGGGCGTGCTGATTGACAACGTGTGGGCGAGCAGGCTTGCGTGGGAGCCCTCGTGTGGGCCCGGAGCCGGTGCTGCGTCAGGAGGGGTAAATATAGCACCCGCTCACGAGGACGTCACGCGGTGCGCAGCGCGGGAGCCCACGCTCCGGTGGGGGGGGCCCGGTGGCCCCGCTCTGAGCCCCCCTGGCTGAGCTACGGTGTGCAAGAGCCATGCCTCTGCCTGGGGTACTGGCTGCCCTTCCGGACCCCACAGCCTCCAGGGCCCAAAACCACCAAGGGCTGGACCGAGCGCGATGCCGGGGTGGTGGTGGCTCCGTCGGCCCATCGTTCCCAGCACGGAGTGGGTTTGGGGCTGCTGGGGCAGCGGGGAGCCCACCCAGCATGCATCCCCATGCCGGGCGAAGGGCATCTCTCTGTCTCAGTCCCTGTCCATGCGGGCAGCGGCCGTCCTCGTGCAGGTGGCCCTGCGCCCACTGAGCGACGCTCCCATCTGCGCAGGCATGGACTTCCACAAGGAACTGCACCGCATCGAGGCCAAGGAGGGGCTGCGGGGACGCAAGCTGCAGAAAGCGCTGGAGAGCTTCGCCTGGAACATCACTGTCCTGAAGGTGAGGGGCGAGGGCTGTGCGGCCCCCTCCCCACCCTGCCGACCTGCACCTGGGGGATGCTCCGTGAGCACCGGGGATGGCGTGGACCCATTCAGGGGGTCCAGGCGGTGCCCACACCCAGCGAGCCCCCATCCCAGGTGCTGGCCGGCGGGGCAGCCCAGGCTCCGCGCAGGGGGTCCGGGCAGCCCGAGTGGCACAGCCCTGGGGCCGGCCCCTGATGCCCTCTCGCCGCACAGGGCCAGGCTGACCTCCTCAAGCATGCCAAGGCTGAGGCGCTGGACAACCTCTGGCAGATCCACAACGCGGGACAGTCCTGCGGCATCGGCAGGAACGGCTCGGCCTCGCCGGAGCCCTCCCGGCTACGCACCCCGCTGGAGCCCATCCCCGAGATGGAAGGAAGCGGCGACACGGCATCCTGCTGACCCCGGCCTGGGGCTCGGGGCCCCGGACAGAGCGCTCCCCTGCCCACGGGGGCCAGGACCAGGGAGCCCCAGCCTGCTGATGGATGGGCAGCTGCCTGCCCGCAGGCTCAGTGCGCGCGGAGGGATGTGTGCGGGGCTGGGTACCCGTGCTCTGTCGTGCCGAGAGGCTGCGGCGGGGACGAGTGGGGAGGTTGGGGAGGGGTGTCCCCGCTCCTGCTTGCCCTCCCCCACCCAGCTCCCAGGGCCTCATCCATCCCCCCCCACATCTGCTTCTGGAGCAAGCGCCCTGCTGCGGGGCCAGCGTGGATGCTGGCACCCCGGTGCCTGTGTGCATGTACCCCCAGCCTGCTGTGCCAGACTCCCCTTGTAAAAGCAGCCCCGGGGCTGGGCTCCTGCTCCCGTCCAGGGCCAGAAGTTTTGCCTTCGCCAGCCCTGGGGAAAACCTGCCTGGCGGGAAGGGTCCTGGCCAGTCCCAGTCCCCTCTCCACAGGGGAGCAGGTCTCTTCTCCTCCCTGGTGTGCCTGGGGCCCCTGCTGTGCAGAGGGGCCGGGAGGCTCTGGGTTGCAGTTGCTGGGGGAGCTGGGGGGCCGCTGGAGACCAGCCTGGGCAGCAGATGCGGCCTCTGGCATCAGGGAAACGTCGGAGCTCGTCCTCCAGGGCGCGGGGGTCCCGGCGCAAGCAATGGGTGAGGGGCGGTCTGGGGTCAGACCGGGGCTGTGGAGCATTATAAAGAGTGCGAGACCCACCATGGTGCCCTGCTGCTCCCTCTGCGTGCCTGGTTTGGGGCCAAGGTGGGGTGGGGTCACCAAAGGGGATAGAGGGTGGCACGGGGTACGGGGACCATGGCGGCATCATCCCTCCCATGGCACCAGCTGAGCGCAGGGTGACGGCTCCCCACGTCAAGGAGCCGTGCGGCTGCCTGGCACCCCTTTGTTCAGGGAAGTAATTAGCCTAATGGGGCCATGAGGAGTGGACCCGTGTGCTGCTGCTGTCGGGAGCAGGCCAGCGCCTCCCCAGTGCTGACCTTCAGCCCCTTTGTGCCAGCCTGGCCGCAGGGCCCGTGGGCAATTATGGCCTCATTAGTGCCATACGCCGGTGGCCACTGCGCCCAGCCGGTGAGCACCCACACAATGAGGAGCTGCAAATGAGGGGAAAGGCCTGGCTGGTCTCCGAGCTACCGGCCACAGCGCACCCGTGTCTCCCAGAGACCGGCTGCTCCCGCCTGGCCCCAACGGTATTTTTGGCACCGCTATTGTGCCAGGCCCTATAAAGTGGCGGCTGCGGTGGGTGGCACAGGGTGCTGTTCTCTTGGCTGCCTGGCAGGACATGCCCCAGCACTGCTCGGCTGCCTGAAGACCCCAGGAAGGATGGAGGTGCCCAGTGCCAAGGTGGGGCCGGGGTGCTGCAGCCCATTGGGTTGGGAGGACAGCGATGGGGAAGAGGTTAGGATGTGGGGCCAGAGCTCTGGGGGTGTCGGAGGGCCTGGCTGGTTCCTTGGGAAGTCCTGAGTGTGCAGCTCTGCCCCAGGGCTCCCCAGGTGTGGCCAGCAGCCGACTGGGGGGGCTCGGCCCCATGTGGGCTCCTTGGGAGGGAGTTGGGCACATGGTGCCTGTGGTGTTGAGCATGGGTGCTCTCACTGGTTGTCCTTTGGCACTTGGTGGTGAGGGGAGGGTGTTTGCCACAGCTGCCTTGTGCCGGAGCAGGGCAGGAGTGCCGGTGCGGGCACCAGCATCTGGCTGCTGGTCGGAGCCTGGGTGAGGGCTGTGATTGCTCGGGCTGGTGGGAGGGTGCAGGGAGCAGCAGTCCCAGCTCCCCTAGGGGTGTGGTGCTGGCTGTGCCCCAGGGCACTGAAGGGTGATGCTCCAGGTGCACCCTGGATGTGGGGCTGGGTCTCAGCAGCAGTGGGGACAAGCAGGCAGCACTGCAGCAACGAGGGCAGCAGGAGCCAAGACACCGGTATGCACGGCAGGACCAGGGGGCAGCCCTGGGGCTGTGCAGCCCCCCCTCTCCAGCACTGCAGGCTGCCCTGCACTAACGCTGCCCGTTGCTCCAGCAGCTCCAGCGAGCTGCCTGCCTCTTGCTCCTGCTTCTGCTCTGCTCCCTGGCCGCTGCCCGGCAGAGTCTGCCCGAGTGCTGCCGGCAGAAGACCTGCTCCTGCCGCATCTATGACCTCCTGCATGGCATGGGCAACCATGCCGCCGGCATCCTTACGCTGGGCAAGAGGAAGAGCGTCCCACCGGCCTTCCAGAGCCGGCTCTACCGCCTGCTGCACAGCTCTGGCAACCACGCTGCGGGCATCCTCACCATGGGCAAGCGTGGGGAGCACCCTGGCTCTGCCTGCCACGACGCATCAGGCTGCCCTGTGGGTGCGGACGTCCAGCCGACGCCAGCGCTGCGGGGCACTGACGCCAGCCCTACCAGCCCCAGGGAGTGCCAAGGACACTCGGGGAAGGACGTCACCAAGACTCAGGCCGAGGGAGCTGCGAAGAGCTTTTACTGAGAGGGGTGGGAACAGCAGGAGCAGGGAGGGGATCCCTGGGGGGACAGACCCCGGGGACACAATGCCCGGTGTAAAATAGTACTTTCACATACCTCCTCCTGGCCCTGGCCGAGCCTGCTCAGGGCACTGCAGGCACCGCTGGCCTTTTACAATAAACGGTAGCCTGACATGACCCGGCTCTGCCTTCTCTCTGGGGAGGGGCTGGGGGGGTGGGTGGCACAGCTCTGCCCCGGGTCAGCCGGCAAGGCTGGTGCCTTTGTGGTGCCTGCACCAGGGGCGCGCATGGGCCCAGCTGGGTGGATGCAGGACCAGAACTGGGGCGAACTGAGCCTCGACCAGGCTTCCCAGGAGCGGAGGGTGTTTGTGAAGCCCCCCTGAAGGGCTCAGAGCATCCCTCACCGCAGCACCGGGGAGCCTCTGGTCACCCTCTCATAGCCCAGGGCCCCGACCTGCCACCCTTCCACCGCCCTGTCCCTGCTCAGGGTCCTGGGGGGGGGGCTCCGGCTGGGTCCTGTCACCCCTGGCTTGCCCCTCGGGGGGTCCTGCAGGACAGAGCCTTTGCCCTGCAGGCCCCCGGGCTGGCCCTCCCCAGGGCTGAGCCCCGAGCGGCGGGGCTGAGGCTGGTGTCCCACAGCAGCTGCCCCCGCGGGCCGCCGCGTCCTGCCCCCTCCCCAGCCTCCACGGACCCCGGGAGGGCCGGTGCCTCCCGGTGCCCAGCAGGCGCCGGTGCGGCGAGTCCCGGTGCCGAGCGGGTCCCGGCGCCGCCAGCGCGGTGTCCCCGGGGGCCGCGGGGACCGGTGTCCCCCGGGGCAGAGCGACCTGCCCCCGGGCGGCTGCCGGTGCCCGCCGGTGCCGAGGCCCCTCCCGGTGCCGGCGGCGCGCAGGGCCCGGGGCGGGGCGGGGGCGGGGCGGGAGCCCCGGGCGGGCCGGGCCGGGCCGAGCCGAGCCGGGATCAGCCCGCGGCGCCGGGGCCGCACCTGCGGAGGGGCCCGGGGCGGCGGCGGAGCCCAGCCCCGCGGCCGCAGCCCCGCGGCGGGCGGCCCGGCGGGACCATGCCGGTGATGAAGGGGCTGCTGGCGCCGCAGAACACCTTCCTCGACACCATCGCCACCCGCTTCGATGGCACACGTAGGGCCGGGGCGGAGGGGACCGGGGAGAGGGGAGGGTCCGCGCTGGGCACGGCGGGGCCCGAGCAGGGGGAGGCGCTGCCCCCGCCCCGGGAAGCGGCGGGGAGGGCCGGGGCTCGGCCCGGCCCCGCAGCCCCCGCGGCTCGGCGGGACGCGCACCGTCCGTCCGCGCTGTCCCGGGAAACCACCGTGGCCGCGGCCGGGCTCCGTGCCGCCGCCCGCCCGCCGCGTTCCCGGGCCGCCCCCGCCGCGCGGCAGGGGTGCTCCCCCCGCTGCCCGGTGCCCGCTGCCGGTGCCGGCGCGGCCGCGCTCAGCACCAGGGACAGAGCCCGGGCGCGGCGGGAGGGGCCGCGCGGGACCCGGGGCCGGGCGTGGGTCGGGGGGGCCGGTGGGGGGGGGCCCGGCCGCTCTCACCCCGCGCGGGCTGCCCCGGGAGCCCCCCCGGCGTTGGCCCGTCCCGTGCCCGAGCGGTGGCCGGGCCCGGGGGGCACGCGTGGGTTGTGCGTGACCCCGCGCTGCGCGGGGGTCGGGGTGCTGCCCCGAGGAGCCCCACCCCCCCCCCCCGGGGCCCTCGGGAAACGCCGGTGCTGCACGGCCAGCCCTGCCCGAGCCCCCCGTTAGCAAAGCGCCCGCTGGTTTGGGGTTACGTGCCTGGGCAAGGCGCATACCGGTCGGTGGTGGGGTGTTTCGGCAGGGGCGGGAGCGGGGCCTGTGCTGTCCCAGCACCGTCCGTTTTGGGGCCAATTCCCGGGGCTGGAGGTGCTGCTGGCACGTCGCCGGGAGGTGGGCTCCCCTCCATGTCCGTGTGCTGGGGCCAGGGTGGATTCAAACCCCGGCACGTTGGGAGGGGGATCATGCCGGGGCGCCACGTGCCAGTTCCCAGCACCGCTGGGACCATGCAGTCACTCAGGGATGGGCTGTGTTCAGGGCTGACCCCAGGCCTCCCCCAAATCACCTGGAGCAGGGGCCTCCCAGGCCAGCTGCCTGAGGGGCTGGATGTATCTCACCTTGCTGGGAGGGACTGGCGCGAAGATGGCACTGGGAGCCTGCAGCCACCTCCCATGGCACCGTCAGGGCACCAAGAGCGTGCTTGGGGCACGTCTTGGCTGCGATGTTGGGCTGGCTCCTGGCCTGGTGCGATGCGGAGCACCCCAGATGACACAGGGTGTCGTTTGCCTACAGGGGCTCTCATTTGGGGTGGTACCTTTGAGACTGTAATGCGTAACGAGGTAGCCAGCCCCCTGAGCCTTCCCCAGTTCAGACCGAGCTGTGCACCTCGTGCTGGTGATCCTACGACTGTCCCTCCGCAGGGGCAGAGGCTCCCCAGGGCTGGATCTGGCTCTCTGAGGAGAAGGGTCCCCAGGGGACTTGCCTGCAACACCCCGACACAAAACCCTGGGAATTTGCCCCGGGGAGACAGGATTTGCCCCACAGCACCCTGGCAGCATCCTGCCTTCAGCTTCACCAACCGCCTTCCAGGCACTTTTAAACAGTGTCCGGCTTTTCAGGTTTGATGTGTCTCTTATCAGCTTTATCTGCCATGGAGAGGGGCTTTAGCCGCAGTGATAGCCGTGCGAGTTAACCCTGCCTCTCCCAGGCAGCCGCTGCCCGCTGGGCCCAAGGGTGCCCATCCAGGCAAGCTGGCCACCGTGGCAGGGGGCTACTGAGCTCCCCAGGGCCGTGTCCCCCTGCTCAGCAAAGCTGCTCCCAAATGCAAGCCCTTTTTTTTCTTTTCTAATAACATATCCTGGACAACGCTGTAATCCTGGCTCCCCAGAGCCAAAATCTGGCCTTAGTCACAGCTTCAAGCTATTTTTGCTTCTCCAAGCTAATCCTGGGCTGAGCTGTGCTGTGGTGGCCCCGCTGCACCCCCATCACACCAGGGCTGCCTGTGGCTGCCATCCTTTCCTTCCTGCAACCTCCTTTGCCCTTGCCCTGCCCGCGCTGCCCTGGCATGGCTCTGCTCTTGGTGCATGGGTGCTGTAATCTGCTGCGGGCTCCCCTCCTTTGCTGTGGGAGGGGGCAGACCACATCTGCCTGCTCCTGGTGCCTGGGCTGTGGGCGTGCGGGGGTGCTGGGCTGGGGACCTGCAGGCTGGAGAGCGTGTCAGGGCTGGGGACACCCTGCTCTGCCCTCGCTGGGTGCAAACACAGCCCACGCCAGCCGCACACCCCGCTTCCTTGGCACCCTTTTAGCACGAGGCCATCTGTCCCGCTGGCGCAGAGCCTGCGGCAAGGAGCTGCTGCGGCCCCGGGGGCAGAGCCCTGCCCGGCCGGTGGCTGGGGTGTTGCGGGGTGAAAGTGTCCCCTCTGCATCTGGGCAGGGCATGGGGCTGGCGAGGGCCTTCCTCTGCCTGGTGCCATCTCTCTGCCAGGGCAAGGGTGATGCTGGGGAAGCTCTGCAATGTGGTGACAGACCAAGGACACTGCATTTCCCCTTCACCTCTGGCTTGTCCCAGCTCGGCATGGGCTCTCGACTCACCCCAGGCTCGCGGCTTTTCTCCCACCCTCTCGGTGGGTGCCACCACGACGCTGCGCCTGGGGCTGGAGGTCCCAGCACTGCAGCTCAACGCCTCTGGGCTGCCAGTGCCTGGCTGGGTTTGCCGCTGCTCCCGCTAAGCTGCCTGAGCCCCGGCGGGAGGTGGGAGCGGCAGATGGCGAGGGGGAGGCATGAATTGCCTCGCTTGGGATCGCGTCTCTGGCGGTGGGAGCCGGGAGCTGGATCTGGGCTCCTTGCCCTTCCAGTGCATGGGCCTGGGGTCCTGCTCGGGACGGGGCCTGGGGGCAGCAGGGCAGGGGATGAGCGAGTTCTGGGGGCAGCTGGCAGCTGGACAGACCTGGGTCCACTTCCCAGAGGGAGCCATGGGGATTCAGGAGGGCTGGCCTGCCCTTCGTGCCCCCCAGGGTGGCCCTGAGCCCTCAGGGGTGGCTGCATCTCCTTTCAGACAGCAACTTCATCCTGGCCAACGCGCAGGTCCGCCGCGGCTTCCCCATCGTCTACTGCTCTGACGGCTTCTGCGACCTCACCGGCTTCGCCCGCACCGAGGTCATGCAGAAGAACTGCAGCTGCCGCTTCCTCTATGGGGCCGAGACCAGCGAGCCCGTCCTGCAGCGCATTGAGAAGGTGCTGGACGGCAGGCAGGAGTACCAGACCGAGGTCTGCTTCTACAAGAAGGGTGGTGAGTGGTGCATGGGGCTGGGTCCCTGTCCGTGGCTCCAGCTGGGACTTGGCCCCGTGCTGGCCCTGGGGTGAAGCTGCCGAGCGGCTGGGGGGACTGTCCCACCTTCACCACCCCTCTTTTTCACGCAGGAGCTGCCTTCTGGTGTCTGCTGGACATTATGCCCATCAAGAACGAGAAGGGGGAGGTGGTGCTCTTCCTCTTCTCCTTCAAGGACATCACAGAGAGCCGGGGCAGGAGCCATCTGAGTGACAAGAAGGAGGGTGAGCCATGGCTGTGGGATGGGGATGGGATTTGGGGAGCGGTGTGCACAGTGGGCACATGCCAAAGGGGCTCCCCATTCCATGCTGGGTCCTGCCCACCTTTGTACACCTGTGCAAGGAGGGGTCCCCAAAGCAGCCCCTGCTCTGTGGTACAGTGCTCCAACTAATCCAGCATGTCTCGTCCGCTGCAGAGAAGCAGAGGAGCAAGAAGCCCGGGAGCTCACACCTGCGGGCAGCGCGGAGGCAGGGCCGGACGGTGCTGCACCGGCTTAGCAACCAGTTTGCCCGGAGGGACCGTGGCGAGATGAAAATCAACCGCGTAAGGACCCAGGGGAGCCTTCAGCTTCACCTAGTGCCTCCCGGGCTGGGGCTGCAGACAGGCTGGCAGTGCTGCAGCTTTCCTGGGATCAGCCCCACAGCAAAGCCCGGTCTCGCCAGGATGCTGTTCCCATGCACGCACCTCACTGGCCTCCCCAGGCACTAAAATGCCCTCCATCCCCAGCAGCCGCACCATGGTCCAGGCTGCAAATGTGGTTCGCTGGCAGCAGGAGAGAGAAGAGCGGGTGCCCAGAGCTTGCCTTAGGGAGAACAGATCTTCTGGCAGCTCTCACAGGGCTGTGTCTCTCCTCACACGTTAGCTGTCAGGAAAACCCAGCCGCTCGCTCGCAGCACAGCCGTGCTGGCCCTGGGGAGCGCCGTTACCAGGCTGCGGCAGCCACGGGTGCGAAAGCAGCGGGGCTTCCAGCAGCAGCAGGGACCAGTGTTGTCTCTGTGCCAGCCCATTCACACGGCTGGGGTGCCCCAGCGCAGGGTCCCTGGGCATGGGCTCAGCAACGGGCACCGCCTGCAGACGTGGAGCCAGGGTGGGGGTCAGCCACCGGCCGAGAGCGGCCAAGGGCCCAGAGCTGGCAAGGAGGCAAAGGGTTTCGGTGTGCCAGTCTTGAATTTTGGGGGCTTGGGTGCGATGGACCCAGCTCTCCCCTTGCTCAGGCTGGGCTCTCGCTGCTCTCCAGGAGCACCGTGTCCGGGCAGAGCACGAGGGTAGCTCTGCCCCAGCACGCGAATTGGCACCTGAGATGGTTCTGGGCAGCAGCTGGCAGTGCCAGTGGATTACTGTTAATAGCATTAGCATAGCGTTAATTTCGGTGCCATAATCGGGCATTCTGTGCCCATCTCTGAGGGTGACCTCAGCTCAACCCATGTGCTCCATTGGAAAAGTGTGTCCTTCACCCTGGCGTTGGGGCTGTCAGCCAGGCTGACAGGACTCAGGGGGTGGGAACTGCGATGGCCTCTACCACTTGCACGGGATGGCGCCTGCACCATCTGTGTGCCACCCTGCCGCTTGCTCCCCCAGAACGTGTTTGAGAACAAGCCGTCCATTCCCGAGTACAAAGTGGCCTCGGTGCAGAAGTCCCGCTTCATCCTGCTCCACTACAGCATCTTCAAGGCCCTCTGGGACTGGCTCATCCTGTTGGCCACCTTCTATGTGGCTGTCACTGTCCCCTACAACGTCTGCTTCACGGGCACGGAGGACAGCCTCTCGGCCGCCCGCAGCACCATCGTCAGTGACATCGCCGTGGAGATGCTCTTCATCCTGGGTAGGTCGGTGCCCGGGGCCAAGCACCCGTTTGGGATGGGGGACATGGCTGGGTGGGGCAGGGACGCGGCCAGAAAAGCAGACCTGAGGGTGGGTTGATGGAGAGGGGAGCTGGCATCGCTTTGCCCCTGCTGCTGGTGCTGAGCACCCCGGGAGTGGGACCCATCTTGGCCACAGATCCCCTGCCCAGCTCCCCTGGCTGTGGCGGGGGCGGTGAGGGCTGGTTCTGCTGTCCCCGGGGCAGACATCATCCTGAATTTCCGGACGACATACGTGAGCCAGTCAGGCCAGGTGGTGTATGACCCCCGCTCCATCTGCATCCATTACGTGGCCACCTGGTTCTTCGTGGATCTGATCGCCGCTCTGCCCTTCGATCTGCTCTACGTCTTCAACGTGACCGTGGTGAGTGCTGCTTGCACCGTGGGCCGGGGCAGCGGGGGGGAGATGGCCCCTTTCGCAGGGATCCGCTCCTCGCACGCCTGTCTGGGAGCGGCGCGGGCAGAGAGGGGAAGCAGCGATGGCAGCTATAGCGGGAAGCCTCCCACGCATCTTAATTTAACCAGAGGCTGCCACAAACGACAGTAACTGCCAAGGCACCGCTCCAGGAGCTGCAGGCAGGCACCCGCCCTGCACCCAGCACGCCTGTGCTCTGTACAGAGCAGCTCCACATCTGCGTGCAAATACCTTGTGCATGCACGTGCACCCCATCGCAGTGAGGGGCACTTGCATTTTGCCCGCTCTGGCGGGGGGGAGACCACGCGTGCAGGCACAAGAGGGCACACGCCAGTGACGAAGGCAGGTCCCAGCCTGAGCATCCCTGGGCTCCCGAGGGCCCCGCAGCGCAGCGGGTGTGATGGGCTGCGCAAGTGCGCTGCTGGCACCAGCCCCTTCCCATCCTCAGCTAATTGGGGCAGGGAGGGGAGGAGGGAGGCGAGCGCAGAGACTGTAATTACGCTTATTGGAGGCAGAGCAGCGTGTGGGGAGGACAAGGGCACCTGGGGCTGGAACTGCCCCCCTGAGCCAAACCTGGCTCTGCTCACGCCCCGATGATGCTGCCCGGCAGGAAAACAACCATGTCCGAGGCAGGGGCACGTTCCTGGGGCCACGGCCGCAAGGGCCATTGCTGCCACTGCCTCTGCCAGGGCCAGGCAAGCTGGGGGTGTAGAGCTGTGGCTGGCAGGACGGGCAGCCCTGGCAGGGACCCTCTGGGCAGCGGAGAGGTGAGCGGAGCCGAGCCACCCAGGGAGCAACTCTGTACTGGCCCACCTCGGTGGGGTCTGACCCCAACATCTGCTCTGGCATAGCCCCTGCCTGCTGCCCCTGCCCGTCCGATGGCCCTGGGCTCCTGCGAGGTTGCCCGATGAAGCGCTGGCAGGAGGCAGAAGGATGAGACAGGAGCTTTGTGTGAGGTGGGAGGCCCTGGGGCACTCAGCATTGCTGCACGTCCAAGCCCACCTGCCTAAGCCAGGGCATCTCTGGCTCTCTTTGTCCAAGATCTCTGCAGGCAAGGTGCAGCATCTTGCTGAGACTTCCCCTCGCAAATAGATTAGATCAGCTTTCTGCCAGCACAGCATCACTAATCACAGCCTCTGCTAGCAAAGCCACTGCTTCCTGCTCGCCCTCCCACCAGCCACCTCCCTCCCCCTCTCCAGCACCCCAAATCTCCCAAGGTGATCTGGTGCCCTGATGAGCTGTGGCCTGGGCTGCCTGCTGGGCATGGTGGAAGGCTGCTTGGGGACGAGTTCTTCCCAGTTGGCCCCATAGCCCACAATCCTCCTGGCAGCTGTGGGGAGGGGTAAAGGGTCCCTGCCCTGGGGGGAGGTGGGGGGGGTCCCTTCCCACCCCTGCCTGCAGCTCCGCCAGGTTCACTTGCCTGCCCCGCTCCCCAGACCTCGCTGGTTCACCTGCTGAAGACAGTGCGGCTGCTGCGGCTGCTGCGGCTGCTGCAGAAGCTGGACCGCTACTCGCAGTACAGCGCCATGGTGCTCACCCTGCTCATGTCCATGTTCGCGCTGCTGGCCCACTGGATGGCATGCATCTGGTACGTCATCGGCCGCAAGGAGATGGAGAGCAACGACCCCCAGACCTGGGACATCGGTGAGCGGGGCTGCCTGCCTGCGGGGGCTGCGCGGGGCGGGGGGCACGCTCGGGACGCCTGGCTCCCCCCGCCGTGCCGCTGCGTGCTGCTGGCAGGAGGGAGCGGGCAGAGGGGAGTCCCGTGGGGTGGGCCGTGGCGGGAGCTACGGCCCTTCTGGCTGGCTCCTGCCTGCGAAGCGAGGCTGGGGCAGGGACGGGAGCTGCGCTGGGCACCAGGCGCCTCGGCAAGTGCTAACCCCTGGCTGTGCTTGGCAGGCTGGCTGCACGAGCTGGGCAAGAGGCTGGAGGCTCCCTACATCAACAACTCAGTGGGGGGCCCCTCCATCCGCAGCGCCTACATCGCCTCCCTCTACTTCACCCTCAGCAGCCTGACCAGCGTGGGCTTCGGCAACGTCTGCGCCAACACCGACGCCGAGAAGATCTTCTCCATCTGCACCATGCTCATCGGGGGTGAGGCGGGGAGTGGGGCAGGGCTTGGGGGGCTTCATCTCCGGCTGCTGGAGCAGCGGGTGCATCAGGTAGCTGGGCAGGGCAGGGCACCGGGGGGAGGTGATGAAGACGTGTGCCCTATGGGACAGCCCTGGGGCTGGGGTCAGGGGAGAAGCCCCCCGTGCTGCACTCCTCACCCCTGTGTTGTTGGCGGGGGCAGAGCCCAGACCCTGCCTGGGCCCCCGTACGCCGCAGCCCCCACCCAGCCGGCCTTTCGGCGGGCCTGACGCTGCCCTCCCGGCCCCCAGCACTGATGCACGCCGTCGTCTTCGGCAACGTCACGGCCATCATCCAGCGCATGTACTCCCGCCGCTCACTCTATCACACTCGCATGAAGGACCTCAAGGACTTCATCCGCGTCCACCGCCTGCCCCAGCAGCTCAAGCAGAGGCTGCTGGAGTACTTCCAGACCACCTGGTCGGTGAACAACGGCATCGATGCTAACGAGGTAGGAGGTGTCGGCCGGGCTGGGCCAGCCCACCTCCGAACCCCCTCGTCCTGCACCCAGCGTGGGGGCAATGGGGTTGGCAGGGCCAGCTATGAGAGTGCAAGAGCAGTGTGTGTATGTATGTGTGCGCAAGCGTGCGCCTGTGCAGATGTGCACATGTCCATGCTCCGTTGCTGGAGGGAACAGAGCTGCGTGCCAGGTCTGGGGCACATTCCTGCCAGCACAGGGAACGGTTCAGGGACGTGGAGCAGAGGCAGCCCGTGACCACAGCCACGGCTGTCCTGCATTTGCCAGCTGGGACTGCTGGGCTCTGCCGAGGCAGCCAGGGCAGCTGAGTGGCGAGATGCTCCTCTCCGGAGGGGGATCCGTCCCCTGGGGATGTCAGGCTGCGGGGAAGACTGCTCCCCACCACCTGCACCCCAGCACCCTGGTCGCATTCTCCCCAGCTGCTGCATGACTTCCCCGATGAGCTGCGGGCAGACGTGGCCATGCACCTCAACAAGGACATCTTGCAGCTGCCCGTCTTCGAGACGGCCAGCCGGGGCTGCCTCCGCTCCCTCTCGCTCCACATCAAGACCTCGTTCTGCGCCCCGGGGGAGTACCTGCTGCGCCAGGGCGATGCGCTGCAGGCCAACTACTTCGTCTGCTCCGGCTCCCTCGAGGTGCTGAAGGACAACGTGGTCCTGGCCATCCTGGGTGAGGGCAGGCGGTGTGGGCTCTCCCCCAGCCCCTTCTGCTGCCCGGCCGGGTGAGGGGCCCGGGGCTCGTGCTGCTAGCCCACCCCGGTCCCCTCCTGCAGGCAAAGGGGATTTGATCGGAGCCGACCTGTGCAGCACGGACCAGGTGATCAAGACCAACGCAGACGTGAAGGCGCTGACCTACTGCGACCTGCAGTACATTGGGCTGCGGGGGCTCTGCGAGGTGCTGCAGCTCTACCCCGAGTATGCCAGCAAATTCACGGCGGACATCCACCAGGACCTGACCTTCAACCTGCGGGAGGGCAGCGAGATGGAGGTGGGTGCGTGTCCTCCCTCGCAGGCCCCTTCCCGTCCTTGCGGCCCTGGAGACCGGAGCAGGGCTGGGGCTCCGCATGGCCGCAGAAGGGGAGTTTGTCCGCTCCCTGCTCGCAGTCCCCAGGCTCCAAGGCCGGGGCGGGGGCTGCGGCTGTGCCACCCCGACCGTGCAGGTATGTCCCGTCCCAGCTCCTCGCAGCTCTGCGCAACCCAGGGGACTGGAAGCAAGAGCATTGGCAATGCAGGAGGCTGAGGCGGGTGGAAGGCTTGGAAATGGGGGGTGGAGGGGACTGGGGGGGCAATGCAGGACAGGTAGCTGGGGCACGGCCCCCCCCGCCCCGGGTGCGCAGGAGGCAGCGCCGGGGGCTGCCGGGTTTAGTCATGCTGCTGACTCCGGCAGCTGGGGGGATGTTCTGCTGCAGAAATAGCTCTGCAGCGCTTTTCCTCCCCCGTCTCTGATGCTGGCTCTGTGTTGGCACTGAGCGGCCGGGGGCTCCTCCAGAGCATCTCCCCCCAGCACTCACCGCCCCCAGGCCCTGTAGAGCTGGGGTAGGAGGTCGCTCTCTAGATCCCTGATTGCCCTACCACAACCCGAAGTGGCCATCACCCAGGAGAGGTATAAATAAACCAAGGGTGGAGGATGCAAACAGAGCTTGCTGGGTCCTGCAGAATCCCTGTGCACCCTCCCCCGGCCAGTGGCATGCTCCCGGGGGAGCTGATGCTCTGATGGCTGAGCCGGGGCTGGGATTTGGGGTGCAGCCTTGGCTCTGGCTCGGGACATGCAGGCCAAGGTTGGGCAGCTCATCAGTGTCATGACAGCAGCAGAGGAAGGAGAGCAGGCGAGGGGCTGCAGAGGCCAGTGCTGGGGCTGACGGGGATGGGGCTGATGCACGGGGCTGGGGGAGGTTTGGTTGTCCAGGGGGGACGAGAGTCCGGGATGGCTGCGTGCCGAGGCGGGGAGTGGGTGGGCGCATGCCCAGCACCGTGTCTGCCTGTGGCCGGTCCCTGTGGAGCCGTGCAGGGGTCCCGCGTGCCACTGAGCCGGCATCATCTGCTCTCCCCCCAGGGGCTCTGCCGCTACTCCCGGTCCCCACGGCTGTCGCAGGCATCGCAGGTTTGTGCCACGCCAGGGGCGAGCTGGGGGAAAGATGGGCTAGGGGTGGCCGTGTCTGGCCTTGGCACCCGTGTGGGGACCAGCCCTGACCTTCTCCCCGTGCCCGCCCGCAGCCTCGTTCGGAAAGCGGTGCTGCGCCGGAGAAGCCCCTTCCCTCCATTGTGGAGGATGAGGAGGAGCCCGATGAGGTCTTCCAAAACTCGCCTGCCACCATCACCCGCCGCAAGCTGCTGCTGCCCCAGCTGAGCAGCCCGGCGCGCCATGGCTCCCTGAGCAGCCTCCTGGGCGATGAGCTGTGCCAGATCTCAGCCCTGAGGCGCAACTGCCGCTCCCCTGCCCGCTGCAGCCGGGGCCGCAGCCCCTCTCCGCAGTGCCGGAGGGACTCCCGGCTCCCGGAGCAGGAGGGCGGTGTGGGCAGGAGGCCAGCCAAGCTCCTCATCCCCTCCCTGCATGCCTATGGCCCGCCGGACCTCAGCCCCAGGTAAGGCTGGGACATGCCGGTGGCTCATTCCGCTGCTGCGGGTTTGTGCCGGCCGGGCTGCGTGGGGCCCCAGGAGGCCACTGGGAATGGTGGCGGAGGGGCGAGGGGGTGATGTTGGCCAGCTCTCACCCCCTCCCTGCCTTAGAGTTGTGGACGGGATTGAAGACAATGGCGGGACCTCAGAGCCACAAACCTTCTGCTTCAACGTGGACCCTCCGCTGCAGAGCGCGGCCAGGGACTCCCCCACGTCAGGTACCTCCAGCAGCCGCTGGGCACGGCCAGGGGCGCCGGCCGCGGGCCCGGGGGGCTCGGGGAGCCCTCCGCCACCGGCCGTGTCTTCCCCGGCAGGGACCGACGCGGGCGGGCCGGCCCTGGCGATGGAAGCAGAGGAGATAAAGCAGAACATCAGGAGGCTCAACCAGGAGGTGCGGCGGGGGCCGGGGCTGGGGGGGCTCGAGCGGGGGCATCCACCGGTGCTCACCGTTCTCCCTCCCCTTCCAGATCAACCACCTCAACCAGGAGGTTTCCCACCTCAGCCGGGAGCTGCAGCGCATGATGGAGTTGCTCCAGGGCCGCCTGGGCGGCCCGCAGCCCCCCGCTTGCCCCCACCGCCTGCCCGCGGCCGCCTCGCCGCCCCCTCGGCCTTCGCCGCCCTCCGCCCCCGTGCCCCCCTCGCCCCCGCCCGCGCCCCCCAGCTCCCGCAGCTCCCCCTCCGCCAGCCCCCCGGCCAAACGCTGCCCCGTCCGCAGCCGCTCGGCCCACGCCGCCGCCAGCCCCGCCGTCCACCCCTGGGTGGGCGCCGAGGGACCCTGCCCGCCGCGGGGGGACACCCGCAGCCCTGACCCCCGCCGGGGCTCGGACTCGCAGCCCCTCTCGCTGCCGCCCCGCTCCGCCCGCTCCTTCCCCGGCTGCTCGGCCGGCGGTCAGCACCGTCTCCACCGGCACCCCCGCTCCAGCTCCACCAGCTCCCACTGACCCCGCGGACCCCGGGGGGGCGGTGGGGGCCCCTCTCCCTGGGGAACCCTCTCCCTGGGGGACCCTCGCCCGCCGCCCTCCTCGCTGCCCAGGACACGCCAGCTCCGGCCTCGCCCCGGTCACCGGGTCCGACTCCGCCAGACCGAGCCCCAACCCGCCCCCCCCCGGCGTGGGGGGCACCCCGCACCCACCGCCCCACTGCCGCGGGGGCACCCCAGGGTGCAGCGCTCGCCCCGGCCCGACACCGGCAGGGATTTTGATACGATTTTATACTCTTTGCCCACGGGGTCTTTTTTTACAACCAGGCCGGGCCCGATTGCCCCTCCCGACCCCCCCCCCCCCCCCCCGGGGCCGGGGCCGGGGCCGTGGGCCGGGGCTGGGCAGCGCTGCCCCCCCCGCCCCGGGGCCGGGAAGGGCTGGCGGCGGATTTTGTGCGGGGGCTCGGAGGGGGTCTCCCGGGGAGGGGGGGGTGTCACGGTTGCTCCTGCCCGGTTCCGCGGCTGTCGGCTCTCCGGCGGCTGTAGTTTAGGTCGTTACCCGCCCCCCGTACCCCCCGCCCCATCGGGAAATAAAGGCTCTATTTTTCCAGCCCCGGCTCCGGGTGAGTCTCTGCCCGCGGCTCGCCCGCTCCTGCGCGGGACCTGCCCGCGGTGTCGCCGCTCGCCCCCGGCGCCGGGACCCCCTTTCCCGGACCCGCCGGGGACTCCCCGGTCGTGTGTCTCCCCACCCTCCGGACTACAACTCCCATCGTCCCCCGCGAAGGACGCGCCTGGCGTCACACCGCCCGGATCACGTGAAGCGGTGCGTCCCCTAGAGGGGGCGGAGCCCCCCGCGGGGCGGGGCGCCGCTGATTGGCAGTCGCCTCTGCCTGTGGCCGGCGGTCTCGGAGCGGAAGGGGTGGGAGGATCCGGAAGCGGAACGGGTAAAGGCGGAAGTGAGGGCTAGGGCCTGCGAGACTCACCTGCGGCGGGGGGAGCGGCGCTCCGGGCGGTGAGTGGGGCCGGGGCCGCCCGCGGCGTGACGCGGCCCGCGGCAGCTCCGGGCAGGCGGTGCCCGGCGCGGCTCGGAGCCGAGACCTACCCCGGGCGGTGCCTGGCCCGGGGGCCCGGCTCTCCCGGGAGCCCGGCAGGCCGGCCGGGGGAGGCAGCCCCGGGAGGCAGCCCCGGGTGGGGCGAGGCCGCCGCGTCCCGGTCGCGCCGCCGGGTTTCGTGAGCCGGGGTCCGGAGCGAGCTGGCGGGGCGGGGGGGGGGGACGGGGACGGGGACTCCGTACCTCGCCGGGTATTGGGCGAGCCGGTCCCGCTGGGTGTCCTGGTGAGGCGGGAGAGCGGCGCTGCCGTGGGGCACCGGCGGCGATCCCGTGGAGAGCCGAGCCAGGAGGGGAAGCTGTGCTGATGGGAGCGACCGGCGCGTCAAAGGTGACGATCTCAAACTCGGGGAGAACGTCACGTCGGCCTCGTGGAGTCTCAGGTCTGGCACTCCTTCGGGCTGCGTTCCTTCACGAGTGGGAAAGGCTGGCTCGGCAGCGAGTGCCGGTGCCTGCTGTCGCTGTGCTGGGTCTGCCTGGCTGCTCTTTCCCAGCTCCTTTCTCTCTCTTGTAGCGATGGCTGTTTGAAAGTTAAGTGAAATCTGCGGAAGGTGTGGCACCTGTAAGGACAGAAATGGTATAATGTTTTGGTGTAGCTAGTCGGCTGCTGAGGTGGGTGTAGAAATGCCAGAAGTCTGGAAGCCCAGCCAGGTTCCCAAGTAGAGAATGCCTAAATGAAGGATGTGACTTTATCTGCTGAAAATAGGTTCTGCTGGAATGGAGACTATTCTGGATTGCTGCCGGTGACAAACACAGGCCCTGTGCTCCTCAAGGGGCATTTGTGAAGTGAAATATGCAGTGCTGCAGGCTCTTGAATGAGGCACAAAGTCTGCAAGGAAGTTTTGTAGCTTGTTAGGAAGGAAACCCAGATGCGCTCAGGTGCAAAGCCATCCTCGGATCTTCAGTGGAGTGGGAGAGACCACTGTGCCTAAGCCGAGAGCACAGTCGGTGTGTGATCCTGCAAAGGCTAATAGTGCAGGTGTAAGTGTGAGCAGCGGGTCTGTAGTGCTGAATCCTGTGAAATCTGCTTGAACCTTATTTCTGGTAATGCTCAAGGTGCTGCTAAAACTCCTGGGGCTGGGTCGGGGCTGTGAGGAGCCACGGCAGTCGTAGTTGCTCTCTGCTAACATGACTGTGACTCTCTCTGTAAACTGGTCTGCCAGTGGGACCAAATACAGTATTGACCTGATTTCAGCTGACCTTTAGCTTGTTGCTTTTGTACATGGCTGTTGGAGTTCTGACCTTGACTGTTTCTGAGTGTGTAAGGAAATCAGAGGGAAGAGAATATGCCGAGGTACTATTTTAAGTCTTATGTGGAACAACTTGCATCTACTATTCATAGCTTTTTGTGTGGTGGGTCAACACATATTTGAGCTGCCCCGCTTACAGCATGACATCAATTCCGTGTTGCACTAAGTTAGGACTCCTGAGCCTACTCTGAAGGCAGGACTCTGAAGCTTGGTTGAGACCAAAAAAAGAAAGATACTTTTGATTCATATTGGCTTGATGTGCCGTGCTGTATGAGTGAACTTTCTTGGAATATCCAATTAGTGTTTGCTACTGCTTTGGCTCTAGAAGTATCTCACATTTTTTTCAGCTTAACTGGATAATAAGGGGAAAGAGCTGTGACTGAAAAGGGTGAAGAATTCAGAACAGTGTGTGTAGGCAGCTACAAGACAGTGTCGGTCTTAAAGCACTCTTGGAGTGAGGAGAGCAGATAAAGCAAAAGTCTATATAGACCTGTACAGTTAAGAAAAGCAATGCTTGGATCCAGTAACTGGGTCTCAGTGCTGAAATCATCTCACGCTTCTCAACAGCATGCCCAAACAATCAACTACTTTCATAGCAAAAATCTACCTCTGGAGGCGATCTTTCCCTCTAAGATACTATAGGCTAATCTAGATTACACTTGTTTTAAGATAGTGCCAGGCACTGTAGGTCCCTCGAGGCTGTTTAAGTAGGTGCTGATACCCCTTCAGGTGAGGGAGCAACACAGGCAAGATGAAGTGGGGCTCCTGAAGAAGGGTTTAAGCAACACAGGCAAGATGAAGTGGGCCTCCTGAAGAAGGGTTTAAGTTACTAGAGAGCAGTAAGGGGAAGGCTCACTTGATGTACGGATATGAATATAGTAAAATAAAACATCTGTCTAGTTTTACTATGAACAGGGTTGGGTTTAGGTCTGTTTGCTTTACTAATGAAACCAATAATGAATTGGGCAGTGTCTGAAACAAAACTGTCTAGTAATGTATTCATACTTTGTGTGCTTGGCCAAACTTAATTGTTGTGATGAGAAATGACATTATCTCCATTATAGCAAAGCTCTTCTGCATCTGTGGAGGGATCAGCTCTGGAATTGCTCTAGGCCCTGATAGTGATCCTAACTTCTTAAACTGGTGCATGTTTAGCAGGTAGGTGGTCATGGCATCTCCCTGAAAAGGGAGGGGGAAAGAATGCCAAGTACTTTCAGACACAGGAAATGAAATGGGAACACTTCTAATGATGTGGGTGTAGCCCAAAGTATTTCAGTCAGCATACTTAAAAGAGGGTAGAATGTAGAAATGGCAGAGTCAGCTGTTTTCTTCCCTTGGGGTATGAAGTTTGAAGTCCTCTTATGCAAGTTCTGCGAAGTTGTCAGAGTAACACTATGAAAACACTCCGAATGCTAGCCAGAAACAATGAACCTTCCTGGAAGTGACAGTATTGGGGAAGAATAAAGCTTCATCTAAATCCTAAAAGGAACGCTTTCCTCCCCTGGAGCACAGGAATGAACTGCTGGAGTAGTTCTACATAAACAGATAAGAAACCCCTGGTTTTTGTGTTTGCTTTTGTTTGGTAGAGTTCCAAATAAGGAGCTGCTAGAGGCAAGAGATCTTTGTGCAGTCTAGAAAAGATATTATGAAGGTCACTGACTCTTCTGCAGGGAAGATGGCAATTTTTTGCTTAGCATTGTTAATGATCTTGCCTTATTGTTCACAGAACAGTAGGTGCTATTTAAAGCATGTGTTGCTGGACTTCTAGTCAAGATTAAGTGGTGTCTTGAGGGCATGCTGAGCAGTGGACAGTATCAAGAACAGGAGTTAAAAGAACCTAGCCTGCAGAATTAAAAACTTGATGCTTTTGTTCAATTTGTAGTTGGTCCAGTCTGTACTCGTGGCTTTCTCCTTCAGCCTAGCTGTGCTTCAGCCTAGCTGTGCCTCATCTTCTGTGAAATAGGACTAAGTTCTTGCAGTATCAAGGATAACTAAAAGTACGTAAGAAAGACCTCCAAGAGGGAGTTAATGTGGGGACAGGGAATATGGAGGCTTTGCTCCCTACAGCTAATGGGAAGCTTATATGAAATGAAGGAGGATGCAAAACTCTTCCACAGAAGTCCTTTGCTGCAATTCATGCCTTGATAACACTTCACAGAAAGCTGCCACTTCTCATTCCACTCTTTTTAAAGCAGTCTTTGCAAGTGTATTGTCTCCATAGCTTATGTAAGTAGAGCTTGACCAAAGCAGTGCTGAAAGCTTGCGTTTGTGAGTCTTCCATCACTTGGGTCTTGTGTGAGTTCACTTGCTATCGTGTCAACACAACTCGGGGTTTGGTGGCGCTGGTTAGAATGTGAGATCTAGTGTTATCCCTGTTGTCTTCCTGATACACAATCCTGATATGCAGAAGCACTACACCTCAGCCTGGCCTCACTGTCTGTTTCTCTGTTCAGCTATGGTGATCTAATAGGACACTAACTGCAGTTTTAAAAGCAATTAGTCATGCTATTCTGCAGAATTAAAACCCCCACTGGATTTGGCATACAACTTCCTTGTGCTGCTAGTGTGACCAACATGGTAATAACTCTTGTTGCTGATACCTAGTCAACTGTCTGTGAGTATTAAAAAACTGTAGCTCCAAGGTAGCACCAGTAAGTGTAACTTCTTTTCACATCATGAGGTGTTTTTGAGAATTCCTGGTAAAGGATAACCACATAAACCTAGGAAACCCGTCTGAGGGGATGTGTATGGGGTTAAACAGGCTGTAAGGCAGCTTGAGGGAGCTTGAGAACTCCCTTTGACCAAACTATTGCACTTCTTGACTCGGTCATGCAGGCTGTGATATTTGCCTCATCTTCCAGAGAAGTCAGATCAGCTTTGTAGCTTGCAGAATTGTTCCTGGCTTCATAGTTTCCTAACAGTCTTAGAGCTGACTTGCCAAGTTCAAGCAGATGACACCTAGGAAACGAGATTTAGTCTCAAACTGAGCAGTAGCTTTCTGTATGTAACAATGTGTTTTGAGTGAATCTGAACTTTGGACAATCTTGTCCAGGTACAGCGCTGTCTGTTCAGATGAGATCTTCAGTGTGGCCACTTGTGCTTGGCACTGAGCAGCAGCCTGTCAGTAGGGCCTCGTGCATGAGGCCCTGAGAAGTAGCAGAAAGTTAGCCTTCCTTGGGATTTCTTCTCTTGGGTTTGTCTTGCTTTGAAGCTTTAAAAAGCTTTAGAGATGACTGAAGGAAGATGGCTCTATTTCACTCTGCTTGGCAACTGTCCTTCGTAAGATCAGGCTTCAGCTTGCATTGTGAAGTGATGGAAAGGCCTCCTGTGCAGGCTTGGCCCTGGATTGCCCAGCTGGGGGTAGCTGCATGTTGTACTGTCCTGCTAGCTCAGCTGCACATAGCATCTGTGCTGGATTGAGTGGTAACTGCAGGGTAGTGGCCTTGAAATCTCTGATATAATTGTTTTTGAAAAGCTGCTTTGAAAAACAGCCGGCTGTTGGGGCTGCTTTGAAGGCCATGGCTCTGCAGATGTCAGGAAACAGATGCATGTGTTAAAAGCATGAAAAGGAGCTGGTGTTACAAATTCTACTGTGCTTGTTCAGGACTGTAGCTACCAACAAAAAGTAACTTGGCTTTTTGCCAATGTAGATCCTATTTACCTCTAAATTAAAATGAGTGTGCCCAAGTCTTTGGGAGACTTGGTCATAAGACTCTCCAGAGAAGTTGTGACCTTAACTTATGATACTGTAACACCCATAGTAGTACTTCTGGAACTGCTGCCTTGGCTGATTTAGGTCTGCGAATCTACATTTTAAAGCTGTAGCGTAGCTCCTGACAACTGCAATAACTAATTCCCCAATTTAGAGCTGTTGCTGAAGCTCCAGATAATAGCCTTACTGATCAAGAGACTAAGTATTCTTTGTGGGGGGAAGTGCATGTTGTCTGTAGAAGGATGAAGTATTAAAACTGATCAGACTTTATGGGGCTGAAGGACTGAGGTCTGTACTTCAAGTCTGTTTCCTTGTTCACCTTGCTGGTAAGAGCTGGACCTACTCCTTCCTCTGGCCTGTGGACCCTACTGCAGTAAGGCTTTGAAGTTTGTTCTTATTAATCATATTAATGTGTTGGAAAATCAGGTTGACACTCTATCCTATGCTAATCTGGGCTAGTGGAGTCTGTGTGTTGTTCTGGCAGGTCCTACACTTGCTGCTAGTCCTGCTCATGGAAGTTGCTTGTGAATCTGGGTCCTAAAGCTGACTTAACAGTTCTGAGTAGGAGCAAGGTAGCACAAGCTTCCTGCTAGTGGTGGCTAGCTGCCCATTCAGTGTGAGGTGAAGCAAAACCACTCAGTAACTTCAGGGCTTTCTTTGCCAAGGAATTCATGTAACGCTGTCAGCTATTTAACAAGATAAATACTTCACTGGGGCTTTTGTCTTTAGTATTTTGATTCTAAGCCAACAAATCCCCAGTGAAATGGCTTCTTGCATAGCTGAGAGCAGAAGCAGTGTTCAGAGTCTAACTTCTGGCACCTTAAACTAGCAGCTTTCCTGTGGTAGGGAGTCTTGGGAAGCAATTGTCTCATGCAGGGGTTAACATGGGGATCTCGTAGTAATGGCCCTGTGGAGACTGGGATTCTTGTACTGGGCTGGTTTGTTTGAAACCAGCTCTCGTGTTATTCTTGAGCGTCCTAACAGCTCTGGAGAACTACCTTGCTCTTGGGTAGGCTGGGAATACAGCAGCGCTGGCATGCATTTTTTCATTTAGGGCACTCAAATTCTTGAATTCAGTATTCATGGAAGTGTACAAGCCCCTACAGCAAATACTGGCAAACAGGTTAGGTGTTGAGAGGAGCATAAACTGCAGAATTGATAGACCTAAGAGTTCTTGGTTGTTGGACAGCATCAGGTATTGAAACTTGTCTTTGATCTCAAAACAAAAGAGACTTTTCCAAGAGTTTGCAATAAAAAAATTGGTACTTTTTTCCTGTAATGCAGAGCTCCTGCAAGCGCTTCAGTAAGCAGGAGACAGGTAGGGCAAGCAAACAAACCAGCACGTACCTTTTTATGGATCTTGTGACATCACAAGCTGCTGAGTTTTACTAGTTACAAGAAGCTAGTAGGAAAATGAACACTTCTTAATCTTAATTACATGAGTAATTAAGTATCATATCTTTCCTTCTCATGGTCTTGACTTCTTGGATTAGTATGGCAAGCTGCAACTTCAGCTGCTTCCATTTGTCTGCTCAGTATTGCTGTAGTTATTTTGGTCTGACTGACCCATGGCTTGAGTGTCAGTGCCAGTGTTCTCACAGGGAGCAGGGAGGGGTGTGTGCCCAATGCATTTTGCTGGAAGAGGGGATGAACAGCCTCCCTGAGCATCAGAAATGGCTTTGTACAGCAGGAAGCACTCTCTGTTTCTCAAGCCAGTGTTAACTGATAGGTGTGGGCTGATCTAGTGCAGATCCAGGCTGTGTAGTTTAGCTGCCTGTTATTTCTGCATTCAGCAGAGTAGAGTTCCGTTTGACAGGAATGTAGAAATCCTCAAAGATGTTGGCATTAGCAGAAAGTGCCAAACTGATCCTCCTGCAGTGGAGAGTTCTTGGTGTCTGCAGCTTTGGTAGTTCAGTTATTTGGTAGTCTTATGAACATCAGCAGAAGTGCTAAGCTGGTCATCCTGATCTCATGTATGTTCTTAGCCTGAGACCCTTAGTGACATGGCTGTAAATAGGGTCATCTGAACTGCATAAATTCCACCCAAACATCCTGAAAATCTGGCAGCTTCAGGTGGATGTGAAGTCATGTAATCCTGCAGCCAAACTTCAAACCATCTTTAGATGATGATCAAGTTCCCTATAATTAAAACTGGTCAAAGGCTTTAAGCTGCTTGACTACTTGCTTTGATCGGTACCTCTCCATGATGAGTTGGACATACAGACATGCTTGCTTAATTCTGTTTGAGTTCACATAGCACAACCAGATGGCAAAATGAATCAAGATCTGTGAAATACTGGTTACGCTAAGACTTGAGGATGTCTACAGGCTCATTTCCTTGTTTTGCTCTGGGGATCACCCCTATCATATTTCAGGAGGTCATAACTCAGTAGGGGCATGATTCACGTGGTGTTTAATGTGCAGAATGTTAGTCTGAAACAGCAACAGAGCTTACATATTGTTGATAGACTGCCCTGGTAAATGAATACAAGGTTAAACAAGCAAAAGCTGTTCCCTTGCAAACTCTGGTTAGAGGAGAAACTCTAAAAGGTGGAAAGTTTCAGGCTGGTAGAGATGTAGAGCTGCTCATGTGCCTTGCAAACCTGGTGATAACCAAGCTGCTCCTGGCCAGATCTGCAAAATGCTGCTTCCTCACTGTCCAGCAAAACAAGTTGCTAATTTGCTTCCTATCAAACTGTCTCATCCTGTCAAAACAGCATTTGTCCTTTCTCGGAAGCAGAGGTGGGGGTCCTGACGGTGTTACTAGCCTTTGCAAGGACCCAGCTCTGAATTGCAGTTTCCTCACTGACTTAACCCAAGACTGGACAGGCCACTCAAAGCAATGGCTTCTTCACAGCTCAGGCTACTGAAACATCTCACTGCACTGGGAAGTTACTCCTCATGGTGTCTTTTCTACCTGCTAGCTTCAGTGAATGGTACTGGTGTAATAGTAGGCTTCTTACTTGCCTCCTGGTCAAAACAATTTGAGGTTGAATGTCTCTAGGTCAGAGTATGTTCAAGTGCTTTTGTGTTTTGAAAGCTGAAGAAGTTCTCCAGCTGATGACACTAATGGGCTATCCCTCCGGATGAGCTCTTGGTCTGAAATGGCTGTAGGTTTCCTGTCAAACTATAGAATTGAGTTTAAACTTGAGTAGCCTCACAGCAGTCACAACTGGACAGGGTTTGCTCTGGAAAGCAGGTATTTAAACTCTTCTTTAGTAAGCCTCTGTACTGAGGCAGGCCTGAGCCTTCTTCACAGGACACACTGCTCCAGTTCAGACCCATTTCAACTGGCTTTAACCTTATTCTTGGGGATCTGCTATTTGCTGGGTAAATGCTGGATGTACTCAGAGCATACCCAGAGTTTCTTTGGGGGTACACTCAGAACAAGGAGAAATTGGCTTTCGGGGGATTTTTTTGCAGTTGTCTCTGTCAACAAGAAGCTTGGGTTATGAGAGTTGAAGAGAAAGCAGCAATACTGAGCAGATGCAATCAGTTGTAACATTTATTATTGACAGGAAGTGGGAGTTGTGATGAGTACAGGAAATATGCCTAAATCTGTGTAACTCTGTGCTTTGAAAGTGCTCCTGTTCTCTGCTGCATGCAGTTGAGCTAAATGGTTAGGAAGGCACTGAGACTTCACTTGTGGTTAACTATGGATGTAAACCAGCTTGTCATGCTGTTTGTGCAATGGTTTTGTGTTTCTGCACAGCTCTAGAGGTTTGGTGCTGGGGAGATGTGATGGCAGCTCTGATCATGGGTGATGCTACCTGTTTGTGCCGTTCAGCGTAACTGGATTTGAACAGACTTCTCGAAGAATGTGGCCAGTAGCCTGATGACCTGGAATGATGTGGGATAAGGGCATTGAGGCAGCTGGGACAGGGTGTGGGAAGTGGCAAGCATTAGGTGTTGCCTCTGCATTTGGATCAAGCTGTTCAGGCTCTTGTTTGGTGGTAAGTATCTGTTTGCAGCAGGGATGGGGAGTAGAAGCTTTCAGTCTCTGAATATGCAGCCTGTACCCAGTGAGTGGCTGCTACAAAATGACTTTGCTCCCTGTGGCAGGCTGCTTGCCTAGTAATTCAAGGGCCTTCCTCAGGACTGCTCTAAGATACAGTATTTAATGGCTTGGTGTGAGTGCCTCTAAACTAAGACTGAATATAGAAACTGCCTTTGAATGCCTTGTGATCTGAAGGACTGACATACAGAACTGTTTCCTGTAATGGCTTATGTGTGGCACTCAAACATCTCTGTATGGCATTGATAGTCTGAAGTTGCTGCCTTGTGAACTCAGGAGTGGAGGAAGGAGCTAAAGGTCAATCTCTGTTACCTCCATGAACTGAGTAATTGTTGTTTTAACAGACGAAGCTCTAATAACACCAGTTGGTGTGCTGGCTGTTCTTTACTTGCCTCACCCTAGCAAGGTGTGTGTAACATCCCCACATAGTGGAAATGCTGGAGGGGAGGGAAGCTTGTCTTACCAATATCCCTTCTCCAGGGAGGCTCAGAAGACTTAAGATTCTGCTGAAAGAGCTGCTGATGGACAGAAAGTGCCCAATAGTACTGTGGTGCATGCACTTGATAACTTTCCACTGTGGGAAGGAGTTACCACCTGTCTGTGCTGATGGTGGCTGCAGATCAAACCCACCCTCTAGAACTGGTACAGCTGGTCCATGAGTGTGTCACTAACTCTGACCTCCTCTTCCAGTTGCAACCTGCCTCCAGGTGGATCCCAGTGCAGAACCTGTAGCATCCTTAACTCTTGGCAACCCTGCACTTAGGCCACAATGGCAGGTCGAGGTGGAGCTGCTCGACCGAATGGACCAGCTGCTGGAAACAAAATCTGCCAGTTTAAACTTGTTCTCCTGGGAGAGTCAGCAGTGGGGAAGTCCAGCCTTGTTCTGCGCTTTGTGAAGGGGCAGTTCCATGAGTACCAGGAGAGCACGATTGGAGGTGAGTGCCAACTCCAAATTCCTATGGCTAAAAGATGCTGGCCTCACTAGTGTAGCTGAGGGATAACAGAAATAATAATGGCTATTTCAATCTGGTCTGGGGTTTTTGCTACACAGTCAAGCAGCTAATGCTTTAACTCTTGGTGTACAATTTGTTAGTATAAGATCAGTGCAGCAGAGAATAATACTATGGCAACTGGTGGTCTGCCTCTAAGGCGTCTTCACTTCTAGTGCTTGAATTCTTGCTTCCAACTAGAACTGAGGCCTTCAGCTTGGTTTATAGCCCTTAATTATCTTTTCAGACCATGACCTGGGATTTTGGGGCTGTTTCTAGCAAGATACTGTTAACTACTTCCACAGCTCTTTCAGGTCTGGTAGTTCTTTACCTTGAAATCATTAGAACAGTGTCACCAAAGGTCAGTCGGCACCCATGTCTCTGGGCAGTAATATGAGGAGGTGTGTACTGAGAAAAGGCTTGATTTGTCCCTATAGTAACCCATGCAGGGAGTGAGTATAGCTTATGGGCAAGCAGGGCTTAATGCTTTGCTGCAGAGGGCCATGTGGGCACTCTGCTGTTCTGCTCCAACCTGTATCCAAGGCTGGTTGCCTTTATGCTATTGTAATGCATGGTATTATGCTCACTGGAACAAGAAAATAACCAGTTACTAAATTGGGGAGCGCAGTGTAACTGGGCTGACTTCAGTGCTTTGGCACTGTGGTGCTCTCTAAAGCTAATCCTGATGATGTTGCAGCTGTAGTGTATGATCTGTGAGAGGAGGTGGCTGGGGAAGGGACTGGCAGTGCTGCTGTTCCAGTGGCTGTCTGCTGCCAGGGCTCTTGGGGCCACCTTCCTGTTGGCTGCATGGTAGCTCTTGGGTTTCTGTGTGCAAAGAGCTTGATACAGCAGACCTGCAACTTCTACAGCAAGCGGCACCACATTGGCCTCTGTCTGGGGCTTCTGCTCACTCCCATGCAAAAGCAGAACTGCTCCAAGCTCCTGGCTCTTGCTGCAGGGGCTCTCCAGCTGGAGGTAATGCAAATATGCACCTTCTCTTTCAGCTGCCTTCCTAACACAGACAGTCTGTCTGGATGACACAACGGTGAAGTTCGAAATATGGGATACAGCAGGGCAAGAGCGGTATCACAGCCTGGCGCCAATGTATTACCGAGGTGCCCAGGCAGCCATTGTTGTCTACGACATCACTAACACAGTGAGTACTGTGTAGGGCTGTGAGTGTTTACTGGGAAGGAGGCGTCTGTGCTTGCAGTTGATGCTTCTCAGTTCCCTGGGAGAGTGTCTGGGTTCAGAGTCCCTGCAGATGCCTGCCTGCAGGTACTGAGTTTCTTGAAAGCTGCTAATGGCCTCTTCCTCAGTTCTGACCAAGGCTGTCTAAGCTGATAAAGGATCCTGCTACAAAGTGCTGTAGAGGCAGAACACTTCTTACAGGAAAGACTTGTTCTAATCATATCTTCACTGTGGATTAGTAAGAGGCTGCCCTTCCTGACTGCTGCCTCCTGTTTGCTTCCAGGACACATTTGTACGAGCCAAGAACTGGGTGAAAGAGTTGCAGAGGCAGGCTAGCCCCAATATTGTAATTGCACTAGCAGGAAACAAGGCAGACCTTGCTACCAAGAGAGCTGTGGACTTCCAGGTGAGTGGGAATCCAGATCAGTTGTTAACTGAGCAAGTCAGGAAAACAGTTTTTTGCTTAAGTGGGGGATATGGTGGCTATGTGCAAAATGCTTTGAGGGAGAGTGGAAGCCAAGATTTATGCTGCTGAGGACCCCAGGATGCCACTTAAAATGAATCGTAGCCTGCCTTTCCCATGCACTCCTTTCACAGCACTTGTAGCTTTTGTTGGTAACAGTTATAGAATAAGGCCCACAGAGCACAAGCTTCTGTCTTCAATCTCTTCTGATGCCTTACTCATCTGGGGCTGTCTTCAGCAGTGTATGAAACAGCGTCTTTTAGATACAAGACATGTGAAGAATGATTCCCAGCTTGTTCTCCACTCTTCACAGCTCTTACCTTGTCTAAGGCAGACTTTCAAGGAGAAGCTTTTATCTCAGACCTCTGCACAGGATTGCTTGTGGTGCATTTACAGTGTGTATTACTCTCCCAGCTAACCAAAGTACATGGTGTTGTGCTGCTCGGGACATGCTGTGTCTACATTTGGCTCCAGTGGCTCACAAACAGTCTGTGCTGCTGTACCCCAGCTTGGCTGCTGGGACAGTAGCCATGCAGTATTGTCAGCGATGCATGTCTCCCAGCTGTCCTGGCCAGGCAGGGTCAGGGGACTGGGGTAGGAATGTCTGGCCTGGGGTGGGACAAAGTGTTTCTTCAGCGTTTAGTTTGCCAACAAGTGAAGTGTGTGAAGCCTGCTTGGGCCTCCTCTTGGCAGGATGCCTTTACCACTCTAATGTGATTGTTTGTAGGATGCACAAACATATGCAGATGACAACAGCTTGCTGTTCATGGAGACGTCAGCAAAGACAGCGATGAATGTGAATGAAATCTTCATGGCAATAGGTAACGGCTTGTGTACAGAGGGATGGCTGGAGTAGCTCTGAGTACCAGCAGTGCAGCCCACTGGAAACCATAGGAGCTCCCATGTCATCCAGGGCCTGGAGGCTCTTACTGGAGTAGATGACCAGTTTGCTGTACTTTTGTGAACAGTCACTCCTTGAGTGTTTGGAGCCTTTGCCTTGCAAGGCCTCTTCCCTCTTTCCCTTTATCTGGGGTGGTGAGTAAGGATGGAGCAGGGTTGATGACAGCCAGAACTAGGAGTGGGTTTGTTTGCTGTACTTGTGCTGCTAGCAGTGCCTGATCCCAAACTCCTTAAGAGGTGTGAGGGCTTGGGCCAGAGCAGGACTGAGCCCAGCCTGTGGTCTGCAGTGGGGAGGAGGTTGGCCTCTGTAGAGGAGCCTACTAACATCTTGGGTTTTTTTCTAGCCAAGAAACTGCCAAAAAATGAACCGCAGAATGCTCCTGGTGGCCCAGGTAGGAATCGGGTGGTTGACCTTCAGGAGAGCAGTCAGCCTAGCAGGAGCCAGTGCTGCAGCAATTGAGCAGCCGTTCCCGCCTGACGGAGCCCTCGAATGACGTGACTGGAATCCACGCTAACAATCGCACTTACCGTAGAGCGGCTGCTGCTGGTGGCTGCTGTGATTTCTCCATCCCTTTCTGATCATAGGCTGGAGGGAGTTCTTCCACCTGCACCTTTCTGTACAAATACTAATTCAATTCTAAGTCTTAAGTCACTTTTTTAATATATGAACTTCTGCTCTTCCCTCTTCCTGGTGGTGGTGGATGCATGATCTGGTGTCTGCCCAGCCAGCTCACCCCTTCCTGTGGGTGAGGGCCAGCAGCACCCAGGTCCCACAGTACTGTAGTTCACTATTGGAAACAAAGGGATATTGAGACTAGACAACCTTGTTTAAAATTACCCGTATGTAAAAGCTAAGGCTAATACCAGTACGATATGCCTAGAACAACCACTAAACTGTAGCATTATAGTGACAAACTCTGGCTTTTCAGCCGCTTGTTGACCAAATCAATGATGAGTATTCTGGGTTGGGGCAGAGGGAAGCAAAACTGGTTTCTTCTGTATTTTGTATTGTATGTTTCTTCATGTAACCAATCAGTATCTTGTCAATATAGTACATACAACTAGCTGCCTGTTGTCTTTATTTGTGTTGGACTCTAGCATGCCAACTCCTTTTTTTCTATCTCCAGTTCTGTCGTAATGCACTAATCCTGTTGCAACTTTTGCAAAGATCTTGTATAGAAAATTGTCCTTTTTTTGATGGTTGTGATGCCACTAATGTTGTTAACCCTACTCTAGTGTGAATACACATGGTTTACTGATGTACAGAGGTGGGGTGGGGAAAACCTCAGATAACTTGTCAGTGAAAACAATATGTATTGCAAAAGCCTGTAATTCCACAAAGTATGAAGGGAGGTATTAAAATGGCTTCTGTTGCCAGACTCTAACTGATGTTGGCTGCTGCCTAGTGCCTAATGCAATGTCTTATGCATACTGGTATTTAAGAGGAACTGTCAACTTAGTCTTCATCACAAACTTCAGTTTTGTGTGATTAAAAAAAAATTTTTATAAACCTATCATAATCAACAATGTTCATGTTTCTTAATCAGCTTGAACCAGACTGGGAGTGGACCAGAACATAACAGTTGTGCTGGAGGCTGAGATGCGCTAGGCTGCAGTGGTGTGTATAACACTCAGCTCTTCTGTAGGGAAATGTGGCCTTCCTTTGCTGGGCAGGGAGAAACATGGGCTGGTTGCCCTTGGACCTCAGCCTGAGTCTGGGTTGCGGTGGCTGCTCCTGCAGCAGCCAGCTCCCTTGAGAGACAGGAGCTGCAGGTGGTTCAGTAAGCTTGTGGTGTGCTGTACAGCAGCGTGCAAGGAAGCTTGAGGCAAAAAGTGGGAATTATTCATTGCCTAATACTTCTAGGGAAACTGTCTACAGTGCAAGTTGGGAAGAGGTGAGGGGAGCAGTATGCAGAGGAGCTCAGCTTGACAACTGGAGGGGCTTGGGAATACTGTGCTCAAGTATTAATGAAGAAAATGGCTCTGTCCCTGGAGGTTAATGGCCTTGAAAGATGGTACTTTCCTGTCACTGCTGCATGGACTTTGAGATCCTTACGCCCATGGGTGAGACCTGGAGTCAATATGGAAAATGGAGCATCCCCTTGTAGCTCTACTGCTGGGCCAGCACTGTATGTGCTTGGGAGAGCTTGAAGATGGTGATGTGCTGGTGCTTGAACCTGCTGCCTCTCAGCTGCGTGGCTGCTGTGGAAGCTCTGCAAGAGGCACAGCTACAGTCAACTGTGTGACCATCCCTCAGCTGGGCTTGCCCTTGGCTTGCAGTGTTGGGGCTCTGAAAGCTCTGCTGGGTAGCTGCAAATAAAGTTGTCTGTGTGAACAGCCTTGGCTCATGTGGGCTTCATCCTCCATCCAAGGTCTTGGTGCCTTTTGCACATGCTGGATTTCCTTAAAAATTCTGGGAGCAGGAAGGGTCTGGAGTTGACTCGGTGACTGAGTTCCGAATGTGTGGCTGGAGCACAGGCTGCCTGTGGTAGGGGCTCTAGTGGCCTCCAATGGGCTTTGCTCACCTGGTGCTGTGGGTGCTGGTTTTTTCCAGCCCCTGCAAGGCAGCCTGGCTGCTCATCTGCTAGAGGAGCTCAGGACCTCTGTGGGATATGAGGTCTCATTTCTTCCACTGTGGTTTGGACTGGTGCTGCTGGTTTGGACATGTTGGAGAAAGGCTTCCCCAATCCCAAATCTGATCAACCTTGTGAAACAATGTGAGGTGCTGTTGCCATCTGCTGGCTTCTTTTCCTTGGTTCCTGGTCGGCAGGGCTTCATTTCTGGCTCCTTCCAGGACTCTGGGTCTCTGAAGGAGCGAGCCTGTGATGCCCTAAGGGGTGTCTTACTGCTGCCCGAGCATATGCAAATATGCTCAGCACATATTTGTGCATGTGCTGCTCTGCTGGCTGTAAGGGACTCTAGCAGGGCTGGGGACCTGCAGAGGTGTGCAGCATGGCTCTGCGCAGAGCCTCCTTGCTGCCAGCACTCTGCTGCCACAGGGAAGGGCTGTCCGAGCTTGGAGCAGCTCTAGCACAAATAGGTGTGCCTGCCTGCATACCTGCTGCCTGCCCAGGCCTGAGCATGGGTGTTTATGGTGGTTGCACACAGTACCTGGAGCTGGGTTTTGCCATCCCTGCTGCTGGGATATCGGAGGGGGCTCCAGCAGCCCCCTTCTGAGCTGTGTGTGGAGAGAAGTGTGGCTACAACAGGGGCACCCTACACCTAGCCAGGACATCCAGCATGGTTATCTTGCCATTCAGTGGCATTGGCCGGGGAGGGATGGGCTGTGGAGCTGGTTGAGATACTGGCAGTAGCAGGAGGAGGGAGTGAAGGCAACCTGCCTGCTCCCTGGGAGAGCTGCCTCTGCTCAGGTATGGGTGAGTGGGGCTGCCCTTCCCTGCTGGGGCCCTTCCTGCCTCCCCCTACCCTGAGCAGCACTATGCTCATAGATCCCATCCCTTTCCTCCCTTTGGGTCCACTGTTGGCCCCATTTTGTGCTGCCCTGAGGCACCAAGAGAGGTTCTTCCTCTCTGTGCATCCAGCTCCTCTGGCATCAAGAGCCGAGACCAGAGCCCAGCCACCCCATCAATCAACACCAAGAGAGCACAAGCAGGTTCTATGCAAAAGTGTTTTTATTGGATACAAAAACATTCCAGTATAGTGAAAAAAATGACATCATTGCTGATGGAGCTTGTCTGGGCTAAAACCCGAGACTTGCTGCTGTCTGCTCCGGTCCTGCCGTGGGCCATCTGTTCCCCTCCCATTACACCTGGGCTTTGTTGGTGGCTCCATCCTCAGAGGCTGGTCCAGGTTGTGGGGCTGCAGGGCTGACCTGGATGGGCACGTTCCTCTCTGGAGCAGCCGGCAGGGCCAGCCTGGGGGCTTCGATGCGGAGCTGCCCTTCCTTGGACAGGGAGCACGTCAGCGCCTCGGCATCCACCTCTTCGGGCACGTCCCACTCCCGCTTCAGCACCTCGTACTTGTAGGAGAAGGAGCCCTTCTCATCGACGTTCTGCGTCTCCTTCTGCCCCACCAGCACCACCTTCCTGCCCACCACCTTCACCGACAGTTGCTCCGGTGCAAAGTTCTTCACGTCCTGGCAGACGGAGAAGCCCTCCCCGGAGCCCTGGGTCAGGGCTGTGCTGGTGCTCGGGGCTCGCTCCAAGGCAGCAGCTCCGTGGCTGCTCAGGAGCTGCTCGAAGCTGCTCATGAATTCCCGAGCTTTCTCCATCTCCTGCTGCAGCTCAGTGAAGATGGTCTCAGCGTGCGGCCAGAGGGTTCTCACTGTGCCCAGCCGGGAGGCCAGGGAGCTGGAGGCGAATGGTGCGAGATGCATTCGGCAAAGCATCGCTGCTGCTGTTGCTGCTGCTGCTGCTGCTGCTGCTGCTGCTGCTGCTGCTGCTGCTGGCTCTCAGGCTGGGAGCGCTCTGCCCCGGCTCTGCTGCCCGTGGCTTTTATTCCTGTTCCCGGGAGGAGTGGCCTCAACCCGCACATCACGTCATCCTCGGGAGAAGAGCTTAGCTCTTTCCAGCCCGTTCCAGCTCATTCTTGTTACTCACCCATGAGGTGAGGCACCTCTTACGTCGTGCCCGGCATACCTTCGCCCTTAGTCTTGCAGCTCTGCTCTCCTGGCTTATAATTAGCAGCATCACCTCAGCCTCTGAGCGGGATGCCTGAGCTGCCCCTGCCAAAAATCTGTGGCCTTTCTACTTCCCAGGCAGGGAGCAGGGCTGGGCTCCTCTCCTCCCTGCCTTCCCCCCCTTGCCTGTGGCCCCCCTGCCAACCTGCAGGCAGGAGAGCCTCTCTGCCCCCCACCCCATTTGCAGGACCCTCAGCTGCCCCGGGGGGGACATCAGGGTGAGAGCAGAAACCAGCCCATGGGCCCCCTCCCCAGGCAAAGCGCACAGGCGGGGTGCTGAGGGGCCGGGACAGGATGGCGGGTGGCCCCCGGGGAGGGAGGGGGCCTAGAAAGTGCGAGAGGCGTCTGGCAGCGGGTGACGTAGGGACGCGTTGCTTTAGGGGTGGGACTGTGCCTGCTCCAGCCGAAGCGACGCGCTCCCGGCACAGCGTAACCTGCGCTCTGCCGAGCCCCCCAGTGCAGGGGCCGTGGGAAGGGCTTTGCTCGCCCCCCCCAGCCAGTGGTCCCGCAAGCGTTGCTGCATCACGGTGGCTCTGCAGAAACCCGAGCTCCCAGCGGTGACTGCAGCGCCCTATTTGTGTCGTGTGACTCGTTCCCAGAAGCAGGCGCTGCTATTTTGGCTGGCAGATAATCAGCCTCTCAAAAATAGGCGATGGCTCTAGGAAGGTGCGTGGGGAGAGAGCGTTCTGGAAGGGGCACACCCCTGAGCAGGGGAGGATAAAACCCTCCGCTCCCCAGCCCCAGCCCAGCACTGCTCCAGCCTCTTGCGCAGAGCCGAGCCGCAGCACGCGCCAGGAGCACGCACCAGGAGCAGAGATGCTTTGCCGCCTGCACTTCATGCCGCCTGCGTCCAGCTCGCTGTTCCCGTGGCTGGGACCCGTCCGCACCCTCTGGCCACATCCAAGCACCCTCTTCGCCGAGCTGGAGCGAGAGCTGCGGCTGGAGATGGAGAGAGCTCGGGAGTTCATGAGCAGCTTCGAGCAGTTCCTGAGCAGCGGGAGCAGCCCCAGCCGGATCGGCATTGCCGCGGAGCGAGCCCCGAGCACCAGCGCAGCCCTGACCCAGGGCTCCGGGGAGGGCTTCTCCGTCTGCCAGGACGTGAAGGACTTTGCGCCCGAGCAGCTGTCGGTGAAGGTGGTGGGCAGGAAGGTGGTGCTGGTGGGGCAGAAGGAGACGCAGAGCACGGACGAGAAGGGCTCCTTCTCCTACAAGTACGAGGTGCTGAAGCGGGAGTGGGACGTGCCCGAAGAGGTGGATGCCGAGGCGCTGACGTGCTCCCTGTCCAAGGAAGGGCAGCTCCGCATCGAAGCCCCCAGGCTGGCCCTGCCGGCTGCTCCAGAGAGGAACGTGCCCATCCAGATGGGGCCAGCGGTGGCACAGCCGGCAGCCAGCACCGACGACGGAGCCGAGCGTGCCAAGGCGTGACGGGGAGCGGCGTGGGGCTGGGCTGAGCCCGGCTTCCGGGGCAGCTGCTGGCCGCAGAGCAGGACCGCGCTGGGGACTGCGTGACGGCCCGGTGGTGGGGGTGTCTCTGCCCAAAACATGTAGCTTTTTTTGATATGTAATAAATATTCCCGACTTTTATTTGTGCGGTTTCTGTGTTTGCTGGTCTCGCCTGGCCCCGTGCTTTGCGACCCTCCTGGCTGTGCCCACGCAGCAGGACGGCAGCCCAGGGAGCTGGGCTGTGCTGGCCCAGGGCACGTCCCTGGCACCTCTCCCCAGTCCGGCCTTTGCAGGGAGGTTGGCTGAAGGGCTCCAGCGCATGCACAGCGCTGAGCACCGCTGGGGGGGCCCCTGAGCATCCCCCAGGGCAGCCCTCGGGCACCCGACCTCCATCTTCGGGATGGGGCTGGGACGCTCCCGTGCGATGCCCGCTGGGCCACGAGCCGTGTCGTGACAGCATCACCCGTGCTGTGACATCATCCCCCGTTACCGTGCCCCCCCGCCCGCCCGCCCGTTGCTGGCACTTTCCAGGCGCTGCCCGCTCCTTCGCTACCCAGCCAAGCCACGCCCCCTCCGCCGCGTGAGACTGAAATGGGCGGGGACTCCCATAAATGGGCAGGCGGGGGGCGGTCCACTTTATATGTAGGAGGCGGGGGCGGGGCCACACTCCATATTGGGTGGAGGAGGCGGGGCGCAGCGGCATGGCCACACACTCCCCGTGTTTACAGGGAGGAGGCGGGGCGCGGGAGGCGGAGGGGCGAGGCCTCACCCCATATTTGGCGGAGAAGGCGGGGCCGCACTCCATATTTGGAGGAGGGTGCTGGGCGCGGAACGCGTCGTGCAGCGCCGAGCACCGTCGAACCGGGCACGGTACCGGTTACCGGAGCGGGGACACCACCGGGCAGTGATGGGTTCGTGCCGCCGGCACCGCCTCGGGAGGGGGTCTCGGGGTGGTTGGTCCCCGTCGGGTCCGGATCTCCATCCTCCCTGGCCGGCTCAGGCCTCCCGCAGCCACGGGCGGAGCGGGAGCTCCCGCCCGTGGCTGCGGGAGGCCTGAACCGGCCCCGGTATCACCGGACCCACCCGGCTCCCCGCAACGGACTACCGATCCCGGCGTGCCCGGCGCGCAGGCGCAGTGAGCGCGGAGCGCACGCCGGGCCCGGCATGGCGGAGCCGGAGGCCGCGCAGCCCGGGCGGCCCCCGCCGGGCCCGGGGACGGCGACGGGGAGCGGGGCGGCGGGAGGAGCGGGGTCGAGCGATCCGGCCCGACCCGGGCTGAGCCAGCAACAGCGGGCGAGCCAGCGCAAGGCGCAGGTGCGGGGGTTCCCCCGCGGCAAGAAGCTGGAGAAGCTGGGGGTCTTCTCGGCCTGCAAGGTGGGCTGGACCGGTACCGGGCAGGACCGCCGGGGGAGGTGGGGGGAGTTGCATGGGCAAGGGGTGCAGGAGGGGGGGGGTGCAAGTCCGTGCGTGGGCGGGGGATGCAGGAGGGGGTGCTGAGCCATGCAGGGGGTGCAGGAGGGGATGCAAGGACGTGCATGGGCAGGGGATGCAGAACGGGGTTGCAGGAGGGGGAGTGTGCAAGGACACGCGTGGGTGGGGGTGCAAGGACATTTATGGGCAGGGGTTGCAGGAGGAGCACGTCGGGGGTGCAGGAGGCTGGTGCAAGGACATGCATGGGCAGGAGGTTGCAGAAGGGGTTGCAGAGCTGTGCAGGGGGTGCAGAAGGAGGATGCAAGGACATGCATGGACAGGGGATGCAGGAGCGGGGTGCTGAGCTGTGCGGAGGGGTGCAGGAGGTGGGAGATGAGCTGTGCAGGAGGGGGTGCAAGGACATGCATGGGCAGGGGATGCAGAAGCGGGGTGCTAGGCTGTGCAGGGGGTGCAGGAAGGAGATGCTGGGCCGTACATGGCTGGGGGGTGCAGGAGGAGGGTGCTGAGCTGTGCAAGGGAGATGCAATGACATCCGTGGGCAGGGGGTGCAGATCCTGGGGCTGCACACAGGGGAAATGTGGGAGAGTGTTGGGGTGCTGGGTCATGCAGGGTGGGTGCTGAGGAAAGCTGGGATGGATAAATAGGGATGGGTGGGACAGGTGGAGGAGACTTTGCAGGGGGAGTTGTTTGGCTGGAGAAGGCGGCAGCCCTGGCACGAGGTGGTGCCTGGGCTGCTGCATGACGGCTTCTCCTGTCCCTCGTCCCAGGCCAATGATGCCTGCAAGTGCAATGGCTGGAAGAACCCCAACCCTCCCACTGCCCCTCGCATGGACCTGCAGCAGCCGGTGACCAACCTGAGCGAGCCCTGCCGGAGCTGCAGCCACGCACTGGGTAACCCCCCCGCAGGGTGCCTGGGACCCCCACGGGGAGGGGGAGCGGTTCTGACCCCCCCCACCCCGGTCTCACTGCGGCTTTCTCTCCGCCACAGCGGACCACGTGTCCCACCTGGAGAATGTCTCGGAGGAGGAGATCAACCGGCTGCTGGGCATGGTGGTGGACGTGGAAAACCTCTTCATGTCGGTGCACAAGGAGGAGGACACGGACACCAAGCAGGTGTATTTCTACCTGTTCAAGGTGCGTCTGGGGCTGGGCACGTCTCTCTGCCCCGTTCACGGTGGGGCTGGTGCAGGGGTCCCCAGCATTGCTGGGGAGCTGGGGCTGCTGTCCTGCTGCTTGTCCTCTGCCTGCTCTGCTGGGAGCTGTGCTCTCTCTGTGGCTGTGAGCCAGCCCACCAGCCCAGCTAGAGACCTGAAACGCTGACCCTGTCCTGGGAGCGACTGCTCTCTGGGCCTTGAATTCCCCTGGGAGGAAGGTTTCCAGGGAAGAAACGGGTGTGCTCCAAGATGGACCCTGGCACCTTCCCGGCTGCGTGAATCGGTGCAGCCCTGCAGCACCGTTCTGCCACTTCCACTGCTTGTGGTGTGTCTGGTTCTTGGGACTTCAGTAACTGTGTCTGACGGTGTCTTCACAGCTCCTGCGGAAGTGCATCCTGCAGATGAGCCAGCCTGTGGTCGAGGGGTCCCTGGGGAGCCCCCCCTTTGAGAAACCAAACATTGAGCAGGTGAGGCTGTTGTCAGGCTCACGCATTGCACCGATGACTTGTCCTCTGTTTTGCTGCTCTTGCATGGTCCCCTCCCTCTTGGGGGGCAGCACTGAAGGGTCTGGTGCAGCACCTGGCACCCCTCCACCTCCCCTTCCTCCACCCAGGGAGTCCTCAACTTCGTCCAGTACAAGTTCAGCCACTTGCCACCCAAGGAGCGGCAGACCATGTACGAACTCTCCAAGATGTTCCTGCTCTGCCTCAACTACTGGAAGCTGGAGACGCCCTCCCAGTTCCGGCAGCGCTCCCAGAATGACGATGTGGCCACCTACAAGGTCAACTACACAAGGTGAGGGCGGGAGGGGGTCTGAGCCAGCCAGCCTGGGGGTCTGCCTGCTCCTCCCACCCCTGCGTGGGGCTGACCCCTGACTCCCAGGGTCTTCACCTCTCCCCAGCTCTCCAGGGTTGTTGGTCCGTTAGGAGGGCAGGCATCCAGTGGGGAGACTGTTCCAAATAACGTCAGCTGTGACCCACCCCCCCCGGATGCCTCCTCTTCTGGTCCCTGCTTCCAGCAGTGTAGTCCCAGGAGGGATGTGGATGCTCTGGGGTTGCTGGTCCCAGCCCTGTCACTGGAGCGCGTTCTTGTCTCCTAGGTGGCTCTGCTACTGCCACGTGCCACAAAGCTGCGACAGCCTTCCCCGCTACGAGACCACCCACGTCTTTGGGCGCAGTCTCCTGAAGTCCATCTTCACAGTCACCCGCCGGCAGCTGCTGGAGAAGTTCCGGGTGGAGAAGGACAAGCTGGTGCCAGAAAAGCGGACGCTGATCCTCACCCACTTCCCCAAGTAGGTGCCTGATGCAGGGATGGCTGCTGTGCCGCTGGGGAGGCTCTCCTCCCTCGGGGCACTCGCACACTGAGCGTGGCTGACGTGCTGCTCCCTGCCAGGTTCCTGTCCATGCTGGAGGAGGAGATCTATGGCGAGAACTCTCCCATCTGGGAGGCTGATTTCACCGTGCCAGCCGCGGAGGGTGCCCAGCTGGTGTCTCGCCCAGGTATCTCAGGGAGCAGCCCCCCCAGCTCAGGGGCTCTAGGATAAAGGACCGAGGTGCGGGTGAGCCTTGGCTGGTGGCAGTGGCTGGGCTGCCACAGCGTGATGAGCTGCTTTCTGGCATTCACAGGCATCGTTGGTCTCTTCCAGCTGCAGTCAGCACTGTCGCCGTGCCCACCACTCCACTCTTCAGCAAGAAGCTCAGCAACAGCAGCTCTGCAGTGAGCATGGATGCCAGCACCCCGGAGCCCCTGCCAGGTAGGGCTGGCGTGAGCCTGGCACCGGGGGAGCTGGGACCTTCCTTGGTCCCTCCTGGCGCTGGATGTGCTGCTCTGCTCCGGTCCCCAGGGGAGAAGCGAAAGCTGCCCGAGAGCCTGACGCTGGAAGATGCCAAGCGGATCCGTGTCATGGGAGACATCCCCATGGAGCTGGTGAACGAGGTCATGCTAACCATCACGGACCCCGCTGCCATGCTGGGCCCTGAGGTACGGAGTTGGGGGCGCTGAGGTGGCACCGGTGCCTGCCAGGGCCCACAGACCTGCTTTCCTGGTGTGCCGGGGCCTGGCTGGTCTCCCCCTGCGGAGAGTGTGCTGTGGCCAGTGAAAGCCCCTGCACCCCCCCAGACCAGCCTGCTGTCGGCAAATGCGGCACGGGACGAGACGGCCCGGCTGGAGGAGCGCCGCGGCATCATCGAGTTCCACGTCATTGGCAACTCGCTCTCGCAGAAGTCCAACAAGAAGATCCTGATGTGGCTGGTGGGCTTGCAGAATGTCTTCTCGCACCAGCTGCCCCGCATGCCCAAGGAGTACATCACCCGCCTCGTCTTTGACCCGTGCGTGGCTTGGGGAGTGCAGGGGGGGCTGGTACAGGGTACTCCCATCTCACCCTCAGCCTTGCTGCCCGCAGGAAGCACAAGACCCTGGCACTGATCAAGGACGGCCGAGTGATCGGGGGCATCTGCTTCCGCATGTTCCCCACCCAGGGCTTCACGGAGATCGTCTTCTGCGCCGTCACGTCCAACGAGCAAGTGAAGGTGAGAGTGGGGAGGCGGGTGGTGGGCACGGCACGGGGGTCCCTGGCAGCGCAGTGCAGTGGCTGCAGGGTGGGGGAGGAGTGGGGCAGTGGGTGGGGGCTGTGGGGGGAAGGAGGGTCTTGCTGTAGCTGGTAGAGCCCGGGGGTGGCCCAGCCTCTGGGGTAGCCAGACCCGCTCGGCACTGGCCAGCCCTGAGTGGCAGCGATTGCTCAGGAGCGTCTTCCAGCTGCCCGTGTCAGTGGGTGGGAGGGGGCCATGCGTCCCATCTGACTTGGGCTGCCTGGGGGGGCACGGGGTGTCCCTGTCTCACGGCGGCTCCCCCAGGGCTACGGGACGCACCTGATGAACCACCTGAAGGAGTACCACATCAAGCACAACATCCTCTACTTCCTCACCTACGCGGACGAGTATGCCATTGGCTACTTCAAGAAGCAGGTGGGCTGCTTCCCCCGGGGTGGTTCCCCTCAGCCCTCCTGCCCGCCAGCCCCTTCCCACCTGCCCTTTCCCTCCTAGGGCTTTTCCAAGGACATCAAGGTCCCCAAGAGCCGCTACCTGGGCTACATCAAGGACTACGAGGGGGCAACCCTAATGGAGTGTGAGCTGAACCCCCGCATCCCCTACACGGAGCTCTCCCACATCATCAAGAAGCAGAAGGAGGTACGTCCTGCGAGCAGGCGGGTGCTGCCAGGATCTGCCTGCTCAGGCCCCTGCCAGCCGCCTCCCAAAGGCAGGGGAGAGGGGTGGGGATGTGTCGGCCCTTGGGAACCGGCCCTTGAATCTCCCCTGGGAGCAGGGTCGAGAGGGGAGGGACACTGCGGTGGTGTTTACGGTGGCTGGGCTTGGCTCCAGCCCTGGGCAGCGGGTGCAGCCGGTGCTCTGGGCCCGTGGGGTCCCACGTCACGGTTTGGCTCCCCGGAGTATCCTGCAGTCCCTGCTCACCTCCCCGCTTCCAACCTCCCCTTCCTGCTGCAGATCATCAAGAAGCTGATTGAGAGGAAGCAGGCGCAGATCCGCAAGGTCTACCCTGGCCTGACCTGCTTCAAGGAGGGTGTGCGGCAGATCCCCATCGAGAGCGTCCCAGGCATCCGTGAGTCTGGCCAGCTTTTGGTGGGGAAGGGCTGTCTGGCAGGAGGGCTCTATCCTTCCTCGCCCACTGGTGTGAGGCAGACATGGTGATGTTGACCCTTGTCTTCCAGGAGAAACGGGATGGAAACCACTGGGGAAGGAGAAGGGGTGAGTGCTGTGCAGAGGGGGTGGGTGTCCTGCAGCAGCCGGGCTGCGGGGGCTCGGCTTGGGCTGTTCCTCGCTCCTGGCACTGCCCCGGTGCCACCCTGGCCATGGCCCGGTGCTGGGTTGGGGAGGTGGGAGCGCCGGGATGGAGAGAGGCTGCCCATCCTTGGGCTGATGGGCGCTGGTTTTGTCCTGCAGAAAAGAGCTGAAGGATCCAGACCAGCTCTACAACACCCTGAAGAACCTCCTGGCCCAGATCAAGGTGCGGCAGGAGGGGATCCTGCGCTCCGGGGAGCCTGTCTCCCCGACAGCCCTTGGAGCTGCTTCCCCCGGGATAGGCTGTCCTGGGCTCTGCCCTCGGGGGGCAGGTGGGGTGACCCAGGTGCACGGGGAGCGGGACCCCCGTGTGCTGCGGCAGGCAGGGACTGCGTGTACTCGCTGTTGTAACCTGCCCCTGCCCTCTCCCCAGACCCACCCCAGCGCGTGGCCCTTCATGGAGCCAGTGAAGAAGTCGGAGGCGCCGGACTACTATGAAATCATCCGCTTCCCCATTGGTAGGTGGTTGTGGCTGGAACCCCAGCGCAGGATGGTGGAGGGAGGGCTGAAGACCCCCTGTTGTGAGGTCTGGGCTAGGGAGTCATGGCTGGGGTGATGGGGTGCTGGGAGCCCCAGCACAGTCCAGAAGAGAGAGGGGTGAGTCACGACCCTCAGTTGGTGTCCAGCTCCGTGGCTGGGGGGTACAGAGGCCTGGGGGACCTGACCCTTCCCCACCCCCAGACCTGAAGACCATGACCGAGCGCCTGAAGAACCGCTACTACGTCACCAAGAAGCTGTTCATCGCCGACCTGCAGCGCATCATCACCAACTGCCGCGAGTATAACCCGCCTGACAGTGACTACTGCAAGTGTGCCAACACCCTGGAGAAGTTCTTCTACTTCAAGCTCAAGGAGGGGGGGCTCATTGACAAGTAGGGGAGCTGGCCTCGACCTGCCTTGGCCACTGGCCCCCCCATGAGAGGGACAGGGCTGCCTGTGGGCCCCAGCCCCGCTCTGTGGGCAGGGGTTGCTGGAGGGTTTGTTGGTGCTGAGCAGCCTGGGGGAGCTGAGCCTGCCCTTGGGGGGGGCTGGCAAGGTGGTAGGGGGTGCCTGGTGCTTTTACCCTGAGCTGGTGGCTGCCTCTCCTGGGGGTGTGTGAGCAGCAGGGCTGGAGCCACCTTATCAGCATCTACCTGGGGCAGGGGCAGCAGCAGTGCTGAGTTCCTGCCTCTCCCTGGGGGGCTGGGGACCCCCCCCCCACCCCACACCGGCGCTTCCCTCCTCCCCAGGGTCGTGCCTTCTGCCCTGGCTCTCAGCGACAGGGCAGGGGCACACAAAAGTGCTTTGGTTTTCTGCTTCTGTCCACGCACAGGCAGCTCCTGCCCCTCTTGTTGAATGTACGGCAGGGCTCAACCCTGCCCGTCCTGGGCTGCGGGCAACGATGCTGCTCCGTGGTCTAGGGTCCTGCTGTGAGGGGGTGCTCTGCCCCCACACACCCCCAGCTCCTGCTGCCTCTATCAGCTCTTCCCTCCCCCTGGGGGGGGCAGGTCAGCCCCCAGCCCTGCCTGTGCCCCAGGCAGGGGCCCAGCTGCTGGCTGTACAGTGCTCCCTGCCTGCTCCTGCTGCCAGCCAGGGCTGCCCCTGGCCTGGCCGGGAGTGGTGAGGGTTGGTAGCCGTGCCTGCTGGGTCAGTGGCCTGCCCCGTGCTGCACTGGCCTCTGCTCCCCCGGCTCTGCCCCAGCTGGGAGCCAGCTTCTGCCCCTGGGTGTGGGGTCGGCTCCTGCTCGCCTCCCCCCCCCCTCTTGCTGCCCCCTCCTTGCACCTCACGGGCCATATTCCCCCTGTGCCTACTTGGGTGCTGGGCTGGGGAGCGCCTGAGCCCAGCATTGACTTGTCCCCCACCCTCGCTTGGTCCCCTGCTGCCTTCCCCCCCTCCCCGTGCTGTCATCGCTGTGTGGGTGCTGGTGATGCTCTGCAGCTCACTGGCCTCGCCAGGGTGGGACCAGCCCCCTCCACCCCTTCCCTGCCACCCATTCCACTTGACGGTTGTTCTGTTTGTTTGTTTGTTTGTTTGTTTTTTTAAATAAAAGTCCTCGTGCAGACCCAGGTGCATCCTGGAGCCTGGTCCTGCAGCACGACCAGGTGGGCTGGCAGCCTGGGGTGCTCGGGGCGGGGGGGGGGCCAGGAGCAGCTCAGGGTGGGGAGGATGCAGAGGGCCCCTGGGCCGGGCTGGGGTGCACTGGGCTGAACTGGGGTGCAGGCTGCTGCCCTAGGGGCCCGGACTGGCCAGGGAGCGGGGGCCGGTTGGGGTGCGGGGCGGGGCTGCACCGGGGCGGCCGCGGCTGTGGCGGCTCCGCCCGGTTTCGGTTTCTGTTCGTGACCGGGGCTCCCGGGGGGGCTCTCGGGCCGCTGCGGGCCGGGCGGGCGCCGAGGCCGGGCGGGGAGCGGCGGGGGCGCGGGCAGCGCGGCTCGGCCCGGCTCAGCCCCGCTCGGTTCGCCCCGGCCCGGCTCAGCACGGTCCCGCCACCCGCCCGGTCCCGGCAGCGCGGCCGGCGGAGCCCCCCCTCGCTGGGGCTCCGGCAGGACGCGCCGCCCCGAGTTTCGTTTCCTGGCCGGCACCGGCACCGGCACCGGCGGGATGGAGCTGCGGGGGTACCAGCGGGAGGCGGTGGCCCCGGCCCTGCGCGGCCGCAACAGCATCATCTGGCTGCCCACGGGCGCCGGCAAGACCCGCGCGGCCGTCCACGTCTGCCGGCGGCACCTGGAGAGCCGGCGGGGCGGCAGGGTGGCCGTCCTGGTCAACAAGGTGCCCCCCCGAGCCCCCGTCCCCTGCCCCGGGGGTAACGGGGCGCCAGCGCCCGCCGGCCGCGGGCTCGCGGGCGGTGGTCCCCGGGGCCGGAGCTGAGCGGGGTCTCGCGGGCGCAGGTGCATCTGGTGGACCAGCACGCCAAGAAGGAGTTCCACGTGCTGCAGGACGCCTTCAAGGTGACGGCCATCAGCGGGGACAGCCACCACAAGTCCTTCTTCGCCTGCGTGGTGAAGCAGAGCGATGTCGTCATCTGCACGGCCCAGATCCTGCAGAACGCGCTGGTCAGCGGGGAGGAAGACATGCACGTGGAGCTGACGGGTGGGTGCGGGACACGCTGCTGTCCCCGCGGCCGGGCTGGGGTGCGACTGCCCCGGCCAAACCTCCGCCACGGCTCACCCTGCTCCCCTCTCTCGCCCGACGCAGATTTCTCGCTGCTGGTGATAGACGAGTGCCACCACACACACAAGGAGGGCGTCTACAACAAAATCATGCTGAATTACCTCCAGCGCAAGCTCAGCGGGCAGCAGGGCCTGCCGCAGGTCCTGGGCCTGACGGCGTCCCCCGGCACCGGGGGGGCAACCTCCTTCGAGGGAGCCGTAGAGCACATCCTGCAGGTGGGTCCTGTGCCCCCTGTCCTGTGCCGAGACGGTGCAATGGCCCCGGGCACGGCTTCCCCTGGGGTGTAGCGGGTTGTCCCTTGGTGTGGGCATTGATAACCTGGTGTGCAGGTGCTGGGCAGCTGGGCGGCCTGGGGCAGACATCCCCGAACTCATCGGGGCTGCTAGGCTTAGGGCTAGAAGCGGGGTCTCGCCCTCAGATCTGTGCCAACCTGGACACCGAGAAAATCATGTCGGCGCAGGAGGAGGTGCAGCACCTGCAGAGCCACGTCCCCCAGCCCAGGAAGCAGTACGACCTGTGCCAGGAGAGAGCTCAGGTGAGGGGTAGCTGGCTGAAGCCACAGGGCTGCTCGCTGGGTGGAAGACCAGACCCCTGAGCCCTGCTGAGCCGGCGGGCTGTGTCCCTCCACCCGCTTAGCTCAGGCCAGCACGAGGACCCGGTTGATCCAGAGCCTTGGTGCAGGGGGATCCCGCAACCGTCTGGGTCCTGCCGTGCAAACATCCCCTAATCCCAGGCCAGGCGCTCTGGGCTGCACCTTCGAGGCTGTCTGGAGCAATGTACCTGATTCCTCAGGTCCTGAGCCCCTCTCTGCTCCCAGGACCCCTTTGGCGAGCAGCTGAAGAAGATGATGGAGCAGATCCAGCAGTACATGGAGATGCCTGGCCTGCCACAGGACTTCGGCACGCAGATTTACGAGCAGCGCATTATGGAGCTGGAGAAGAGAGGTGAGGAGGCGGTGGTGTGGGTGCGGCGAGGCAGAGCCGGCAGCCGCGGTGCCAGGCCGTGACCGTGGCATGCTCTGTCCTTTGCCAGCGGCAGAGACGTTTTGTCGCAAGACGCGGGTGTGCGCACTGCACCTGCGCAAGTACAATGACGCATTGCTGATCAATGACACGGTGCGGATGATCGACGCCTTCCAGTGCCTCCAGCAGTTCTACACTGCTGAGAGGGACGCAAAGGACCCCACCGAACGGTTCCTCACCACCACGTTTGAGGGTAACGGAGAGACCAGGAGCGGGGGTTAGTGCTGGCAGCATTTGGGGGGCAGGGAGTCCCCCTTGACGCCCTGTTTGCCTGCGCAGAAAACAGGATGAGCTTGCAGGCGCTTGCCAGGGACCGGCGCTACGAGAACCCCAGGCTGGGCAAACTGGAGGAGATCCTGCAGGAGCACTTCCAGCCCCCAGGCACCGCTCGTGGCATCGTCTTCACCAAGACCCGGCAGAGTGCCCACAGCCTGCTCAGCTGGCTGCAGGACACGGCCACGCTCTGCGGCCAGCACATCAGGGCCGCCGTCCTCACCGGTGCCGGCTACAGCAACCAGACCAAGCACATGACGCAGGTGAGCGGAGGGTGGGAAGGAGCTGGACCTATCCCTCCCTATGCACTTTGTGGATGCTGCAGGTGCTGCCAGGGGCTCTGAGCCCTATGCAGCTGCTGAAGCATCACCCCCTCTTCCCTCAGAATGAGCAGCAGGACGTGATCAAGCTGTTCCGCGAGGGAGCCCTCAACCTGCTCTTCTCCACCAGCGTGGCTGAGGAGGGCCTGGATATCCCCGAGTGCAACATTGTGGTCCGTTATGGGCTGATGACCAACGAGATCGCCATGGTGCAGGTAGCTGCCTGGGCTCCCTCCAGATGCTCTTCCCGGCTCCATGGGGGGGGCAGCCTGCCGGAACGCCCCAAAGCCACAGGTGTGGGACGTGGGGGGCTCTCACATCCCACGCCCGCTGGCAGCTCCCTGGGGATGAGCCCAGCCCCTGGCAGTGCATCTCCTTGGCGAGGCGCAGTGGGGTGTGGAGGGTGGATCCATCCTCGCGGGGTGGTGTGGGGGGGCAGGAGGGGCCGGCCATGGCCCTCCTCTGCTGACCGTAGCATTTGGCCCTTCCGCTGCAGGCCCGGGGCCGTGCCCGTGCCGAAAACAGCGTCTACTCCGTCCTTGCCAAAGCCAACAGCAGAGAGGTCTCTCGTGAGCTGCTCAATGAGAACCTCGTGGAGCTCATGGAGAGGGCGATCAGAGCGGTGCAGGCCATGCCTGAGCAGGACTACAGCCTCAAGGTGAGCACTGGGCCCTGCCCTGAGCACCAGGAGGGCCAGGCAGGTTCTGCCCGTGCCCTGGTTTTGGCTACCCGCTCTCCCTTTGGGGCAACACCGGCTCCTGTGTAGGGGAGGCATCAGGTGCCCAGGGCAGTGCATGCCCATCCCGTCCTGCCCATCCTGCCCTGCCCGTCCTGCCGTGCAGCTTGCGCTCTCTAGGACAGCACATCTCTCTCCAGCCATGTGTCTTGCCATGCCTGCTATCTGTCTGTGCCCGTAGCCCTGTGCTGCCTCCTGTCCTCCCCCCTGTCCTGCCTCCCACTGCCTTCTGCAGATCAGGGACCTGCAGGAAGTTGCTGTTGCCAGCTGGCTAATGAAGGAGGCCAGGATCAGCGAGAGGCGGCAGCTGCACGACCCGGACGATGTGTACTTCTACTGCGTCAACTGCAACGTGGCGGCGTGCCGTGGCAGCGACATCCGCACTGTGGAGGGCATGCACCACGTTAACATCAACCCCAACTTCAGGTAGAGCCCAGCTGTCAGGCGTCACGTGCATAAGCTGCTGCACTCTCCACCCAGGATGGGCAGGGGTGGCAGCAGCCTGCTGCCAGCTCTTTCTTGGGGACACCAGTCCGGGGAGGTTGCAGGGGCTTTGTGGGACTGTGTGACTATGGGAGCACATGTGCTGCCCTGTTTCTGTCCCCTGGACCATTGTCCTTAGAGTGTCTTTTGGCCCCTTCCTTGCAGGGTGTACTACAGAGTTTCCGGGAAAATACAGTTCCAGCGGACTTTCAAGGACTGGGAGCCCGGCTGCCGCATCATGTGCAGCGAGTGCAGCCAGGTGAGTGGGACACGCGGCAATCCCCCCGTGACTGCAGCCCAGTCAGAGTTGGAGGGACCGTGCCTTGTGCCCCAGCTCCCGGCTGAGGAATGGAGCTGTATCTCCCTTCAGTACATGCCCATATGATGTGCGCGCTGCGCATGTGGGACATGGACACGTGCAGCTGTCTCCAAGCGGGACGTACCCCGGGAGCAAGGAGCTGCCTCCGTCCCAGGTGTGTGTGGCCCTGGAGCCTGGGGATGCTGCTCTGCGGTCTGCATGACTGTCCCCTCCCTGCCCACACAGGACTGGGGAATGGAGATGATCTACCGACAGGTGAAGCTGCCCATCCTCTGCATCAAAAACTTTGTGGTGGAGACACCGGCTGAGAAGAGGAGATACAAGAAATGGAGTGCCGTGACGTTCCCTGTCAAGGAGTTTGACTACCTGGAGTACTGCTCCAGCACCCATGGCCAGTCCTTCTAGCATGGGCTCTGCTCAGAAGAGGACTATTCCCAGGCCATCTCCTGGAGCAGTGGGACCCTTCCCGTTGCCCTTGGCATGGGACCCTACCTCCAGGCCTGTGCAGAGAGCCACAGCTTGCTCCTCTTTTCCTTGCTGGACTGAGTCACCGCAGCACATCCCTTGCTAGAGCCTGCAACTGCAGGAGGAGGCTTTGCTGCACCCATGCAGAAAGGACGAGACACTGGGATGGGAAAATACATGAACGCTTGCCTGCCCGCTGGCAGCTGCTCCCTGTGCCACTGCCTTCCCCTCCTGCCCCCCAGCACTGTGGGACTCGGAGGGCTGTCACCGCAGCCCTGCCAGAAGAACCAGCCATTTCACGTGGGCCCAGGACACGGCCCAGCGTTTATCTGGCAGCCTCCGGTCTGCTTTGCGAATTTGATGGTCCTCCGTTAAAAACGTGTGTGTGCGCCGGGAATGAGGGAAGCGTTGGCAGTTTCATTCATCGCGAGAGCTCACTGCGTGCAGGCATGTTCGATGCGGGACAGCCCTCGCACCAGAGCCAGACCACCCCATCCCCTGCTGGAGAGCCAGATCCCACCGCGCCAGCAGGGCAGGGGTCCCCAGGGAGGCACCTGCGAGTGCCTGGAGCTGCATGCGTGGGGCTGCCCCAGTCATACCCCTCCCGCAGCCACTGGCCCGAGCGACCCACCCACCCCCCCACCCACCTGTGACCAAACCTTCCCGTGGCCCAGAACGAGTCTCAGCGGCAGCTCAGCCCTGCAGGAACGCAGCCGGAGCTGCGGGTGGATTTGACCTTCTGGCAGAATTGAAAAGGCTGCTGGGGCTGAACCGGGGCGTCTGGAGTCACCCGGCCCCGGTGCCCGGGCGCTCGGGGAAGGGGCTGTGTGCCCCGGCAGCCCCGGGTGTCCCCGCGGGCTCAGCTGGGGTCGCCCCGGGGAAGCCGGGCTGGCCGGGCCCCTTGCTTCCCAGCCGGGGGGGCTGAGGGAGCCGCGGGGCTTGCGGTAGGAGCCGGGCCGGCCTCGGGGCGGCGGCGGGGGGGGGGTCGGTGCCGGGCGCTCGGGGTCCCCGCGGCCCGGCCGGGATGCTGCAGCCCCGGATCCCGCGGCCGCCCCCGGCGTGCTCTCCCGCCGACGGTCGCTAGAGGGAAGCCCCGGCCCGGCCCGGCCGTGGGATGAGGGCGATGCCCGGGGAGCCAGGGGACGCCCGGGGGGTGCCGCCCGCCGGCGGGAGGATGCTCAGCCTGTGCCCGGCCGGTGGCAGGGAGTCTGCGGCGCTCGTACCCGCCGCTCCGTGCGTGGCCCTTCCCCGCGGGATCCGGCCACGCGTGCCGGTGCCGGCCCGGTGACCCGCCGCTCCGGTAAGCAGCGCGGTTGCTCGGCGGGTTACGGGGCGCTCCGGGGCACCCGGAGCGTGTGTGTGGGGGGACACGGGGGCGGCAGGGGGATGCGGTAGCGCTGGGAGCCGCGGTCTGTCCGAGCTCCCAGCCCGGTCCTGCCGGGCACAAGGAGCTCCCGCGGAGGGCGAGGGGCGGCTTTTCCCCCGGGCACCGGTGGCTGCAGGCGCAGGCAGGGGCGGGCAGGGGCACCCGGGTGCCTGAGCGTGAGCTCCATCCAAAACCCGCCCCCCCGCCCCGGGACAGCCCCCCCCCCCGGGAGCGCGGTACCGGGCGCTGCGACCAGCGGGGCCGCTGCCGGCGGTTCTCTCCCGCGCGTTCGGAGCCAGCGTGCTGCTCCTGCCTGACTTTGAAGGCAGCGGCTTCTGCCGTAATGAGGCATAGCCCAGTTTCAGGTGGAGTTAGCCCCGGGGGAAACATGAAACCGAAGTCCTGTTCATCAGAAACTGGGTAATGAGGCCGTTTGAGTTATTTGTAGCTCTCTGTGGGCCGGGATGGCCTCTCCTACCTCTCCCCAGGCAGAATCCCTCCTGCAGGGACCCCAGATCCTTTTGCTAAGCTCAAATTGCCCCGGTTTGTGCTTGGAGAATCCAGGCTGCGAGTTAACCTGATGGGTGCACTGGGTGGTACCACCTCCCACCAGCCTAGATGGATCTTGTTGTCCACTTTGGTGCCCAAAACCAGATTTTCTGCAACATTGATCCGAACTTGCCCATATTTGAAGGGGTTCACCTGACCCCATGGGATACAGGGCCAGGACAGCATTGCTCTGTGGGACTCTGTGGGTTTTGCAAGTGGGTCTGCATCCAGCCTCTGCTTGTTCCTCCCTATGCACCTCTGCTTTAATGCCAGCCTCATCTGGCTTCTCCTTCCCAGGGGCTTGGTCACCTTGGGCCTCGTGGCAGGGAGCAGCCAAGCTGCAGCGATCCGTGCTGCGACCTTGTCCGGCGTCCTTCAGAGCCGACGTCCTTCAGAGCCGGCATCCTTCAGAGCCGGCCTTGTGTGGCTGAGTCTCCAGGCTGCCTGGGGCCGGGCCAGCCTGCGTGAGGGTGCGGGGATACACATCCCTTCAAGCCCCGTTAATCTGCCCTGGCTGTCCCCGGCAGCCTCCCCCCCCGAGTGTGCTGTTGCTGCATCCCTCAGCCTGGGGCAGAGGCAGTGGCTGCTCCCCTCTGATCAGCCATTCGGATCACTCCCGCATTGATCAGGTCTGGAGTGTGCTGATAAAGTGGCTTCGGAGCCACAGGGACTCAGGGAGGCTGGAAGTCCGTGTCTGACCAGGTCTGCGTGTTGTGGGGCTGCCCGAGCGTGTCCCCAGCCCCAGCCCGCTCCCGACAGGCTCTCCCCACACACCAGCACAGTGTCCTTGCTTTGCACCACTTGTCCTTCTGCCGGGCGGGATGGTCAGACCCCTGGTCGGGGGGACCCTCTGTTCTCCCCCTCCTCGCACAGCCCAGGGCCAGGGTCCCCCGAGGGGGGTGCACCCTGCCCTGTGCCACCCCGCCCCCTGCAGCACAGCATGGCCGTGCCCCCACAGAGAGTGACAGAGGTACCTGGCCCTTCAAGCAGCACTGGGTGGGCTTGTCCTGTGATTAAACCAGCCTGAAGCCTCACTTCATTGCTCCAATTGCCCTGTCAATACCCGGGCATTAGAGAGGGCTGCTGGACTAGTTCTTGCGCCCTGACACAGCCCCTGTCAATAACCTCTGGATTTAAGCCTGTGGCTCGGAGCATCTTTGCTTATCTCAGCTCCCCAAAGCACTTATGTTCCCGGCCATCATAACTCCCTGCCTGTAAGTGGAGACAGGCACCATTAGCCCCGCAGCAAACAGCTGCTGCCGCAAGTTTTGCTGGCAAAAGTGCAGCAAAGGTGTTTTCCACCTGCTCTTTTGCAGGTGAGCTTCCCACAGGCTGCCAGGCCAGGGTTTGGCGTGGGGATGGGCACAGCCCCAGGAGCACCCGAGTTCTCCTTTCCCAGCACCTCTTGTGCCTCCGGCAGCCATGTGTGCTCACAGCCCAGAGCGAGGCCAATGCTACAATTTATACAGCCCATTTCATTTATCATCAGTGCATCAGAAAGCAACAATTCACCTTTCAATGCACCAGCTGAAAAAACTCCGGCTCCGCTCTGCTTGGCAGCGCCTCAGATTGGCCCTTTCCTGAGGCTGGATGTTAAGCAGTGACTTAGAGCTCAATCTGTTTAGCTTATCGAAAAGTAGCCTGAGATGTGACTTGATTACAGTGTGCAAGTACCTTCCCAGGGAGAAAACTGCCAGGTATTAAAGGGCTCTTTAACTTAGCTGAGAGGGGAATAATAAGAACTGAGGGCTTGAAGATAAAGTCAGACAAATTGAAACAAAATCAGGTGCAGGTCTGCAGCAAGGAGGGCGCAGAGCGGCTGGAGCAGGGTCCCTGGGCGCCTTTCTCAAAGCGATGCCCTGGCTGAACCGCAGGTTCCTGGGGCCGGGGGTTGTGACCTGGGGGGTGGCTCTGTCCTGCCCTTATGGCTCTGGCCCCATGAGGATGTGGGCTTGGGGAGCAGGATGAGTCCGGTGGCATTGTGAGCAAGGCAGATTGGGGACTGAATTTTGCTTCCTGGTCACATCTGAAAAAACTCACTGTCACACAGTATCTCTGCCAGAGCCCGGGAGCACGTCAGCCCCCGAGGTGACCTTTCTCGGGACAGCTGGAGCCTCCCTTTCTGTACCAGGGGAAATGCCAGCCTGGTGAAAACTGCTCATCGCGGAGGAACTCGATCCTGAAAACCAAAAGCCCTCTCTCCATGTTGCTCATACCTCCCCTCTCCTCCGCTGCCAGGAGTGCATGGGAGCCCACAAAATGCACGGGGACGTCCTCGTCTTGCTCTGCTCCGCCGTCCCCACGACCAACGGCTGCATGTCTAACGATTCCCCGCCGGGAGTTAATCTCGACTGTTAGCATGTCAGGTTGCTGGTGGATTAAACAAGGGGATTAGCATCAAACAATTTCCCTCCCGCCCTGAGCAGGGAGGCAGGAAATATAATCACTGCGGTTTTATTCTGCTTAGGCTAAAAAAGCTCCCTGGCATGTGGCCGGGTGATGCCAGCCGTGCCGGTGGCACAGAGAGGCACGTGCCCAGGGCACTGCGGGGGCACCGCTGCCTCTGCTGCACAAGGGTCCCCACCAGGACTGTGACGGGCATGCCAAGACCAGGAGCTGCTCGTCCCGGGGGGCTCGGGGAGGTGTCCTGGGTGGTACTCGTGTAACCAAGCTGTTCATCACATGCCCCTGAGGAGAGCACAAAAGCCAGGGCTGGAAGTGGGGAGGGTCCCAGCCCCCCGGCAGCGCCCGAGCCGCCCCAGCACCTTCATCCCTGCTGCTCCTGCCAGCCTGGGCTCAGCTGTGGACAGCAGAGGATGGAACAGCCTTGCAGGTGTGAAAGCAAATCTGTCTTCCCAACAGCTCCCACGTTCCAGAGCCAGGGGACAGTGACGCAGCTCTGATCCAACAGCTGTGGTGCTGCAGAATTGCCAGCTTTTATCCCAAGCTTCCTCCCCACCTACGATCGCAGGATCCACTATCAGCACTGGGGCACAGCACTGCCCTCTCAGCCACTATATAAAAAGTAAAATAAACCCTCTAATCCAGGGCGTGTGTTTGATAAAGAACTCGTGCAGCTCTTGTTGGGGCAGGGGCAGAGCAGCCAGCCCCGTGCTTGGCACAGAGACTCGACTTCTTTTCGGACCAAAGCGCTGCGGGGGAGCAGCCAGCCTCGCATCCACACATCCTCTTTGGCCCAAATCTCCTCGGTCCCTGGAGTTTACTCAGCAACTTTCATCTGAGAAGCATTTCCAGGATGGCCAAGTCTCTGGTCAGCCAAGGAGGATGGGACCGCTCGCTGAGACGAGGCTGTGGCTGCGCCGTGGGCTGGCAGAGGGGGGCTTGGCACGGCAATGCCTGCAGAAGTGTTGCCCTGGGGAAAGGGGTCACCCAGCAGCAGTGGGTGGGCTAGCACAGGGCTGTGACGAGGGGGAACACAGTCGTTTGCTTCCTCATCAGAAGGCAAAGAAACCTCTCAGAGATCTCCCCCTCTGGTGTCTGGGGTTCCAGGTGTGAGCTGGTGCGGAGCCTCCTGCCCAGGAAGAGAGAGATGCTGGTGGGAGTTATTCCTGAGGTGGATTTGCCATGTGTGTCCTTCTCCTCCAGCGATGGGCTGCCTGCTTCTCCCCTACTTGAGACGGGACCCGGTGAACCCATAGGTTGCTCCCCAGCGGTAGTGCAGGTGAAACGTGGCTCCTCTCCCTGCAGCTGCCTCCCCCGTGCCACAGCCCTGGGGCCAAACTGCCTCGTCCCCTCACTGGAGGGAAGGCTCGCCCACCTCTCCTGCCTCCCCAGGCTCGCTGCTTTTAGGGAACCTCGTGGGTACCTCCTCGGCCTAAGACCGGCCAATTGATTGAAATTGGCTGAAAGGTCCCGGGCAGGCACCAATGCCCAGGCAGATGCTGCCCTGCACGTGCCCACCTCGCTTTTCTAGGAAGCTGGGCTAAAAATACTGTCCTAGGGCTGTGCGGCAAAAGACTGGGCAGATCCTCAGCTACTGGAAGCCCGAGTGATTTACAGCCCATAGCCCGTGCGTGATCCCAGCGGGCTGTCCCTGGGGCTGCGCAGGGGCAGGGGTGTTCCCGGCACGCAGCACCCGGGGCCGAGGCCAGGGCACGTCTCCGTTGGGCAGAAGAGCAAGGAGGCTGCAGGTACCCCCCTTCTTCAGCGCTGCCTGGGGGGTTGCCTCTCATTCCTGCCAATTTTTAGGTGACTCTCTGCATTTGGGCTGTGCATCGGCAGGATGAGGGGAAGGAAGGGGATGCAGCACAGTGGGGGTGAGACCCAGCGATGGCTCGATGGGTGCTGGCACAGCCCAGAGCCTGCAGGGACCCACAGCACAAGCTGCAATATCGGAAAATTCCAAAACAAAATTTCATGCACTAAATCTCAGGGCTGCGATTCTGCTGAGACCTGGCTTTATAATTGGATCTGTCAGAAACCCGTCACACTTAATGTGCAGCTGCCAACACGCCGTGCGGCTCCTCGCCACGCTCCGTGGCCGGTGCTGGCTCTGCCCCTCTCCCTGCCCCTCGGCAGGCAGCCGGGAATACCTTGTCCTGACGTGCCCATTGTCCCAACCCACTGCAGAAACATCCCCAACCGCTGCTGCCCAGCCAGGTGTTGGGAATGGCTGCGACAGGAGCGCTGCTCATCCCACCCATTCCAGACCCCAACCCCTCGGCATTCAACCTGGCAAGAGCTCTTCCCTCCCATCTGGAGCAGCGGACTGGGAACACCTGGTCTCCTGTCCCACCGTGGTGCTGCTGGCTGCAGTTGTGGGTTCCTGTATGAAGAAGCAGGAGTTTTTGCACCCAAGGGCTGTGGGCCACGCTGTCACCATCGGCCTGGGTGGTGCTCCGGGTCCATCACACCTCCTTGCCTCACGCACTGCCCAGATGCTTCTCCTGCGGCCATGGTTACTTTGATGGATGGGTTTTTGTTCGGTAATTTGTTTCCCTCCCACAGTTTCTCTGCTACTACCTAAACCAGGGCACAGCGGGGCAGCAGCGGTGGGAGAGAGCAAGAAGCTGCTTTTCCTTCCCACCCCGTGTGGGACCACATGCGTATTCGTGGAAGTTCTTCAATGTTGTTTATCCTCCCTGGTGCAGTGCAGAGTCTTGGGCTGTGCAGTGGGACGTTGCAGCCCCTTGGTCAGGTTGGGCTGTGCCTCCCACCCATCCCCAAAGCCCCCGTGGAGGTGCTGGGGCTTTTGGGGCTTCTGAGGAAATGTCCAGGGTTTTCCAGGAAAAGGTCAGGATTTCTGGTTTCTCTCTCTGCCCCGGGGACCAACAGTTAGGGCCGGGCACTGAGCAAATCTGGCTGCCTGGGATTTTCCAGCTTGAGGAGAGATCCAGCTTGAACCTGAACCTCCAGCCCTGGGAGTGGGGTGGCACAGGCCAGCCCCTGCTTTGGCTTGGTGACCACCTGAGTTTTGCCTCACGGTGCCTCAGTTTCCCTCTCCGCCGCCAGGGAAGGTGGTGGGACAATGCCAGTGCCGGCGAGGCGTGGGAGCCCAGCAGCCTGCAGCTGCCAGGGAGGAGTGTACCTGTGTTTTCTTCACCTGAGTAATCAAACCCTTTATCCAGTGTTTAATTAAAGGCCACAAAACATATTATCTTTGATTCTTTCGCTTTATTTTTGTTCCCTTCATTTGTCCCTTGGAGATGAGGGTTGCTCTGGTACTTATTAGTCACAAAGCCCTAACCTCGCGCTGCGTTCTTGCTATCTGAGAAATGAATTATTAATGGTGCATTAAACAGAGACTGGAAAGGGGCCCTGGGACACTGATAATCAGGAGCTAATTGAGGAAGAAATGAGATACCGCTCCCGTTGCAGAACGAGGACTGTGCAGCGCTGCCATACCGAAGGTGACCCTCCTGCAACTCCTGGGCCGATTGCGCCAACCCTCACCGATGGGTCACACGTGCACGGTCTGCCCTGGCCGGGATGCTCTGCCCTGGCCGGGATGCTCTGTGCGGTCTCCATGCTCGGCTGTCCCACATGCGTCCTGCCTGTGCAGCAGCCGGTTGGCACGACAGCCGCTCCCGAAGGGACGAGGCAGTTGGGCGCCGTTACTTGCTGTGCTTCAGGTAATCCTGGGTGAAGCAGCACAGCCGGGGAACGGCCCGGGGGATGCAGCGGGGCCGGGACCAGCATCTGTGGCAGCATTTGGCAGGAGGGACGAACGTGGTCGTTGGAGTCAGGGGATTAGCACAGATTTTTTCCAGGCTGCCCGAGAGCCTGCCGAGAGCTCAGCCCAGTGCCATGCCGACATACCAGTTGAGGCTCGGCAGAGCTCGGCTGCAGGGGATTGCGGGGAGGAGAGGATCTTTCCCAGGAGACCAAAGGAGCCCCACCGTGCTCAGCCCCTGGCCCCTCCAGCATGGCAGGGATGGGAGACAAAATCCTGCAGTCTCAAGGGCAGAGCTGTGCAGCAAGGCAGGAGGGCTCATACCCTGGCATGGTGTTTATTTATTTTCAAGTGTCGCCTGGCATCAGCTGTGGCCCCGCTCCCCTGCCTTGCTCTGGGGCTGTTGCAGGAGCAAACAGCGGCATCAGCAAGCAGGAAGGTGTGTTAATAAAACATGCCAGCAACCTGGGCTGCGGTGGGGGCTGGCACAGACACTGGTGGGGGCTGGCACGTGCTTTGGGGGGCACTGGGCTGGGAGCACGCAGCTGCTGGCGCGGGCTGGTCCCTGTGTCTCCAGGGATGATGTCTCACCGTAGCAGTGGCTGCTCAGGATGCTGGATCCCACCCAGACCTTGGCTGAACTGCTGCACAAGTGACTGCGGGCTGAACAATTTCAATCTTCTTTTATTTATTCTCTTTTACTGTTTTTCTACACAGCTTGGAGCCATAGGCCTGTCAAATTTCTCTTCTTCCACCCTGGCCGCATTAAAGCATAAAAAAATGTCTCCCTTTAAGCCTGAGCCAAACGGCAAACCTGTGTGAGCCATAAAACTTTCTGCAGCAGCTGAGGCGAAGCTGTGAAAAATGCTGTGGCATGGATGACGTTCCCTTCTCACTGCTGGGGAACCAAAAAGCTCTGAAATGGCATCTCGCTGTCAGGACTGAGGGCTCAGGGTGCAGGCAGGGGCAGCCAGGGGGTTGGTCTGGGGTGGCAGGGAAAGGGCATGATGGAAAATAGCATTTGTTTTCTGTTGTAAAACATATTGTCCACGTTGCTAAAGTGGTCAGGGTTAATACTAGAAGGTGTTGAGCAAATCACAGCTTTTCTCTGTGCGTCGGTTTACCTCCTGGGACGGGGGTCCTGGCAGCTCCCCTGCAGTGCAGGCAGCTGGGCAGGCAGGGCAGCTGAGCCCCCGCACCCAGGTGGGGCCGTTCAGCCTCCCCCACCCCGGGGCCGAGGTTTTAAAGGTGAGCGGGGTGGCTGCAGGGAGGTTGGTGGCTTCTGGGGCTGCCTGGGGGCAGGGATGCTGGGAAGGAAAGGAGAACTAGGTTTGTTCTGCGGGGAAATGGCTATTTCTGTTGCTGGGATGGAGCTGGACTTGGTGATGTTTCCTGAGCCCCGAGGCAGGAGAAACCTTTCGGAACTGGCAGGTAGGTGTGTGTCTCCAGCGGCAGCGAGGGGCCGGGGGAGCAGCCGTCCCCCCAGCACGGACCCAGACTTCTTCCCAAGCGCCTGCTCCTGCCCAGCCTGTCCCGCCATCCCCTGTGAAAGCTGCCGTGGTCCGTCAACCGGCGGGAGACCTGCGGGGGCTGCCCGTGCTGCCAGCACAAAGCCCCCACCCGGGCTGGGATCACTGGGCTTACGGTGCCGGTTCCCTGTCACTGTGACCCCAGGTACCACCCAGGGCCCCAGCCCCTGCCCCTGCTCCATGCCGCGGGGGCTGGTATCGCCCTCGCTCCCCTGGCTCCGGCACCAGGGGCCTCAGTGGTCCCGCTGGCATGTGGCCACTGGCTCTCAGGGGAGATGGAGAAAGACGGGGAGGGGGGGAAAGCCGCTGTCGCTGGCTGCCCTGGCCACCTGAAGTGGACGCTTCTGCTGCTCTGCACATGGCCGATGCCAGGTTGAGACGGCCCCGATGTGTCCCGTTACCTCCCCTTTCCAAACGCCGGTGGTGGTTTGGGTTTGAGACCCAACTGTCCCATGCCCCTCCTGGCACCCGTGGGCTCGGCTCCGCTCCCCCCGAGCGCCCGGCTGGGGCTCCCTGCTCCAGCTCTGTTCCGACATCACACTGAAGCAGCCGCAGTTCATCCAGACTCCTCGCATAAATATTTATGCAGTGATGCAATGCTTTTCTAAATATAAAGCTTTATCTGGAATTTCATTTAAACATTAAGTGTAGATAATTTATTTATAATTAATGTAGACATCAAGTCCCATCTCTGGAATGCCTGTGAGCTTTCATTTATAATTGGGAGGTAAGTCAGAAGCTAGAGGCTGGGCCTCTTATCAGTTTCATTTTAATTTTCCTCCTACAGCAAACGAAGCTGGTGCAATTCATCTCTCATTAGGAGGAAGCACAAAACTCCCCTAAAATAACAGTTTTATAGGGAACATGTAATAAACCCATCTTTGTTCCTCTTCTCGCCTTTGATATGTTACCAGGGCTCACAGCTCCCTTCAAAGTGTTGCTCTTCCTTAAAAATAAGTCTATTAAAAATTAAAACCACTTCTCTATACAATAAAATTTACGCCCCGCAATTATGCAGAGGGACTAGTTATCTTCCTTTTGTAGATTTTAATTAAAAGTTACAACGGGAAGGAAAGAACAACTGCCATAAAATAATAGAAGTCTCTCCACTAATGATGAGTTATTGGTGCCTCTTCCACTCGGGCGGCCTTCCTGGGAGCTGATGCCACGGCTGAGGAAGCGATGCCCGGCGCGGGGCTGCGAGGGTGAGCAGTAACGGGGGCAGCTGGGGCTGCAGGCACCGGGGGGGGTGTGGGGGCAGTTTCCAGGAACCGGTGCCGGGTGTCCCTCTGTTAGCCCCCGGTGAGGGGTTTCTGGCACCCATGGGTGCCCAAACGGGTGCTCAGCTCAGCAGAAAGCCTGTCTCATGCTGAACCCCTGGCAGCGCTGGCTCTGACCTGTTTGTGCTCTCGCTTCTGCGTCCCGGTTAGAAAGTGGGGCTCGTTGTGCCTGCGGCACCTGTGGGCGCAGGGTGCCGGTGTCCCGGTGATGCGCAGATCCTGGGGTGCAAACCAGGCTGTTCGCACAGCCTGGCTCTGCCAGGGGTGCGGGGGTACGGCTGCCCCATGCGTGTTTAATCTCCAGAGGCGGGTGGGTCCCTGACCCCCCCCAGATGGCGGGTTCCTCCCCATGGTGTGGGCCCACCAGCGGCAGCCGGCGTCCTCGAGCTGTTCCTTGCAAGGCACGTTATGGTGGAGCTGTGCTGTGGAGGCTGTGCGATGCGCTCGTCTGGCCCCGGTATTTTACAAACTTAATAGAAAGTCGATCAAAGGCAGCTCCATGCTTGTGCTAAAAATAGTGGGTGTCCAGGATGGAGCGGGGGCCGCCGGTGGGAGCACGCGGTGCCTCGGTAACCTGTAAACACTGAGCGTCGCCCACAACATCCCCGCTGGAGCTCGATTGCCCCTGTTGCTTGTTCTTGAAGTCACTCAACAGCCCCGGCTCCTCCCAGCTACCGCAGGGTGACGAGGGTGGGCGCCGGACCGCATGCACGGCCGACGGGTCTGTCCTGCCACGGGGCTGGAGCATCCCTGCCATGGGGCAGCCTCTGGACCACGCTGTGGGACCAGGGCCCCTGCGCCGAGCGTGGCTGCAGCGCCTGGTCGGCCGGGTTCCCCGCAGGGACGGACCCTGCGCGCCCGGTGTGGGATCAGCAGAGCTGTGGAGCATCAGCTGCTGATGATTCAAAATTCATAAACAAGCTTCCCGGGACTTGAGGGATGGACTCCAACTCCCCAGTGTTCCCATGACGGATACTGCACTCCTCTTGTTGCCTTTTGGTTTCCAAAGGTTTTGCTAGCACACGCTTTGTCTCAAGCTTTTGTAGGCTCAAGGCAGGCAGAAGAATGCTGAGATTTAATTAAGGAGCTATTTGCAAAGTGCTCGTGTGGAAAGGGCTGTATAAATGGAAAAGCTTATCCCATTTTTACAACAACTCTTAACTTACAGAGTGCAAACCTTCACCCCTGAGGACACCGTGGGCTCCTCTGAATCCAAATGCGGGTGTTTGCTGGGCTGGTGCCCTCCCTGTCTGTGCTGACTGCTGGGTCTGATCTCCGCATCTGGCCAGAGCCAGATAATCTGCTAATTCAGCTAACGGGTGCAGCACAGGCATGAGAGCCAAGATGCGGCTATTGCTCAGGGCTGGTGTGGCTGCGGTTGCCCTGTGTTGACTTCTCCTGGAGTCTGGTGGTGCTGCCATGCCTGCATCCTGGCATCCCACCACCTGTGTCAGCAGCGTGCCATGGGAATTTAAGGCAAATAACCCGGACCCCACCAAAGATGGGCCCTCGCACCCAGGTTATTCACCAGGACCAATCCTGCCCCATGCCACAGGGGCGGGCAGAGTCACTGTAGTCTTGGCACAAAGGCAAGGATGACTTCCTGCAGGCCAGAGCTGCCTGTCAGTGTCATTTCTTTAATCGGTTATGGCTGTTGAGACATTCTGTTGCCTGTCTCCCCATTGCCTGCCCCTTCTCCTGGCTGTAAAGATGCCGGGAGATCCCCATTGATCTGGATCTGAAACATTTATGAAATCTTTATGGGCTTTTGAAACGATTTTAATTCCCTGACAGTGCTGCTTTCACAAAAAAAAAAAAAGACTCAATGAGCAATTATAGGCTTAACAGCTGCTGAACGGCCACGGCAGCTGCCGGAGCAGCTTGGCATGGCTCAGCGCAGTGGCCGAGGAGCCAGTGAGGCTTCCTGGAAAGCGACGCTGGGACTGAGCCGCCCTGTGCCGACCTTCCCAGGCTGCGGGACCCCGGGCTCGGTTCCTGCAGCACAAACCCTCCTCTGCCCACCCATCTCCCGTGGGCCTCGGTGCCCAGAAGCCCGGGCAGGGAGAGGCTCTGCCTGTCCCAGGTGCCCAGCTGCCTGGGAGGCAGCGATGCTGGGGATGGGGACAAACAGCTCTCAGCTGCGCCCGGAGATGCGGCACCGCAGCCAGCCGGCGCCGGTGGGACCCCGGCAGGTGCTGCAGGGGGGTCTTCCTCCCCTTGGAGAAACCTCCAGGCCCTCAGTGGCAGCTTGCCCAGAGCAGGCTGGGGCTGGGGGGCTCTCGACCCTGCCTGGGGTCTCTTGGGGGGCACTTTGGCGGCACCTTAGCTGCGGACTCGCGTCTCCACGGGACACAGCAGACCCTGTGCAGCCGTTTCAGGGGGATCTGTCGCTCGTGAATCACGCGTGAGTTGTTGCGTTGGCAGCAGCAGCCGGTAGCGGCACCGGCTCGGCGCCCTGGTGTTTGCAGACAGGCTCTGCGCGGGCAGGGGCCAGCAGCCCGGGATGGCTCAGTGCTGGTGGCTCGGGCTTTGTGCTTGGGGCTGCTCTTTGCAGAGCCGGCCGGCGCAGGGAAGGGCTTTGCAATAATCAGTTGCTTAAAATTGCTTTCAAAGACTCTTGCTTGCTGTCCCTCCTGGTCTGTCACAGGTGCTTGCAGCGGTGCCTCGAGGCAGGCGCAGCTGAGGGTCTAGACTGTGGTTTTCCGAGGCGGGCTCCTCCTCGTCATCCCTTTTCCTACCTACTGGTGATCTGGGACCCTGATGATGCACAGGAGCCTGTGGCTTTCCAGGCAGGACATGGGCAGGGCTCATGTTCCTGTGGCTCCACGTTTGGGACTGGAAATGTCTTGATGGCATCGTGTCCGGGACAGCCTTCGGCTCCTCCGTCAGCCCCACCCGGCACCCAGCTCACCGGCGAGGTGCCGCCGTGGCATACCCGGGCAGCACCAGCACCTCCCTGTGTGGCAAGATGCTTGGAGCTGCCGGTGGCCAGCAATGCAGCTCCCTCACTGCTGTGAGGAGGTAGACGTCGGGTTAATTGTAAAACTTCTTATTTACTGAACGTAGAGTTGATGAACTCTACAAACAGGAGGAAAGGTGAAGCTTCAGCCCTGAGGAGTGCCCGTTCTCTTGTAGGCTCATTTCTTCTCTTTTGAATGCAAAAAGCTGCTGTAAAGAAATGAGCACGGGGGTGGGAGAAACTTTGTGGGCAACTGCAGCGAGATGGAGGATTTGGATATGCTGTTCCTTCTGCTAATCTGTCCCACAGCATTTTGGTGTGGTGCAGCTGGAGACGACCTTCTCTTTGTTTAGAGATTTGTCTTCATTTTCAGAAATATCTGCAACAAACTAAAAGGTTTAAGGGCAACGAGTCTCCGTTGGCCTTGGCACAAACAGTATCTCAGGGAGAAGCTGAACTAAACATAAGAGAAGAGGTGTCTCTGGGATGATTAGCCAGCATTGCTGAGATGCACATCACATTGATTGCCTTGTCCTGTCTTTGCGCATGTTTCTGGATGGGAAAACAAGTTTACTTGCAGTCTATTAGAGTTTGTTTTGAGTCAGCTGAGGCTGGGTCTATGTGTGAAGAGGATGGGAGCAGACAGTGCTGGGCAAGGTTGTATGGGAAATAAAGAACAGATCATGAAGCTAGCACTAGTGAAAACATTTTCATGAGGAATTTAATCAGCAAAGCCCATTTGCATTGTGGGGAGCCAGCGCCTGGCAGAGCTGGGCTCCTCTTGGCAGGTGCAGACCTGGGGGGTCCAGCTGAGGACACTCTGCGTGAGCCGATCGGATCCAACCCTCTGGCTGGGAACAGCTCCCTCCTCCCTCCTGCCCAGCATTCTCACTCATCTTTTTGACACAGTAAAGTGTCACAGGCTCGTTCCCTTCATAGGGACAGGCTAGAATGGGCATGAAAGTTTAGTTTAATTTAAAAAATCCCTGCATGCAAGCTTGCTAAATATACCATGAAAACTTCAGGAGATGGGAAAGACAGCAAGAGGAATATTGCATTAGACTGGGAGCGATGTGAACGGCTGCCTTCGGGAGGGGGAAGCCAGCAGTTACTGTGGAGGGGGAGCGACTCATCCGTGTTCCCCAGTGCTGGAATGCTGGGAGACGTGGGTTGGGCGAGAGGCCTCATCCCTCCGCTTCCCAGTTCCCATGCCTGGAAGGGGGGAGTACGTCCTCCTTCCTCACGGTGTGGTGGCAGCAGGATGAGGCTGCAAGGGTTAAGGTAAATGAAAAAGTCTGTGGAGGAGCTGCAGCCCTGTCTCTGCTCCTTGGAGAGGAAGGCTACACCATAATTGTCAAGCTCCTGACAGCTAAGGTAATGCAAGGTTTGAGATCCATTAGAGTGCCTGTAATTATTTATAGGAAGAAAAAAAACACCCTACATTGTGAAAATCAGATGGCATGGCAAATAAATGCACCAAGCTTTGGAGAAAGGATACTTAAAGCCAAAGTAGTTTGAGGGCCACGCTGAGGCTGGATGGTGCCGCGCTGCTGTTCCTCAGGACCCGACCCCGGCTGTGGTGGCAGCGAGGAAAGGGGCTTTTGGTGTGGACAGGCGTAACCCAGCGCTGCCGGGCCATCCGCTTGTGTTCCAAGATCTACAGACCTAGAAATAGCTGCTGGAGAGCTGCTCACAGCCCCATCTCTCTGCTCCCGATTTCCACCTCCCTGGTAGCTGGGGGGCCCTCGAGCCCTCCTGCAGCCGTGGTCCTCTGTGGTCTCAGAGGGGCTCAGAGCAGCATGTGGTCTGCCCTCGCTTCCCACAGCCTCCACCCCTCTGCCAGCAACTTCATGGGGCTGATCGGACTTCATCTTGGCATCAATTCCACTTTTTAGTGGAGGCAAAGCAGCGAGCGGGCGAGAGCTCCTGGAGATGAGAGCGCCTGAGTGCGTCTGCTCTGGAGGAGAGTGCTCTTGGCCAGAGAGCCCGGGAAGGCAGAGCAATTCCCTCGCAGCTGGGCTGCAAAGCTTAATTAGCATTTTTGTGAAAGTGCTTTGAGATCCTCTGCAAAATGTCCTGGAGGAGGGCAAAATGTGATTATATAACTTGTCTAGACAGTATATTCCTTGGGGCAGGGAGCAGGTCTTTTTTATATCTGCTCCTCTATGTCAACACTGTGTGGCCCTGCTTAAAGGTTCTGGGAGCTGCTAAAATATTAATAACAATGGCAACGATAGGAAAACACATGCTTTTGCGCTCAAAAAAATGTTGATGTTAGCACCAGCCAGCTGTATGTCAGCAAAGGAGCCTTTGCCTGGCGGGTGCCTTGCGCTCCAGCTATGATGACTGAACAGCAAACAGCCTCTCCCCGCAGGCCCCCTCCCTCCGTGCCCTCTCGCCTGGCTCAGTTTCGCCCTCCTGGAGCAGCCGGGCTCCTCCAGCTCATTCCAACTGCCGGGGCTGTCCAGGCAGGGTGCGAGGCCTTATCCTGCCATGCTGCTAGCTGCCCGCACGGGAACCGCAGCCGCACTCTGGGTCAGACTGGGGGTCTGCCACCAGCAAAGCCCTGCAGCCCCCGCAAGGGCCAGCGGTGCCACCTCCCCTGTCCTCTCCGATTGCTCCTGGAGATCTGGGCTGCTGCTGCCGCTCAGCGCTATGGAACTGGGGACCCTTGTCCCACCAGCACCGAGACCTGACCCCTCCGTGCTCCGTGGCGCTGGGCATCTCTGCGCCCTGCAATCGGGGTGCCCTCCCCAGAGCCCTGCTGGGTCACCCTCCTCCGCGTGCCCAGCCACGCACCTTACTGACCCCCCCCCAAATCCCCTGGCAAGGGCCTGGGGAGCCACCGCGCTCCCCCAGGGGTGCCCAGGGGGCTGTGGCGGCACAGCCGGACAGGGGGTCCCCGGGGGTCCCCAGCCCCCGCTCAGCTGCCCGCTCCGCCTCTCTGCAGCCCCGTCCCAGCCCGGGGCGCCCCGGAGCCAGGGGGTGCGCGGCGGCCCCCCCCCGGGCTCCGCTGCGGGATGCAGCACCGGGATGCGCCGCTGCGGTTCCCCCCTCCCAGCCGGTACGGGCGCACGGCGCCGGAGGGGGGGGGACGGACGGACACGGGGACGACCGCGGCGGCGCGCGCGCTGCCTTCATCCCCCCCTTCCTCCTCCTCCTCCTCCTCCTCCTCCTTCTCTTCCTCCTCCTCCTGCTCCTCCGGGAGCGCGCTCGCCCAGCCGGGAGCGAGCAGCCGGCGGGAGGATGCTGCAAACGGCGGCGGAGCCGGGCGGCTGGGCAGGTACGGCGGGCGGGCGGGCGGGCGGGGGCGGCCCGGGCTCCCCCGGTACCGCCGGTCCTCGGCGGCCGGACTGCGGGCCCGGGAGAGTTGCGGCCGCGGCAAAGTTGTCGGAGGCGGGGGGACGCGCTGGGGAGGCTCCGCGGAGCCGGGAGAGGGGATGGACGCCGGCCCGGGGGGGATGCTCCGCCGCGCCCGGGCCGGGATGCTCCGGTCCCCGCTTCCATCCCGGCTCTCTCGCCTGCGGCGCCTGGAAACGGACAGCCCGGCTGCGCAGCGCCGTGCACCGGGGCGGCGGCGGGGGGGGGGGGGGGGGGGCGGCAGAGCCCCCGGGCCCGCTGACCTCCCCCTCGGGAGGCGTCGGGTCAGGAGGGAAACTTCTTCAGAGGAACTTTGCCGAAGCCCCGGTTGCAGCCCCTTCTCCCTGCGTGGGGCTGCCTTTCCCAGGCGAGCGGGACGCGCTCGGGTGCGTGGCGGGTGGCGGTGCCCCCCGGCTCGTCTCCGCCAAGGTGTCCGCGCCATTGGGGTGCGTGGCGTGCGATGCCCACGGGCGTGCGGTGGCCTTGGGTCTGCCGGCAGCGCCTGGGCCCGGGCGGCGTTTGCCAAGGTGTCAACGACCGGGTTGTGCGGCACAACCTGGGCAGGTGGGCCGCGGGGCCGTGTCCGTGGGCCCCACCGTGCTGCTCGGGGCGTCGAGGTGTGCAGCGTACCCTGCGTGTCCCGCGGCTCGGCCGCAGGGTGCCCGCGGCTGCTCACGTCCCTGCTTTGATTGAGGCACGGAGAGGTTTGTGTTGGAAATGGAGCCGAGGCTTTCTGGCTGTCTCCACAAGGGGTACTCGGCTTTTAAAGAAAAGGACTTTTACTGAAGGCTCACAAAAGCGCTTTCTGTTAGCGATTTGGGCAGTGAGCGCTGTGTCTCGGGGTGGCTGCAGCCTGGGGTGGAGCGTGGTCCTGCTGACCGGGCACGCACCTGCAGTGTAACCCACCGAGCAGGAGTGAACTTGGATACAGAAGGAGCATCCTCATCTGGAAGATCGCCCACTCTCTCCTCAGCTTTTATCAATATATTTTGCTATTAACTTGAAGCAGCAGCAAGTTACTGCTGAAGCTTTTGGTGAATTGTGCATCAGGGCGGGGTAGGGCTGGAGATCCCCTCTGCGGGAGAGCAAACCCTGCAGATCCCGGAGAGCAGGAGCGTGCCTGTGCCTGCCCTTGACAGTGCAGCGGCAGGGCTGTGAGTGCTGATCACGCTGGATGTGCGTGTGGGAAAACAACTTCTTGCACAGAATCTGAACTCCCAGCTCTCCTTGGCACATGGGGCTGCTTTTTATTTGCAGAGCAAATCTTGAAAGTGCATCTTAAATACAGGAGATTATTCTGTATGAAGGTAAGGGGTCCAGGGCCCAGCTTTGCCCTCCTGGAGTCTTTAAGGGGCTTCTAGGTTAATTCACTGGTGTGAAAGGGATCAGCACCAGCTCTGGTGCCACCTTGCTGCTCGAGCTGCTGGCTCCTGTGAGGGCTGGATGTGTCTGCGGGTCCCATGCAAGCTGGCAGCACCCCCTGCCCTGAGTGGAGCATGGCAGCAGTTTTCAGTGAAAATGTGAGGCAGGAGCTGGCCTCGTGCTGCTCAGTGCTGCGCAAAAATTGTCTTCGTCTCCGTGATTATCTGGGGTGTCTGAACAGGGAGCTGCGATGTTTGGTGTAAGCTGCTGTGTCTGCATGTGGGGCACGGTGCCTGAAAATAGCATCAATGGGCAGTGCCGCTGTATGTGACAGTCTGCGAATAAATGAAGCTCTGTCCCCAGCTGCCAGCCTGGCCAGGAGTTTCTGCAGCCAACGCAAGTCAAATCCACAGTCATTGACTTTTTTTTTTTTTTAAGTGGCTGCAGGTGTTTTCCGATGGAGCATCCAGCCCAGCGTCGGCTTCTCTGAGTGATGTTTGTCAGTTGGCTGAAGTGGCTCCGTGGGGATGGGAGGAACCGCACCGGTCCCTCAGTAGCTGCCGGTGTGACTCTGCTGAGAAGAAACTCTCCTGCCATATGTAGAGTTCAGAGTCGGGCTGGTGATAACGTGTGCTGTGGGGTTTCTTGCTTGCTCTGTAATCTGCCACGTGCATTAAAAAAAAGACTCGTATAATCCTGGATGTGGCTCTCTGTATGTAAATGTACAGAGCTTTGCTATATGTTATCAGGGTGGTGACGTCACACCGAACTGTGACTTCCCGCTGTGCATCTTGTGCACGAGCATCCCTGAGCTCTGGCTTCATGCTCTGCTCAGCTCACTCTCTGGAGCAGGCTGCTCTTGCTGCTGGCTGTTCCAGTGATTTTTGGCTTTGACGAAACAGCCAGCCTCTGGTACGGATAAATCAGGTGGTTGGTGTAACAGTCCTGAGAATAAGAAATATTTGTTGGGGTTGGTGGCTCGCTGGCCTCGAGGCCTTGTCCCTCTTGCTGGACGGTGCAGGGACGCATGTCCTGGCCATGGCAGGTGGGGGCCAGGGGCCTGCCCACCCAGCAAAGCCTGACAGTGAACCCGTGCAAGGAGATGCCGTCCCACTCACGCGTGTGCTGCCGGCTGGATCGGGGCTGCCTTTCCATCCCTCCCCTCCTGCCTGGCTTCTCCCATCTCTTTCAGCACAAAGACGCGAGACACCCAACTCAGACGTGATGAGTCTATTTTTACTGGCAGGGAAGAGTATAAATACTGCAGAACCTGAAGTACAAAACTGAACTGGCTGCACAGCAACTTTGCACCCAAAACTGCGGGGTTTCCCCTCCCGCTTGTGGTGCTCCGCGCTGGGTTGTGTTTCGAGGCTGGTTCGCTCTCTGTGCCGTTTATTTGTGGCTGGTGGTGGCTGCCTGGCACAGCCGGCTGTCACAGCATGGGACAAAGCTCCTGTCAATGTGCCGATGGGGACAGGGACAGGGACAGGGCAAAGCTGCCCCACCTGGTCCCGCCTGCACCCTCCTGCTCTTTATCCCCATGGGTCGACGCTGGGGCCGGCGTTCCTGAGCGGAGCCTGGCGTGACACTGTGGCCCTGGCAAAGCAGCACCAGGAGCTCACCTGGCTGCAGCTGCCCACAGCCGTTCAAACCCCAAAATACTCCTCAAGCATTGCCCCAGCATCCTTGAACATCGGCTGGTGGCCAGTAACGGAAACCTGGTCTTGGAGCTGTTATTTGCTATATTTCTGGAGATCTTCCCCTTGCTTTGGCTTTTATCTGGCATTTCTGGGGAGACCTACATATTTCTACAAGTGCATAGTATAAGTCTGCTATTGAGTAAGCAAGGACCTTTGCACAGATGCTCTCAATTGAGTACTGAACACGTTAATCAAGTTGCTTTACAGTGTTGAATTTCCAGGACTGGAAGCACAGGGCAATCTCCAAATTGTGCTAAACTTAAACATTATAGGAACAGAGACCCCCTCTCTGAGCTCTGCATCCCATCAAGATACTTTTCTTGCTTCTCAGCTTGATCAGGGCTGGTGTTTGAACTTTCTAAACCCAGAGTCCACAGTTCTGGAGCCCTTTAATCATTCCTAGGGAAAATAAAAATGCAAAGATGTGCACCCAGAGCAAAGTAATGAAGCCCATGAGAGTCTATTTGTCAATTTAAAAACAATATTGTGATGTACAAAGGGTGTTTCTTAGTCTGATGTTCTGAGATTGCCTCCAAAATAGTGTCATAATTTATGTGTCAGGAAGCCCCTGTCAAGAATTATATCTGTGCTCTCAAGGAAATCCAGTCTGCGGCTGCATAGTAACAAGCGCTCATTTTTTATTAGAGCCACAACGATTTACTTGCAAGTCATAAAAGGGAACCTGCATATTTACGGAGCCCCGAGCCGCTCTGCAGGCGAGCTGCAGGCATGGGACATACCCAGGGAGGGTCCCAGATTCCTGTGGGAATCTCCCTGGCACTTCCCTTGGATGCCAAGGATGCAGGTTTTTGTCTTTTGGAGGCATTGCAATGTCCTTCCGTGGCCAAACTGCCGGCATGCCTGGCCTGGCCATGGCTGTGGGGCTGGGTGGGCACTCTCGCCCCCCAGGGCCGCGGCAGTGGGGCCGGCTGGGCTCTTACCCCGTGGCATGGGCAAGGGCTGCGGGCTGAGCGCCCCGGGGCTGGGGGCAGAGGGGTCCTTTGCTCTGCAGAGCCGTGGGGCAGAGGCGGGGGGGTCCCCCGAGCACCCCAGCTTTGTAGGGTCTGAAGGCAGGGAAGGGTTCCCCCGCTGTCAGAGGGCCATTTATAGTTGTTTTTTTAAAAAAACCCACCACTTTTTTCCCCCTGCAATGCAAACAGCCTTTTTCCAGAATGAATACCCGGCTGAGTGCCAGGCAGAGGGGCCGGCGGTGGCTGGGGCTCTCGCAGGGACCCGGGGAGGTGTCACCCGTGCCCGTGGGCTCCCGTGCCACCACGCCGTGAGGGCAGTGGAGCAGCGTGGGGACCCCCAGCTCCTGTGGGGATCCCCAAATCGCCAGGTCCTTCCCTGTAGGGTTTGAAGCTCTTGGGGCTGCAGGGCCCAAATGGGGCAAGTCTGGGCTGAGCCCTGGTGCTGATGGGGTGGGGGGTAGCCCAGCTCTGGCGGGGGGTCCAAGCCCTCAACGCGGAACAGATCTGTGCTGCTTTGAAATGGGAACATTCCTGAGTCGTGATTTTCCCTGGCCTAATTATGGAAATTTTTTAATTAGTTGATAAGAAAGATCACTTGGAAATTGCAAGGGAAACATTTTGAGGTTAAGTCCTAATCCGTGCCAGTATCTGCCTGAAGATGGGAGCTGCTCCGGCTGCACGAACCTTTGTAAAGGCTGCAGCAGCCGGGGTGCCGAGGAGGCTGGGCGTCCCTGCCGCTTCCTACGGTGAAGCGCTGGGCTCCTTTGGCCAACAGGTTTGATCCTGGAGGAATGAAACCAGTCTGGATTTTGCTCGGTTTGGCTCTGAGGCCAGGCTCTCATTTCATACTCCATGGGCTCTGGGCTGGGCTGCAGGGATGCTTTTCCTCTGCGGCGAGGAGGCACCTGCAGGACGGGGCCTGCTGGGGCTCCACTCAGCGTGGCCGTGGGGAGCAGAGGGTCTTTTGCCGACGTCCATCACGGTTCCTGCTGCTGGCCCATGCCCTGTCTTGCTCCAGGCACTCTCTGCTCCATCTGAACAGATCCCCGGCACGGGGCTGGTTTTCCTCCCCTCCCAGACCACGTGGACTTGGTGGTCCGGTGGGAGCCCACACGGCACAGGCTTTGGTCCGTGTGTGTCGGGGGGATCCAGGCTGATGCTGCGCTGTGAGGCAGATGCCACCAGCCGCCCACCTGGCAGGGTTGTGCCCAGCACTTTATTTCCAGTTTGGATATTTCTGGCTCTGACGTCTGGTCGCTGGCTCTTGCTCTGCATCAGCGGGGGATGAAGGAACTGTTGAATGTCGGGTGGGTTTTGCCAGTGTAAGATCAGAGGCTGCTTCTCACCTGCTTTCACCTCCCAGTTCTTTGAGACCTCTGCTGCCTTTGAACTGGGAAAAGTACTGCAGCCCACTGCAGTGGGGAGCAGCAGGTCACATCTTTGTAAAACTGTGTGGCAAAGGGCCAAGAGCTTTTTGGGGTTATTTTTCCCCTTTATCTGCTGGAGCAGGAAAGACCTGGGCCTTGCAGGTGCTGCGGTGTGGCTGCCCTGGCCGTCCGCCTGCTTCTCGGACGCCACTGAGCCCAGGACCAGCATGGCAGAGGTGCCAATGGCCACCAGTGGTGGTTACTGGAAACCAGACCTCCAGAGCAGGATCCCAGCCTCCTGGCCTGCTGCTGTCAGGAGGCGGCGGATGGAGCTGGACAGGTCCTGGGGGGATTGATCCTGGCCATAGGCGAGCGAGGTACAGCGCCCAGAGGGATTTCTGGTCTCAAACACTTCAAGCTCTCTCCTGTGGGCAGCAGCAATTCTGGGGAGTGGTACCCACAGCAGGACCCTGTCCCAGTGCCGTAGCCTTGGGGGGGGCTGGTTTCCCAAGGTTTCTGTGTGCCTGGCCAGCAGCCCCTGGGCCGTCACGGCTCGCTGCAAGCGGCGTGGAGGGAACGCTCCCGCTGGCAAGCGGAGCAGGACCCTCATGTCAGCAGCCAGGTCCGTCCCCGTGAAGGAGGGATGCGCGTGGAGGAGCTGACCCCTCTTCTCTACGGGCGGCCAGGGAGCCCCAGGGAGCTCCGCACCATCGCCATCTCGCCGGCTGGCATTGTGTGGCCTCTGCTTCCCAAGGGGGGACGGCGGCAGCCCCGTCGCTGAAAAGCACAAGCGACCTGGCTCTGCCCTGTGCGGCATCCTCGAGGCACAACGACGTCGAACAGCCCCTGTGCTCGCAGGGGCTGCCCCAGGGCCTGGAGACGGGGTCAGAGCTCTGCACGCAGGTGTTTCTCGGTGGCCCTGACCAAGCAGCTCCCTGCAGTTTTTTGTGGACGTGGGTAATTTCTGGCACCCGACGTTGCTCAGAGCTTTGGCACTTGGTTCCCCGCACGACTAATTCTCAGTGAGCCCGGGCAGTAATTTGTGGGTACGGATCTTCAGTAAGAATTCCTGCCATGTTAGTGGAGAAATAATTGAAGGCTTTGTGCCACTCCCTCATCCAGCACCGACACTGTCCACTGCGCTCTCCTCTTTTAATCTGTAAGTCACAAAGATATAAAAAAGAAGAATGGCAGCTGACAATATTTTTAAAACCAAGAACCCTGCTCTGGGACAGATAGAGGTGTCAGGGCTGGCCTGGAGGATGGGATGTCCTGTCCCCACCGGGGGCAATGCCAGCCCCGTTAGCCCCTGCCCAAAGCTGTGACTCCAGCAGGGCTGGTCCAGCCCAAGAGCTGCTTGTCACCGGAGCAGATTTCACCGCATGGTTGCAGCTGGTGAGAGACCTTGTCCCCCAGCGGGATCTAACCCACCTCTGGAGGGGAATCGGTTCTCCAGGACCTTTCCGGCTCTTTGTCCTTGTGCCAAGGCTGGTGGAGGAGATGCTGATGGGGGTCGCGCCGGTTCCTGGCGGAGGGGGGGAACCTCGTCTCATGTTCCTGGAGAGTGAAGTGGAGCAGCCGGGACCCTCACGTGTGTGGCTGTGCTCCCACCCCGCGCACCCCCAGACTTGGGGGCAGTCAGTTGTTTAATGGGCTGGGTTCCTCCAGGCTGTATTTTTATTTATTTTTTTTTAAGTGTCACTTTTCCCGTTACTGTTTGTCATCTGCTCCCCTCACCCTGCCCTCGTCCTCCCAGGGAACACGTGCCGCAGGGGACGCAGGCACCGCCACTGTTTATCTTGGTCGGGAGCGCTGCTGCTTTGCATTTGTTTGAAGTGCTGAAGGCATCTCAGCACAGAGCCTGTCTGTGCGCTGGGGGCTGGAGTTTCTTCTGAGGAGCCCTGAAATGTTTTTAGGAAAAAAAAATAAAAATCCCAAACAAGGGAAGCTTGTTACTGAGCCGGCAGGAGACGGGGGAGAGGCACAGAGCGGGCTCCTGGCAGGACTGGGGGGGCGAGACCCCCCCCCGCAGCAGAGCCCTCCCACCCATCGCCGGGTGAGCTTCATCGCACGCAAGGGCAGAGCCTATAAATATCCCAACTCCAAATTTTCAAGAAGTATTAGGAACTCTCCAGGCTTATTTTTGAGCGCTGTTACGAAAGGGCTTTAGCGGATTAAAGCGCGCCCAGATTAATCTGTGCTCCGGCAGGCGCAGGGCGCGGGAAGGGCAGCTCTGATGCCCTGGGGACGCGGTGCGGGGGGTTCACCGGGGCTCCCCGCTCCCCGTCCCACCGGGGCATGGGGCAGCAGCAGTGGTCGGGCCGTGGGGCCGCGGCTGGTGGGACAGGGAGGGACGTTTCGGCAGCCGTGCTGTTTCCAGTCCCCCGCTCGCCCTCCAGCCCCACTGGGCACTCCAGACCCAGCCAGCATCTGTAGGGTTGCAGATTTTCACAGCTCAATGTCAAATTTCTGTCCTCTCCGGTTTTTCAGAGGAGGTAATTAGCCAACAGGCATAATAGCAATTTAATAAGTGTGTCAAATTAGTGAGCCAGTCGTGGTGTAGGGCATGCTGTGCCTTTGGAGGAGCCTTCCATGGAGTGGGGACGCGGCAGGCGGCCTTTCAAATGGGAACACAGCAATCCCCTCACCCAAGCTGGGGGTCAGACTATTCATCCCGTGGCTGCGTGTGAGCTCACTCTTGGCCAGGGGCTGCTGTGGAGCTCGGGGAGCAACCTGGGGCGGACACCTCAATGTTTTAATCTGCGCCAGTATCTCACCTCCCCGGCCAGACACAGAGAGGAGATTATTTGCGCTGCTCCATTACTGCTGGAAGGCACGCAGAGTCGCGGGGCAGGATGAGTGCCGACTTAGGCAGCAGATGAGTCGAAGGGATTTACGGAAACCCGGCAGCCACCTGCACCTCTGGGTGCTCGCGTGACACCAGCGCTGCTGCAGTGCCCGTGCTGCTCCGCGCTGGCGGGGGGCTCCGGGCAGCAGCAGCGCAGCCCAGGGAAGCGCCGAGATGGGCTTTGGCAGTAGGAAATCCAGCTCCAGCGCCTGCCTGGGTCTGGCCTCTGCTTAGCAGTGGGAAAGCTTTTCAGTTTGTCCTTGGGAACGTTTCCCCTCCTAAGGACTTGGGCAAATCCTCTCTTTGGGAAGGAAGGCGGTGGCACGTGCTGGTGAGATGCTGGCAGGCGGCAGAATCCCCCCAAGTGCCCCGGGGGGCAATTCCCCACTGCCCACCCATACCCGGCTGACGAAGGAGCTTTTTCTTCTCCTGCTGGTCGCGGGGAGCCCGACTCCTCTGCAGCCCTGGCTGGAGATAACGCTGGCTGTGAAGTGACAGAGATAACAGCAGGCAGGGGAGGATGGAGGCAGCTGCCTGCGCCGAGGTCTGGGGCGTCAGGGCCGGCGTGAAGCCGCAGTCCTGAGCAGGGTCCCCGCTCGGTGCGTCACCTCCGCGGGGAGGGCGATGGGGAGAGGCGCTGGCTCGTGGCAAAGTGCCGCCTGCATCGCTAATAAACAGCCAGCCCATCTGAATACCAATCAGCACAAGGCGCACGAAGCCCGTTTTGGCTGTGGATGGAGCGAAGGGGCAGCTGGTCCCGGCGGACTCCGCGCGGATTGGGGGGGACGTGGCTGCGGGATGGTGGTCGCCGGTCCCGGGGGGCTGCAGAGGGTCGTGTGTGGGGCCGGGCAGCGGCCACGTCGAGACAGGCAGGGCGGTGGGCTCTGCCGCCGGCACAGGGACGCCTTGTGCGGACAGGGCAGGCAGGGTCACAAAGACACCTCTGTGGAGAATTTGGCCTCTCTCTGCCTGCCCTGGCCCCTGGCAGTGCTTCAATAGGGTGTAAATCAGTAATCAAGAGCAGGAAGCCCCCGCAGAGCCCAGACCCTGGCGGCGTGGGGGTCTCACCCTTTCCCTGGCACCATCGAGCCCCATCCCGCTGTGGGACCGTGCATGGGCACCCCAGCACCCACGGCTGCAGTCCGGAGCCCTGTGCCCTTTGTCCAGTCAGGTGCCAAAATTTCTGCCCTTCTTCACCTGCTGACAAGGCATTGGAAAAGGGAGGATTTTTTAAAATATAAAACAAATAAAATTAGGCCTTCTGGTAAGGGATTAAATCGGGGCCCTCAGCTGTATTTATAGAAGGTTCAAAAGTAAATCTGTTTCCAGACTGAATAAATATTTTGCTCAGGCAGGCGCGATCTTCAGTTCATCTGTCTTGGAAAGACTTGAGTGAGAGGGGAATTGATTTTCTTCAGCTTGAACAAGGCAAGCAACTCTCAAACCCAGATAGATAGTGAAGTCCCATTATCAGCTAAAATGGGGAAGCAGCTGGGAAATCATTAAAGAGAAAGTGAAAACGAAGCCGCTTTAGGGAGGCAGCAATTCCCCATCCTCCCCCACGATGGCTGGGGCTGCCACCCCCCAGAGCTGCTTTGGGGCCGTGTCGGTCCAGCCCCATGAGAGCGTTTGGCGATGCTGAGCAGCCGTCTGCCATCAACACCAGCAGCTCCTCAGGGGAGACGGGAGCGGCCAGCACTGGTCGCACTGGTGCAGGGACCACCTGCCAATGGGCCTGTGCTGGGGAGGTGGCATGGGGGAACCTGGGGGGGGCTGAGCTGGGATGGAGGGGGATTGGTGCAGGCGTGGTGGTGGTGCCAAGGACATGGACCTCAGCCTCTGCTCCTGCCCTGATGACCGAAAAAGGTCTGGAAACGCCGGCAGCTGGGGTTGGCCACCGGGCACGGAGCCGCCCAGGGCTGGACCCAGCTCTCACCGTGTCGAGCTTCAGTGCTTGGACGGCTGATGTGCTGCGGCTGCCCTGTCTGCAAAGATGAGAAGAAATTCATGACACGTCCCTATCACCATCCCCAGCCCGCCGGGACGCAGCCATTTGCGCGGTGCTTGGGCTGCCCGTGCAGTCTGAGCAGGTCCGGGGCCCCTCGTGCTGCTGCTGCAGATGGCACGGGCAGAGGTTCTCTCCGGCAGTGTTCGCCCCGGTGTTGGCCTGTTTCGCAGCAGAATTCCCTCTCAAAGAGCTTGTTAATTCAAGCCGGCACCTGGTGTTTTCAGACATCAGTTACCGCCAAGACAAGAGCTTAGTGCTTCGCTCTTGACAAAAGCTGCTGCCGGGTCAGCTCCAGTGCGGCGTGAACTGTGCAGCGACCGCTGCCGGGGCTGCCTGCGCCTCCTGGCTAACCAGGGCTGTAGCACTCCCCTTACCTTTTCCCGAGTCATGAAGGAAAAAATAAAAGGGAAAAATAAGAAAAAGCCAAAGCCCTTGGCAGCATTGTCTCATTTCTTCTCCCTGTTTTCCAGAGAAGTGCATCCAGCAGACACTTGTCTGCAAAAGCTCCCCAGCCCCAGGTGGGCAGCCCGGCACTGGGACGCCTGGGGGGGTGGGAGCGGTGGCGGTGCCAGGCGAGGGTTTGCCGAGCGAGCTCTGTCCGCCCCATGCTAAAAAAAGCCACGAGATGAGCAAAATTATCCGCTGAGTCACTAATCATTCACCCGCTGCTTTAGTCACCAGCTTTCCCACACTGGGGGGATGTTTGCTGCTGAGGGGGCATAAACTGAATTGTAATCGCGTTAAATAGATGTGACTGAAAGAAATAAAGAGCTGCTGCTGCACGCGCAGCATCTGACACCAGATGGATCATCAGGCTGTACAGCCACCGGAGGTGCTCAATTAATGACGACTCCCTAACGAAACCATTGATTAATAGTGCCCGCGTGCTGCGGCGCTGAGGTGTGCTCCCCGCGGAGGTGGTGCCAGCAGAGCAGCTGCTGCCCGTGTCCCGTGACAGCACGGGTCACTGCGTCCTGGTCCGTGCCCTCCAAGCCCATCTCCGCAGGCGTTGCCCTATGGGACATGAGCTGCTTTTCCATGGGGTGCTGGTGCGGTGGGAGCACCCCCCCCGCTCAGGAAGGGGTGCTGGGGGTCAGACCTGTGGTTGGGTGACCACAGTGGAGGCACATCTGAGATTCTGGGACTCGGGAAAGCAAAGCTGCCACCTGCCCCCATCACCTGAGCCGGAGGCTGTTGTCCTTCAAGCAGAAAATTTTGCTGGAGAGCTGGGGTTTGCCGTGCTTCTTTCTCAAGTGTGTGACCTGGAAATATGAGAAAGGACTGGGTCAGGGCTGCAAACCTGCCTGCGAACGCATATGGCCAGCAGCCAGGGCTGCAAGCTCCCCCCATAAGACAGCTTACTCCTCTGGCCGGGGGCAAGCCCCGGTCCTGTCCCGCTTGTCCTCTTACCTGGGTGTCAGCAGGCACCTTCTCCTGGGGGACCACAGCACGCTTTGCCATTTGCCCCAAAGCAGCTCGGGTGAGGAAAAAAAGAGATTACTGTTCAGGTGTCAACACATTCGCAGCTGCAAACGCAGAAGGACGGATGCTGGCAGGGCTGCCGCCCCGTGCTGCTGGGGGGCCGGGTGCGTGTCACGTTGTTGGAGCCTCCAGACAGAAATAGCTCCCTGCACAGCCTCATTTCCCGGGAACCCGTGGGGCCGGGGAGTGGGAAGCAGCAGAGCACGGTGCCGGCACGTGGATCCAGTGGGGAGCTCGGCTTCGGCTGCTCTGTCCCTGGAAGAGGCTCACTCTCACGGGGAGGTGATTGCTGCGGGGGAGAAAGGAGCTGGGAACTGCGGGGTAGCCCCGAGTCCTCAAATCAAGTCTGTGTGCGTGGAGCAGGGACCTCTCTGGGTTTGGTGCAAAACAGCATGGGACTGGACTACGGATGGGCCCTTGATGTGCTGGTGCCATGCCGCCTGGGCTAGAGGGGACCAGCTGGCACAGGGGGTGTCCTGTGCTGGACCCCAGCCTCACCGCAAGGGATGTCCTCGGGCAGGCACAGGATGCTCCTGCCCAGGCACCGCGTGGCTTCCGTGACACCCATCTGGCTCGCTCTGCGCTGGACCTGGCCATCCCCATCGCTGTCGTCCTCTGACCTGCCCCAAATCACCTTTTTCCCCATCCCGGCGGGTGCCGGCGTGGTGGGGCTGGGCCGGGCAGTTCTGCTGTGCTGCGGCTCTCAGCCTCCCGCCTGCCCGTGCCTCCCTGCCTCGCCCCATGCCCAACATGAAGAGTTCTTTTAGCCGAGTAACCCCGCCGTGCCGGAGCCAAGCGCATGTGAAAGGGCCTGTCTCAGAGCAGGAAGGAGCCATAAAGGGCCTATTTATGTAGCTGGCTCCTTGCAATGTTTTCAGACACAGCCCTCGCATGTTTTCCTAACAGCAACGCCTCCGCCTCTCGCCAGCTGCCAGCAGAGACGAGCCTTTCGCCGCTGTCCTCCGCTTGGGTCCCCGCGCACCCGGGGCTCTGGGTGGCCGTGGTCGGTGCTGGGGCAGCACCGGACTCGCTGGGGAGGGTGTGGGGCGCGGGCGCTGCGGAGCTTGCTGCCTGGCGCAGGGCTGGCACGCCGCACGCCTGCCGCTCGGCGATGCTCCAGCCGGCCGCCCCAGTTAGTGAGCATCTGGGTAGCGCGCAGGGCTGCAGCCGGTGTGGGGACACGTGTGCTGGGGCCGAAACGAGGACCCCCTCTCCCGCCCTCCCACGCATCCCTGCTTGGAGCACGGGCTGCCCCTCCGGCTCTCGCATCTGCCCGGGAGAGCGGTGAGCTCTGGCGATGGGCTGGCCGGGTGCTGGGGTTCCTTATGGGATGCCGGCCCCGGCACACACCCCAGGGGCAGCCTGCAGGACCGTGCCTTGGCTGCAGCCCCCGATCCCGTCTGCGAGGGTGGCACTGTGCCCACTCATGGACACGCTCAGACCCTTGGCACCGATCGGCTGCGCTGCCTGGCGGCTGTGCGTCCCGGGAGGTGGACTTGCCAGCACCTCTGCCCGGGCCACCTCGCCACCGTGTTTCCCGTCGCCTGGAATTTGCTGGCGGGCAGTGCTGAGCACAGGGCTGCATCTCACACCCAGCTGGAGGAACGGCAGCTCCCAAGCTTTGCCCTGGGAATGCCCCTGCAGAAGAACCAGCCTTTCCTCCAGCCACGGCTCCCATGCTGCTCATCGGCCGTGTAGAGGGGTGGATGTGAGCTGCCCCCTCTGTGCCTGGCCCTGCCATCCCTGCTCTGTCAGGCACCATCTGGTGACAGCAAGGCAGCCCCTGCGGTGACAGCGCTCCAGCGATCGCAGTGTCACACGTGCTGGGCGGTGTGGGATGCAGGTGAGCAGCAGAGGAGAGAGGAAGGAGATCTTTCCCGTTCAGCGCCGATGCGTGGGAGGGAGGCAGGTGCCGGGTGCCTTGGCTTGCACGGGGCTGAGTGAGGCTCCTGCGGGTGCCCCAGCACCCTGCGGGGACCCCGTCACCGCTCGAGCGCTCTCCTGGCCACGGGGCAGTGACGGGCTCCTGGTCCCCTTTGGGACAGTGTTGCAGAGCGGGTGCAGAGCTGCGGCCCCAGAGCACCCGCGGCTGGAGTGGGAAAGGAAACAGGCAAAATTTCACCGAGTGCTGGGGGTGAGTCCCAGTCCCATCACCAGTCCCTCCTCCTGTGCCAGCCGAGCCCAAGATGGGACCCGAGCGTCGTGCTGTTACAAACCTGCCCGAAGCCCCCCCATACAGCAAGTCGTCTGCGGCACGTACCGTGCATGGCTCGGTGTACCCGGGGCCGGGCGCTCGCAGCCCGTGTCCACGTGTTTTCCATGGCAGGGAGACAAGTAACTTTTCATGAGTCCATTTACAAATTCCTTTCAAACAGGAAAGCTGACCCGCTAGAGCTCATTAAATAACGTTAATGGTGCTGCCCAAATAAATATTAGAGCTGCCACCTGCACTGCCAGCCAACACTTGCTGCCTTCTGGCCTTCTCGGAGCAAAGGTTTCTCAGTTTAATTGGACACACGTGCTTCTCTCCTGACACTGGTGACCTCTGCTACAGCAAACGATGCTCACACTGCAGCGATTGGGTTCCTGCAACTTTATCCTGGCGCTGCAAAAGGAGGGGAGTGAGTCCAGCCGGCTCGCGGGAGCCACGGGCTGCTGAGCTTAGAGATAACCGAAGAAACCAAGACAGCGTGCGGAGAGGAGGTGACTAATTCAGGCCACGCTTATCACTGAACTGATTAAACCCAAGCTCTAAAACTCTTTTCCTCTTCCTTCTGTCCTCTAGCCAGCGAGTAATGTATAACTTCATTAGTCCATATCCAGGAGACACTCAAAGACATGGACAATTAATTATCATCTGTCCCATTTAATTTCCTTGCCTGTCAGTGATGGCTTCCTGGCGGTTCACAGACAAGTCAGCGTTTCAAGATGTGAGCTGAGGCTGAAAGGCTGCGCTCCTGCAGCGCAGCTCCCGCTCACGTAGCTCTGTGACGGGACCCTTGCACCCCCATCGCTCTTGGGGAACCCCTCAGCAGCACCTCCCGGTCCTCGCTGCCACCGGGCTCAGGGTCTCGGGCGTGCCGTGTTGCCCCGGGCTGGGGGACCATCGCGAGCAGGCTCGAGGCTTTAGGGGCTTGATGACTGGAAGGGGCCAAAGTGCTCCCACGTACCAACGTGTGCCCCGTCTTTCCCAGCAGCACGGGAAGGTCTCCGCATTTCTCCCCAGCCCACTCCAAGGCAGAGCCCTTCCGACTCCTGCAAGATTTTGTCACGGTCTGGAGGGTTTAATAATTCTGCCGGATCTGCACAAACACCTTCATTACCTGGCTGAGGCAAACCCCCCGCGGGGGCTGGCTGCTCGCCGGTGCCTTTGCCGTGGGTCCGGGCTACCTGAGCCGGCCAGGCCAGTGCCGCGGTGCTGTTTGGGTGCTCCAAGCATCCAAGAGGTGTCGGGGTGCCCCGGAGGTGCAGGGTACAGCAGGGTGGGACAAGTCACCCCATCACCTGAATACCGGCTGAGGTGGAACCTCCCGGGAGCTGCTGCTGCCCGCAGGGAGCCCAGGGGTGCCGGCGGTCCAGCACCGGGCGGCGCGGCATCTCCCCCTCGGGGCGGCCAGGGCTGCGGAGCAGCCAGCAAAACTGTAAAACCTGGTGGAGCACTGGTAGCTGACAGTTAATAAAAATGAGTAAAACCAATTAAAAGGAAAATGACTGAGCTCCCTCCTCCTGCGAGGCGGATCAGATAAGGGGTGAGCTGCCTGAGCCAGCGGTGATGGGAATGGCTGGGCTGTCTCTGATCCCTCAGCCTCGGCTGGCTGACAGGACTTCTGGGAGGGCTTTTGGTAAACATCTCAGAATTGCTAAAAACAAATAAAAGGTTGCAAAAATAACCTGCAGATGGAGGGATTGCCGTGGCTAATCTGAAGGCGGCAAGCGCTGACTGCGTGGTCCCTCTCTAGCCCAGGCGTGAGACCGGGGCGGTTGCAGAAGCAAGGGATGGTTTCGGACCTGTGTTTCTGGCTCCTCTCCTCCTCGCAGCTCCGGTGCTGTCGCTCTTCGCCTTCCTCAGACCTGTCCTTCCCGCTGGCGCTGCCGGCTTGGCCACGTCCCCCTCCACGCTGCCCCGAGCAGGGACCAAAGGCCCATGTGGGGGCTGATGCTGCCGCAGCCCCAAGGAGGACGGCAGCAATGCGTCCCGCGGGGTCCTGCCCGTACGGCGCTCGCCTCAGATCCTGGCTACTAATTGCTCTGCAGAAAGCATTTCTCACAAGTTTCTTTCATAAGAAATGGTAAGCACAGGCTTTGATTTATGTCTTCTTCTCCTTTCTTCCTTTCTTTTTTTTTTTTCCTTTCCTACCCCGAATGAAGAAACCCTTTTGATCATGCCGGGTTCAGACTCTGTAACAAGCATCTCTGTTTGTATTGTGGGGTTGTCAGCGTGATAACATGACAACGCGTCTCCCCGTCGTCTCACACACAATGAATTATTTCTTCCCCTCTTTCTTTGTACCATCTCTGGGATAAATTACTGCTTCCAGTATTCACAGATGGGCTTGTCAACCAGTGAAGCATCCTTAAACTCTTAGATTATATGCTGCCCAGCACGGAGCGCTGGCCACTGCGGCTCAACCAAGGCTGCAGTAAAGTGTTTGTGCGGGGAATTGTCAGGCTGGCTTGAAAGCAAATTGCTTTGCCAATTTATTTTCTTTCCTGTGTATGAACATATTTTTCTTAAAGGGATGCTGTCACATTAAATATGGAACTGCCAACTGCAGGCATTAAAAAATCATGGGTCGTCCCATTTTCTTTCCTCCCACTCTAAATTCTAAGAAAACAATAAATTCGGGGTTCTTTTTACTTGTCATCTGCCTTTCAGCTAGAGATGCTTTTTCAAGCTCTTCCCAGCAGTCGGGAGGTTTGGGAACTTCAGCGCCATGACAAGTGCTACAGATCTGGGACAGATCGTGCCAGGGCGGATCAGTGGAGGGGCGGCCCCTTCCGCTGCGTTACCAGCGAACTCAGGCTTTCTCTCTTGGTCCCTTCTTTCCAAAATTCAGGCCTTCGTAGCCAGCGGTCAGAGGGCAGACCTGAGAGCAGTCCCAGTCACAAAGCACTTGGGGAGCCTTTCTTTCCCACTGAAGCTGATGGGACTGAACCATGTGCTGGTAAGCAAATTTTTCCCCTAATATGTCCTTGAATGCATGTTCACCATCATCAAGCCCAATCCTGCTGCCCGGACTCTGTGTCATATCTGCTGTGACTGATGCAGAAAATCCTTCTCCAGCCTTTATCTATCCAAGCACTTTTTTAGGGAAGTTAATGAAAGTAGTTTTGTTATATTTTGACAAACTTTCATTTTTACAGTGTGTTTCTATGCAGCGAGCATACTGCTTAACTGGGGAAGTAAATCAGGCATTTGTCAGAACTGAACAACATCAAGGTAATTCCTAGAACAGGTATTTGAGAGATCTGTGTGAAAAGAGGTTTCATTTCTGGCCAGGGGTCGGTCCTTTTCCTTCTCGCAGCTGCGTGAATCCCCTGCCAGGAGCTGCGGGGGGTGGGTTACACCCAGCTCGGGGCAGCCCCAGCTGGGCTGAGTTTGGGAGGGTATAACAGGGGGGACAGCACCTGGGAGGGGGTGTCCTGCCTGGCATCCCTGCTCCTGCACCCTGGTGTCCCTTGGCAGGGATTGCTTTGCCCTCTGCCAGCCTGGCCCCCCATGATGTGCTGGTAGGTCCTAATGTGCCATTTTGTTTGGGGGTCCCGGCCTGGGAGGAAATTGCTTTGCTTTGGTGGTGTTTGGTGCGGCTCCCTCTCAAGTTTAAGTTCTGAGCGTGATCCTGAGATGGAGGGAGAGCCTCTGATGAGGCACAGGTATTTCAGTCCTGGTGGTTAAAATACATGCGATGTACGGTATTCAGAAATCAGAAGGCAGAAGTGATGCAAAGTCTCTTGTCGGTCTTAACTTTTTAATGAAAATAACTTTCAAAGCTATGCTTTAATGGCAGGCTCATGGGTCAGTGGGGCTCAGCTTATTTACTGTGTGTGTCCGTCGTGTCCCCCCCCCTCCCCCCCAAACTACTGAGCTCCACTGTGTGGGCTCCAGAGCCTCCTCCAGGAGATCAGGTGTTTGATAACTTTTATTTTAATAAAGCACTGGGCTTGTTTTGATGGGCTGATCCAAAGCACTACATGGATTTAAACAGATCCCGTTGCAAATATCTTTATTTGATACCCCTGCGATGACTGGATTTCAAATGTCACTTGCTTAGCGCTATGAAATATTTAATTTAGGTTGTAATACAGTAGCGTGCAAGAACTCCAACTTAAATCAGAGGTCTCCTGTGTTAGCCAACACCTACCAGCAAATGTGCTTGAAAGCCCGTTTCTGCCCTGAAAAGGTCCTGATCCAGATGCAGGACTGAGGGGAGCCGGGAGGGAAGACCCTGCCCACCTTTGTGGCGGGTCCGTGCTGGCACCCCAGCTCGTCACTGTAATTTGTTGTGGTGTCCCTCACCTCTGCCCTCCTGGGGCACGCGTGGGTGGGGGAATGTGACCGCCACTGCCGCCACCGCGGTGCTCTGTGGCAATGGCAGAGCTGCTGCGGGCACGGCACCCATGTGTGGGCTGGGCAGGCAGAGCTGGAGCCTGGCAGGCGCCGGGCTGCGGCCGCATCCTGCCTGGGTGGGCTGGCCGGGATGCTGGCCCCCGGGGAAGGGTCTTTTCTCACCTGGGAACAAAAGCTTTGAGCTGTGCTTGCCTGGCGAGGCCTCTGAGCTTTGCTTTCGCTCTTTATGTGTCTCTAGCATGAATCCAGCTGTAAGGAAATTTTAGTTTTGCTCCATAGAGGGAGCAGTACTGGCTGGTGCTTTCTGAATTGGGACTTTTAATGTTTAATGCGATAATCTTGTTCTGAGTCCTGCACATGTGGTAGACCGTCTTCTCCGGGAGCTTGCTTGTGGCAGCTTCAGCGAGAGGGGTATGAGGCGCTGTCGGGGCTCGGCCGCTTCCCTGTGGCGTAACGCGTTTCTCTGTATTTTATTTTCCAAGAGAAAATAGTTGCAGCAAGCTCAGCGAGGAGACTGGTGAGGGTCAGGATCAGGGCAGGGGTTACCTCAAGCAGCACAGGAGGGATGGTGCATTTGGGGAACTCCAACGCCAGCCAAGTCGTGCCACGTGCGGCGTCACCTCATTGTTTATGGGTCTGTGCAAGGTGCCACAAGGGTCGGGGCTCTGCTGGGGTGATGGGAACCAGCCCTTTGCCCAGAGGATACATGCCATCTCACAAGTGGTGTCTGGATTTGATTTCAGGGAGATTTGGAAAAAAAAATAAAATTCTGTTTGTAGCGACTAGGAAGAGCCAGCGAGGAGCACCTCGGCCAAGACTTGCCCCGTGGCTGCATCGGGTTGCACTCCTTGGGTCTATTTTAAGAAGCGAGCGGCAGGGAGGCGGGGGAGCAGCCAGAGCCATCACCTCCCCGATCCCGTCGGCTGGGCAGCGCTCCTCCGGCAGCCGCCCCGTTATGAATGGGGTGCCAGGGTGCCATTCCTGCTTTCTCCCCAAAAGTTGGTGAAGCTGCCTGGTTTATTCCTCTTCTGCTGTGACACTTCAGATCCCCACCTTGCCGGCTCCTCCCTGCCCTGGGTGCTGCCCACAGGCAGCCGGCTCAGCCGGGGTGCCCTGCCTGCCTCCATCCTCTGGGAGCTTTGTGCCCTCCTTGAATTTTGGCATCGTGTGAGACCTTGGTGGAGCGGTGCTGGGGAGAGGGCTGGGTGCTGGGTGGCTGCACCAAGGGCAGGCACATCCTCAGCTCGCCGCACCTTTGTAGTAGGTGGGTCTGCCCTAATCTTTGTGCTGATGACAAGAAACCTGAAGGATTTTGTGATCTTGCAAGCCCCGTGCCAGGCGTTCCTCAGCTGGCAGCATGCGGAGCGGCCGGGGGAACAGCAGCCAGTTGGGATGATGAATCGCTGGCGCCTCAATCTTTCCTCTCCTGCTGCTCCCTTATGCTGTGCTAACATTTACAGCTGAACCCCTGGGGACAAAATGTCAGACTCCCTGCCTGTGTTTGCTTTGGTTTTTTTCTCCGCTGGTGTGAGAGCGGGTGGGTCACCGCTGGGAGCCCACCCTCACCCACCCCAGGGAAGGAATGGGACCTGGCTGTCACCCGTGCCCAGGACAGCGTGCTTGCCAGACCCTTCATCATCTCATCTATCATTCTAAAAAGACACAGTCTGTGTGCCCTGCCTGCCCTACCACCACCCTGTTTTCTCTCTCATTACCCCACACGCTGCCTGTTTGGTCCCTGCTGAAGCTGATTAATCAACTCATTGGCAATGTGGTGTTAGAAGCTGAGGGACTGGGACCCTGGGATGGGAGCCGAGAGGCACTTCCCAGGTTTTGGTTCCTGGGGCAGATGGGCATGTTCTCTGCACCGCTGCAGAAAAGCAGCGTTGCTCCCGCCACGGCGTCTCCTTCAGTTTGCGTTTTAGCTGTCCTCGCTCTTCAGGAGCCAGGCCGAGATCTGCTGATTCAGGGGACACGCAGCCCTGCGGTGTTAATGATCTCTGATGTGCAAGCGACAGGACAAGTACAGCAGCACCAGCGTGCCCGTGCAATGCCCTCTGCATGCCTGGGGTGCTGCAGGATGTCCCATTGCCCTTCAGCATGTGGGAGCGGGGCTGATGGGGACCCCGGGGGGCATCCAAGGGTAAGAGCCAGCCTGAGCATTTGGGGGGCTTAGACCCGAGGTCTGAGGATGGTCTGAGCCCCCTGCGTGCCCTGGTCCCTGTGCCAGGAGCCAGCCTGCAGCCCTGAGCTCTTTGGGAAGGCTGGCTCACACTAATCCTTGTCTGACAACGGATGGTTTAGGGACTGATCCTAAAATGTGCCTCTCTCTGGCATTAGCGGAGCATATGTTGGGGCTGGGGAGGGGGGGGGGTAGAGGGGGCTGGTTTGATGCTGTGTTATGAAATGCTGAAAGTGATGTAGGCATGGCCAGGGGCCCCTGAAATCTGCAGTCTGCCCGTGTTTGCTCGGCTCTTAGTCCGGGACATCAGAGCATCTCTTGATGCTGTAGCAGGTCTCCTGGGCCACCTCCATCCATGGGGCAGAGCACCCGTGCGCTCGCTGCTGCAGCCAAGGCTGGTTGCTTTTGCATCCCTCCACCGGTGGCTGGTGCCTCTTTATGAAGCCACACAGGGAATTTTCTGGGTCCGACCTTAGAGGCAGCCTGGGGAGTGCCCCCGCCTCCCTGTTCACCAACAGAGCTGATGTCAGGTGCATTCGCCCGCTCTTGGCACAAGGTAGCTCCTCCAGTGCAGCCTCCCGCCAGCTGGCGCCCGCTCCCCCGCGTGACGCTCGGGGCTTTTTGGAAACTTGCTGAGCTGCAGGCACCCAGCTCGTACTCGCCCCGGCTCTCGTCTGGAGGCTGCTGATGAGGGCTGACTTGGTGGCGATCGAACCGCATTTGAAGTGCTCCTTGAAATATGAGACAAGGGTCGGAAACTCTCCGGGCGTAGGGGTGTCTGCTGTGCCCTGACGGCTGCGGCACACGGGCAGCAGCCGGCTCGGTGGCTGCGAAGGGCAGGGCTCGGTGCTCCCTTTGCCGGCGATCAGGTAAGGGCCTGCCAGAGCTGGGCTGGGGGCACCAGGCGCTGCCTCTTCAGCATCGCTTTGCCTGGAACGCAAATGGGTGGGTGGACTGGAAATTGCCCACGCCAGCAGTGAGGGCGTGCAATTGCCTGTGCAAAGGCAGGACGGTGCGGCTGCCTTGGTCAGCCAGGCTCCCCTGTGCCCCGGGGTGGGGGTCTGGGGCTCCCTGGGGGCTCTAGAGGGTGGACGCAGCCAGGGCTCCGGTGCAAATACGTGCCTGGCCTCTGTGCGCGGCAGTGATGGGATCGCGGAGCTGCTCCAAGACTCGAGCTGCCCCTCTCCTGAGATTTACACCTCCAAGCATGGGAACTATCGGCTAATTTGTGCGTTCAAGACAATTTTAATGGGGACGCACTGTCAGCTCTAACAGCAAGTTCCAGTAGAAAAGAGCAAACTGAGCCAGCAATGAGATGCAGTGATTTGAGTTGTGTTCGGGTAAGGGTTTGTGGTATTCTCTGGCTTTCCTGTGGATCCTTGCAAATGCAAACAGGGCCACTGCAAATAAAGTCATTGCTTGGGATGTTTAAGTGAGTTTTGTGACAGCTGTTGGTGGTGACTTTCATGCTAATTCTTATACTTCCATTGCTTTTATTTACTATTACGAGCACTTGACCAGAGATAAGGAAAGCGGGTTCACGGTTACGGAATCATGTGAAGTCAAATCGGTTTGGTTTTTTTTTTTTTTTTTATATTTCTTGCTCTCTTAGCAAGTTCATCCAAACTTTAGGTTCAGGTGGTAGTTTCCCTGATTTCACAATACTGAGTGGGACAGACCTCCAGATTAGCAATTCTGATGCCACTTCAGCTCTGTGGTGAAGGCAGTTTTACTGGTGGAGGTTCTGGCCCCATGTGTTGGGTCCGTTGTGTTCAGGCCCAATAAAAGACCTGTGGGACACAAATCTGTGCTGATGGCAGGAGGGGGCCCAGGGGTCCCTGCCAGAGTAGGACTGGGAGAACATCCCTGGGCAGACGCTCGGGCTGCATCAGCATGGAAACCTCTGGCCGGGCTGCGCTTAACTGCGTTCCCTGCACCCTGGGACGGCCTCGCCGTGTCTGTCCTCAGGTTATCCAGAGTTCCAGAATTGAGGTGAAGGACCCAATGTGTATCGAACCCGTGCTCTCATCAGGATTTTGTAGTTTGGCCAGAACCCCACTGTCCCGGTGACTTAGCTCATGCCCAGGTAGCTGCTTTTCTGGGTGCAAGCCTATTCCCCCTGCTAAAAAGCAGCTGTTTTGAGATCTGGGGGGGCCCAGCATGGAGGGTGGGTGTCTGCAAGACCTTTGCCATGTGCCCTGAGCTCCAGCTCCTCCTTTGCAGGCTGAGGGTGCGTAAATGTGTCAGCACGCTGCAGATGTCTGCTGGCATCGCCTCCGCTAATCCTCCTTGCTCCTCCCTGCCGGCGTCGGGGGTTGCTGCCGCCTGCAAGTTCCTGGCAGAGCTGCCCAGCAGAAGGTGGCCAACTGTGGCACAGGGCACTGCTTGGTCCACCGGCACAGCCCAGGGCTCACTGAGACTTGACCCTCCCCGGCCGCAGAGGTGAGGGATGCTGCGTCCCTGTGCTCGCGGGGTGCGTGGGCAGCCGCAGGTGCATGTCGGCACGGAGCCGCTCTCCGGTGCCCACAGCCTGCGTGGGAAGTTATAGTTGCTAAAGAGTTTGGTTTGCATTTAGGAGCTGAAGTAAAGGATGTCCCAGCATGGGGCTGCTTCAGAAACTCAGCTGCTGACTGTGCAGAGCAGCTATGGGGATGTCCCCTGCGGAGGGGACCGCAGGGCAAGCCCGGTGCCTGCAGAGGAAGCCTGGAGGTGCCGGGGTCTTGGGAAATGGGATCTCACTGCTGTGTGTGTGCCAAGGCCAGGCCCCAGGTGCTCAGGGGACCAGTCAGGGTTTTCCAGGGGCTGAAATTAATTTGGGCTGTGGCATCGGCTGAATGGTTACCCTGGAGCCCAGGGATGCAGCGTCCCTGGGGCCAGTGCCAGCATTGGGACAGACTCCTGCTGCCCAGGCTGCTGGTGCAAATGCATCTGGCCTGGCTCCTGGGAGGAGAAATCGCTGTTGGTGGGGAAGGGTGGTCCATGGGGGGCTGAACTGGGGTGGTCAGGGAACGGAACGGTAGCTGCAAAGGTCCTGGAACAGATGAAGAGGCACGTCCTCGCCTGGCAGAGCCTCACTCCGTCGCTTCCCTTCCACCTGCACGGATGCTCTCTGGAAAGGAGGCGAGTTCTGCTGTCGTGCACCCTCTATAAACCAGAGTGTTTCTTATTTCAGATATTTAATGCTTGGATTTAAAATTCTTTCTAACATTTGTCAGCGCTTTACAGCCTTTCGCAACATGTTTATGGTACTATTAAAAAAGAGAGGGAGAGACCTGAGGTTACGGGCTACTGTACAGGAGTATATAAAACTGACCTTAAAATTACGAACTTGCTGTGCAAACCCACCTGCCTGGCAGCCTGCTGTGCCGCTCGGCTGGGGAGACCAATCCGGCTGCCGGGAGTGACAGGGGATGAAGGGATGGCAATCCCAGAATCAATTTGTTATTCCAAGTGATTGCAAACAATAAAAGCACCGAGGGCTAGAGGGGGAAATCTCCCTTGGACTCGGAGATTGCAGTGCTGCAGTCCTGGGCTGGGGCTGTGTGTGTCGCAGGGTGTCCAGGGCTTGGGGACCGGGGTGAGGAGCAGCATCCAGTGGGGGACTGGGGGCTTGCCATGCTGGGTGGGCAGCGTGTCCTGGAAATGCCACGCAGTGGGAGGATGGACACTTTGACGCAGCGCTCGCTGCTGCAGTGACACCCAAGCCGCTCTGACCTTCTTTTATTTCAGAGAGATTTGGACATCTGTCAGGGAGCTTTTCGCACCCTGCAGGAGCCTTTGGCCTTGCTCGGCCGGCAGCGGGGTCGGCACAGCCCTCAGCGGTTCCGAGCAAAGGGCAGCAAAAAGTGGTGGTGGGGGAGGGAAGCATCGTGGGCCCGGGGAGGTGTCGTTGGTGCTGCTCAGCCAAGTGAAATCTGGGCAGAGGTGGGTGAGTGAACCCCCCCATCCCAGTGGAGCACTGCACCCCTTGGGAAGACCACCCAAAAGATGAAGTTGCTCGTGGTCCTCCGTGGAGAAGACAAAAGCTTGGTGGCTTTGGCCCCGGGGTGGGATCGGGCAGTGGAGCCGGGATGCGTTGACCCTGTGCTTGGTGCTGGGTTTGGCTCGGAGCCCCTGAGTCACCTTGGGCATGTGTGGGGTGTCGTTTCACCTTCACTGTGCCTTGGTTTCCCTCCTGTGAAAGGGGGTAACAGCCCTCCAAAAGATCCTCAGTGCTTTGCTGCAAAGGCAAAATCTGCCCCAAAGTAGCTGTCAGTCAGGGAGCTGCTGGTCCTTACATGTGCAGTGACCTGTCCCAGCCAGGAATCACCAAATTTATGGTCCTGACACCTGAGAAGCAGAACAGGGGCAGCAGAAATTAAGTGAATGAGACAAGCGTGCACGCAATTAGGACAGACCTTTTAAACACTGCAATGAGAGCTGGGACAGGGAGCCTCTGCCTAATCAAAGCAACAGCAGTCCCTTTTTTTTTAAGATGAGGGAGACTTTTGGGATACTTTGTCCACATAATGTTCCAATTTTAGCTCTGCGTCCTGGGATGTAATTGCATTAAAAATACCCAGGGAGAGGGAGGATGCCAAGGGCACCCGGGGACCTGCCTCTGCTGGCGTGTCCCCACCAGCGCTCTGTGTGTCCTGCTGCATCCCCAAGGCCCCGTTTCACATTCCCGATGCTGATCGTCTCCCAGGCCCCGTTTCACATTCCTGATGCTGATCGTCTCCCAGATCTGCTTTCCGGCTGCTCTGCTAATGGTTATTCTGGTAAAGGCCCTCTCCCTGTGGTGCTGCGGGGCTCGCTGCCCATCTGAGTGCAATCAGGCATTGATTGCTGTGAGTTTTGGGGAATGACCACAAATGACGTGGTTCAGTTGGACGGGGCAGCTCTGCTGCCGAGATCTTCGCTCTCAGTGTGGGGCGGCTCTGTCCTGCTGCTGTGCCGGCCCCGAGCGTGCCAAGTCCAGGAGATTTCATCTGAAAAACATTAGCTGGTTTTTGTAAATACAGTTTGGGGAGTTTTTGAGCCTTTCAGTGCTGGGCCATGCTTGTTTCACTTGTCTCAAGCACAAGGGCTATGCATTTTCTTTCATTTTCATTGAAATGTGAAGCTGGAGCCTCAGGAAAAATCCTGAGGTCTCTAGAGAGAGTCCAGGGTTAATAGGTACCAGAGGGCTGCATGCGAACTTCAGGCTCCTAAATCCTTCTGCCCAAAAGTAGATTTACTTATATTTAATGTAAATCTCCTTTTAGTTATGCTCCTTATTATTTTAACCGGTGAAGCAGGAGTTTAAGGATCTCATTGTTAACATTTTTGGCTAATCGTGGAGTAATTTAGGCTGGAAGGGACCGTCGGTGGTCGGTCCAACCTTCTGCCTGATGCACAGCTGGCTGCAAGGCTGGAGCACGTCGTGCAGGTCCCGGTCCACCCCCACACACAGACCCCCCTCCCTGAGCAAAAATGACATTAACTCCTTCAGGAGATGGTGACAAACGCTGCGGTGGGCGCGGGGTGGTGACATCCCGTGGGGTGACACCGGGCTGGCTCTGCTGCCGCAGCCTGGGTCGCCCTCCATCCCCGCAGGTCCTGGCTTTGGCCTCCGGCTCAATGAACAGCCCGTGGAAAAACCTTCCCTTGTTTTTTTTTGCTGACGAGAACTCCGAAGGGAGATGCTCGTTGTCACCTCGGGGGGCTGGAAAGAGCCAGACGGGCCGGGCGCTCTGAAAACGCCAAAACCCGCTGAGGACCGGGGCGTTCGCCGCACGGGTGGGTGGGTGGGAGCGCCCCCGTGCACCCACCCCCGCCCGGGCGGCTGCCCCAGCCCGCTCCCCGCAGAGCCGCTGGCTCCCGCGGCTCGGGCCCGCCGCTCGCAGCCCCTGCGCCACCGCGGGGCCGCGGCCGGGGCTGCAGCGGCCGGAGACCGCCCGGGCCCCGCTGGGCCCCCCCGCCCGGCTCCCGGGGCCGAGCTGTGCCGGGCTGCCGTCAGCGCACCGAGACCCTCCTCCCCGGGGAGGCTCGGGGTGCTGGGGGGGGGGGGGCAGGGCCCCCCCCCGGGGTCCCAGCGCACCCCCGGCTGGCCGCTGGGGGGCTGGGGCAATTCTTGGGGTGCTCAAGTTGTGACGGGTCGTCTCTGGAGAGGAGTTCTGTGATTTGTCGCAGAGGGGAGTCCGCGGGAGCTCGGCCTGTCACCTCCCGCGGCAAAAACACGGGCGGGGAGGTGGGTGCGGGACTGGGAACCGCAAGCCGTGTCCCAGGGGACGTGCGGGGCTTCCCACCATCAGGAGCAGTGGACTGGGGCTGCTGGGTGAGGCCTCCCAGGATGGTGCTGCGCCAAGTCAGGCAGGGACGGCCGCGGTGCTTCAGGCTGCTTGTTGCATAAGCCAAAGCCCCTGATCTGGTCCCTACCGTCCGAGGAGGGCACCGGTGAACCCCCGAGCAGTGTCTGCACAGCCCTTCCTGAGGATGCCAAGGGCATCTCTGCAGTGCACCTTTGCAGCCTGTCTGCCCACCCACAGACACCCCGGTCCCCCGCTCTTGGCCCCTTGGGGTGTCCCGGCACAGAGTGCCTGTGAGTATTTGTAACTGGCAGCTGCCAGCTCCAAGGTGGTAACTGGATCGCAGGGCTCGGGTGACCTTTGCGCCTCTCCAAGGCTCAGTTCTGGATGGCCCACCAGCTCCCAGTTCGGGGTCGGGCAGTGGGGACTGTGTGTCTGTGAGGCAAAGGCTGCAGGAGGGCCGTCCCCGGCCGACCCCATCCCCTCCGTGGGCAGCTCTTCCACCTGGTGGCCCTGCGTGGGTCTGGGACTTGAGCTCCCAACGCGAGTTGCTCCTGCAGAACCCTGCGTTCAGGACAGGCACCCACTTAACATGGGCTAGAAAGTGCTCGTGGCTTGAGGTACCGGTGCCGGTCGTCCTCCTGCCATGGCGGGGATGGGCTGCAGGACACCAGAGCAGCACACGAGTCCAACCAGTTGAATTTCTTGCCTGCAGAGAGTTGGTTACCATCCCAGCTCTTCCCTCGGCCGACCTATGGTGCTGTCCAGGAGTGAACAGAAAGACTTTAACTGACATAAGGAGTGTCATTTGGTGCTAGAAACTTGGAAGAAGTGTGTTATTCCCTGCTCCAGCGCTAACCTCTTAGGAATGCCACTGATCTTGCCTAATGCAACTCCTTGCAGAGATGTAAATGCTGCTGTTCTTGCTCAGGGAGCAAGATCCAGGCAGCCTGGGCACCCCACAGGCATGGCACCTGTGCTTGATTTTCCTGCCTCACTTGGCCCCTTGTTCCCATCCCTCTGTCCTCACGGCAGGTCTGTCCTTCCTCCCGCAGGCATGAAGCGGCCCCTGAGCCCATCCCACAACCCCGAGAGCGGGGTGCGGCTGGTGGAGGCGGCCAGCTGCCCGCTAAGCCAGCCCGAGCAGCGCATGAAGCGGGAGAAGAAGCACCAGTCCTTCACGCTCTGCGAGGTCTGCAACATCCAGCTCAACTCGGCCGCGCAGGCGCAGATCCACTACAACGGCAAGTCCCACCAGAAGCGCCTCAAGCAGCTCAACAAGGGGAAGATGCCGGCAGCCCAAGGTAGGAGCCCATCCATCAGGTCAAGGTTGCCCAAAGGCTGCCCTTGTTCTGGGACAGCTACTCTGCTGGGCTTGGCTTGCTGGAGTTGTGGGATGTTCAGGAACGCTGTGCTGTCCTCGGCATCTGTCACTTGCTTGTCTGCCTGAACTCCGGGGGCTTCCCCAGCCCGCTGTCACTGCCGGTCCTTGAGTGATTTTGGGGCCTGAGAGCCCACGCTGCTGCGCCGGACGGATGGACGCGTGTGGGTCCCGTCCATGTGCAAGTATGGTTGCTGGTACTCTGTGTCTTTGTGAGCATCTTCTTGGGTTTCTGTAGATGACTTGTGCAGCTGGGATGAGCGCATCCAAGGGTGGAGTGGCTGCTGGCTTCTGGGTTACCAGCTACCTGCTTTCCAGGTGCCATCCTGACCCTGTCCCTCCAGCCTCCTGCTGTGCACGTGTCCTGTAACTGTGCTGAGTTTGGCTGTTGCCTCAAAATACTGCTTAGATTTTGGTGCTGAGGGTTAAAAGCTCTCAAGTGATGCTTTCAAATATGGTTGGAGGTTTTGTTGGAAGCTATGATCTCCTGAAACTTCATCTCCATTTTCTTGTTGGGGTGCTCTGCACTGGCAACCCCTGTTAACCTGCTGTGTTCTGTGCTCAGATACTCTGGCAGTATGTAGCAGCCTTGGATTCCACTGGCCCTCTGACACGTAACGTCCTTGGCAAATTGTCTCATTGCGCTGGCTTGTGGTGGGGGATCTTGCTTCTGTCCTGCAGCCCCAGGAGAGGCTGCCCGGGGAGGTTTTCTGTGGTGTGTTTGCAGAGGGGAGGTCACTGCCCCGAGTCCCTTGTACAAGGGGATCTGTTGCCTGCTGTTAGCTCACTGGGATACCAGCGAGCACTGGGATATTGTCTGCTGTGACACCGACACTTGATGGGCCCTACAACAAACCAGACAAGCTGTGCCATCTGGAGTCTGTGTTTAACAGGGTCAATCTGTTCCAGTGAGAAGGGAGCACCAGCACTGCAACAAGGGTGGGTCTTGTTTTCTGTTTAGAGACCCATGTTTATCAAAAAAACCACTTAGCAGAAGAGGCAGCCAAGACATCTCCGTGTTTGCCCTTGACGTGATGTTTTAGGTCCGTGGTTTTGTTTCACAAAGTGTTTAGGTGATGGGCTGAGTGCACGGGACCTCGGGCGTTGCAGCATTAGGAGGCAAAGGTATTTTTTGTGGGATGCCCTGAAGCACCTGTATCTGAACTCCTGGGGGTGACGTGCGCAGTGGCCTCTTCTACTTACTGGTCATCCATGTAATGCCGTGCTGGGGCTGTAGTGGTCTGAGGCTGCTGTGAGTTGGGGATGGTTTCTCTTTTTGGCGGTGGAGGTCCTGTTAATTGCCAAGTTATTGTAAAACGCCTCTGTTGTGTTACGACTGGCAAGAGAGCAGCCTGGCGTCATCCCTCCAGGCAGGCTTGACATCCACTCCATGTTGTTAGCAAGTCCAGGCAGTGCAGAGCTGTGCATTAACTAGTCGGGCTGCAGCACGAGGAAGGAGCATGTCTGCTGGTGGCTGGACAAAGCCACTTCTAAAGAGCAACGAGGTGATCCCATCATGCTGAGCCTGACTAACCAAGTCTCCGCGTTCCTGCCTGTTTTTTTCCAAATGTCACCTTGGTGACAGCAGTCTCCTCTAAGCCCCTCTCGTTAGTTCTCTGGGGGCACTTTCAGCGCACAAGAAGGGCTGGCGCTTGTCCCCGGGGTCTGGGTGGGTGGGTGGTCCCGGCCCCTCGCCCGTCAGCCGCAGCGGGGATGCTGGCACACGGCAGGTGCTGTGCCGCCGGGCTGGAGCTCGTGCGGGGGCAAGGACTCGCTTGCCCTCTGTGCCATCTGTTGGCATTTACCTGGCCTGGGCCCGTACAGCTGACTGCTGCAGATTTTCTCCTGCATAAAAGCAGGGAAACGTGCCCACAAATGTCACCCTGCAACAACGATTGACCAGCTCTGCCTGAGCCTTTCGGCTGCGAGGGTTTGCGTTGCATTAAGCAGCAAACCAAGGGAATTTGTTCTTCCTGGCGCAGACACGTGTGCCCAGGGCAGTGCCTGGAGCCCAGTATTCCCAGCCTGAGGCCAGTGCTTTCCCTGGAACCCTGCTGCCGTTCGAGGAGGGTGTCGCTGGCTGTGCACCCTGTGGCTGCTCCGCAGGGATCAGCGGTCGCAGGGGGTCCCGATGCAGCCCCCTTTGAGCTGCATTGGGCAGCCGAGTTGGCAACTGACCTCCTTTCCTTACAGACTAATTACAAACTGGATTAATGAGCTGAGGTCTCCAAAGCACTTTGTAGCTAATTGATGCCTTTATCTGGTGTGAGGGTGATGAGAAGTTGAGGGGAAGGGGAAAGGGCAGGAATGTGCCGGAATCCTGTAAAACCACGCGTTTGATGCCAGCCCCTCGCTGCCCAGCACCGTGCCCCCCGGCTGCCCTTCTGCGGCCCACGGCGTGCTGTCCTGCAAGGAGCTGCTCTGCTGAAGAGCAGTAAGGGGTTGGAGTCTAGTCCCAGTTTTGTGAGGAAATGTTTGTTTAATAACATCTGAAGCCGGCAACATCTGTTGGCAAACAAATCTGCAATGCTTTTGCAAACAGCAAAGCAGCAGCGGGTTGCAGGGTGGTAAAACCTGCTGCGTCTGGCTGTCCCAGCCCCAGTGGGATGGGTGACCATGGCACCGTGTCCCGCACACAGACGATGCTCTCTGCGTACTGGGTGGCTGTCCTCAGCGCTCGTGCCTTCGCTGCTGTGCTCGCTGGTGGCTTCTGGCACGTCTGTGGGGTGGGGAGGTCCTGAGTAAGAATCTGGACCCGTGTTCCCCTCCAGCATTTTCCATCCTGCTGAGCACTGGACTTCTTCAAAGGCAGGAAAGTGCTGATGGGACCCGGCTCGCAACCGGGTCAGGAGGATGCTCATCCCCAGCAAACCAAGAGGGTGGGTAACTGGGTGCTGCGGTCGGTTCCAGGGCTCTGGCTACGCTGCCCTGGCCTTGGCAGACCTCTGTGGATCAGTCTGTATAAATACCTGCTTCTGCACTTGCTAGAGACGGGGCAGGCTGGAGCCATAAATTCCTAGCATGGCAATGGTCATCTGTATGCCAAATCCTGCCCTCCCTGGTGGTGGTTTTGTTTGAGCAAGGCCTAGGATATGCAAAGGAGCTGGTCTGTTTATCATCGTTTACTGACAGATGGAAATATTGCCTGCTATTTTAATGGGAGCAGGGCTCATAAATTCTAGCCTGTAGCTTCCAGATTCTCCCCCCGGACCCAGTTGTGGCTCAATGGGAGGCTGTCCAGGGATGCATTTCCTATCGAGCCAAAGAATCTCGGAGCGTGCAAGTATGCTCTTTGTACTTCTGCGTCGTCCCTGACCTCCGCCAGCGTCCAGGGCTCCAGCAGACAGTCGCAGCCCTTGGGGCTTTGCTGCGCTGTCAGCCTCGCGCACGCTTTGCTCTGGCGTTCAAGGTGAAGTTGGCTTCTGCTTGCGCAGGACTGCAATTTGCTTATGTGGGGAAATTGCAGACGGCATCTGCTCCCCTCGCCTCCCCAACCCTCCTCCCCCCCTCCGTGGCGGTGGGGAACCGGTGCCTGTGCGGGATGCTGCTCCCACCGCAGCCTACTCCGCTCGTCTGGAGCTGACCTTCTTCCCCACGCTTTTGGTTAAAAGTGTCATTTCCAGCTTTGTCATGGGCAACTTTTCCCAGCCTCCTGAGGCGTGAGCCCGGAGGGAGGCACGCGGCCGCGAATCAGAAATTAGGGCTGGGAACCGGTTGATGTGATGCCCGTGTCCCCTCTGCGCTGGTTGCGCCGCTGGCACTGTGGGTGCTCGGTGCCACCCGGCCCCACGTCACCTGCGCTGGGAGAGGGGCTGCTCCCTCCCCAAACCCAGTCGTCCACCGCTGCTGAGAAAAGCGGACCAGTCTTTTCTGCCTTGCCCAAGTGAGCTAAGGACAAGCGCTGGAAAAGCTCCTGGTCTGTGCTCCTGCCTGGGCTGCAGCGTGCAGGCAGAGCTGGGCAGAGGTGATGATTGCTTGGGCTAAGCCTGGTGCTCGGGGGGTCCTGCCCCATCACACTCCTCTTGCAGCCCTTCGCCAGCCAAACCAGCACATTTGGGTGCTGAGAAAATGCACCTGCCCGTGGTCACAGGAGCAGTCGCCCCTTCTTGGGCCGCTCATGGCCAAGCTGCCTGCTCCGCGATGGGCTCAGCCTGGCACAATCCACCGAGAGGGCAGGCTAAGGCGGGTGTCTGATAGTGTGTCAGCACTGGGGGAGCCTTGGGAGGAGAGGGAGAGTTTTTAAAGACAATGAATTAAATGAAATAATTGAGCTAGACAAAGATGGGATATTCCTCTGAGCTGGAATCTCTGTCTCGCACTGACATCTACAGCTACATCAAAGGCAGCTTTCACAGATGCTGCTCCATCTTCCCCGTTTCCCCTCTGGCTTCTCTGATCAGCTATTTCTGCAAAGGCTGTAATCGCTTGCATTTTGTGGAGCAAAGCTGTGGAGGAGCTTAGCTGGCAAACAGATGTGTTAATCAGTATCATTACAATTTATTAGCTCTATGCCAGAAAGACCCCCAACTTAAAAACAAATTATTGTTCATTAGGCGTTTTCTTGCAAGGCAAATCATAGATTTCTGTTGTCTCACGACGAATTGCAGTGCAGGCGACAATTAGATATGGGATGTCCACAGATGAAAGATGTCTTCGTGTTGCAGATGCCAGTTCAAATTCAACTGGGTCAAGAGTGATTTAATTGCTGCCTGTGATTTTCAGTGGTGCCCAAGTGAGCTCAGGTTGCTCTTGGTGACCTCATGCTCCCGCAGCCAGGAGCCGGACCCCCCAGTTCTGGTGCCAAATGAGAAGAGCGAGCTGCGCTACCCCAAAACAGGGAGCGACGGCTGCAGGCACAGCCTCCAGCACTGCTTTTGTGCCAGTCCAAACTGCTGGGTGAGGGTAGGGACGAGGGTTTGCTGCCTTCCCTTTTTCCTCCTGGGTGATCTCAGGGGCTGCCCATCGCAGGTTGGGCTGAGCTGGAGCATTTCAGGAATTTGCTCCCCTGCTGTCCACTGCTCCCAAAAAAGGCCCTTCCACCAGTGTCCCAAAAAAGTCACGGGATGTAAAGAGCTGCTCATGCTCCCCTGCTGCCGGAGCCGGCGTCCCCAGGCCCTGTCAGCTCACATCTCGCTGAAGTGTGGCAGGGAAGCGTTCTCCTTTGTAGCAGGAGTCTCCCAGCTTCCTGGGCAGATCCGAGCTGACAGCTCATACCCCACCTTGGCCGAGGGCGGTGGGTGCTGGGGGGTGGTGGGAAGGACACCCTGTCCCGGCATCTCCTGTGCCAGGAGGGTCTGTGCGAGCCCCAAGCCCACTCAAACGGCCTTTCCCAGCTCTGGGGGCTGCCGGTCTGCTCCCCCAAACCCAGTGCTGAGGCTGGGTGGGCAGGATTGAGCCAAAACATGCGGAACCAGCTGTGCGCTAGTGCCAATACATGTCGCAAGCTCTTTTTCCTCCTTTCCACGTGCCTCCATGGGATTACGTACCCAGCCCCTCGCGGGGGCTGCCCAGTGCTGTCCCCCAGCCCTCGCACTGGATCTCCCTGTGCTGCCGTTCCCACCCGCTCAGCACCTCTGCACAGAAATAACGGCTCCTTGCGACGGGAAAGGTCCTGGTTTCCCCAATTAGCCGCTGAAATGTCTGTCTGTGCGCGTTTGCAGAGCAGAAAGGCTTGAGATGCGCAGAGAAATCGGTGTGACAGCTTCAGCATCGCTGGGTCTGCTGCGGAGGGGATGGGCCCCCGGGAGGGGACGTGGGGACCCCACGGGAGCCTGCGCCGCTCCAGGAGCCGGGGAGGGGCTGGCGGCTGCCAGTGGGAGTTATCTTGCGTTGCATGGGGGGTGCCAGCCGAACCCCGGATTTTGGCAGCAGGCGGGGCTGCTTCTGGGTGCTGGGGGAGGATCCTGCTCCCCTTGAATGGCTCCTCCACCACAGGCACGGGGCTGCGGCGTGTGAAGGCTGGTTTATCCAGATGAAAGCAATGGGCTGTGGTGTTAAACCGCAGGAGACACCCCAGAAGGATCCCAGGGGTGTTTGCGCTGCTGAACAGAGCCTCGTGTCCCTGGGCATCACCCAGGCTGTCGGTGGCCTGGGTGAGTTGTTCTCGGCCAGCACATGGAGGGTCCCCGCAGCCTGTTGTGCTGACCAAGGAGTACGGGCTCACAGTCGTGCTCTCTGCTGGGCTGGGATAACCCTGCCAGTAGACGAGTCCTGAAAACGACCTGGAACATCGCCTGGGAAAACAGTGCCCTGGCGTGGAGAGCAGCGGAGGGAGCGGAGCTGGTGGGTCTGACTGTGAACAGTCGGGCTGGTGCGTGGTGGCTGCGGGATCCTGCAGTGGGATCCCGCTCTGTGTGCTCCGGCATCTCGGAGGTCAGCTGCAGCGACTGTTTCCTTCTGCCTTCCCCCTGCTGCTCTCTGCTGTCAGAGCTCTTCAGCTGTTAATTACCAAGAAAATGGGTGCCAGTCTAATTTTTTTTTCAATTCCGTGTTATGCACGGAATCCTTTAATTGTCTTTAATAAACAGGGCGATGCTCAGTGGCGCTTTGTCTGCGATAAAATCCAATGTATTGATTTAAACAATATGCAAACATGCAGGATTAGAGTCTAATTGGGGACTAATCGGGGTGCAATGGCCGTGTCGCCGGCTGGGCCAGGATGTCCTCGAAGCCGGGGCAGGCGCGGTGGGAATGTGCCCAGCTCCTCCGGCCGTGCTGCCGGGAGCCCCCGTCCGTGACCAGCCTTGGCAGCCTGCCGGGAGCTGCACCAGCGATGCTGCAGGGGCGAAAGTTGGCTTTTCTGGCTTCCTCCTTAATTCCTGCAGTGGTTTGCTGCTTTCCTGCTTTTGGGACTTTTTGGAGAAATTTGGCAAGGAAAGCCAAGGGTCCAGCTGGGCCAGGAGCTGCATTCGCAGAGCTCCCTCGCCTGGCACGGCCCCTGAGCCTGATGTCTGCTGACAAGATTAGTTATAGATACTGGCGGGGGGAGAACAGTTGGGAACATAAAGGAGCAGCGGGCGAGTGGGGAAGGACAGGCGTGGGTCTCGCAGGGGCTGGTTGGGGACCGCTCCTGCTTGACCCCAGCCGGTAACTGGGCACGTACCTCCTGGGGATGTCGATGCAGCGTATCAGGCTCTCCTGAACTTCCTAACAGCAGATCCGTGCCCACCCTGTGCGTTAAAAGGTCTTTAATATTCAGCTGTGACAGACGCTGCATCTACCCGTCTGTGGATCGATAACCTCGTGGCCAAATGGTAGCGGGGTTCATATTTTAAGCTTCTGTAAATTTAGCAAAGGACAAGCATACGGAGTCCTCCTGCTCGGTTGGCCTCGGCTGCTCCCTTCAGCTGCGAGCAAAGATGATTAAAAATAGCTTTTCAGATCAGATTTGAATAACCTGGAATCTCAGTGGGGGAAATTTAACGTTTTTTCATGTCTTAAAGATGCTTGCTGGGATCAGGTGTTGTTTGAAGAAGCGCAGTTGTGTAATTGTACGTTTTCCTTCCCTCTGCTTATTCCCAGGCTTCTCCCTTCCCCGTTGGGGTGTGGGGATGTTCCTCGAGGCTCCCAGTGGCAGCGAGCCCCGGCAGGGTTGGGTGCTGTGCAGAGCTGGGGGGGAGCAGCCACCCTGCCCCAGCCCAGCTGCCGAGGGCTGAGAAGGGGAGAGACTGACCCCCATCACCGGGAATTGGCAGAAAAGCTCCAGTCCACTAAATGCTCCTGTTATACCGAAAAAAGCCATTTCACGTGGGGGAAAAGGGCCTCTGGGCTCCACGTGAGAGGTTCTGTGGGAGCCCAAACCCTCCTCTTGGCACATCAGCCTTGTGCCAGCCTGTTAATCTGGAGAAAACTGCTCCCTTTTTAAATCCTCTGAAAATACCCCATTAACTTGCTCTCCCTCTGAAAAGCCCAGCTATTCAGCTTATCATGGATTAATAACTGTATCATAATTAATCTCTGATTTTATTGAGTTGGTAACTTCAAATAAAAAAAGAAGTTGATTAGCTGTTAACTTTTGTTAGAAGGATTTTCTTGATGTAGTGCCTTCCCCATCAGGGCGCTGTCCCTCTGCTCTGCACCCTGATTTCTGGCCAGAGGATTCAGGGATTTTTTTTTTTTTTTTTCCTGACACACTTATTCTAAAAAGATCCTTAGAATTTAAACTCTCGGCCAAAAAATGACGCAGAGAAGCTACTGGGCTTTGCCTTGTGCAAGTGCAGCCTGGCACAGGCTGTTGTGTGTGTGATGCTCAGAGCAAGGAGGAGGTCGGAGCCCCGCTGTGGTAGGGGGCTGGGGTGGATGCTCTGGCTGCATCTGTGGGAGAGGTTTGCCTTAAAAAAACCAAAACAAAACAAAAAACAAACAAAAAAAACCCCACAAGCCAAAAGATAACAAGCTATGATAATATATATATCAAGTATAATCTTTGGGTGGGCTGACAGCCTGATGCCTGGGCTGTGGGGGTCAGCAGCCGCGGGGGCGTTTGGGAGGGGAGCGGAGCGAGCTGCGGTTTCTCAGTGCATTGAGGGGAAGGGGGGGGGGGGTCTTACAGGAACTGGACCCATGTCTGAGGGGATGAGATGTGTCATGGCAGAGGGTGAGGAGGGTGCAAACGTTGGGGTGAGGGAATAGGTGGTGGGAGGGATGGGATCATTTTGAAGGGGAGACCCCAGCAGCAATTGCTGGCTGCACACAAATATTGGAGACTGGCTTTTGGCCCCCACCAGCCCCAAAATGGTCTCCCGAGAGTGAGATGGGGCTGACCTTCGTGAGGTGCTTCTCAGGGGGAGGGTGCGGGCTGTGTTCATCCTCCGAGGATGGGGCATCACGGGGGGAGCGGAGAGCTTTGATCCGAACACCTGGTCCTGTGCTTGGCCGTGCGGCTGATTCCTCCTCTGATAATGTGCTAGCCAAATTTCTAGTGCTGCTTTCCCCCTCTCTTTTCTTCTCTTATAATCACCCTCATCAAAAGGCTGCCATCGTTTCTGGCAACTGGTGTAAAGGGGTTTAGGTCCTTTGAGTCCCAGGAAGATGCAGTAGCCGGTGCAGCGTTCCATGTGTCCGGCTCATCCTGCTGCGGGAGCTGCTGATGCCAGGGATGGGTTGGGATGAGCTGCTCGGGATGGGTTTTGGGGAAGCCGTCGGCTTAAATCACAGCTTGGGGTGCCCGGGGGGCTCTGACCCTTGGCTGAACTTTCCGGGGAGGTTTCGTATGTGCCCGGTGGGACCGTGCGCGGGTGCTGTGGATGTGGGGTCGCAGCGGGGTTGTGGCAATCGGAGCGGTAAGGGGAGCAGCAGCAGTCGGGCAGGGCTGTTCTCTGCACGGCACGCTGCCGAGATGTGTTGCCAGCCGAGCCGGGGAGGCAGAGGCTGAGCTGTGCCGTGTACAGAGGATGCTGCTGGCAGTGGCGATTTTTCCCGAAATCAGGAGGGAATTGCCTCATGTTATTTTTAAGCACTGTATTTTGTGAGCCAGCTATGCTTAATCTTGGATTTTGCTGTAATTTTCTTCCATTTGGTTTGCTATCAAGTTGCAACAATAGCATTTTATGGCCACTTAGCTCAGGCATGCGTCACACGTGATCTTAATTGGAAGTGGATTAAGAGCAACGGGGAACATGCAGCCATGGAATATTTCACAGTTTCCCATGTAGCATCAGCTCAGCAGATTTGGAAGAGGAAAGCCTGGGATTTATTTTAAGTGGGGGGAAAAATGGAAAAAAGCAGAAGCTAACCAGGAGCGTGTCTCGGCTTGTTAGCGGCTGCCGATCCCCATCCCGAGAGAGCACCCAGCCTGGCAGGGCCTTTCCCAGGGAGGGCTCCAGCAGCAGCTTCGAGCGGGGGGCGAGGTGCCGGGTCCGTGCTGGGGGTGCTCCGGGAGCTCCCTGCTCCTGCGGCCGCCCCCGGGCATCGGAGCTGACCGCATCCTGCTGGAGGGGGCCCGTCTGTGCCTCCCCCAGCACTCGGGTGCTGCTGCACAGCCTCGCTCTGCCAGCCAGCGCCCTGGCACGAGGGTGCCTTTTGCTCCTTCGACATCCCCACGGAGAGGTGAGGACGCGTGGGACCTCGGTGGCCCCGGGGGGACGCGACCGTGGAGGGGGGCTCAGCCGTTCCCCGGGGATGGGGGGCAGCCGCTGTCCTGCTCCGGCGTGGGAGGAGAGGCGAAGCATCGCGCTCCCTCCCGCTCCCGCGCCGGCTGCTGTCATCGGGGATTAGACGTGACGGATAAAACGGGTCGCACCGGGCTGTGCGTGCGAGGGCTGCGCAGCCGCCCTGCGCCGAGGCGCCGTCCCAAAGAGCACCGGGGCTGAACGGACTTGGGGGGGGGACTGGGCTGGGGTGACAGCGATGGGGAAGTGACTTGTCTGGGGTCTCGATGAACAGCGAGGGTGGGAATGCAGCTCGTCCCTCCCGGCCTCCAGCCACGGGCCCCTCTCGGTGCCCACTGTGCCGCGGCCGCTTCCCTGCGAGCGTGTGCACACGCGTGTGCTGCTCTCCCAGAGAAAAGGGGGGGAGCGAGCGTGCATTAAAAAAAAAAAAAAGGCAAATGGGGAGGGGAGGTAGGTAGGACTGAGCTGGATAAGGGCGAGCAAAGGTTTGTGGGTAGTGTAAAGCTGTCACTGTGATTTAGGGTCGGCTGGTTAAACTGTTTTATGTTCACAGACAGTAAGTCGTAAGCAATATAAAATTTTCTATGAAGAGATGATCTTCCCTCGTCATGCTTTATGCCATCTTTCCCAGAGTGATCTCTCCTTTTTATAACCCCACGGTGTCACGGTGCGGTTGCGCAGAGGGAGAAAACCAGATTCTGGCCATTTGAGAAATGGCAACAGCCCGAGCCCCGGAGGTTGGGTCTGCGCCGGGGAGGGGAGCAAGGAGCTGGGGGGCTGAGCCGCAGTCAGGGTGCCGGCTACTTCAGCCTGACCCCGGTGGCTGCACCCGCATTTTGGCTGTGTGAGGCCGGGCACGGGCCTGGGACCGAGGTTCGTGATGCTCTGTGGCCGTGCGACACAGTGGGACGTTGCTCCACCACACCGCTGACGGGGTCCTGCCGTCTCGCCGAGCCCCGGTTGCTGCCGCGGGACAGCTGATATTGCTGAGAACAGACCAGTTCAAAGCCCACGTGTGCCGGGTGGGTTGGCCATGAGTGACCGGTGAGCGTCCCCCCGGCACAAGGGCTGGTGGCCTTTCCCCTGCGGCTCCTCCTGGGGCAGCAGCCACCTCTCTGCTTTTAGCGCATGAGAGGCGGTTATAGTCTGTTGGAGCAGGACTGCGTTTAACTGCAGTCGTTGTGTGATTGCCTTAAATCAGGTTTCCTTCCTTTTTCTTGCCTCCGAGTCGTTGCTGCTTTTTGAAACCTCACACACAATGCTGCTCCAGTTCACCTTTGATATTTTCTACGGCCGTAGATTTATGAGTAATCGTTTCATTTATTCCACCGTTGCCGTGTCAGCAGGAGCGCCTTGGCGTGCTCTGTGCCGTGGCACTGGAGCGCGTGCCCGTCCCCGCGGTGCTGCCGTGCAGCTGGATGTGCTCCCCAGCCCCTGGCAGGTCCCCAGGAGCCCCCCGAGGGGCACGGAGCTGAGCGGGGACCTTGCGGACGAGACCGGAGCCGGCATCACCCCCTGGCTAATTAAACATCAAGAAGATTTTGGGTAGCTGGTTGCCACGCCAACCCCCAGCTGAGCCCATGTGGGGGCTCAGGAGCCCTGCGACCCCCCCCCTGGAAATCTGCACAGGGCTGGGGGGAACCGGCATGGCAAACGCTTTTCACCCTCCAGCGAGGAGGATGAGGAGGAAGGCAGCTACCCCGGGTGCGGCAGCCTTTGGCCACGGGAAGGGGATAACAATGCTGGGCCACGTCGGATGCTGCGTGGCCGGAGCTGCCGAGGCTCTGCCTCCGGCGTCGGCCGTGCCGGGCGGGCTGGGGCCGGAGACCCGGCGAAGGGGGGAACCGCGGCAGATGTGCCGATGAGCACGGCGCCTGGCTGCGGGGGTCGCAGCCCGGGGGCCGACGGCGGCTGTCGGAAGGCGTGGGATTTCACGTGGCTCCGCAAGCTGCTCCCAGTTAGTACCCCTCATGTCACAAAACCTCTTCCAAATATTTCCAAGCTGTTGTGCTGCTGTTGATGCCAATTATCAGAGGTCAGGTGCCGGGTGGGCTCCACGCTGGCAGACCCAAGTGCCTTCGTGCTGGGGTGGGCTCCAGACGTCCTTCCCAGCAGCGCTGGGCGAGCTCGGGATTTCAAACAAAGCACCGGGTTTGTGATCTGTGCGTGCGTGCCCGGGGCTCGGCGGCGCGTGAAGGGTTTCTTCGTGCGTTAAAGTGTGGTTGCAGGTGAAATCCTCTGCCCTGTTTCTTCCAGGAGGGCCCTCCTAAATTAGATGGAAAATATTACACCCTCTCTCTCTGCAACTATTTACAGGTGTAATTTCCATCCCTTTTCCTGATAATTAAATATTTTTAGGTCATCCAGTTTCTCCACCCTATTTGCAGACCTGTCCTGGATGCCTTTGTAATTAGACATCTCCCTGTGAAAGATGATTAACGCGGGAGCCGCGAGCGCAGCCCTGGCTCTCCTCCCGCATCCCTGCCCGCGGCGGTTCCTGTGTTCAGGCAGTTGTTCGTCCTTGGGGCTCCTTGTGGGTGTCCGGCCTCGGGCATGCCGGAGCCCCGTCCCCTTGGAGGGTGACGATGGATGGAGCAGCCCCTATTTAACGTCCCCAGACCTGGGGACGCGGTGGCTGTCCTCCGCGGTGACACCCGGGCAGCAGTTATCGTGGCTCGTTAAAGCGTGAGAATTTTCAGCATACGCATTTAAGCAATTTTAAGCTGCTTTTTTGAGGTGGATCCGTACTAAAATGAAGGGGAAATAATGTTTTAACGCCTTGCCCTGTAACAAAAAGGCCCTTAATGGAGTAGTTTCTATCGCGGCTTAAAGCTGAGACCTTGCGCAGGAGCTGGGATTAATGAAAGGGCAATATTGTTCTCCGCTCCTGAAACAGCTAAGATTAAAGTAGAACAGAGAAGAAAAGCTGAGGCGTTTGGCTGTTATCCTGGTTCTTAGCAACACGATGAGACCAGACCTTCCCTTCGTGGGGAAAATTGAGGTTAAACCCCAGCCCCCCCCAGCCACAGCCTCCGGCGGCACATGGGCTGCTGGCAGGGGTGTGCGTCCCCCCCGGGGACGGCCGGCCAGCACCGCAGGTCACCCCTCCACACAGACAAACGCAGCGTTAGCTCCCCAGGTTTACTTTGCTCTTTTTAGGTGTGTAAAAGCAGAAGTCTTCAGGGAGAATTAATTAAAAAATCAGGATGCCCTGATCTGTTTGGGGTGGGCATATGCCTGCGGACTTGACGGTTTGACCGGGTCCCTGTTTATCGAGGCGGGGGGGAGGAACGCAAGCTGCAAACCCCGTCCTCTTTGTGTGGGAACCCCCCCGGGGGGAGGATTCAGCCCTTAAAATATGTTATCTTAATCCTGAGCAAACTCGGGAGCAGGAAAGGTCAGCGCCCGCCTTCCTGGCCTGGCGGGGATGAAACGCTGCTCCACGCCTGAGCCTTCTGCTTCTGACGGGGCTCAGGTTACGGAGCAGAAGAAAACTGATACGCGTCCTCCAGGTGTATCGGTCTTGATCCTATCTGGCATCTTTCACCCCCAAATTATACCCTAAATCCTCAGTGAGCAAAGTCAGCCAGAAAGGCTCTGCAGACCTGGGCGGGGGTTGCTTTCCTGCTGTTTTTTCATCCCTCTGTCTCCCTTCTTGTTTGTTGAGGTGTTCATTGCCCCATTCTGGTCACTATTTGCCAGGCCACTTTTGGAGTCTAAGGCTGGGGAGAGCCTGTTCTGGTCATGTCTTAGCCAGCAAGGAGTTTAACACTGCCCTCAGTAGGTTTCAGAGTAATCACTCTGTTGTTCCTGAAGTCTGTCCTCACAAAGAGCCCAGTGAATCTGCGGTGTTAGGGTCAGCCCATGCGCAAACTGAGCCTGATGGGCCACAGCCAGACCCGTTCTGCTTCCCCAGCACCCTTCCCATCTCCCTGCCCTCCCTTTCCCTTTGAGTTGCTGCCGCCCGGGCTGCAGGCACAGCTTGTCAAAGCAGACTTGCCCGAGCAAGCCTGGCTCTACGGCGGGTGTAGGTGAACGCTCCCCCTCTGACTACATGTTTGGGATTTGCCTCTCCCAGGACGTGCGCAATGAGCTGCAGGCTGAGGACTGCTGGGGGGCTGCGGCCATGCCAGGGCAGGCAGTCTTGCCTCTTTGCAGAAGAACCTCTGGTTTCATCACAGCTCTCTCCTAACGCTCTGCCGTCAGGGCCCTGAGTTTGGTTAACGACCTGTGTCGAAAAGTAGTGACTGCGGGAGGTGTGTACCAGCTGACGCAATGATGCCTGTTGGCTTTGATTTTTATTTTTTTTAGTGCCTCCCACAGTGTTACACAGGGATGGTAAAGCCAGTCATTAGGGCCCCAGGCGCCCTTCGCAGCTGCAGGCTCTGGTGAGATGCTCGGCGGCGGCAGCAGCTTTGTCCCGCAGAGGACATTGTGGGAAGAAGCGGCCGTGGGCTTTGCTCCCCCAGGTGCAGGGTGGCTGGTGATGCCCCTGGGAGGGTGACGTGGGTCTGGGCCTGGTGGGAGGGTTTGTGCTGCTGCCGTGTGCCAGCACTGGGGTCCACGTACAAATATAGCAAGTTATGCACCGGCCGGACCCACGCTGCGTCGCTGGGAAATTCCAGTGATCCGCTGCGGCTGGGCAGGGGAGGGCAGGAGGCGTTAATGGCAGGGGTCTGTAATCAGCACCTGCAATTAGCCCCAGCTCCAGCTGGCCTCAAAGGCTCGGCCATAAAATGCACCATCCCACGCTGCCGTTCCTCTCCCACCGCTCCATGTCACGCTGGCTCGACCCCCTTCAGCTGCGGTGATGCCAGGGGGACCTGCCTGCCCGGCTGGGATAAACTCAGCACCGGCCGGAGCGGGGAGATCGTTTGTTTACGAAATTGCTGTGCAGAACTCGAGGGGGTGGTCAGGGCTGGGGGTGAGGGTGGATGGAGTGTGGAGGTTCAGAGCTGTATGTCGGTCCAGCCGGTCCTTGCCAGTGGGGCTGGAGGTTGGGAGATGCCAAACTTGCCCATGGCTTATGGTCGTCCCAGAGGAAAGGAGAGCGGCCCCCAGATCGTTTTCAGCCCCTGGCTCCTCCCGGTCTTTACACCTCCATGCTCCCCTCTGCTTGATGGTCACTTGCAGTAACGCCAAACTGCTGATGACATTAAACAAATTAATACCAGGTTTAAATAGCCTGCCGGGAGGCTGGTAACAGGCGGCGCGGGCCCAGCTGTCAATCCTAGATTAGCGAGTGCCCAGGCTAAACTTACTGCCGCTGCTAACAACCCCGAAAGCAATATCCTGTGCAGGGGGCACGTGTGCCCAGTGCATTGGCCCTGCTTGGGGCTTTACCGGTGCTGCCCCGGTGCCAGCCGAGCACAGGAGGGTGTTGGGAGGAGGTGTGCAGGGGGCCCTGATGGCTTTGGGTGCTTTTCAGAGCACCAAAATGCTAGAATTTACCCCAAAAGTGCCTGGTCTGCCTGCAGCACCTGGGAAGGGAATTTGTCATCTCATGGTTTACATCTTTGTTTTTTCCTCTGCTCGTGGCTGACAGAGAGGGGTTCCTGCCCGACTCCTTGAGTTGTTTGACTTGAGGGAAGTATTTAAATCCCTCTCTGTTCTCGTCTCCCTTTGGGGGGGGAGGGATTATTATTTCCACTTTTCACAAGCAGAGGTTCTTCATCATTTCCCTCTTTAAAAGGCACCATGCAATTAAGTTGTGAACCTCCCCTCCTGAGGAGCTCTGGAGGCCAAAACTGAGCCCAGAGAATGTGCTGCCATCAGGGAGTCCAACTGCCTCAGCCTTTGCTGACAAAAGCAATGGGGAGGGCAGCAAACCTTGGGTTCCAGGGCACGTGCAAAACCCCAATCACGGGGGGCTGGGGCAAGCCCCCCCACCTGGGGCAGGCTGCCTGCATCCACCCGTGTCACCCCACAAGGTCATGCTGCGCCTGGATCGAATCCTGTGCATTTCCAGCGCTCAGGGCCGGGGCTGAGCCAGGCAGGGACACGCAGGTGCCCCCCTTTCCCCGTGGGGCCGCACTGCCTGCGCGGGTTGTCTGGCATCTGATTGATGCTCCGGGGCTGGCTGGGAGGTTCAGACCTCTCTTGTGGGGATAGTGGAAAAAGGGATGAGTTCGTGCTGCTGCTCTCGGGCCAGCGTCTCGGTTGTGAACCCCGAAAGCCGAGGGACGCGCCGGTGACTGGAGGGGGGATGCATGCCGGTGTGTGCGGGACGTGCTCGGCTTCCCAGGCGAGTGAGGCACACGCAGTTCAGAGGGATGGTGGGCTCAGCCTGCGTCTTGCTCACGGGGGGATTTTGGGGAACCTTTTCCAGAGGGGATCATGCGGGAGGGTGGCTGCCGCGGCTGCCTCCCCTCCCTGAGCAGACCCCGCCCGGGGCATCTCAGCAGGTGTCTGCCCCACCACAGCCACCCCAAAACAGCTCCCTTGGAGGGGGGGGTCCTGGGCGCTCGAGGGAGCGATCCCGGGGGTGCAGACGAAGCCGGTTGTTGTGGGCCCCCTCGTCCCCGCTTAAAGCCGCTTTGCTTTGGCAGCCCCGGTGCTCGCTCCGTGCCAGGCTCGGCAAGAAAAGGGCGCTGGTGCTGCGCCGGGGGGAGCCGGTGTGTCCCCCAATCCCCCCCCCCATTGCCATGTTAATACCCGGCACCGCCGGCCGCTTTTCGCCTCCGCGCTCCGGGGCTCGCACCGCCCGCCGGCTTTCGGCGGGTGATTGCGGGGTGCGCGGGGGCGGCGGGCGCGCCCCGCCCTGCCCCGCCCTGCTCTGCCCCGCCCCGCCCCGCCCCGCCCTGCCCTCCCCTGCCCGCAGCCCAGCCGGGCGAGCGGGAGGCACCAGCAGCGCCGAGGCGAGGCAGCCGGATCCAAAATGCTTCTAGGTGGGTGGAACGCAACTTTCCCTCCCCCGCGGGAGCAGCCGGCCGGAGGTTGCTCAGCCCCCCCCGACCCCCCCCCCCCGGCCCCCCACCGCTCCCCTTAATCCGCGGGAAAGCCGTTTGCGGAGCTCGCTGGGCGCGGAGGGGGGGTAGCGGGAGCCCTGCCTTGCACAGAGACCCTGGGAGCGGGCAGGGCTCTGGGGGCTCGGCCGGCATGGGGAGGGGGTCTGGCGGGGGGCAAGGCTCGCCCCGCTGCTGTCCCGGGGATGTTCCTGCCTGCACGGAGCCAATTCAAGCGTTCCTGCAGGCAGCCGCTGCCTTTTGCCGAGTTACTTGAGCTTGAGAAAATTGCAGTCAATCAAGGTACGAGTTGTTCTTTAAAGAAAAAAAACCCAACCTATCTAATTGTTTCTTATTTTCTGGGGAGCTCTGCTAAGGTTATGGGAGGGGGGGGTGTCTTTTCTCCCCTTTGCAATTTTGACCACAGACTTAACTCTTAGTAGTGAAAAATCGAGGTGGGTTATTTACTGCCAGGGACGAGCTCCAGAACGTGTGGTGCTTGAGGAGTCCAGGCTCAGGAGCGAGGGGCTGGTAACAGACGCGGCATCAAACACAAACATTGATTCACCTGTGTGGTCCCCATCCTGCTCCCATCAGGGCTTCAGCATGCTAAATTACCCTTGTGAGGTTTTCTTCTTTCTAAGCAAATCAGGTTGTTACTGTTCCCTATTGCCATCCTGCCCGAAAACCAATTTAAAGAGCTGTTCTTTTTATTTGCATCAACAAAGCTGTGTACCGTACACCCACAAAATGGTCCCTCGCAGCCCAAGGCACACATGCAGCCTGTTTCTTCGGCTTCTAGCTTGGTAATCCTAATTACTTACGGGATTCAAGCTGAGTTTGACTCACTGCATCTTATTGATTTTTCCCAGGGCTGCAAAAAGAGGAAGAAAAAGGTCACACGCTGACACGGCTTTATTTTGCCCTTGCCGTTCGTTTGGGGGTCAGCTCCGACTTGTGTTTCTGCTGCACCCGCGATGCAAATGTTTGATGCTTTTTGTGTGAAATGAGGCCGGAGGGAGCGACTGGCAGCGCCTTGGCAGAAAAGGCAGGGAAACGCTGGCCGGGTGCGGGGTGGTGGTGCTTTGCTGCTGGCTTTGGCTCGGGGAGCGGAGCGGCAGCAGCAAATGGAGCGCGGCGCTGCTCTCAGACCCGTTTCACGTGCAGATTCGGGGCTGGTAATTTCGGTGGTTTTGTTATTATCGGCATTAACTTTCCAGCAGGCAGCTGGGGAAGGAGCATCGCCCCTGGCTGCTGCCTGCGCTGGGCAGCGATGGGGGTCTGGCGGGTCCCTGCGGGCAGCGGCGCTGGTTCTCCCCATGCATGTACACATGCATGCGGTCTGCACGTACGTGTGAGTGTCTGCAGGTCCACATGCTTACCTGAACTCATTTTCCTCTGGTAAGGTATCGCTGGCGTGTGCTTGTTGGTGCCTGTGGCTGCAGGAGAGCAGCCAGGCCGGGGGAACGGCGGATGTTATTGAGCTGGCACATCTGACGGGGCTTCTCCGAGGTGCTTGCTTTGTTGTAACTGCAGCCTTGCCCGTCAGCTGTCTCCTATGGATCACTTTAATTTTTCTAATAGTTTGAAATACAATCTTTTCTCCATGAGCTGTCTTTCCCTGTATTTCTGGAACATGTAATGCTACTCGGGATATTTATCTGGAATACTTGTCAGGCAAAGCAGTTTTTAAAAAAAACCAAAACCACGCCAAAGCTTGCTTTTAGCCTTGTGGTCTCAAATATGTAGAAAATGTTGTAAAGCCACTAAAGCTTCAACTTTGAACCCGTTCTGCCGGGTGCGGTGCCAGGGGCTCGCTGGCAATCTCTGTGCTGGGGCCAGGGATGCGGGACCGTGGTGCTCTGGGTAGAGAAATGCGTTGGTTGCAAGGTGCTTGCGCGGTGGCTGCTCCCTGCGAGTGTCAAGCATCCTCTTCCTCACCGTGTTTTAAACGTCTCTTCAAAAACAAGTGGGAACTTGGAGTCACCCGGCTTTGCTCTGTGCCACAGCGCAAACCTGCGGTGGGCAGCGCAGGGTGGAACCACGCGTGGGGCCTGATGCTGCTGCGAGTTTGCTGCTGTTAATTGGCTGCTTAATGAGGCTTCCTGTCCTCTCCATGGTTGTGGGGCTAACAGAGAAGGGAGCCTGTCCCCTCTCAACCGCTGGGTTTGGCTTTGGGGCTCCTTCATCAGATGGTGGGACTGAGCTTTCCCTGAGGTTGTTTTGGGTGAATTTCCCTGTAAATGCAGCAGTTGTTTTTGTTGCCAGGGGCTTGCTCTGAGAAATGTCCTGGGGAAAACATCTGTCCCCTGGTTTCAACCACGAGCGACACCCGGGGGGGGCACTGGGGGCTCTGAGCTCCTCCGACAGCCTCAGCCTCCCCTTCGGAGTATTTTTAGACCAAGCTGTCATCTAATCTTGACCTCCAGTATGACGTGGGCTAGAAAATATCACTGCATTTCCAGCATCAAGCTGAGGGTATAACTCACAAAGACCATTTTTAATTATACTTTACCTTGCTGAAATAATGAGTTGCTAACAAGTATTTTGAGCAAACGTGAACTTTGCTGAAGTTTCTGCAGTGACGATGCTCCCAGCAGGCTGCTGGTGGCTGCGCTGCCGGCACCGATGCTTTGATGGTCCGTTCCAACACCCGCCTGATGTCCCGAAGCTCTAATGACTGCAGGGGCTGGGTATTAGCAGATTGCTTTTTTTTTCCCTCTTCTGAACGGGATGTTAGAACGAGTAGGCTGGCTGTTCCCACTCTTCTCTGAAGTGATTATATTAGCACGGCCTGGGTAGGAGTGGCGGAAATTACAATGAAATACTAGCAGTAGGAAATAAAAATCTAATTAAAAAATAATGACAGATGTGTGTCATCTTCCAAACCCTGGGTATGACCAGCCTGGCCCGAGGGCAGCCGTGGTGGGGAGTTACGCACTTCTGCAGCTGTCAGCGCAAATGTGCTCGGGGCTCCCAGAAAATAATGTTGTGAGCAGAAAGCAGGTTGGGGGGAGCAAGGGGCTTTGACCTTCGTAAAGCTTAGGGGGGATATGTAAATGGGGTTTGAAAATCCTCTCAGCCCCCCCCCCCCCCCCCCCCCAGGGCTTACACCCCTGAAGTCTGAGCTGGTGGGATGCCCTGCAAGTGGGGCGATTCCCCTTTTCCCCCCGCCAAGCAAAGCGGGGAGGGACTGGCTGAAGGCCACATGGTTTCACTGCTGGGGGGGGGGGCATTGGGGACAGCCGCGATGTTGTCACATGCGGTGGTTTGGGCCTCACCGCGGTGGTCTGCATGCATCGTTCCAGCAGGTCTGGGATGGTGCCGCTGAGAAGGGATGGCCACTGGCCTGGAGCCTGGCTCTGCCACCGACTGCCAGGTGGCCCCGGCCATGTCACTTACTCTCTCTGAGCCCAGCTGTGTCCTCATGGCTCTTCTCTGCTCTCCGGGGGCTCGGTTCCCTGGGGAAGGGCCAGCCCAGCCCTGGCTGGGCGAGGGAGGCACCTGCCTTCAGGTGCTTCAATAATAGAAGTCATTAATTTTCACTGCTAATGGAGGAAACGCTGCACTATGAAAAATGTGCATTGGCTTAGAGGCAATTCAAAAGGCTGCTAGAGACGGGAGCCCCTTAATTTGTTCCAAATTGGTTATTTCACTGGAACGGTGAGAAAGCATCAATTTGAGTATCTTTTTTCCCTTTTCATTTCTGTCAGTCGCTTCCTGGCTGTAATGAATTGGACTCGGCTGTAATTTTTATGATTTAAACGATGCCCAGATTAAAGGCTGAACTAATCTGGTGCTCCAGTCTCCCCGCTGAGCTTGCCATGTTTTGGAAGGACCCTGACCTCTCCCTCACCACCACCCCAGAGGAGAAGGCGATGGTGGGGAGGGGCAGGGAGGGCTTTGGGGAGCAGAGTCTGGATCGGTGTTTAATGCTCGCTGCCTCGTTTTTCCCACTGCCCCGGGTCAGGTTTAGCCCAGCTCCTTCCCGGGCTCCTCAGGACCTGTTGCAGAGATCAGCAAGGTCTCAGCCAGGCTGCGCCAGCCCCGGTCGGGGCTGGATGGGGGCTCTGCAAGGAGGGCATCGCTAAATGCCCATTTTCAGATCATTAGCTGACACGTGAGGAGAGCTGGGAATTAAAATCCAAGGGGAGGTGCGCTCAATGCTTGTGGACGTGAGGAGGAACAGAGGCTTGATACAGCGAGACCTGTGTCCAGTTTTGCTCCTCCGAAAGCATTTATTATATCATTGGTGCAGGGTTACTGCTCCCTGCAGCTCTTGGGGTGCTGGGTGCTGCCAAGCTGCCTTTCGAGGACCAGGTGCATCAACTGGGAGGGAGCCCAGGGTGGGAGGTTACCTTGTCTCTGCTTCTGCTCTTGCTCCTTGACAAAAGGGCTTTGCCCTTCTCGGCTGCTGCATGGCGGAGAGCAAACTGGCCCTGTCTCTGATCGGAGGAACGTTAGCCCGGAGCTGGGGTCACTGGCAGGGGAGAAATGAGCACTGCTCCCCTCCCCAGCCCAGACAAATAATCCTGTTTGTGGCCATGCCTGGGAGTTTGCAGGGATGTCATCTGAGTTTATTTCAAGGCTTGTTCCCTGCCAGCTCAAGTCATGCAGCAAAAGGTTGTGACAAGGCTGTGCAGGGGAAGGAGGCGTGAGGCAGCGTCCTGCAAGCTGGTAGTGGCTGGGGGAGCGGGGGGCCCCCCGTGTCAGCTACTCGGGGGGCTTCCTTCTCCAGCATGGTCCCATGGTCCACTCTCCATGGCCCACTGCCCACCCAGGCCCCTCTGCAAGGACCTGACTGTGCCCGAGCCAGAGCCCCTGTACCCGCAGCGGTTCTGGAGGGGCCCCCCCGGCAGACAAGGAACAACCCCCGAGTACCCCGGGGATGTGCAGGAGAGCTGGGACACAGCAGGGAAATATTAGGGTCCCCCAGCATATGCCCCATCCCCTTTTCTGAGCCGAGGCACCCATTCTTTCCCGTGACCCTCTGGTCTCTTTGCAGCGATGCTGCGAAACAGCAGATCCCGCAGGAGGAGCGAGCCCTGCCAGGTCTGCCTGGCCAGGCAACAGCCCTGGGGGGGTTGCAGAAGTATTTTTAATTTGTCTGAGCTGACACGGTGTTGAGTGCTCGCTCCCTCACAGAGGGACGGCTCTCTCCTACACAAGACAGCGGCTCCTCGCAGCCTGCCTTCCTCCGCCATGCACAGCAGAGATTAAATTGAACTGTCACCACCTTTGGGTGCGAGGGACGCTGCGGTGGGCAAAGCCGGCGGGGGGGCTGGGTTGCTCCTGTGCGTGCCCCTGCTGCTCCCAGCCCCCCGTTCGTTTTGGGGCCTGGCACAGATGGGGCTTTGGGCGCAGAGGGGGAGCAGGGACCTGCAGAGCAGCGTGCTCCTTCCCTCCCCCCAAAATCCTCCCTGTGCAGAGCTGACACAGCAGCCCTCCTGGGGCAGCGTGCCGGGGCTCTCCCACCCTGTCCCCGTGGGATGGATGGGGAGGAAGAGGAGGAGGGCGGCTGGTGGAGCCGGGCAGGAGAGCCGGTGGGCTGCGAGGGGATGGGGCTCTCCTGGGTTAGCAGCTTCGGGAGCACCAGCAACTCCGCTTCCCTGCTGGAAAAGTGTGAGTCATTCCCCAGAGACTGAGACTGGCTTAAAGCAGCGAAGGAAAACAAAATCTCATAAATATGTTTGGACTCGGGGATTGAATATCTTTTGGGGTAACGGGGCTGGGTTATCAGTCTCTTCCGTTCAGCTTCTTATCGATGCAACGAAAAACCCTGGGGGAAATGCAGCCCCTAGACGTGGGGCTGAAGTGCTGGCGAGCGGTGCCAGGGTCTGGCCCCTCGGCATCCCCGGCAGGGGCTGTGTGCCTTGGGTTTGGTTCGGCCATCGAAGGCGTGGGGCTGAAATGGAAACTGTGGCTCATCGGGCAGCGGCCGCCCTCGTGCCATGCTGATGATAAATGTGCTCGTGCAGACCGGGCACCTGCCCGCCAAGCTCTCTAGGCATGTCATGGGGGAGAAAAATAGCAATGATCGAATCAAACCAAGACTGCTGCTGCTGCATAGGAGTACATAGAAATATTTCCATCTTAGTTCCTTTAGGAAGGACGTCTGCCATCCCACAAGGTCGCAAGGGCAGGGGTGCTCATCAGGGTCAGGGACATGCTGCAATCACTGCCCAAAATCCACGTTAAAGCTGGAGGCTTCCAACAGAAATGTGAAAGGAGGCAATTAAAAGACTCTTTCACGTGAAGCGTTTCAGCTGTTTCCTGTAGCGTCCCCACCACAGGACCCCAGGCAGAGGTGCGCAGGGCAGAAGAGACCAGGGGGTTCAGCTGTGCCCCCCGGCATGAAGCAGGCAGAGCCCCCCCCCCGCTTCCTCCACCACCCCAGTGCCTGCAGGGTTCACCCAGCACACCCTGGTTTTCCCAGCCCTCTCCCCGGGCTCGGTGTGCCTCGGCAGGTACCTGGGGTCTCTACCTGGCCGCTCGGCCCCCGGCAGATGCCTGCGTGTCTGTCCTCATCCCACCCTTGCTCCTGCGAGGCCGCTGTGGTTTGGCATTAATGTGGGCGAGGATGTGAGCTGGGTGGCTGGCAGGGCTGGGGCTGCTCCTGACGGGTTACCGACCCCTCCAGAGCCAGGCATGGTAAATTATGGCCCCCCAGCCCGGGCAGGCAGCTTTCACCTTCCCCGGCTGATGCCTGTCTCCCTGCCCGGCGCTGGGGCAGGGTCTCCTTGCCCCGTGCAGGGGCTGCCGTGTGCCAGGGGCTCTGCAGCAGCGGCTTGCCCATCAGTGAAATGCCCTGCAGAGCAGCCGACCTGCTCCATGTCCCTGGTTTTCTGGCTGTGCTCAGAGAGGAGCCTGGTCCCCGCTGCGATGCCGCGTGCTGCCGCAGTTGGCTTGCCCAGCGGGATTTTGGTGTCCTGCCTGGTCCCCGTTGCTTCTTTTCATGAGAGGTTTTGTTTCTTCGCTGCAGATTTTTCCTGCCTGGCTCCCTTTGGGTTGTGATAATTATAAGTGACTGCGTTTGTATCTGGTGCTGGGGAAAGCAGAGGGGAGGATGGGCAGCGAGTGCTTTTGCCAAATCCACCTGTTTTCCAGGACTTTGCACGGGGCTCATTGGTGCTCCCTGTCCCTCTGCTCTGGGTTTGGGTGCCTCTCCCAACAGTGTGGGGCAGGAGCAGCCTGCGGGATTGGACCAGGCTGCTCCCTTTGGGAACCAGAGGGGAAAAGCAAGCGTGTTCCTCGGTCCTGCCAGTGCATCCCGTCGTAAGGGGCTCGGTGGGGGCCAAGCGCTGCCAGGGCCCGTGGGAAACGGGGTCGACCCCAGCCCGCGGGGCCACCGGCTGCTGCCGCTCCCCGGGCCGGGACCGCTGACCTTTGCAATCCTGCTCCGGATGCTGCGAACCAGGGGATGCGGCAGCCTCCTGCCTGAAAACTGATTAAAAAGGCTAAGTCCTCTTTTCTCGCTTGCATTAGCACAAGAATAAATAGTGCATATTTTCACCCCTAGGAGCCCCGTCTCTGGTTTCACCCAGCTCCTGTTAGCTTTAACCCTGGGCTGAGGTGGCCGGGCAGGAATGTCCCAGGAGCAGGAAGAGCCTCTTGCCCCGGGACATGTGGAGGAGCCTAAAGAGAGGAATTCACTCGGGGGCGCCGAGCCAGCCGGAGCCAGGTACAATGCAGCCCCTAATCCAGGCACATACCGTGGGGCCGCAGCCCCTGTCGAGGCCTGACTGTGCACCGGGTGCAGGTGGAGTGGGGGCCGAGAGCATCCTCCGGCGAGCGGCCGTGGTGTCCGTGCTGTGGGACGGGGAGGGTGTTCCCATCTGGGGCTCCTGTGGATCATCGGTGCTCTTTGGGATTTTAGTGACCTTGGGAGCCTTGTTCGGGGGGAAAGCAAAGGTGGCATAAAATCTGATTTTTGGAAGAAGTTGAGGGGCTCTCAAATTCACCTGCATTTAGTACTAAAAGAAGGGGCTTTGGTGTGAGCGGAGCTCCCGTTCTTCTTAGGGTGCCCCAGCACGAGGGGGCTGGTGGCAGTGCCAGCGCCGGTCCTGCCGCTATGGACAAGGAGCTCGGTCCGAGTCCCGCTGCAGCGTCCCCGCTACGGGGCTCGGACCTGGATTTTGCAAAAGCTCAAGGCCTGCGGGCAGGGCTGGAGAGCTGCTTTGCCCGCAGCTGCCGTGTCGCGGGGCGCTCGGGTCCTGGCTCTACCCAAACCCGAGGAAACCCATCCCGGCTGGCTGCGGCTTGTCCTCGGCCGAGGGACCCGTGGTGGGGGTCCGCGAGCCGGGCACCCTGCGCCCGTCGCCTTTGCCGTCCTCGCACTTCGGCGGGACGCCTCTCGCCGGGGAACCGTGTGTCGGGCGCGGGGCCCAGCTCGGCGCGTTCCCCTGCCCCGGGGGGGGGGGCCGGAGCCCGTCCATCGCCCGGTCGCCGCCTCCAACCGGCCCCGGCGGCCGGACCGCCGCCACGGCGCCTTCCCCGTTCCCGGCCACCGCTAGTGGCCACTGCCGCCGTCGGCTGCCGGGAGCATCGGCGGAGCCAGACAGTCCTCGCAGCAAGATGGCTGCTCCCATGCTCCCGTGAGCACCGGGCGGCAGCCGCAGGCTTTGTTCCCGCAGCCGCCCCGCTCGGGGCCGCGGCAGCGCCGGAGGGGGCGTCCGCCCCCCCCCCCCACCCTGCGCCGAGCGGGGCTGCCGGGGCGGGGGGTGCGCTGCCGGCGCTCCCTGCCTCCCGGCGGGTTCCCTTTTCCTTTTTTTTTTTTTTTTTTTTTTTTTTTTTTGGTCTTTGCATTGTTTGGCTGGGTTTGGTTTTTTAATTAGATTTTTTTTTTTTCCCCCTCTTTAAAAACCAAAATCTGGGAAGTTCATCCCAAAGCCTATGGCAGCCTTTCCATGGTACGTATGTAGGGGGAGGGCGGGTGGGTGGGTGGCCGGGCTGGGTGCCGGGGTCGTGTGCCGCTCTGCTCACCCTCACCCGGGCAGGCGTGAGGTGACCGGCAGCCGTGGGCGACGCGCCCGGTGTGGCGCGAGGGTCAGCGCAGCGGCTCGTCCTCCTGCGCGTAAATCCCGATCCTGCCCAAACTTCCCTGCCGACCGCGCTCCTGCCCCGGCTGCGGGGAGCAGCGGGCTGGTGGGGGTACTGTAGCGTCACCCCCGCTCCCGAGCCGCTTCGTCCCCGCACGTGCTGCCGAGTCCCCGAGGAAACGCAACGCTGCTTTCCCCCGTGGCCAGCAGCGGCCGGGGAGCGACGCGCACGGCGGCAGGGAAGGGTGCCCGGAGCTGGTGCCGGTGCAGAGCAGGCGCTGCGGGAAGTGGTGCCGCAGTACTCTGCTCCATCCCGAGCTCTCCCCAGTCCTGTGCGCCCTAGACGCTAATTGCTGCTCTTTTTCTTTCTTTCCAAGGTAGTGGTTTTTGCTGGAGCAAGCGCTGGGGGCTCTGTGTAGGTGGGGACGAGTTTGGGAGCGAATGGAGTCGGTGATGGGGAGGGAACGGCAGAAACCGCCCCCCCGGGACGGCAGCCGGGGCACGCCAAGCTCGACGCCTGCCCGGCACGGGGATGGGGGCGGTGGGTCCGGGGCAGGCTGAGCCCGTGAACCATGAGCGAGGCTGTCGAAGACGGCAGAGTTGTCCCTGCTGCGCGGGCACCTCCTCCTGTTTCGGGGGCAAGCCCCGAGCCTCACCGGGGCGCGGCAGGGGCACCGGCGCAATCCCAACCCTGGCAGAGCCTGCGTCCCCTGGGAATGTCTGATGGGTGCTGGCAACTGCAGAGGAAAACATTCAGCGAGACAGGTCTGGGCTTTGACTCTCACGTGGCAAGTCTGTCACAGTTTCCTAATTAACGTGCTTCCGAGGAGACGCTGCTCTGGCCGGCACTTGGCGGCTGTGGTGCAGCTCTTGGACCGGCCTGGGGAAGCGGCTGCAGCTTTGTCAGGACCCCCCGGCTGTGGGAATTGTTCCCTGGGCGCTCCCGGCTGCACCGTGCCAAGGTTTGGGACCAGGCGGGAGACCTGCCTCTGGGAAGCAGACCAAACCACATTAAACAGGCTAAGAGCAAGATGCAGAGGGAATCCACACACCCGTTGCAAGCCTTGAAAGCTTTGTGCTCCCTGCGGGCAGGAAGAAACTCCTAGCAGGGCCGTGTCCTGGGGTTTCTCTCCGCTTCCTTGGAAGCGTTTGATGCTGACTGTGGTCAGAGCCAAGTTTTGGACTAGCAAAGTCCTACTCTGACCTGGGCTGGCTGCTCTGGTCCTTCTGTCCCTGTCCCCCTGCCCTCGCAGAGCTGGCTTGCAGCTCCCGGTTTGCTGGAAGAGCACAGGGTGAGAGCTCCCGGGGCTGGAAGCAGAAGGGTAACGCTCTGAAGATGCACACGTGTCTAGTGAACTGGGACAGGGCTGCTGAGGGAGCCGGGACCATGATTCACCTGGACGGCAGCAATGGGAGATACGGGCTCCAAGGGTCCGCACCCTGCTGGCCCCACAACACCCACCTCTGCAGGATGAGGTACTTGGTGCCTGGCTGGCACGCAGGCTGCGGCTGGGCTTGGAGATGCCGGTGCTGCCTGCTCCTCTGCCGGCTCCTTTCTGGGGGCAGGCATGTTTCCTTTCTGGACGGAGAGAGGGTTTCTTGGCCTTTTTACCAAGTTACGCTGGTTTCTGTGATGGAGGAGCAAAGCAGGAGCGCTGCTTCTGTCCAGCGTGGCAGGAGACTTTGGTACATCCACCCTCTTTCAGGAGGAGTTTGATGGGAAGGAGAAGGAGAGGTTCCCCGAAAAGCTGGGCGCAGCCAGAAGAAACTCTTAGAGCTGCGGGAAGACTCACAGCTTGGAGCCGGACCTTGGGGGGACCAGCAAGGTGGCGAGGGAGGACGGGCAGCTGCTCCTGAGCACCCCAGGGAAAGCACAGGGGCTGAGCACGGTTACCCTTTCCCCTCCCGCTGTCAGTAAAGGACGTTCCTCGGTCCTGGGGAGCGTGGCTGGGCGAAGGGAGTCCTGTGGCTGCGGTGCTACCTGGCCGTGGTGCTGGGCAGCTCCACCGCCACCTGGCCAGCATCACCCGGGGCTGCCCGAGGGGAACCCCTGCTCCACGGGAGCGGGTGTTTGCAGCTCTGGGAGTCGGGGTATTGCTCTAACGCCTAAATCATGAGGCTTCCCACTTCTTCCTGAGCGCTGTGGTAACGGCTCTGGTGCTTGGGGGTTTTGTTCTTTAGGAAAATCTCAAGTTGCTCGTGGGTTTCTCAGCAAGTCATACTGACTGACAGTATTCCCTGGCTTGCACTGCTGCTCAATGTCCATTTTCTTTCCTTTTCCCTCTGCATTTCATTTCCCCCCCTTTCCCCACCCTGTGCTGGGTTCCTCCTCCCACTGCCTTTATCAAGGCTCATTTTGGTTTTTCAATCCTTTTCATGGAGGAATGCAAGGATTGTACTGAGTGGGGCTTAAGTACAGGGACGGAATTGAGTGGATGCTTAAATACTTTCACCTACCTGGGTTAAACACATGCGTAAGTGCTTTGCAGACTCAGGCTCCAGTAGATGCTCGGGAGCCCTGGCTGGAAGGGGTCCTGTGCATCAGCTGCTCCCGGGAGGGATGCTGGGCTGGGGTTCTGACTGCGCGGAGCACAGCCCCACTGCCACGGGACACAGCGTGGCTTTGGCAATTTCCCGGGATAGAGACAAGCAATGGAGGAATGAAAACACACACGTGCATGCAAGCACGTGTTTCTGAGCTGGCCTCCAGGTCTTCCTCTTTCAGCTCCAGGTCTCTGGCACTCGCCGTCAGCAGCGGGTGCTGCTCCTCATGGGGCCGAACACTCGTTTTTAGACATTTGGTCCAAAGCCAGCTTTGAACGTGCCACACCTTCCCAGCATCAGCCGCAGCATGGAGGTCTGGTCTGATGGGAAGCGTGCTTTGGTGTCCGTGTGATCACGAGGAGGACTGTGCATGTGTGCCAGTCCCACTGCTGACACTGAGAGCTGCCGGTGACACCGATGAGGCGCTCGGTGGGATCCCCCTGCGCGGTGCCGGGGCTGTCGCACAGCCCTGCTTGCCCGGAGTGCTGCCGCCGCAGCTCTTCATTAGCAGCCAAGAATAAACGATGAGCACAGGCTGAGGTTTGCAGGCCCTAATCCCTTTCCCTTGTGTCTCTTTCATCTCCAGTCGGACCAGGAGAGTTGTAATAGACCTTCTTACTAAATTAAATGTAGAGGCTGCTCCTCCAAGGCACATTTCAGTTCAGCGGTAGTGTTTGATTTCCCAGCCACAGCAATATGGTGCCTCCAGGGAAAAAGCCAGCTGGGGAAACTTCCAATTCCAATAAAAAATGTAAACGCTATTTCAATGAGCACTGGAAGGAAGAATTTACCTGGCTGGAGTTTGACTATGAGAGGAAACTCATGTTTTGCATAGAGTGTCGGCAGGCGCTGGTGAAGAACAAGCACGGTAAAGCGGAGAACGCTTTTACCGTGGGCACGGACAACTTCCAACGCCATGCCCTGCTGCGGCACGTCACCTCCGGCGCGCACCGCCAGGCGCTGGCGGTGAACCGGGAGCAGCTGGCTTTCGAGACCCGCGTCCACGGCCACCCGGAGCTGCGCTCGGTCATCAAGGTGGAGGTCAACCCGGCCAAGGTGGCCGTCCTCACCACTGTCTACTGGATGGCGAAGGAGGAGATCCCAGACGAGAAGTGCTCCTCCCTGCTCGACTTCCAGAAGTTCAACCTGTGCCAGGCGCTGCTGGCCTCCGAGCACAGCGAGTACTACCACCCCAGCAGCGTCAGGGAGATGCAGGTGTGTATGTCGGGCTGGGGGCTCTGCACCCGCGTTTGACGGCTGCTTTGGGGCTGGGTGGTGCCGCGCGGCTGCCTGCCTGTGAAGCTGCCCGCACCCGCCGCGTTCAGCAGGGCGGGTTGGCTTCCCGGCACCCCGTCGAGCGTCGCCAGCGCCCGCTTGGCTTTTCTTCGGGTGCCGCATGTGCGAGCAAGGAGCCTTAAGCACGAGCTCCCATCGCACGGGCCCCGGTGAAACGCGGGGGGGCAAGCGTGTGCGCTGCCTCGCCAGGGCCAGAGTCGTCTTCGCGGCGAGGATCGCTGGATCTTCCCGGCGGTGTGAGCCCGGGAGAGCCGGAGCTGGGTGCCGTGGCGGCAGGCAGAGCAGGCAGGAGGCCGGGCAGGGAGCTGGTGTCCCAGGCAGAGCAGGGGCTGGGGCTGTTGGCTGCTCAGGAGCACTGACAGGCTCTGTGTCAGCGTTGGCTGATGGGCAGACATCTGTCCCCGTCCTTGGACAGGTAAATGCGTCCGGTGGCACCAGGGCACATCCGCGATGTACTTGGGACCACCGGCCCCGTCCACAAAACCAGGCTGCTCCAGGGCGTGCTCTAGTCCCACGGGGGAGCCGGCGGAGCCAGGCAATGCTCCTGTTCTCCAGGAGCTTCAGTGGAGACTGGAAGGTCCTCCACATTGAACATCAACGTGGCACTTTCTTGGTGTCATTCCCTGATTTGACAAAGCAGGAGAAGGCGATGGGCTCCCTCGAAGGAGCCTCGGGCTCGTGGTCACGCGTGTGCTTCCAGACACGCGGGGAGACCGGGAGCATCCTCTCTTGTCTGAGCCTGCCAGGCTGCTTGAAGGATAAAAGCGCAGGAGTTCAATTAGCACACGAGCACTGTGGGTTTTTCCTCTTTTGCCCTAAACTGAGCAATCAGAAAGATCAAGTAGCCGGAGAGTTTAGAAAGGATTTTCTTAATTTTACAAATGCTTCATGCCTGTTAAAATCAAATTAAATTTTTAGTGAGTCTTGGCCATTTGCCAGGCTTTTTAGATCTCTAAAGAGCCTTATTTTTCTGCAGATAGACTAAATCTACTAATTAGATTTCTCAGCCTGAAGTGCTACTCACAGCATTCACCCACACTGAGGAAGTTTTCCTTTCAAACCGGGGTGTTTGCCTGAAATGTGGAAAACTGAGTAAAGAAGGAGAAGATGCTGTAGAGTTTTGCTGCTGCTCCTACCCATGCTGGGCTTGTAAAACACGAGTGTAATTGCTGAAGTTTGAACCAAGGCAGTGGGTTGTCGGTGTCTTGCCTCGCTCCCGGCGCAGGCAGGGTCTTGGGAACCCGGGTGACGGCAGGGTGCGGCGGCTCGGTGCTGCCCCGGTGGTGTTTGGTCCTGCTGAAGCTGTGAGGCTCCAACCCCCGGCTCAGGGCAGGGACCCCCGAGCTCTCTGCAGCTTCGCTCGGTGCTTGGGCTGCAGGCCAGCAGCGGGAGGAGACAGTATATTAGACAGAAAAAAAAAAAATAGTGATTTCCAGCTTGTATGTGTACTTGTATATACAACTTGCTTAAGGGCTTTTCTCCGACTCGGGACCTTGCGCCGCTTCTGGGGAGATCCGAGGGCGGGAGCCTTGCAGCTCGCTTTGCGCCGGGTGCTGTGCATCTCCCGCGTGCTTTTGAAGTTCATTTGTGTTTCTCTTTCCCTCCCCGCCTGCCCTGCGCACCTCCTTTAACTGGCTCAGGCAGCGATCGCCAAAGTCCTGCACAACGAGGACAGGCACAGGATAAAAGCTTCGCCGTTTGTCGGGCTGGTGGTGGACGAGACGGTGGACGTCCTGGAGCACCGCAGCCTTGCCATGTTCACCACCACCGTCTCCCCCTGCAACGGGCAGACCTCCGCCACCTTCCTGGGGAGCTTCGAGCTGCCCGCTGGGGAGGCCTCCACGGTGGCGGGCAAGGTGGGCGAGGTGATGCGCTCCTTCGGCATCCCCACCATGAAGATCACCTGGCTCAGCGCCGACAGCGCCTCGCTGGTGGCCGAGCGGCTGAGCGGGGTGGGGACCGCGCTGACCTCCCTCTGCCCGCTCCTCACGGAGATGCACTGCCTGTCCCACGGGAGCTCCCTGCTGCCGGCCGAGAGCATCGTCAGCATCGAATACCTCCAGAAATACGAGACCACCGTGGATGCCGTGTACAGGCTCTGCTCCAGCTTCAGGGGGGAAAGCAACGGCCTGCAGGAGCTGCGGAGCGTCCTGGACCTCTGTGAGATAGACCTCGGGAGCCCCAAAGCCATCCACTGGACTTCTATTTTCCCAGCCGTGGAAGCCATCGATTCCTCGTGGCCCACGCTGGTGCTGCTGCTGGAGAGCGAGGCAGAGCGGTCGCCCGTGGCCCACGGCCTCTGCGAAGAACTCAAGAAGTTCCAGTTTGTGGCCTTCACCAAGATCCTTCTGGATGTCCTCCCCGTCTTCCAGAAACTCAGCCGCTTCTTCCAGATCGAGGACTTCGACCTCTCCATCCTGAAGCCCATCGTCTCTGCCACGGCCACCACCCTGCAGGCCCAGAAGAGCGCCAGCGGCCAGAACCTCCAGGAGTTCCTCAACGAGATGAACGAGCACCCGCGGGACGACCGGGAGGGCGAGAGCCGCCTCTACTACAAGGGTGTCGAGCTGGCCAACTGCTCCAAGGTCCACCTGAAGCACTTTGAGCGCCTGAAGGAGAGCTACCTGGAGAGCGTGCGGGGCAACCTGCTGGACAGGTTCCCCAGCAGAGTCCTGGAGGCCATCAGCTCCTTCTCGGCCATCTTCAACCCCAAGTGCTACCCCCAGTCTTTGGAGGACATTGGCAGCTACGGGGTCAGCGAGCTGAATTTCCTCCTGCAGGCTTACTCCCGGGTGGTGGTGAGCGAGAGGGCCCTGAGCGATTTCCCCCTCTTCAAGCGGATCGTCTTCAGCCTCAGCCAGCTCTCCTTCAAGGACCTCTGCGTCAAGCTGGTCTACAGCAACTCTGAGATGCACGAGCTCTTCCCGGACTTCGCTGTCCTTGCGGCCATCGCCCTGGCCTTGCCACTGGGCTCGGTCCTTGCCGAGAAGATCAGCCGGGGCAGGGAGCTGCTGAAGCGCGGCCGGTTGCGCTGCACGAAGGACGAGGGGTTCTCTGACCTCATGAAGATCGCCATCGATGGACCGGCCATCAACGAGTTTGACTTTGCGTTGGCCATCGAGCACTACGAGAGCATGAGGGAGTCCGGCTTCATTGTGGCCCAGGTGAAGTGAGCGGCGGCCGGCAAAGGCAGAGCCCTGCGGGCAGGGAGCCGGGTCCTGTGGCCAGCCCTGAGCGCTGGCCTGATGCCACCTTTCCCCATCGCTGGTCACGGCTGGGGCCGGGCAGCTGCCAGTGGATGGCGACCTGCTCTGTGCTGGGAAGAGGAGATGGGATCCTTCACAAAGCCATGCTAGTTGCACGACCACCCCTCCCTCATCCATCTGAATTGGGGCCACCTGAAATCCAAACTGCACGGAGGTTTTTTTCAAGGGTTTGTTGTTATTCTGTTTTAGGGAGATGAAGGCAAATCTTCTCTTGAGCTCAAATGTCACATTGCATTTGCACAATGATACGCAGCAGCTTTTACTTAGTACTCTGCAAAAAATATCTGATTTTTGTTGTTTTGGAGCCTCGAGAATGAATGCAGAAAAGGCAGTGCATCTTTCTAGCTCCATGGCAAACCCTAAAATGCCTGGCGGTGTCTTGTTGGTATTCCTTGCGCACAGCACAAAATTTTTTTAGCAGTGGCATCAAGTCCTGATCATTTCAAGAGCAAGAGATTTAGAGAATGGTATTGTAATCACCGAGGAAATAGTAACTTCTAAATGCATCATTGTGTATATATGTGTATGTGTATATATATATATAAATATATATATAAATATATATATATTAAAAAGGTCTATCTTAATTTTCCTAGTGTTTAAAATACAAAGATATCTAAAAGGACTTTTTTTACAATGACAGAATAAATTATAAGCAGGGGTCCAAAAAATAATAAATAGCGAATTCCTGGTCTTTTCAAAATGGCATCACATACCTACGTTCCCTTTGCACTCTGAGCTCTCTGCAACCAAAGAAAGAGTCTTTTAACACCTGCTTTTGGGACAAGCCTGAGTTGTTTGGCTTGTGTTTTTCCTTTCAAACATTCCCTTTACCCCAAAGCAAGCGAAGCCGTTGGGAGCCCACGGCGGGACGGGGCTTGGGCTCCTCTGCCGCCGGGTCTGGGTGTGTGAGCACGGTGGCCGAGCGGGGCAGTGGTGCTGCGTGGCAGGTCTGGGTGTTATGGGGCTTCTCTGGTTTTAACTTGGAGGGATGTTTTCTTCAGTTCTGTTGGGGTGGGTGAGAAGATCCTTCTGACTGATTTTAATCCGCAATTAAGCCAACGCAGCAGCCTGAAGCATCACGTCAGTTTAATAGCGAGTGCTGGGTCCTCCCGCGGGATTCGGCTCCGCTCCTTCCTTGGGTAAGTTGACTCCGTCCCGCAGATGCAGGGTCCGTGTCTGGCAGGATTTGACCCCGATGTCCATAATGCTGACGATTCCCGTTGGTCCCGTGCGGTTGCCTCCGGCTGGGACTTGTGCTGCAGCAACATGGAAGGGCTGGAGGGGGGGGGGCTTGGGCTCGTTGCTCCCCCTCTTCTGGAGCGAGCAGCCGCTGCCCCTGGCAGAAGGACCTTCCTCCGCCCCAGCCCTGGCTCGCGGAGCCCCTCAGCTCTGGAGAGCAGCCTGGATGGCTGGAGGGGTCGCACAGCCCCGGGAGCAGTACTCGGCCAGCACGGCTGCCTGCCCTGCTGGGGTCCCTCCATTGCTCCGAGGGGCGGTTCGCTGTCTGCCCAACCCAACGGGTACCGTGCCCCCAGACCCCCGTGTCGGATGTGCAGACAGGGTGTTTGGGGGTGCCCGGCAGTGTCTCGTGGGCTCCCACGGGCGTGCTGTGCCCTGTGCCTGCGGTGGAGGCACGGAAAGCCAGGATTTCTGTCCTCGGGGCTGGTGGCAGGTGATGGCCCGGAGTCCATGTCCTTCTGGCTGATCTGTAAGGTGGAGATGCTGGTTTGATGGCAAGAGTATTTGGGTGAAGGCTGCTCGCTCACAAGCATCCCCCGGTTCAGGTTTGTGGTTCTCGGCGTGCCCTTGTCCTGCAAGCTGGTTTTTGCTGCGGGCTGCTTTCTGTCCGAACGGTGCGTGTAGAGGAGGCAGCTGTGGCTGTCGAAAGCTGGAAATAGGAGGATTTAGCAGGGCAGCGCTCACAACGTGCGCTGTCCTCATGTTCCCAGGGAGGCTGGGAACCGGCGTCAGCGCCAGAGCCTGGTGCACAGAGCAGCTCTGCAGCCGCCGGGCAGGGGGGGCCTTGGCCCTTCCTTTCCATCAGGCTCCACTGGAGCTGGGTGGGATTGGAGGGGCTGCGCTCGGCCAAGGCTGGTCCTGCTGCCGGGACTGCTAGGGCCTGGAGCAAACCCAGTGTGCCAGGGTAGCTGCAGCATCACTGTCTCCAGGGCCGACAGGTCTGCTGCACTGCGGTCTGGGTCGGGTTTGCTGGGTCTGGTTGCTCTGGGAGTCCAATGTGGTGCAATCATTCATTACTGGTCCAGACCCTGAGTGGTGCCGGGGCTGCTCCGGTGCTGCAGTCGTGGTGCGGTGTTGTGACGGGGTGTTGCTGCTCTTCTCCTGCCAGCAGCCTTTGGCATGGGGGAGCACACATGTGTTTCCCTGAGAGTCTCCTGGAAATAGCTGGAGTGAATTCAGCCGGTGCTTGGCCAGAGACAAAAGCTTTAAAGCCCTGGGTAAGGAATTTGAGACACCACCAAAATTTGCTAGGAACACCTACCAAACAGGAGGGAGCCAGTCTGCTTCTGTGTGAATAAACAGCTCCTGTCTCCATCTGTCCTGTGCAGACTGCGCCAGATGCTCTCGCGAGGCAGCCGACGTCTGCAGAGATGGGTCCTTGGCAGATTCTCGTGTCAGTGTGAAAACCCACAGCATTGTCCCTGCCGCTTTCAAAGGTGTTTCTTGGAGGTTCACACATACGTAGCGTTAGAACACAGGAGTTGCTCTGATCTGTCTTGCAGGGGACCTGGGAGAAAACCCACTGCAGACGTGCGGTGTAGTCGCTGCGCGCAGCACAAAGAGGTGGTGGGGACCAGCTGGGGATGGCGGCCGGGCAAGGTCCTGGGTGGGCTCAGTTAAATGAAGGACTGAAACGCGTCTTTAAATTCCGAGCGACCCCTCCAAGAGTTACGTGCCTGCGCGACAGAAGCTGGGCAGAGCTTCAAGGCGCTGGGAAGAGGCTGAGCCGACGGTTCCAGGCTGAGCCCCAGGCAGAGGATGCGCAGCACCGCAGCGGTGATGCCGTGTGGTTTGGCGTCTTTCAGTCAGGCCTGGATGCTCAGTTAAGAACGGCTGTGCACCCTCCCTGCGGAGCTGGGGGGCGGGTGGTGGTGTGAAGGGACCCCCCCCAGGCTGCAGCGGCTCAGACCTGACCGTCGCTCAGAAATTTAATTCAGCGGCTTGGCAGGCAGGGTGCCCCACGCAGCAGGAGCGGGCACAGCGACCCACCCCTGCGGTTTCAGCTGGGTGACATGTGCCGAGAGCCCGGCTGGGGCGTGGGGCAGCGCCTGCGGTGCCCTTGGTGCTTGTGCCGGGAGCACGGGGCTCCTGCGCTGCCCTCCTTGCGCCAGCCCTTCAAAATGCTCCACGGAGCCCCGGCACGTCCCGTCCTGGCAGGACCCGTGGGGCTGACGCCGCAATGCCAGAGCAGCCGTGTTTGCTGCAGAGGTAGGGGTCCTCTGCCAAAACGGGGGGAGAAACTAAGGCAGTGCTGTGGCAGGGGATGGTCCTGCTCCAGAGCTGCAGACCGAGCATCTGGGGATGCCATTCACCAGCAAAGCCCACCCTGCTGGTGACCGTGCCCGTCACCTCGGGTAAGGTCGTGTCATTCTATACAGACCTGGGGGCCCTGCCACTCTCCCCAAAGTAAATCCCCTTAATTGAGTGTCTAATTAATACCTAAAAATACAGCCTGCAGCTGCTGCCGGAATCTGCCCTGCAGCAAAGGTAAGGCAGGAGCCGCAGCGGCACAGCCCCGTAACCTTGGGAAGGTGTCCCAAGAGCATCGTGCGGGTGCCCTGTGCCCCGGCGGGGTGCTGCGGCATGCCGGGGCCGCTCGCTCCGCGCCGGGGAGCTCCGCCGGTGCCGGGACTGCGGCTGTGCCCCTCGTCTGCCCTCTCACTGCACGCGGTGGTTATGCTTTGGTGATCATCTGAGGTTCGGGCAAACCACAGCCGATGGTGACTTCGTCCCTGTGCCGCGTGGCTGCTGTCCTGTTTGCCCTCTGTAGCCGGGGGACGGCGAGCCACGCCGGCTGCAGCTCGTCCCTTCCGCAGCGAGCGCTGCCTTTCCTCCTTTTGCCGGCTGCAGGTGTGTGGCCGCTCCTCGCAGGGTGCGTGACCGACGATGATGCTGTTTGAGGCTTTCAGCCCTTTTCCTGCTCTTGTCTACTTCAGTGGCAGAACCAGCAGGGAAAGGTCCTGCCCCATCCACAGGGTCCCATCTCGGCTGGGTTTCTGGGCTCCCTCCTCACAGCCTCTTTTACCCCCGGACTGCAGACCCAGCTCAGAAACATGTTTAATCCACAAATTTGGGCTCAGGGACGTGCCAAAGCAGCTTGGTGTATCGCATCCTTATTGTGTCGGCGGCAGCAGCTGCCACAGGCGGTGGCCATCCCTGGGAGCCCATGTCGTCCCCCCCAGTACCCCCAGGCCATGTGCCCGTCCGGCACAGGAGCTTCTCCCTGGGGAGCAAACCCCTCAGCTGCGGAGCCAGGAGCCAGGCAGCAGGAGTCGGGTTTTGCCAGCGTGGTGGTGTGTGCTGAGCTGCAAACTCCCTTTATTCAGTTACTGATGATGGGGGCAGAGGCGTTCGCCTGCCCTCCTGTTCCTCCCAGTGGTAAGTGTAATACATATTTTTTTCTTAAGGCCAGTTCAGTCAGTGCAAAGTGTACTGACAAAGGCAAGCAGAAAGTCTCGCAATCCAGCCCCAAATGCCTTTGTTGTAACTGCTGCTCTCCGCAGGGTCGCGGCTGCGTGTGTGGGCTGGGGGGGGTCCCCAGGGGCTGGCTCCCCGGGTGCCGGCCCTGCCGTCTCAGATGATTTGATGCAGAAATACTGTTTCATGCCTCAGAAGGTTAATTATGCATCGTTCACCCATTTCTGCTTGCTTTTGCTCCCTCCCTCATCACTGTTGCTATAATTTTATTTATTTATTTTTAAACAGTTTCACAGATTTCCCTTCTGGGCGACTCTGGAATTAACTCGATCAATGCACGCCTGATGAAGCAAAATGTAATTTTTCCCCGGAGTCAGGCCTGACTCAGGGACGGCTCCAGTGCCGCTGAAGAGGCGCCCGCGTGCGCTCTCCCAGAAAGAGGTCGTCGTTGCCCGCAGGGCCCACGCAGCGAGTGCTCGCTGCTCAAATCCAGAAAATCTCTCAAACTTTGAATTTCAGATTTGTATCTCGGCTCCTGCACCAGCCTGGTCTCTGCCAGCGGAGGGTCGGGTGTGGAGCAAAAAGCAGGAGAGCAGCACCGACCCGCTGCCGGACTGGGGTCCTCATCCTGCACAGCTGGTGTCGGGGTGTGGGGGGGCTGGAGGGGGACAAGTGCCTCAGCACTGTCCCAAAGTGGCACCGGTGAGTACGGCTCCCGGTCAATGTTTCTGCTGCGGGAGGACCCAACCCTTCGGGCACTGGCTGCTTTCATCCTCCCACGAGGGACTGGTGCTCTTCTCAGCGCTGGGGCGGGCAGGGGGCTGGGTGCTGCACTGGGGCAGCCTGGCTCCACGACAGCCTTCGAGGTGAAAAAAAGCCCAGAAATCCCCCCCAAAAAGGAAAATTGTCCTTGTCCTTGTTCCAGGCAGAGGGACAGGGCTGCTGAGGTGGGCTGGAGGAGGGAGAAGGCGTGAAGCCGGGCGAGATGCGAATGGGTTTCTTGGACTCACAGCAATTTGAAACCTTTTCTTATTTATTGTATTTTATTCATTTGCTTATTTTAACTTTTCCCCCCTCCTTGCTCTCAGAGCTGTACGTAGGTGCAGGAGCCCAGCCTGGGCCCTCGGTGGGTCAGAGGATGCTTTCCTGGGGGGGATGGATGAGTCCGGGTGGAAAACCGCTGCCCTTGGGCTGCTGAGCGGGGCGAAGCGCTGGGACGGGGAGCGGGCTGGAGAGAGAGCCCCTCTGTCTGGCCTTCCTTTCTTCCCAGGGGTGTTTTCTTTTTAAGCAGAAAATTATTAATAACTCCAGGCTATTTTTAAATCGCACGGCGGAGCTCGTGGTTAGCTTGCGGGGGACGATGGGGAGCAGGCAGCTCTAGTGCAGGAGCCGGTGGGTCGGGGTGAGGGGAGCCCATCTCCAGGGGTTTCCACCCAAAATACCTGTGGAGGGGCAGAGCTGGGGCACCCACGCGGCTTGGATGGTCCCAGGGGCACCCAAAATTTAACACCTTTGCAAAGCCGGGTCGGTGTCCTGGCGGGGGCTGCTCAGCCCTCTGCCCCCCACCTGGTGCTCGCAGGGGTGCTCGGGGCCGGGGTGCTCCTTTGGCTGCTGCCGGCAGCCAAAAAAGCACCGGCCCCATTAAGGAGTACCCCCCATGGTGCTGGCGTAGGAGAGCCTGGGGCTGCGTGGGCTCCCATGGGAGAGCCCAGGGAAGGGGCTGTTTCCCCGGGAGAGGTTTTGAAGCCTTTTGGAGGGCTCGGAGCAAACTCCTGCACATGTCAACACTCTGACGCGAAGACGGCTGCATTCGGCTTTGAACCAGGATGCTGGTTTTGAGCCCGAAAGGCAGAGGGGTGCCCAGGGCCACCCTGGGCTGGGACCTTTCGCTGAGGAGGGTCCGGAGCCCATGGCAGATGGCCCCACGTGCCGTGTCCCCCCGCTGTGAGCAGGGGCCACCAACGCTAACGCTGCTCTTTCCCCTCTGCCTGCCCAGGTCCCTCCGGACACAGCAGCCCCCTCTTAGCGTCGTTGCCTATCCCCGGCCGTCCCCTTCATCCTCCCTTGGACATCAAGCACTTTCTGACCTTCAGGCTCAACGGGACGTCACCGCTCAACCTCTTCCCCAACTTCAACACGGTGAGTCCCAGGGGGTGGGTGGGCATCGGCTGCTGGACCCCTCGCCCCTGCAGCAGTCCCTCTTCTGCACGGCACCGCTTCTCGAACCCCGCCAGGTAATTTCTGGCTTAATTACCGGGGTCTTTGGCTGCTCGATGCTGGTGCAGTGCGCCTGCCTTGCCCTTAGCTCAGGCAGTTTCTGACCAGCCATCACCCTTATATACCAAAATTAAAAAGATGGTTTATTATAACCAAGATCAATTGGATTTTGCTCCGGGAATCAATAGTAATAAAGTAGCTCTGGAGAGCTGTTCATTAGTTGAAAAATAAAGAAAAGGAAAGAAAGAGAGAGAAGGCGTATAAAGATAGAAGGAACCTGGCTGGTGCTGCATGGCTGCAGGTGTTGGGTGAGCCTGGTTGCTGTGGGACTTCTCCCACTGCCCAGTTGGGCTCGGAGTCCCCAACCTTGAACCACCGGACCAAGTGTTGCTTGGGTTGTGCAACTGGACGTGTCTCTCTAGAAACGTTCTGTTATACATCTAAATTGACATGGATATGGCCAAAGACATACGACAGGATCTCGGGCATGAAATGGCCTTTTCTCCGCTCCGTGCCTCTCTCCCCAGGCTGATCTCAGCCTGGCTGGGGTCTCCGTCCACCTGGGCACTGCCCCATGCCTCTTGCTGATGGGGAGGGATGGGGGTCCGCTCCAGGAGCCCCTCTCTTGCCTTGCTTTGGGTCCCTGCCCCGCTGTTTCAGCCGCCTGGGATTCCCCGGGACCTGGCTCCTGGCATCGCTGAGAAGCAGGTTTTGCTCTTGCCGAGGGGCAGTGGTGGTGGGGAGCGGGACCCGGGGCTGCTCCCCCGCTCTCCCCCCACAGAGGCAGGGCAGACATTTCTGCATTTTGTAAATGCCTGGTTGTTATCCCTCATGAGCCTGGAAATGCGACTTTCCTGAGCTCCCTCCCCGCTCGCTTGCCGGCCTTTTGTAAGTGGCTTTGAGATTAAACGTGCTCGGAAGGTGCAAATTATCGCTGAGATCTTCAAAGACGGCCGTAGAAATTAAGTACAGGATTCCTGTTGCTGTTAAATGGGATTCAGACATCTAACTCCTTTAAGCTCTTTTGAAATCCCAGCTCTAGCCTGTCTTTCCCCTGTGCTAACAAGCAGAAACACAGGAGAGGAGGATTTTTTTGATGCCATTAAGGTTGCTGCTCTTTGTCTGGGCTCCTTTTTTTTAGTCGCTGGAGTCAGTTGTTCTGCTTGGCTCCTGCGTGCTCCTACCTTGGCACGTGTTCTCCAGAGTTGTGTTGCTTTAAAAAAAAAATAATAATAATTTGGAAAATGAAACTCTGGCACTTGCTGGAGCCGCACAGCCCCGTCACGCTGCTTCTGTGTTTGGTGGGGAGTCCTCTGCCCCCGAGGATGAGTTGGACACGGGGATGGAGATGCTGGGGGAGGCCGTCCCAGCTGCATGGGCACCTTGAATTAATTGTTCTGACCTCAGACCCGAGTCTGGCGTGTGATGTTAGCCGAGTGAAGCCAGGCCTGATCGTCTGGGGGTGGGAGCTGCCCCTTCGGGATGTGTTTGTGCTGGAGAAGTGGCTGAGGCCGGGGGTGTGAGGGCTCAGCGTCGCACCAGGCAGGCGGCTTTGCCGGGAGCCAGAGCAGAGTCCCCGTCCTCGCAGGACACAGGCTCGAGCATCCCTGCACCCCAGAGCCGGGCTGGCGGCTCCTCTTTTCTCTGCCCAAGTAACGTTGATACCAGGTCAGAGACTCCTCCTGGCAGCTGAGCCTCAGGGGTAATTTGGGAGGAGGGGGGGGCATCAGTCAGGGTATTTTACTTTTTGAGACAGCTGCCTTTCTGAGTTGCTATAAAAAGAAATCCGAGGGTTTGCCTTTGCTTACCCAGCATTGCTGGTGATGCTGTGCAGGATTCGGCCTTGCCCTGCTGAGCAGGAGCTGTTTGCAACTGTTCAGCAGAACACTTTGCACTTTGAGCAGGTCACAAGGCTCTCATGAACCCAGCAGATGTTTTACTCTGGAGCAAGCAAAACCTTTCCAAGCTGAGTTCTCCTGCCACTTAAAGCAACAACAGGGAAAAAAATTCCTAACGCAACACAAAAGGTGCGTTTCATGCTCAAAAGGCCCTTTCCAACTCTTGGGATGTTGCAAATCCCCAGGACCCAGCAGCGCCTTGCAAAACCGCAGCAGGACATGCAATCCAAATTGATGCTGCGTCCCTGTGAATTCCCATTTCTGACCTCGGTGATGGGCAGGCAGCTCAGCGCAGGGATCTCTATTTATATCGGTAGGAACATCCAGGGATAAATAAAGTAATGTGAGTCAATAAGAATTGACTATAAAGCTGAGATCTTTATTCTCCAAGTGCGCGTTGCCCAAAGCCTACCTCTGCTGTCGGGTCAGTTCTGCTGGAAACCCCCAGGAAGAGCCTCAACCCACCCGGCTGCGGGCGCCGGGACGTACCGCCGTGGCACAGACCCTCGCCAGCCCCAGGGGTGAGCCGGGGGTTCTTTTTCACACCTGAAATAGCAGTGAGTGCGTACGTTAGGGAGAAGCTGACGGTGTGTTTGTATTTTCATTCGGAGTGAAGCGCAAGGGCTCTCAGGTGGCATCCAAGCTTCGGATGTGCTCAGTGCTGCACGCTGGATGGAGCCAGGCTGGGCTTCCAGCAAAGCGCCCTGCACGCTGCCGGCACGCCGCGCTCGCCAAGTGCGCTCGCCGGAGCGAAGAGCGGCCGTGGCAAGGGTCGCTCAGCCCCGGGGCGCGCTCCCACGGGGCCGGGCGCCCGAAGGCTTTTCAGGACGCGGTGCTTGCGTTTGCTTTGGGATAGCGGGAGCAGTGATAGGCACCAGCCGCACCAGTCTTGGCCGGGATGCACGGGACTGGGGCGAGGAGCCAGGTTTTGGGTGCGTCGGCCAGCCCGGCCCCGGGGAGCTTGTGGCACCTGCCTGGGGCGGTCGCAGGCAGTGTGGGCACTCCGACAGACACAGCTCATCGCCGTGCCGCGGGGCAGAGCAATGGGGGCTTGGCAAAAGCGTGGGGGGGGTGTAAAGGCCCGGGTTGGTGCCATCGCCTGATGCCCCGGGAGGACGAGGGAGCCCTTTGCTGGGGCCGCTCGGTGCTGCCACCCTGGAGTCGGTGCTCAACCGCAGCCCTGGCGCCGCTGGCAGGTTCGGGTTCACGCCGGGATGGTCCCCGGCCGCTTTTGTGTCCTCGTGCTGGCGTCTCCCTTTCCTCTGCATCCTCCTCCGTGCCCCTGCCCTGCTCCTGCCGTGGTGCTCGGGGGGTGGATGAGCCCGTGGGAGCCGGGCACCGGCACCTGACGCTGCTGGGGTTAGAGCTGTTTTCTTTGCGTGGAAAAGGTGGGTGTTTCTCTTGAAAACAAGTGCCGGCCCCGCTTCTGCCCGCGGACTGGCAGCGTGGGGATGCTGCCTGTAGCACGTCGCAGTGTTTGTCGTCAGGGGTGGAGCAGCATCTTTGCCATCTGTAGCTTCCTCCAGGTCTCCGCCGAACCCCAAATGCCTCTTCATTTATATGCCAGATAAGTGAGTAAAATTTCATAGCAAACAGGCACTTCATTAATCACCTGCTTTTACCATTCCGCTCACTCCTGGAAAGGAATTTGGGGTCTTGATAATGGCTCTGTTGTCCAGGCATGTGCCTCGAAGACTGATGCACCTGTCTCAGCAACGAAATAGCTTTGCAGAGAAATACGATCGCCTGAAAACCCAAGGCTCTACTGACAGCAGCACTCAGATAAGATAATCTTCCTATGCCACAGGGTAGGGGAACAATACTTGCATTATAGATTATAGCCACGCTCAAACAAAGAGGTTATTCTTATTTCCCCCCCCTTAATAAATGCATTTTGTTTAAAACAATTATGGCTTTTCGAACAAGTTTGCTGCCTGGGCTGAGGAATGACGCCGAGCCCTGGGGACAGACAGAAGCGCCAGGGGCTGTCATCAGCCTGCACGCATCTGCCTGCCTGCAGCCCCCGCGCGCTGCCCCGCCAGGAATGGGCTCGTGGAAAGACACAGCTCCTCGAGAAAACCGGAGCTGTTCTGTCCCCGCACGCACGCCTGGTGAGATACCAGCGGCTGCGCGGGCTTGCAAGTCGTCAGCCTTGTAATTCGCTTAGAGCAGGCAAAGTGCACACCTGACCGGGAGCGGGGCAGCTCAGAGTGGCTTTGCGTGGGCACTGTGCTTCGGGCGAGCTGTGCCCGCGGCTGTGGCCACGGCTGTGGCCACCGTTGTCCCTCCTGGCCTGGCCCCTGCGTGGGCTGGGCAGTGTTCCACGGGCAAGCAGCAGGCGTGCGTGGCTCTGCTCGTGCCTTCGGCTTTGCACAGGGATGTTTCAGCTCCCTGACGAAGAGCGTGTGGAGGATTAATGGCCGGTTGCTCGTTTTGATCACCTCTGTCCCTTGTTTTGGTGGTTTCAGCTCCTGCTAAGTCCCTCAGAAAGCTGCCCTGGCATCGGGAGGTCGAGGGCAGCAGCTGGGAGCTCAGACAGAAACCGATAATTTGCCACCCGTGACACCAGTGTCTGTGGTGGGGGGAGAGGGAAGAGGGGGGACGCACAGGGGAGCACGTCAGGGACGGGGAGGACGGGGTCCGCAGTCTGTGCCCCCGCAGCAGCTTCGTCCCCTCTGCCAGAGCACAGCAGGCGTTTGGACCCTGCAGGTTTGGATTTTTCAGGGATGGTTTAAAAAGGACAAGAACAGGCGTCGACACAGCACACATTGCCCTGTGCGGAGGATGCCTCCATGGCAGATGGGGCTTCTCTGCCGCCCCGGCCTCTCGCTCCTTCCAGACACCAGGCACGAGCTCTGCCGGCGTTGGCAGCGGCTCCACGGCGAGCGTGGCGGGTGCAGGGGATCACCGGCTCGCGGTGCCGTGCCGGGGCGGCCGTTGCGGCGTGGCACCCAGCCGCCTTCTGCCTTCCCTCCCCTTCCAGATGGACCCGGTGCAGAAGGCGGTGATCAGCCACACTTTCGGCGTGCCCGCCCCGCTCAAGAAGAAGCAGTTCATCTCCTGCAACATCTGCCACCTGCGCTTCAACTCTGCGGTAAGCGGGGCCGGCGAGCGCGCGGGGCTGGGCGGGCGAGCGGGGCGCACGGGGCCGGTGCTGGAGCATCCCACGACAGGGGCACCACGCGGACGCCCATCGCGCAGGCGGCGGCTCCTTGGAGCTCTGCCCTCCCTCGCTCTGCGGCTGCCCCGGCTGACGTTTCCACCGACACCTCCCTGCCCGTGGCCCAGGTGCTCCTGGGTCTGCCGCGTCTGCTTTGCCGCGCTGGCTCTTTCTGCTCCTCGTCTTTTTGTTCGGTTCTGTTCCCTGCTGCCTTGGTCACGGTGTTTGCGCTTGAGCTGCTTTATCAGCCCGTGCAATTCGTATCTGGTCCTTGGGAGCTGAATATAATCTTCCCTTCCTTGGCTTCCCAGAGCTCTGGTGTGGCGGGTCGGGTTTTTTTCCCCAGCCTTTTATTCTAAGTAAATCAACCACCTTGCAGAAGGTAGGAAGGAAACATTCATTGACTCCTGGGGTAACGAATTGCACACAGCTGATCTTTTGTGGGGAAAACCGATAAAAAGGTTGGAAAGGGAATTCTCGCTCCAAGCCGGCAGGAGAGGGATAGGGGTTTGCAGGCAGCGGGGCTGGGAGCGGAGCAGCAAGAGCCTCCTCCACACGGGCAGTAGCTCGGAGCCCGTCGCCTGGGCTGGCCCCGCTCACGCCGGCACAACTCCGTCCGCTCCTCCGTGCCACTGCTGCGTGGCGTGCAGGGCAGAGGTGGAGACAGGAGCCTCCTGCGCTCAGCCCAGCCCGGGCACACGCATTTCCTATAGAGCTCTGCTAGAGCCTGGGAGCATCCTCTGGCCTCGGCCGTCCCTTCCTGGGGGGAGCGAGGCGGTGCTGAGCCCCTGTACCCACGGGAGGACGGCCGCAAGCGGAGTCTCATCTGCCGGAGCTGCCCGTGCCCTCTGTGTCTGGCGGCGTGGGCTGCCGGGAGCTGCTCTCGGCTCCCCTGGGGCATCTGCACCCACCCAGACACTGCACCCCGGCCAGGCTGGCTCCCAGCTGCATCAGCAGAGCCCAGGGCTGGGTGCTGCTCTGCCAGCAAAAGTCAGCGTTTCTGGGCTTAATTATGCCGCTCTGCAACCAAGCGTCTCGGGGAAAAGCATTGCTTTCCCGTTCCAAGCTGCATCCCGGCTGGAAGCACGGTGCCGGGAGAGTCAGTCCCACCACGCGCTCCCGCTGCCGTCACGGGTACCCCGTGCCGCTCTGCCCGTCCCTGCCCGCGTCCCCCCCGAGGTCACGTCTGCGGGCGAGCGCATACTGGCGCAGACCCTCGCACGCCACTTCTATTTCTGCGCAGAGCGGCAGCCGTGCCGGGTGACCTACTTAGGCTGCAGCCCAGCCCCGTCCCAACCCCGTTATCTGGTGGAAGTTTATTGTATTTGCTAATGAGGCCCCCCGCGCTCGAATGGGCCTTTCGCTTTCCCACGTACCCGGCCGTCGCTGCACAGCCCCGGACGCCATTCCCAGCCTTTGGAGAGCCGCGGGGGGAGGGAAGGGAAGGGAAGGGATGCTTCTTCATACCGAGCATGGGAAGCCTCAGCCGGCCTCTGAGAACGCCGTGCAAATTAATCCGTGCTGCTCAGTGGTACAGTGTCTTAATTCATATTGGCTTTACTGTCCATAAATTGCTAAACTGTAGTTGTTTTGGGGGACAATGTGGCATTGTCCCCGACTGCCGAGGACACAAATGTTCGGGTGATTTTCTTTTATGTATGTTTTTATCAGTTCGGTGCAGGCATGAACCCATCAACGTGCACTTCATTATTCAGCGTTTGCTGGGAGAAAGGAGCCCGTGAATGTAAATTGCATGTTAGATACCCGTTAGGTTACAATGGGAGACGCGTCCTCCCCACCGATGTACTTTTTTATTTTATTTTTACAGCTAGCAATTCATTGTACGTTTCTGAAGTCATAAATTTTGCCTGAAAGCTTCTTTTAAAAGTGACTTGGTGCATTTAATCAGAGCAGGGTCCTTATCTCAGCTGTGCAATGCGGTGATGTCTTAGCAAAGTGATACCTCGGCCTGAATACATTTGTGTGCAGAGCAATCTGGCGGGAGGAGGAAAGCAGCTTTGCGCTACGCCCAGCCAAAAATACCACCTCTGAGGTGGCCCTGGGGATGAATGTCATCAGGGGAGGTGGCTGCACTGGAAACGTGTCCGAGCAGCCGCGCCCTGGGGCTGACCCCTTCACCTATCCTCCCTGTGTCCGGCCGTCTGTCCGGCCGCAGCACCGACGTGGCCGTCCCCGTCTCTCCCTCCCCAGAACCAGGCAGAAGCCCACTACAAGGGCCACAAGCACGCACGGAGGCTGAAAGCCATTGAGGCCATGAAGAACAAGCAGAAGGCAGCGGGGGCTGCGGCGGTGGCCGCCGGCCGGGACAGCGCAGCCGACTTCGCCCCCAGCCCCGAGGGCAGCGGGGAGCCCAGCAGCACAGGTACGTGGGCAGGGGGTGCGGGAGGGTCCCGTGCCGGCAGCCCGTGACACCGGAGTGAGCGACCTGGCCGGTTCCCGGCAGCGCAGCGGCGGTCGTGTTCACAGCAGCTCTGCCGTGGCTGCAGCATCCTGAAGAGCCGGGTTAAATCCTGAACCGCAGCAGCCTCGTGTCTGAGCATCCTGCCACTGTCAGGCTGAGGAGGGCTGCGACTAGTGTGGCGTAAATGCCACCACAAATGCTGATAAATTCGCTTTTGTGCTCCGCTGGCATCCCTGGCGTGCCTGGCTGGGGGCAGCATCGCCGGGAAGGGATGGAAATCCAGCCCGGGAGCCTGGGCAGCTCATGTCCCTGGGGGAACCTGGCCCCCCTGCGTCCCTGCGGTTGCGTGGGGGAAGTGGCGGGTGTTTTCCCTGTGATTTGCTGTCTCTGGGAGACGTTTTGCACGGCTGCAGGAGAGGAAGCAATCCCTGCCCCTGCCCGTGCCCTGATGAGGGCTCGCACATCCCCAGGGCTCTGCCACTGCGCAGGGATGGGGCTGGTACGAGCCAGTTCCCCGGTCCGAGCTGAGGCAGCGCCGGAGCTCACCCGGGCTTTTGTGCTGAGCCCGGCAGCCACAAACCGCAGATAAAAGCGGTAACGGGAGAGACCTTGGGAAAAGCCATCCTCGACAGGGATGAACAAGAGCAGACAGTGCCTGAGATAGTCTTGGGGAGGACGGGGGTGCTCTCTGAAACCCAGACAACCCGTTCAAGCACAGAGAACTTTCCCTTTCTGCCCGTTTCTTCTTTTTTCCCCTTTTCCCCCTTTCCTTTCCCTCCCGCCAGCTGAAGCCAACGGCCTGCAGGAGCCGGAGGGCGAGTGCAGCAGCCTGGGGCTGATGCCCGGCGCCGAGGAATCGCCCGCGGAACTGTCGGGCAGCGTCGCCCCGCTGGGCTCCCCGCCGGCCTCGGAGCTGTCGGAGGGCACCTCGGACGTCACCAGCGTGGCCTCCTCGGCCCCGCAGGCAGCCGAGGTGCAGGCAGCCGAGGCACAGGCAGCGGAGTCGGGCAGCAGCGTCAGCTCGGCAGCTCCCGACAGCGAGAAGGAGGGGAAGAAGAGCAAACAGCACCTGTACTGTCCCACCTGCAAAGTGACCGTCAACTCCCTGTCCCAGCTGGAGGCTCACAACACCGGTAAGGGCATCGCCTGCACGGGGGGACGGGGGAACGGGCCCCTCGCAGCTCCGTCCTGGGATCTGTGCAAAGTCCTGCCGTGCCCCATCACCGAACAGCCTTGCAGGGAAATGGCGAGCGTTAATGAATGTTGCGTTAATTAAAAAAGGCTAAGTAAGGTGGCTTGCAAAGATAAGTGGTGGTGTTTTACCTGTGCTGCAGCTTATGGAGTGAATTTTAGCAAGGTCAAATGCTCTCTTATTGTTCATGTCTCTTAATTAAAGACACTTTCAGATACATTTAATCAAGTGATTGGAGGCTACTTTATATTCCGTTGCAGTTTGGCTTTAAGCTGATAGCAACCTGAGTGCCAGTGCCTCTTTCAGACCCAGGATAATCCTCCCAAAAGCAGCTTGGTGGTTTGGGCTCGTGGTCATTTTGAGAAGCCCCTTGGGAATCTGAGCTTCGGGGCCCAGCAGCAAGCGCTGGCTCATCCATCGGCTGCAGCCGGCAGCCCCTGCGGGGCAGGCAGGCGTCTGGGGCTGGCGAGGGTCCCCCTGCAGCGTGGGGGTGGCTGGAGGGGAGGAAGGGGCAGCCGGACACCCCCCCCCGGGCCTTTACACCCCCCCTACAGCACCAGCTCCCAGCTTGCCCCTTTCTCTGGAGGATGCTAAACAAGGATGGGCACCCCGGTTTTAAAGAGAAGGGCCTTCCCTCCCCCAGTTCAGCAAGAACTGGGAACCAGTTCCCCAGGCACCTGCGGAGGCAGCAGCAGCAACCATGCACAGGGGTCAGCTCAGGACACCGCTGCGGCTTAGCTGCAAATGTGTCCTTTTGCTTTTGTCAGCTCCGGTTACAAATTTAGGAGCTGATTTGGGGAAAAAGAACAAACAAACAAACAAACAAAATGTTTGCAGGCTTGCGCTCCTCCGTGGCTGTCACACGGACTCAGGCTCCTTGCTTAACGCCTTAAAAAATAGAATGAATTAGCGGTGACTTAAATTACTTGCCCACCCCCGCCGCGCTGTGCCCGCAGGGGCAGGACAGAGCGCCCTGTCCCCAGGTGTGCAGGGATTTCGGGTTCCTCCTTCCCTGCCTCCTGTAACCCCGCTGAGCTATTCCTGGCTCTGCGGCCGGATCCTCTCTGACCTTGGGCACAGCTCAGATGCTGCAGCATGGCGGGTGACGCGTGCCCGGCTCTGCAGACTCTGCTAACGCCCGGGGACAGGCGACGGGCTCCAGCACACGCTTAAAATAGCAGTTTCTCCGAAGGTCTGGCACATGGAGAGAGCAGGGGGTCTCTGGGAAGCTGAGCATTTCTGGTCTGCCTGCAAAGCGCAGCTGGCCCCGAGAGCTTGGCAGGGTTTGGGAACAGGCTGCCGCATCCCCGGCAAGAGTCCGGACTCCCAGGCACCTCCCTGTCCCCTCTGCCTCCAAGTGCCGCCGGGCACAGGTTGGTGGGGGGACCAGGGTCCCACGGGAAGGGGGATGTACAGCGCTGTTGGGCGGGTTGCTTGGAGGGTATCCTTCCTGCTGCCGCGGCACGGCACAGGGTTTGTTTGCAAAGTCAGTGTTTGCCGAGTGTCCTCTCTGCCACCCAGGCGCCAAGCACAAGTCAATGCTGGAAGGTCACAGCACCCAGATCCGGCGAGGCCGAGGCAAGCTCCTCTCCCGGGCAGGGCACAAATCCAAGCGGATCGGCAACAAGGGGAGCATCAACATCCAGAACAAGGCGTTTCACTGCCAAGTGTGCGAGATCTACGTGAACTCGGAGACCCAGCTCAAACAGGTGACGATGCCAGGCCTGGCATGTGCCTTTCCCCTGGGAACGCAGGGGCACCGGGCACGGGTGTGCAGACCCCTCTGCACAGGCACCAGGGGCTCGGGGGGTGGGTACCTGATGGTCCCCTCCGAGAAGGTGATGGGCATCCCCCGTGGAACCGAGCCACACGGTGCCGTGGGTCTGCCCTCGCTGTCCCGGCTCCGGGTGATCCAGCTGTTTTCCTCTCCCAGCACATGAGCAGCCGGAGGCACAAAGACAGGCTGGCGGGGAAGCCGCCCAAGCCCAAGTACAGCCCCTATAACAAGCTCCAGAAGAACGCTGCCCTCGCAGTGAGTATTCTCAAGGTATCTGTCTCCCTGCAAATTACCCACCCGGTTTGCTCTCTGAAACGTCGTTTGCCATGTTAGCCATCTCTTGCAGTAGGAGACACAGGAGCTGCTTTTCTTAAAGCTTCAGTTCCCATGATCACATCTAAGCTGCTCCCCTTGGGGAGGGAGGGCTGTAGTGGTGAGAGGAGTTTGAGTCTTTATTCCTGAGAAGGAAAGCACGGGAATAACTTGTACGTCCTCTGGCAGCAGCATTCACAACTGCAGCAGTTGTCATTCTTCCACCGGTTTCACAATTTCTGAAGGGGAGAGCTGTGATGGTTGGGTGCTTGGGGCTGGCACGGCTCAGTTAAACGAAGCCTAAGCGTTTGCTTGCAGAGCACAGAGTTTGGCAGCAAAAGCCATCCCAGGGCACCAGAGGAAAGCATGGATGCGGGGAACAGCCCAGCCACAGCAGGTCTCTGGGCTGGTGTGATGGGGCCGAGGACCTCCCTGGGGAGGTTGTAACGACCGGGGCATCCTTGCGTGCTCTGACCTGGGAGCGGCCAAGCCGAGGGAGCCGGTCTGTGGGATGGAGTGTGTCGGGTCGGGGGCCGTGTTTACCGCGGAGACGTGCCGAGAGCTCAGCTGAAAGTCAGCGTGGGCAGGGGCTGACGCGGGGCTGTCTGTCTGGCCTGGGGAGCTGAGGCTGGGGGCTCTCCCGCGGCCGGCTGCCTCACAGTGTCTCCTCCTCCCTCCCGCAGTCCAAGCTGGCTTTGCAGAAGCATCTCACCAAAACCCTGGCGACCCGCTTCCTGCCGAGCCCGCTCACCGCGGCCACTGTCTGCGCCATGCCTGGCCCCCTCGCCCTGAGACCAGCCGCTGCCACCACCCTCTTCCAAGCCCCGATCCTCGGACCAGCCCTTTTCCGAACGCCACCGGCCCACGTCCGCACCACGCCGGGCCCCATCGTCTTCGCGCCCTACTAGAGCCGCTCGCCTGCCGAGGGTCCGTCTGCTGCAGACCGGGCTGTGCCGTGGGGGCTGCGCGGCGTGGGGCGGCACTCCCGGGCAGGCTGCTCTTCTAGCTGGTGGGAAACCATAGTCATAGACATCAACCCTGGCTTCTCCTTTGCTTTGAGCGGGCTCCTGCTGGGGCGAGATACCCCGGCACAGCCCAGCCAGCCCCGCCGTGCATCCCTGCTGCTCTCCCTGCCTGTGCCGGCCCCGTGCTCAGCAGAGGAGCCCATCATGCAGCTGGGCGGCACACAGGAGAGGACGGTGCCCGAGTCACCCTCCCAGTTAACAGACTGGAAGAAGAGGAGCTGGCTGGTCCCTGGGGGAAGGAGCATCCCTCTAGCTGGCTGGTCCCTGCCAGCCCAGTGGGAAGGGAACTGTGAGGGGAATCTCAGCCCAGCTCGTACTAGGAGAAACGACCCCAGAACAAGCGGAAAGTTGACAGTTCCCCTCTCAGACCGGGCTGGCTGTGCCCTCACCAGCCCTGCACTTGCCTGTGCTGGCCGGGTGTTTCCTTGCTGCCCACCAGCCCCCTACGCCCCACAACCCCTTATGTCCCACCAGCCAAAGAGCCCCCGCCGTGGCGGGCACCGGCCACACTGACCATATCTTCACTCCAAGAGCAATAGCTGAAGCCCAGGGCCGGCGCCTCCTCCCTCCAAAAGCACACTGCCCCTGCCCTGGCCCCCGAGAAGCACACAACTTGGGCCTGCGGCCGGAGACGGGCTCCGCTGCAGCCCAGCGAGGACGGGAGAGCCAGGCCACCCGGTGCGGGCTCTCCAAGGAGGTGACCCTGTGCTCGGCGCCAGCTGTTTGCCTCTGTCCCACCTGCAGGGGACAGCCCTGCCCCTACCTCCCGGGAGATGCTGTGAGGCTAAGTGAATGTCCCTAAAGCACTTTCGGTTCTTCAGTGAAAGGCAATGAAGCTGCTCACCTGTCGGCCAGCTGCCATGCCCGGCCCTCCAACCCCATCCCTGTTAGGAGCTTCCAGGGAGTTACCGATGATTCCCAAAAACAAAGGTGTCCCCAGCAGCCCGGACAATCAGGTATGAAGGAGCAGGCAGCACCCACAGCCTACGCTCGGCGCTCCCCATGTGACGCTCCTGTCGTAGCCTGCAGAAAGCTGGGCCCCGGAGGGACCCTGAAGTCGTAGCTCTGCTTTTCACTGTGCTCAGAAAGCCCAGCGATGACCTGGTCTGAAAACTGTAATCACGGCGCTTCGGGTTCCCAGCGCGCTGCTGTAAATAGAAGTATGCAGGAAAGTTGCAACCCAAATGGACCTTACGCTGGAGTGACAACCCACCCCGATCTATGCAATCCAGGGGGAGCAGCTTGCCCGCCGCATTTGCTGTCTGCGTTTTACTTTGGTGCTCATGCTGTCTGTACAGCCAGGAGTGGTGGTCAGAGCAGAAAAAAACAGTGCAACACTTAGCTCTGTGCAGACGATTCCCTTCCCGTCCCGTGGCCCAGGGTGCTGGCTCAGAGACCTCTGCTGTGGCGTGCTTCCCTCCCAGCCCTTGGGAAGAGGTAGGTCAGTTTATGCACCTGGGAATCCACACGCACAAGCACGTATTCGACATCTTGGCCAGAAGCAATGCCTGGATTTCAGGAGGATTTTGCCCAGCGCGCTCCGCTGATGCTCAGGACAGAGTCCTGGCGATGGGAGGTGAATGGGAACGGGCCAATGGGAAACTCATGCGGCTCAAACGCTTCTGCTTCCCAGAGCTGGCAGAAAGAGCTGGAGCCTCGGGCGAGGGCAGGAAGCCTGCACAGAGGGAGCAGGGCGGCACGGAGCTGTGCACCTGCGTCTGGAGGGCCTGTTTCTCACGCCGCGGGCAGCGCTGACCTGCGGTGCCACTGCTGTGCTCCTGCTGCAGAGGACAGGATTGCGAGGGAGCCCCTGGGTACAGATTCATCTGCTTGGGGCACCTCTCTGCCCTGGGGAGGAGGGAAGTGGAGAGAAGGCACCAGAAGAGCGAGCTTGCATGGAAGGCTGGGCATAGAGACAACCAAAAGGTCTTACAGTGGTGGGAGACCTGGCTCAGAGAGCAGCCAAGGGAAGGAAGGCTCCCAGCAGCAACGGCTTTGTCAGCGACAGGGAAATGGTCCCACAGCCTAGTGGACACATACAGCCTGGACCCCGTGTCCCACAGGCCGGGAGCCTGCGCTGGCTGGGGCCTGCGGGCGACAGGAGGGACACAGCTCCGACAGCGTCACAGTGCCAAGCAGTCCGTGGTCAGCCCGGCTCCAGCCCTCCCCTTGTTCATCTCACTGTGCTCTTCCCCGGGCCGCCTCGCCGGTCACTCCCAGCCCTGGCCACAGCAGAGAAGGGCAGCGTGTCCCCTCCTGCAACGTGCCCACCAGCCTCAGGAGCGTGGGGAGCCAGGAGCAGCCAGCTGTGGCCGTGCTCCAGCCTGCAGAAGCCACCCGGCACCGGTGGGTCGTTCCCCTGCATTTTGTTCTAAAAAAACCTGTGCTGGAGCCAGCAGTGGCTGCTCCTGTCATCCCTCCACCAGTGGAGTCCTAATAATACACTCCTACACTTGGCACTTTAACCCCTTGAAAGCCATTCCTTCTAATAACAATAATACTGCAACGAGCTGCGTAAGAACACACTCCCTCTATCGCATTCCCTGCCTCCAGAAACCCTCCCTGCTCCTGTGCTATCCAAAGCATTTACTGCCTTTGACTTAGCATATGCTGTACTAGGTAGTAGGGCATAGTCCATAGCGCTCAATAATGTGTGCCCCTCTGTAAATAACCTTGGAGTGACGTGAACAGTTTGATTCAAAAAAACAAACCACCCCACAAAAATGGAATAAACAGACTCTAGGGACTTGGCCAGTACCCCTCCTGTAATGTTCATTGTATATTTTTTTGATGTACTATAACTGTTGGGAAAAAAGAAAAAAAAAAAGGAAAATATTTTGATAATTGAATCTCATGGCTTTATTGTGTTACTCGGTAAATAAAAGGAACAAGTATAAACAAGGCAGGGCTTTCTCGGGTTTTTTTGTTGTTTTTTTTTCCTCTCCTAGATCCAGACTAGCTGAAGGGAACACATGTTGCTGGGCAGGACCGGGACACCTTTCCCTTGTCTTGTGGTGGTTTTGAGAGGAGAGTCAGCACCATGACAGATGGGCAGCGAGAGCTGCCACAGCCCTAAGCATCAGGGTGTGCAGGCTAAGTACAGTCCCAGCTTCTGCAAGGTCAAGACCGAGTCCACACTCGAGGAGGGCTGCATTGTGGTGGATGTGGGCACCCTGCCCTCAATAACAACATCTTGCCCTGCCTTCTGCACTATGCATTCACTGGGGCAGGATGACTAACTATTTCTACAGGTAAAGGTGCAGCAAGCACTGCCAGGTAAGGGGCAATCTGCCAGGGAATACTGCAGCACCACAGACCCAGGTGGGGTAGGACAAGGGAGAGGTGCTCTGACAGCAGCTGGGATGGAGGCAGGGCCAGCAAATGGGCTTGTCTCACATGGTCTCAGTAAATATAAAACAGAGCAGCTCAAGAAGGGGGGGAATTGTTTCCTCTGGCCCGGCTGTGCTCAGCCATGGAGCTGATCCCCACCTGCTGGCCAGCCCCATACTGTGCCTCCCCTCTAGCAGCCTACGGCCCTCGGGTCTGCCAGCCTGTGCACAGAGAGCAGAGGGGGTCACTCAGCGAATCCTGGCTTTCCTGTAGCACCTCCAACATCTGCAGGTGCTGGGCAGTGAAAAGAGCCATCCCTGTCCCAGTGCAGGGAGATGGGTCACCTCTCTTGCCCTCAAAGACCATCCCTAGCCCTGGGACACCCGTTCCTTGTGCCACGGTGCTTCCCGCAAGCTTTGTGACACCAAACAGGCTCAGCAGGAGGTATGTGTAAGGGAAATAGGGAAGTGAGGAAGAGGAGGTGGCAACAGAAGGAAAAACAAGGCTCAGCCATCCATGGATCCGCTGCCCTTGTTCTTGCGACTCAAGGGAAAAGCAGACTTGCTTTGTGGCTGCGTCATCTTACTAGCCAGGTAGATGAATGGCTCGATCAGCGTATGCCGGTCAGCCACAGACACCTCCCACAGCTTCACCTTCTCACCCTTGGCCCAGTGCTGGGCTGCGTCATGGTCCACCCGGCGCTGCTCCTGCAGGTCACACTTGTTGCCCAAAACCACGATGGTGACCTGTTCAAAAAAGGGTGAGAAGACTCGCTGAAGGTACCAAATGCAGAGCTGAATGGGGCAGCCTGGCTCTGCGCTGAAGACCCTCAGTGCCAGGCCCAGTCCTGCAGCTAATTCCCCCTCCATGCTAAGGCTTTTTAGAACGCCACATTTCCCAGCGCTCCCTTTTGGCAGCTTCCCCTCCTGTTCGGGTCCATGTATGTCAAACCAGCCCCAAAGTTGGAAGGGCCTGTTGAGCACTGGCACACTCAGAAAGCATCCCAGGACAACAGCTGGTTACAACTGAGTGTTTTATGGAACAGGAGTCCCTGTCGCCACCTTGTAACAAGTAGAGGAAAGGAGTCTTTGGGTGAGAACTTGAACAAGGGGAGCAGATTCCACTCTGCAGCCCCTTTCCCCTAGGATACTCGCCTCTTTCTTGTCTTTGGACTTGTCAATCTCCTTCTTGAGGAGCTCCACTCGCTTGAAGGACTCCTTGCTGTCAGTGCTGTAGACCAGCACGTAGCCGTCCGTGCAGGAGAAGCAGTGCTTGGGAAGCTCCAGGCCGTCCCGCAGGCCCCGCGTGTCGTAGAAGCGCACCTGCTCGCGCACCCCCCGGTCTGTCTCAATGGAGCCCACGTAAATGTCCTCCTGGGTCTCGATCATCTCGGATCCTGCCAGAGAGGTGGGCAGGGGAGACGTGGGGACCCTGGCACAACCGGGAGAACTGTCCTGCCAGGTAGCCTGGGGCAGGACAGCGAATCTTTCCTCCTCCCACTGCCTGCATGTTTAGGGGCTCTCCAGGCACAGCCTTGCCCAACGGGGCCAGGCTTTGTCCACCTGCAGCACAGGGCCGCCTGGCACCCAGCGGAGCTGCCGGGCGGGCCCCTGCCAGGTTCCTTCCCCGTCGTCGTCCCCCCCTCCCCCAGACTCACCAACCACATGGTTCCCGTACAGAAGCTGCTCCAGGATAGACGTTTTCCCGACGGAGGCCTGGCCGCACACAACCACCTTGCAGCTCTTCCCCATGCCGCCTCACCGAGGGCCGCCGGAGGAACCCGCCTGCCAAACGCGGCCGATCAGGGGAGGGCCGGGGGGGGCTGCCAGCGCTGCTCGCACCCACGGCCCCGGCCGGGCGGGGACAAGAAGGGCCCGAGGGGACGCGGGAGGCCCGGCCCGCAGCCGCCGGCGGTCGGGGGCGGGACGGGGGACGATGACACCCGGCTGTGCCCACAGCCGGCCCGGGGCGAAGCGGCCCGAGAGCGGCCTGCGGGACCGGCGGGGCCTCACCTGAGCGGCGGCGGAAGGGGCGAGGCGAGGCCCAGCGGGCCCACAGCGCCCCCTAGCGGGTAGGCGGACCGGGGCCTTGCCGGGCCGCCCGGGCCGCCGTGACAGCGGGTGAGGGCCCCCGGTACCCGGTACCCGCCGGTCTAGCCCCGGTCCCGTCGCCGGCCTCCCCATGGCGGGCGGACCCCGCGGCCGCCCCGCCCCAACGCCGCTCTATGCCGGCCCGCGCTCCGCCGCCGTTGTCCGCGGAAGCCCCGCCCCTTCCGGCGCCGTGCCCGCCCCCCGCCCCGCCCCACCGTCCGTCCCCAGCCCGGCCCGGCGGTAAGATGGCGGCGGCGGCCGAGTGCGATGTGGTCATGGCGGCGCCCGAGGGACTCGGCGAGCCCGAGAGCGAGGAGACGCGGAGGTAGGGCGGCTGCCCCGGGCCGGCCTCGCCCTGCCGGGCAGGGGAAGGGGACGGCCGGTATCCCCTCCCGGCGGGCGGGGCGCGGCCCGGCCGTGGCCCGGCGGGCGGGTAAGGCTGAGGGAGCCGGGGGCGGCCCTGGGCTTGCGGGGGCGGGAGGGGGCCTGGGCCGTGGCGGGGGGGCCTCGGTGCGGGGGAGCCGCAGGTGCTCGGCCGGCCCCGCTCCGCGGGGGGGGGGGGGCGGGGAGGGTTCAGGGCCGGGGGGCCGTTGAACGGGCAGGGTCCCTCCGGCGTCCCCCGCGGGGCCGCGGGCGGGCTGTGGGAGCTCGGGGCGGGGGCGGGGGGGGGGCAGCGCCGGCGGACCGCGAGCAGCGGGGCTCGGGTGGGCGCCGGCAGCTCCTGGCCTCGGGGGCGGCGGGCAAGGCAGGGTGCGCTCCCGGGGGGGGCTTCGGCAGGTCCCTGCCCGGGGGGGCGGGGGGCAAAGGCCTTTCTCCCAGCCGGGCCTCGTCCCGCGGGGAAACGCCGGCTGCTCCCCGCCGGGGCTTCGCAGCGAGGGCCCGCAGTCCCACCCGGGGCTGCGTTCGCTGCCGGGTGACGCTTTATTTTGGGATGCCCTGGCTGCACGTCCCGTGCGAGGCCTCATGGCCTCCGTGTGTACCAGGATTAGAACGCACACCCTGTAGTGGAGTCGGGCTGTCTTCGGTCAACTGGAGTTTGAGTGCCCTAGAAATAGAAATAACGTCCTTTCTGTCTCGAGGCTGCATGGGCTGGTGTCTGAAGAGCGGTTTCTCCCATCACTGAGGACGAGGAGGAAAGTATTAAACTGTGGTGTAGAAGGGAAGCTTCAAGCTCGTAGGTTTGAGTGCTCTTCGCTTCTTCATCGTACCCAATTGCCTTTTTGCTGGTACCATTTGAAACCTGCATGCAGCAATTTTTACTCTGTCCTGCCTTGGATAATGGGATGAATGTCAGTTGCAGGCATGTGTTTGGGCAGAGTCCTGCTCTGAAAAGGTTACCGTAATTCAAGAGCCTCTTCAAGTTCCAGTAGCTGTTTTATTTCTAAAGCGATCTGCTGCACCTTGCCCAGGGGAGTAGACAGTGTTGCCTGAGGCTGGGGGTGGTAGGAATCCCAGCCTTTCTTGCACATTTTCTTCTCAAGAGCAAGTGAGCTGGTTCCCAGCAGCAGCCAAGCATTGCAGTCTCTGCAGGCAGTGAGATGGGAAGGTCCGATGTCTAGGAAATTCTGCTGGTTCTGCAGCATCTAACGCTGGCAGCTGCTTATCTCCTGGGGAACTGGGGAGGAGAGGACTATTTCTGTAGAAGGTGAGGCAATTGCTCTAGGAAATTATTCAGTGGATGGAATTAAAAGGAGGAAACAAAACTGAAAGTAGCCTCTGAGGAATGGTATTTTCAAAATAATATTGATGGCCTGGGGTGTTTTGTGCTGCTTGTTTACTGTCAGAAATTGAAGGCTTAAGGAGCTGTGCTGGGAAGGAGCTGGCTTCCTGGTGATGTCATTCTAAGGAGTTAAATTAGATGATGTTGCTGAAGAGGCACCTGGATGTTGTGCATAGAATTCTGACAAATTGCATGGCCTGTAAAGCTGGGAAAGCCCTGTTTATGGGTAAGTCATTCCTTCCCCCAGGCTAATTAAATGTGTTTGAAATCTTAAAAATATCCAACTGTAAAAGCGGTGCTGAAGGCACAGTCATCTTCTGATAGTGACCTCTAATGTTACCCTTCCTTCCTACTTCCCAAGTTTCGTGGCAGAAGCGATGGGTGCAGGAAACCGGTCATGAATAGTATGATCTTCTTGGGAAAGGCTGAGCAGGTGCAGAAATAGAAGAATTCGTAGGCAGTGTTTGGCCCTCGCTCTGCTCTGAGTGGAAGGTTTAGCTGTGAAGAACAGACGCCGTCTCATGCATCTGGGTTTTTCTTGGTGTCAAAAGGCCAATGCCCTAGTTTGTAGTCGTTAGCATGCAGTGCTTTTGTTAGGTGCTTTCACGTTTCCTTTTTTGTTGTTGTTGGGATATTACTCCTTTATCCTGCTAAAAGAGAAATGCGTAGGTAGGAGATGATTATTGTACTTCCAGTTATTCTTTTTGGTTGCTCAGAAAGTGCAGGCCTTACATGCTCATGCCTTTCTGCCAGCCTGGACAGATTTTCTTGGGGTCCTGTGTGTTAACCTTTTCTCTACTTTGGCCCTTCCTGGCTTGCATCAGTTGCTTAGCTTCTGTGGCTTAGCTGATCCAGTGTAAATTAGGGTGATAGTCACTGTGTTAGGGACAGTAGTTGGAGGCTTAATTAGGTATCTAATGTTTGTAGAACATCTTGAACCATGAAGGGGCTATGCAGGCACTCCACGCTAATGGGCATGAACAGACATACACTTGAATCTGATTTAGTACAGCCTTTATGATGTGTCTGTGCTAGCTTCTATAAAAAAAAACAGCAACAATAAGTAAAAACCTTTTTTGAATCACTGCTGTAAGTCAGCATCAAGAGTTTCCATGTTCTGTACTTCTGTTTAGGACTTACAGTACAACAGGATACAGATACTTTGCTTGAGGACTCACCTTTGTCTAAACACATAATTCTGTTCTCTGTGGCTTAATAAAAATTAGGAAATTAGCAAAAGTGGAGATCTGTATTTCAGAATGATTGTAACTAATGCACTGAAACAGGAGAAAACATGCCAAATGGCTCACTCACAGGTTGTTTAAGGGACAAGAGTAGTGTGTGGTCACAGGATAATTATTGTCTGCTGCTGCATAAATTGTGGGGGTCCTTATGGAAAAGGGTTGATGTAATTGCATTAATTTTATCTGCTGGGTACTGGTGCTGTTACTGCCAGCTCCTCTGCTGGGCAGCAGCTGAAGAGGGGTTGAATTGTGGTGCAGTGTCAGGGACTGGTTCACCTGCAAAAAGTCAGTGTTTTTAATTAATTTTAACGGTTTCTAACCTATGGGGACAGTTTTTTCCTGGGCCCAGCTTGGGTCACTGGAGTTTTGCCAGGGAGAATTTCCTTGTCATCTCTATGGCAGCTCTAGATTCTGTCTGATGTGCATGCTGAAGGCTGGATCTTTCTCCTCATTCTTCAGCACTGGAGGATGCAGAAGCCTCTTAAAAAGAAGTATCTCAAATTGTTCAGAAAATACCATTATGAAATGATCTGCCCAGACTGTTGGTTTTACAGTGCTTTTGCTGCAGACTTCAGATGTACTGATGCCTCAGTAAGAAATCATAGTTAACCTTAGTAAAGCAATAAATGTGAAACTTGCCACACAAAGGAAATTGTGCAGAAGTCAAGAAGGTTTCACACCTTGCCTGACTTTGGGTCACTAATTAGTTTGACAGATGTTGCCTGGAGGTTGTCAGGTGTTGGTGAGTAGCAAGAGTCTTTCCACTCCTTTCATGCTATTTTGCATGAAATGAGTTGCATCTTGGTCAGGCTCCTTGTGAATAAATGTTGTTACTTGACTGTGTTCACAGAGAGCGGGGGGGTTGAGTCAGCTGTAGGGGCACCGTTGGGAAGGTTCCACTATTCCTGTTCTACTTGTAAATGGGCACTTGAGTTTCCCAGGCTGTAAATCCAGCCTATTTTACTAATATGTAATTACTTTATGATCTTAAGATAATACAAAGAGCAGCAGAAGCTGCTTGCATAGTTGTTTGCTCTCCCATAAATTTGCAGACTATTTGAATACTCTGAATTATGTAGTTGCTTTATATAGTATGAAAAGATGGTCAGTACCTGCTGTTCCAGCCTGTTTCTTTAACATGAGACATGATTTTTTAGGGTGAATCATGTTGTAGATGCAGTTCTTTTACCATGTAATTCTTCCAGCTGGCTAGCTTCCTTCATTTAGGCCTCTCTGGAAAAAAAGCAATCTCTAGCTGATTCTAGACCCTTCCGTGGGTTTTCACGACAGCTATGATGTGACCCTGCCAGAAATGATCATGCCATTGCTATGAATTAGGTTAATACTGAGCTCTGTGAGTGAGGTGTGTTACATAACTGTGCAATTAAAGTTCGGGGATTGTCTGTCTGTTTTCACTTGCAGCTGCAGGGAGAGGTTTGGTTCATTTCTTTAATTTCTTGTGGCATATTTTGTTTTTTGCAGCTCTTGGTCTTCCATGTTTGAGTTTGTCCTCGGGTATTGGGAATGTTCTGGCTCTGTGTAGAGGATAGTGTGGGGGTTTTGTGCGCCTTCTCTGGAGTAAACACCAGTTACATTGCAGTTGTCTGCTCTTGTGAGAGACTTGAGGCAGACCTTTGCTTTTATATTTCAGCTGGTGAGTCTTTAGACTATCTATGCAGATATTTACATGTACAGACTCAAGATTTCCCTGTTTTGGGGCATGCTGTGAGTAAATGTCATTTTCGTTTCTGTATTGCAGCTAGTAGTAAACCCACTCCTTGTTCAGTGGGGGGTGCTGGTGTGCAGATAAATGTGTTGCGTGGTGTACTGTTCTGCTCTGTGTTCAGTTTGGTCTCTACTGCAATAGGGTCAGCATGATGATGTCTAGCTGCAGAGGGTGATCGCAGTATACGTTATGTATGATTTTATGTTGTTTTCTGCACCAGAGACAGAAAACACAAATGCTACTGATGGGAGATTATATATATTACCTTTGCTCTAAATCATCACTCGGAGCATAAAACCTAACCTGGACAAAGGGTCTCTAAAGTGTACAGGGAAGATACCCTGTATAGCTCTGTGGCCCACATAGTGTTTGGCTTCTCTTCCAAGTCCTGAAAGAAGGGAGAGGAGAGTATTGTATGTCCAGTGGCAAATATGACAGCTAATTTTAAGCTCTAGACATCTGCCTGCTGTAAACTGTATTGAGATCACCAAACTTATTTTACCCCAACAGCTGAGTAACATACGACAGCTGAGAATCTGGACTGGATTTCAACTAAAAAAAAAATGCCAGATAAAGGCACTGTATCCTATTAAAGAAAAATTCTCTGCAAGAATTGCTTAGAAAAGGCAGGTGTGCTCCTTTTGTTAGAGCATCCCCAAAAAGATTGCTTGGCCAGGACAGGATTTTGGAGCCTTCCTTAAATCCTAGATATTTTAGGGGTTTTGTCACTGTTTCGTAATGGTGGCAGGAAATGAAGTAGGAGTGAGAGTCAAGAGGGCTGAGAGAGAGCAAGTCTGCCACCTGCTTAAATGCTGAATTTCTGTAGGTGGGTAGTATTGCTTTGAGCACGTACCTGTGTGCACGGGCTTGGTGCTAGCACATCTAGACCTAGGAGATGCTGTTTGTACAGATCCCCCAAGTTTTCGACGACTTAGAAAATCAGGTGTGTTGCGAGATAGGTCTGTGTACATCTCGTTAGGAGCTGGCGTAGGAAGGGTGGAAGCCATGATCGGTGCTCGAGTGGGGGCAGTGTGTGGAAGCTCTGAGGAGGAGGCAGAAGTTGTTAGGCAAACGTGGGATTGTGTCACTGGTGCGCGGGATGGCTGCTTCTCATAGCTCTTCTGGGAACGAGCAGGGGCTGAGCTTTCAGCGGGGCATGGGGAATAGAAGGAGCCTTGTGATGGTTCCTTCTCCCACCAGGCAGGCAGCGAGCTCCTCGCAGTGTGTCCCCTGAGCCCCTGGCTGTGCGAGGGGAGCATCAGAACACGCGGCTGCTGCTTGTCTTGGTGGCAGGTCCTCTAGGGTGACCAGGGCCAGAGCATCTGAAGAATTGGGGGTCCTGACAAATGTTATAAAAGGGGGGGGGGGGAAATGACTAGCTTGCAGGGAGAGAGTTACTCCAAACAGTTCCCTCCTTGTGAGCCCTTGGTACATGCAAGCAATGAAAGACAAGCTTCTTCCTGAGATCCTTGGTGCAACTCTTCCCTGTCTTCTGTGTCTAGTGTGGAGAGACCCTGAGAAGACACTAACCTCCCCTCACAAAGCAATCTATTCAGCCTGGATCATATTTTTAGCAAAGCACGATTCTTCTTCAGTTTCAAAAGTAGCAAGTGGGGAATGCAGCCTACATCAGTGTGAGATGCAGAATGATCTCATTCAGGCTGCAGCATCTGTTTGGATTGAAACAATTAGCAGTGATATCAGGAGATCTGCATTTTTTCTTGTTATAGCCAGAGACCATGGTAAACAAGAACTGTTTTCTCTGTGTGCTTTCTATGTCAGTGGAGCACAACTGAGGAGAGATGCTTCTGTTCTGTGTCTAGGAACTCAGACCACAAGCCTTGCATTTCCAGCAACTGTCTTTGTGCTTTGGAAGGCGTTTGCTTTTTCTTTCACAATCTTTTGTCATCATTAAGCTTTAAGCCATGTGAGCAATAGAAATACCTGTGTACTTCCTTTCTGCTAGTGTTATCTGAGGTGCTGTGACTTGTTGATATATCAATCTGTTAAAGTAAACGCTTAAAAGGAAAATAGACCAATGAAAAAGAGTAGAAAACAGTAATTCTTGTGTCTGTGTGTTTTCTCTAGCATCTCGGAATACTGGGTGCTTTGTGAAAGTTGGTTTTGCCATGTATCTGTTTTCTTTCTCCTATTTTCCCAACTCTTCCCAGCAGTTTGTTGGCAGACAGGATGCTCTGGCACCCAGCCCTTTAGCTGTATCTATTAGACGATGCTTCCTTATAATGTGACAGGTAAAATTGCTAAAAGACTTGTGAATCAGGGACTGGTATGCTAAGCAGGTTACGATGGTACCTCAGATGAGTTCTGCCTTTCATACTGTTCACCCTTTTCTTTAGACTGTACAACAGAGAGCTTCTGAGGGAAGGAACTTTAATAGGGTCTGTGATTTTCTTTTCCATTTATGATTACAGAAACAAGAGAATAAAGTTTTGGTTAAACTGCTTACTGCCAAGGTTCCGGAAGTGCAGAATTACTGATAAGTTTTTCCACTGCATTTTGAATGTTTGATCTGTAATATTCAAAAAATGTGGTTGGACACATTTTTAATCATGCAAAGCATGAGTCCTGCCACTTGTGATATAGAGCCATCCAACAGGCACGTAATCATTTCTAGATCTTGTGGCCTTAGGGAGGGAGGAGCATGGAGGGGTGCTGTACTGCTTGCTGTTCAGGGTCTGGCAGTGTGCTGGCTTCTAAGGAAGAGCAAGGCTGTGGGACAAGCACCTTCCTTGGGTGAGATGGGGTAAGGCTGGGGTGGAGGAGGTAATGGCAGTTTCCCATATCAGATGGTAGAGTTCATCGTTTGCTGGAATAGGAGTGGGTGCAGCAGGGATGAACTGAACCCAGGAGCTGTGACAAGACCCTTCCAAGGCAGTGGGGTGCGTGTGCTAACCCGTTTCTTTGTCACCCTGTTATTTATTCATCTTATTTTAAATAAATACATCAGTGTGGTTGTGTGTTCTTTCTGTTGCTTGGCTTCAGCAGAATTACAGCAGGGCTGCATCTGGTCCATTGCTGGAGCGTAGCTGATAGCAAAAGTTAAAAATGAAAGTGAAGAGCATGCACTTCAACTGTGGCCTTCGGGCCCTCGGTGTGGCAGCTCCCTGTGTCTATTGTTTTGCCAGCTGGCAGAACTGAGATGGCTCAGTGAAAACAACCCTTTGCATGAGGCAGTTGTGTGGGAATGGCCAATGGCAAGCCTGAATGAGGTTAAAAACATGTGAACTTGTTTCAACACAATTCCCTTTGTTCTTTTTCTAGTAGGCTTGCTGAACATTGCTCTCGTTCACTGGTGGGGTCCCTCCTCCTCGCTTCAGCTCCTGCGCTGCCTTTGCCGAGATGTGGCCTGGGACTGCCGGGGTCTCTGGCAGTGCTCCCCCCTTGGCGAGGACGCTGCAGCTTGAGCGCAGTCTGTCCTGGGTTGGCAGCTTTGTATGGAGGGCAGCTTCCAGTAGATAAATGCATTCCTTGCATAAGGATCTGATGTCTAGGTACTTCCAAAATAAAAATGCTAAGCGGTTGTCAACTCTTACCGAGTCTGCTCTGCACCCGCAGGTCTTGGATTTGGCAGCTTACTAAAATGCAGGACTAGTCAGCAGTCTTCCCTTCAGTTTTTATTTTGTATACTGAAAGAGGCTTCTCACAGCAGCACATTCTAACAGTACGTCCTCTATAGTAAGAGCACCTTTTCCACACTTTGTATGTGTTGTAGCTACAGCCTTAAGTGAAGACAGTCAACTTCTATCCTGCTAGGTTTATTAAGAATGTGATTTGTGAAAGACAAAATTCTTTGCTTCCTCTGGGCAAAACCCAGTCCTGTAACACGCCCGAAGTTGCATCTAATTTTTGAGAATTTTTTAAGGTGTACAGAAATGAATCGCTTGCATAATACTTTCTGCAATAGATAAGCCTAAATTTTGAAATGTGAACATTATCTCTGTGTTTATAGTACCTGGTAGACTGAAGACTGGCTCTGACTCAGGCCTTTGACTGTTACAGTAGTGTTGCCAGATGCAGAAATAAAGCTCCTCAGCCCCAAGAGCAATTGAACAGCCCATGTGTACTCTGGAATTGGGTGGAGATATTTGTATGTGAAAGGTCCTGTGACTCTTCACTCTCTAGTCCTGTGTTCTCTGATTTGGCTTGCTTTTATTTACCTTGGGTTTCCCTGTAAGTAGCTTTCCTGCAGCAAGTGGTGCAAAGACACACCTTTGCTTCTGGATCCTTCTTTCAAGAAAACACTGAAGCACAGCCTGGAAGTGACCTATGTTTGAGCCCACAAGTGCAACTCTGCTCTGGCAGACTGGGGGATCACCCAGCTGTTTTTGAAGCAGCTTGGCTTCTGCTTCATTCCTCAGCAAAGGCTTTGTTCAGATCAGCTGGTAGTCATCCAAGAGGAATATGATGACCTGTAATAATCAACTTCACCTGTACTGCTTGTGATACAGTCATTTCCCCTGTGCAGGTGATCCCTGTGGCTGGGCAGCTCTAGCAGATGATTGCTAGTTGTTGAAGGAGAGAGTAGCTGGGGCTTGTAGATATGCTGGCCATGTCCCTGGTGGGACATGAAGGGTGGAGTCTGAGCTGGTCTTTGTTCCAATGGTCAGAATTTGTCTTTGTGTGGGGCCAGAGTTCTGGTTGTGCCAGCACTTTGGAGAGCAGACAAACAGTGTCTGTCTCTCTGGCTACAGCAGTGATGTCCCAAAAGCACGATGCAAGTCTTGACTGCTGTATCTTAAGAGTGGGCTGATGCTTCTTTTGAGTTGGCCTCATAGTTTTTATGTGTTAAAACAGTCTAGAAGGGGAAGCAAATGAACTAAATCACTGCATTTAATTCAGTGAAGCTGAATTAAACTTAACACAATGGTACAAGTTCCCTCTCAGACTGTTTATCTAAAAGGGTGAAGGTAGATGGGAGAAGAAAGAGAAGGGTTTAATTTCCTTCAGGCGAAACTTTGTTTTCAAGAGTTTAAGGGATGCTGCTCTAAACCATATGTTGTGTGTTTTTAAAAGTCCTAAACTGTCTCTGCAAATGCTTGCTCTTGAGTGTGAGGACTATTTCTGGACCTGTTGCCAAGGCAGTGCCTAGCTTCTACTTGAGGCTTACACCCTTATTTCTCTTAGATTTAGCTGTCTTGTGAATGTAGAAATTGTTCTTGGCCCTGTTTCTTAAGTATGTGGGACTACTTCTGAAAGATAGACAGTACTCTGTTTCTTGACTTCAGTGACTGCTGAGGTTATGCAGCACCTCACGGGAGTAGGCTAGTGTGATTAACCATGTACAACAGAGTTTTGCTGGACTCTTAAGAAGCCAGTGCTTCTGAGACTGAAGGGAGGGTAGTACTCAAAGGTGGCTTTAGTCTGCTATTGCATTCCAGTAATACTCGGCTAGGTAATATCCCTGAGTATCCCTGTTCATGGCCCTGGTAAAGTGATGAAGTATCTGAGAGGCAGGAGGACATGAGTCGTGCTGTTTTCTTATGGACAGTATATACAGAGGAATTCTCACAGCAACTAGCTAGAAGCGCTTAAGAGCACCAAAGAGTTGTACTGAGGTTGCTTGGGGATCACGTGCTTGGTCATGGTCAGAATCTGTTCTGGTGCTCAATTCCTTTTAAAATGTGGTGGTTTGCTTCTTTTCAGAGAAGCTGAATCATTCAAGGAACAAGGAAACGCATACTATGCCAAGAAAGATTACAATGAAGCATACAACTATTACACAAAAGCCATAGGTAAGAACATTTGATGATAATATTAATCTTTGCTGAAGACCATGTCTAAGAATCAAAGCTGGTTATTGATTTAAAATATACCAGCAGAGTTTCTAACAGCGCACATTGGATGAAAACTTTTTACGTGCTTTAATTACCTTGCAAAATTTCACCAGATTGGTAATGCAGCTCAGTGCCAATGTGGGTGATTGCAGCAGTTCTTTGTTTCTCCTCCAGCCAAGATATTCTTAACATGAAACCAGTCCAGCTTTCTCTCTAATGCAGGGTCGGCAGTGCTGCCAGACTGAACGCCACAAACTTTTGTTCTATATGAGTTTATTCTTGTACATAGTGTGGGGAGCAATAGTATTAGACTTGCTATTCAAAACAGCTACTTGACCATCATGTGTCATCTTAAGCCACTCAGGTGATGTCATAGATCGGGGAGGGAATGTGAGTTTTTAATCCAACCACAGCTTTTTAATACATTCTACAAGTTGTATGGCTGCTTGCATTATACTAACAGTGAGTGCTCTTACATCTTCTCCAGATACCTGTCCTAATAATGCCAGTTATTATGGTAACAGAGCTGCCACACTCATGATGCTGGGGAGATTCCGAGAAGCACTGGGAGATGCTCAGCAGTCTGTCAGATTGGATGATAGCTTTGTAAGGGTATGTGAAAAATGTCATGCTTCTTATTCATGTCTCAATACTCTTGTCTCCACCTACTGCACCTCTTGCAACTCCCTTTTAACTGTCTTCTCAGGGCCATCTACGGGAAGGGAAGTGCCATCTTTCCCTAGGGAATGCCATGGCTGCCAGCCGCTGCTTTCAACGAGTTTTAGAACTGGATCATAAGAATACTCAGGCACAGCAAGAGGTAAGAGGTTCTTAAAATTTAAATATTCCCAGTAGATGAGGCTGTCAAAGGGAATGGGTTGAACTGGTAAGCCTTTCACTTCAAATTTGCAAGGTGGAATCACAGTCGTCATCATTAGTAATGATACTTTGCATGCTGTGAGGTAATGGGGGAAAAAATGAGATGCTGTCAAACTCTCTATATCTGTTTTTCAGTAGACCATCAGGTCGCACAGTTACTTTTGTGTGTGATTGTCTCTTAGCAGAAAACACGGAGGCTAAGCTGGTCTTTCACTCAGCACTCCAGAGGAGAAATGGTGAATGGTAGTAAGGCAGCAGGGAAGTGGGTGATGCAGTGTGTAGAAGGTTGCTGCCACTTTTGTATCTTATTTGCAGGGGTACGTTTTCTTGGGCTACCAGTTAGGTCACTTGATTTCAAACTGATTTTAATGCTGGCAAAAGAATTCATGTAATCTGCATTATTGTTCCATGGTCTGCAGTAGTTTTTGCTCTGATGCTTTAGGGATTGGCTGCTTAAATGCTGCTTCATGGTGTTTTAGAGCACTGACTGTCCTGCAATACTTGCTGTGTTCTCCTGTCTTTCAGCTGAAGAACGCCAGTACTGTGCTTGAGTATGAAAAAATAGCTGAAGTGGATTTTGAGAAACGGGATTTCAGGAAGGTAAGATTAACTTGATTGTTTGCTGAAGCATTATGAACTGACATATTTTACGTGGCCAGTTCAGCCAGATGCATGTCTAATTTCCCTGCCTAATATTAGCTGGGTCCTGATGGGAGGTGCTGTACAACATACTTTTGCTATTGAAGCAGGGCTGTCTTGTGAACTGTAATAGTTGTGAAAATGGCAGAGCTCATGCTCTCTTAGCACTGAATGAATGAAGAGTGAAGAGGGTGACTGGCTCAGGCTGAGTATCCTTTATTATTGTTTGCTTTGCAGGGTGAGTGGAACCATGAATGAGCTGTTTAATACAGATTTTGTCAGCAGCAGCATTTGATCACGCTTTGCTCCTAAAATGCATATCCAGGATTCTTCTTTCTCAACTCTTTAATTAAAAAAAAAAAAAAGGCAGTCTGCCAATATTATAGTGAGGGTCATTGAAGGAGGAATGCAGATCTGCGTGGGGCATTCTCTATTACTGTTTCCAAATCTTTCTTCCCAAGGGCTGTAACAGGATGCAGCTGGTACTGACCTGATATAACAAGAAATGACAGCATGAAATCTGAAAGGCAAAAAACACTTCTCATGCAACTGTTTCTGTTCAGTGGATGCATGTAAGGCCCAAGTTTGGCCCAGAAAGGAGATTGTCCAGCACATTAAGCTCATTGTTCTGGTCACTGACTCTTAGGCTAAGCTCAAGATTTTGGAAGGGTAAATCCCAGCTTTGTGTCACCTGGTTATGTGGAGCAAATGGGATGTGTGGTCAATCTGGATTTCATGTGTAGGAATTATCCTGCCTGTATTGCATGTTCTGGGCTTTTGCATCTGTCCCTTCACTCCTCCCGTCTCACTTCACTGGGGAGGCTTGCATGAAGTGTGATCTTTGTTCCTGGAGAGCTGCTCTTGCTCCTTCCTCACCCAGAAGCCATTGGCTTCTCAGTCAGGAGCACAGTGCTTCCCACAGCAGGCAATCGTGATGTCACGGGCCGGGGAAGCAGATGAACCTTGGTGAAACAATGACCCTGTTCTCATGCAGATGTCCCCACCAGAGAGGCAGAGATGGAAAAGACCTATTAGATCACCCTGCCCATTGCAGTCAGACCAATGTAAGATCAGTCCCTGCACTGTACTTTTTTGTGTTTTGTCCAGTCCAAACTGTCTCAATCTATTGAATTTCTGTCCTTCCCATGTGTCTTTATAATGCAGGAAACAGGGGCAGAATTGTCTTCCTTGGCTTTTTCTTCAGGGCCTACAATTTCAGAAGAGTTAAAGGGATGGACCTTCTACAGGTGTCCCTTGAATTTGTGTAGTGCTATGTCATAGTAACATAGCAGGTGCCACAAACCTTTGTACACAAAGCCCTTTAAAAGACAGGACAAAAAACCTGCACGTGAGGAAAATTTTCTAATGAAATATGCCTCCAGCAGCAGAGGAAACAGGTGTCTGCACGCTTATCTTCCTGTTCAAAGACAGATATGAAATCTCAAGTGTGGTAATGGTGCAGCCTTTCAAATTAGGCCTTTGGCTATTTGCTTTGCTCACAGTTGTGTTTTTTCTCACACCAGGTTGTGTTTTGCATGGATCGTGCTTTGGAGTTTGCTCCTGCTTGTCACCGATTCAAAATCCTCAAGGCTGAATGTTTAGCGTTATTGGGTCGCTACCCAGAAGCACAGTCTGTAGCAAGGTGAGTGTCTTAAGGTCTAGAGTTTGAGGAACACCTGATAGTATGTCCTGGCGGCTGCTTGTTTTCCACAGCCTGAAATCAATGAGGGAATATAAAAAAAGAAATAATCCTTAATGCAAATTGTGATGAGGAAGGGTGTATCAATTTATCCCCTTTAAAGGTAATCTCACCAGGAAATTATTTAGACTCAGTTAATAACCAGCAGTCTTGCTTGGTTATACTTTTTGCACATCTGTACCATAGACATGATAAAATAAATATCTCGGCGGAGGAAGAGTACTTTTGGAGATCAGAAGGAAACTGGAATAGGGAAACATTTTATTTTTTAATATGTCTGTTACAGTGACATCTTACGAATGGACTCAACAAATGCAGACGCTCTATATGTCCGTGGTCTCTGCCTTTATTATGAGGACTGTATTGAGAAAGCAGTGCAGTTTTTTGTCCAAGCACTCAGAATGGCTCCTGATCACGAGAAAGCATGTCTTGCTTGCCGTGTAAGTTGTGGATGCTGGGGATGGGACAGCAAAATTACCGGGTTTGGGTTTTTGTTGTTTGTTTTGGTTTTTTTTAACCAAACACCTAACTTAGTTCTACTGGATCAGTCCTTCCTTCCTCCCTCAACATTATCATTCCCCAGCTCTCCAGTAGCAATTAGTGTGTCAAGGCCTTCCCAAAGACAACCAGCTGCTGCTTGAGGTAAAACTGAGTTGCTAGAAGCTTTTTCTCAGAAGGCTGTGATACTTTGAAGACTGCCTCCCTTTCATTATTCTTTGTTCTTTGATCAGATATAGGAGCAATAAAACTATGTCTATCAGTTCTAAAAGAACTTCTAACTTTCAGATTCAATATTAGTGCCTACAGGTTGACTTGCATTTAAACACTCTTACTTTCATGTTGCTCCTTCCCTTATTTCTACTCTGTAGTTCTTTGACTTTTAAAATCTGTTTACTTGTATAAGCTCTCAAAAAGTAAGATCCTGTTCCTATTTTTTTTAAATACATAAATTTACTTCACTGTCATGTTCTCATCTTAAACATTAGGCAAGCTTTGTTTCTGCAGAGAATGCCTGTAACTAGCACTGGCTGTTCCTTAGCGCTTCTCTTGGGGGAAGGCAGAGTGCTTACAGCTCGTTTCAGCTGCTGTAGCAAGGCTGTGACTTTTGTATCCTGTAATGGTGTCTGAAACCAAATTTGAACAGTTATGTTTCAGGACCCTCACCCAGCAAAAAAAGGTGCTTGGTACCCCTGAACCACTTACCTAATGTCCTTATCCAGGGTTTATTTTCTTTTAGAATGCCAAAGCACTTAAAGCAAAGAAAGAAGATGGGAATAAAGCATTCAAAGAAGGAAACTACAAACTAGCATATGAACTGTACACAGAGGCACTAGGAATAGATCCAAATAACATAAAAACAAATGCCAAACTCTACTGCAACCGGGGAACAGTTAATTCAAAGGTAAGAAATGGTCACCTGGCAGGTAGTCTTTCATCATATTCCTCACCACATAGTTTCTAAAATGGAGATCAGAAATTTTGGAAAGCATAGGCTCCTCTGGCTGCTGGGGCAGCTTAATCTTTCTAGTGCTGTAGGCAATGTTTCAGGTTTTTGTACTTGCACAATGATTGGATCTGTTCCAAACAACCAACAAAGTTGACTCCTGAAGAAACGAAACTCAAATGCTTGGGCTGCACAGAGTGGGAGGGAGAAGAGGAATGTAGCTTAGCCTTATATTAATCAGCATAAAGGCATCCTTATTTGTTTCCTTCCTGGTAATGAGGAGATCTATTTTCTTTTCTTGTTCTTCTTGTAGATCATGTCTTGCTTTTTTTTGATCTAAAAAATATGACCTAATTTTAAAACCCTGGACACTTTTTCCAGGTTTGCTGTTGCATTTTAGTCATGCACTGTCCAGAGAAAGTCGGTCATGTGATTAGTGCTTCCAGTTTCCACCCTGCATTTCCTCTAGATGTGTTTCCTCCTCAGCTGTCTCTGTGTTGATGCGTGCTCTGCCAGTGTCGAGGCTTTTCAACACCCCTGCTTGGTCAAGAGATAGAGGCTATTCTCAGAACCTGGGAAATGGGATGATCTGGAGGCACCAGTAATGGATATTTAGCATGGGTGTTTGTGTCTGAAAACAAACAATGCTTTTTTTTAAAAAAAATTCTTTTAAATATTTTTAAGTTTATTTTCCTGTCTGGAAATTAGTTTGGACACAGAATAACTTGATTGTCCGATCATTCTAAGGAAGACCCTTGTTTCCAGGTGGTGTTTCTTAAAGAGAAGCACCACGTAGTTCTAACATTTTGCTAGCCAGGCTTCTAATTTTTCCCTAGGGAACAAAAGCTCTGTGTTTTAGGGTGATTGGAAAAATTTCCTAGATGCAGACACACAAAACAGTGAGATTTTTCCAAGATTCTTTACACATTTCAGTTGCCTAAAATCGTAATGCTACTTAGCAGAATTTGTTCTCTGACTGGGATTCGCTTAACTTTTGTCTGACATTGTAGCTTAGGAAACTCGAAGAAGCAATAGATGACTGCACAAATGCAGTAAAACTGGATGACACGTATATCAAAGCATACTTGAGGAGAGCACAATGGTGAGTAGATCTTTATAATGGACATGCTGAGCAGGTTTGTGGGTAGAAACCTTTTCCCTACAGTACTGAGTGACAGGGATAACAAATCTGAAGCTTAACTGAGTAAAGGGTCTTGTCTAAAGGGGCTTCTAACTTATGCTGACGAGGAGACAAGGGAAGCTCTATGTAGTCTGTCCTGCCTGCATGGATCTGGGACTGCCTATTGATTGTTGCATTTAGGCAGGTTTTGTTCTAAAGCTTGATTTATTATGTTTATAGACTAATATAAGACATTCTGTCCCAGAGAGCCTCCCTCTTAAGCTTTTTCAGAAGGGCTGTTGTGGGTAAGAGATCTTATCCTGGCAGAGCTGTTCACGCTTCCAAGAAACCAGAGTTTGAAATGGGATGCCCTGCTTCCAGTAAAGGAGAAATCAGCTGAGACTACATATTTCAGCCATAGATAATACTGCAGTGTAGCATGGTGAGGCTGAGCAAGTTGTACAAAGAAGTTTGGGTCTGTATGTCTCGTTTGTAACTTGGCACCAACCAGGGAAGTAGTCAAAGCTCTGTTCTGACTACAGATTTATGTGCTACTTTCCTCATTACTGATTATTCCCCAGTTTGTGGCAAAGCTGCCTGCCTTGTAGATGAACCAAAACCATTATTGCAGCCTTCCTGTTGTGCATTTATTTTAATTTGCAATGTTCAGTGTTCTTCTCAAGCTCCATCTCAGTAATTGCTAAATTATAGTAAGTGGTTAATGTGTGAGTAAGGCTGAAACACCAATAGACAGGCATACATCCCTCTGAGGTGCCAAGATTGTCACTTCTAACCAGCGTTGCTAGTGTACAGCTCTGCACCAGCTTCCTTGAAATCTTGCTGGCTGGTATTAGTTCCTGCGGCTAGATAAAGTCATTATGAGATCGTTAAAGTAGAACTGGTGCTGCCAAGTGAGATTGCGGTCTCCACTTGGAGCCCAAAATATAGATTCCTGTGCCAGGATTTCTCACAAATAGCAGGTGTCTGGGCTTCCATTCAGTCTAGCAGTGACCCTTTGTGGGTTCCCTTAATGATTGTTCTTTCTGAAGTCCAGTGCATATCTCTTCCTTAATTCATATCCACCCACAAAGCTTGTGTCTGAACCCCCTTTTGATATTTCCTGTGAAGTACACCTTGGCTACCAGTGTTTCTTTCCACAGTTACATGGACACAGAACAATATGAAGATGCTGTAAGAGACTATGAAAAGGTTTATCAGACAGAAAAAACGAAAGGTGAGTGTATTGGCATTCTTTTTGTGTGCATAAGTTTCCCTTAACTGGCAATTTTGTTGTTGTTGCCTTTGTTTGCTTTTTTCCTCATAAAATGCTCTGATTTGCAGCCTTTCACCCCAGCAGGACAATACCGGAAAAGTCCAGAGAAGCACTCTGAAATGCCTGTCTCCAAATCTGGTTTCTTTTCCAGCATTGAATGCTGAGAAGATAATTTAGCTTGTATCTAAATGCAGTGCACTAGATTAAGAATATCTGGTTATGGTTCTCATTGTTAACTGTTGTCTTGCTTTTTTAGTAGTCTGAAATGAAACAGTAACCTTAGTTGTTGTGGTTCATTTTCTAATTCTGGTTTAATAGCACTGAGATGTTCACCTACATTTGGAAACAGCCTTAAGTGGACAGTGAGTCTTTAATTAGCTAACTGTAAATCCAAGTGGGTTGGTTACTTGTGGCACTTGAATCCTTCAACCCAGGTCATCCCAACATGTTGGTCTTCGGCCCCTCTTAAAGCAGGAGGCTATACCTGACACTAAAGCCACTTTCCTTTGGCATTGCACTTCTTTCTAGAACACAAGCAACTTCTAAAGAATGCACAGGTGGAACTGAAAAAGAGCAAACGGAAAGACTACTATAAAATCCTTGGGGTTGACAAAAATGCTTCTGAAGATGAGATCAAGAAGGCTTACAGGAAAAGAGCACTAATGCATCATCCAGGTACCCACAGACAGTTATTAGAGCATGTGTTGTTGCTTTGATCCCTTGCTCCATGCATGTGCCCTGTGCAACCATCACTCAGAGACAGGAATAAATATGAGAGGGGGAATTTCTGGACAAATAGCGCTTCTGACCCCACAAATCTAAATCTGTGGCAGTAGCTGGGAACATGTAGCATTTTCCATTTACACTAAAACCAAAAAGCTTCTTTCCTGCTTTTTTTTGTGTCCCTAGACCGACATAGTGGGGCAAGTGCAGAAGTACAGAAGGAAGAAGAGAAGAAATTTAAGGAGGTTGGTGAAGCCTTTACCATCCTGTCAGATCCCAAGAAGAAGGCCCGCTACGACAGTGGCCAGGATCTAGAAGAGGATGGATTGAACATGGGAGGCAAGTGTTCCTTAAGATATTCTACCATGGCAGCCTTTAAAAAGATTAGGCCACTTAGAGTCTGCTTTCTCCTCTAAAGCAAACCTCCCATTTGTAATAATCCTATGAATTGACTTGGTTTGGTCTCTGAAAGCATTTGAATAGCAGATCTGCACTGAATGTTTCAAGTTGCAAACAGTCTAGGTTGTATGATGGATGTTATACTTGATCAAGCCAGTAGGTAGTAGCTGCCATTAGGCAGAACTCTTTCGTAGGAAGTTTGAAATAGTGTAATAGAAAGATTGTGCATCCCTAAATGCAACTTATCCAAAATTCTTAGGTTGCCCTTGTTACTGAAATTGTCTCTCTGACAACTCTTGCTTTTACCTGTTTTTTGCTACTGTCAGTGTCTCTGTACTCTGCTGCTATGTAGCAGTGCTCAGACAGAGCAAGCTGTTTATAGCTTTTTGTGTGCTTGTAAAATGTTCTATGAGCCCTCAATTAAGTAACAATTTCTAAATTGTGAAAACTGTAACTGGCTGTTTCACTTCCACTCACAACTACCTTTTCTTCCCTGTAGACTTTGATGCAAATAATATCTTCAAGGCCTTCTTTGGTGGGCCAGGTGGCTTCAGTTTTGAAGGTAGGTGGAAGTGTTCTCCTGTCAGCTTTGGGTACGTAAGTACGCAAATCACTTGACAGGACAGCTGAGTTTCCCAGAGTGGATGTGCTGTTTGAGGAGAGTATTTGACTTTTCCATGGAAAAGTATCTAACCTCTTGGGAAGTTCTATCCGCACAGCATCCCAGCTGATAGCTGGTTCTGGTTCTTTTGTGTTCCAAAGCAACAAAACCCAGGGGTTCCCTTTTCAAGAAGTATGTGTAGACTTTCCCATCTAGAGTGGTGCTTTGCTGCTTAGGAATAGTTGATCATAACTTGGATGCAGCTGCTGGTGCTAAAGCAACAAAAGGTGATTCTTGGTCAGAAGTCCTGTGCATATGTATCGCACAGCTCTGTCCTCTGGTTTCATGTGTGATGAACGTTAAGTCATGTGAATCCTCCTGAGGGCTTCTGCCTGCAAACATTTTGAGGTGACTGGAGGCAATGAAGAAGCTGTTACTCACTTGTTGTCCCTTCAAACCTCATGGGTGGTCAGGCTTTCTTCACACGCCTTGGTGCAGGATGGCTTTGTACAGTGTTGAGTGAGCTCTCGGCTAGCATCAATATACCCCTTAGGGAAGCGTGTGTTCCTTAAGGTCTTTTGTTAAGTGAATTTTGAGAAGTCTTGCATGCTTCGTGTACTGTTTACCTTCCTCTTTGTAAATCTGCCTCCTCTACCCATATGGTCAGTGGTCCACTCTTGTTGGAAAGTAGCTGCTGGAAATGCATAGCAAACATCTCTCTCCTACGTGTTCAAATGCTTTTCTTTGAATTAAGTACTGGCTTGGCATCAAGCCACTGCAGGATGGTAGTTAACTGTATTGTCTTTGAATTTTGAAAGTGCTAATATTTTTCATTTTCTTTTTCAGCTTCTGGGCCTGGAAATTTCTTTTTCCAGTTTGGCTAAAAAAACAAACAAAAAAAAAAACAAAAACAAAAACCACACATACCTGATCTGCTTATTTTAACCTTGAATACGGACATACTTAGACTCCTTCCTTCATCATGTCTCATTGTACTTAGAGCAGTTTCATTTTTCTCGGTTGGAGACCTCTGTTTTGTGTGCTTTTGTGTGTGAAGAGGAAACCAGCTCGGGGAGGGGAAGGCTTGTGAATTTTGTTTTACTGTTAACTTTATTAAAAAAAAAAAAAAAAAAATAAAGCTTTGAATCTTTTGGTCCCTCCATGCTGGCCCGTACTTTCAGACTGTTCCTGCTCCTCAGCAGAGAGGATTTCCCTGAAGTCCTCTCGGAATCTTGACTTGTAAGAGGGTGAAGTAATCTCCTATTTTGTTTTGGTTGACTCCAAAGTGCAGTGTGGCAGCATGTCTGGGGTTTGTAGTAACTTTTAAGTTATCTTAATCTTCTGAAAATATTGCCAAGATTCAATCAAGTTTCATACAATCACATTTTACCTGCCAGCTGTCTTTTTTTTTTTTTTTTTTTTTTTTTGCCATGGTTCTACCAGAATGGTACACTTGGGCATTAACTTCAATGATAATGTGTAAGCTTAACAATTTTGTATCAGAGAAATGCTTCTTTGGATTTAAAAGACCAGCTTATGCGAGAATTCCCTGTGATGCAGCTAGAATTAAGGGCTTTGTGTTACCACTCCAAGAATTGTCCTGTTTAAGGGAATATTGAATTTGCTCTGGGCTGAATTTCTTCACCGTACTTTTTTTAATTAATCCACTTGAACATTTAATATTTGTGCTAAAACTTGATTTTGTTGAGCTTGATGTTTGATTTCATGTTACTGATCCATAACGTGGATGACCTCTTTCTAGCTCTGAAGAAATGCAAAGTAAAATTCAGGTTAATAATTGAAAACGGTTACTGTGTGCGTGCAGCAGTGTGCTCTCGTAATGTTTACAGGAACTGTACAGATATGTTAAACTAGTCAAGTAGTTTTCAACTAGAAGTAATTTACTAGTCCAAAGAAGCAAGAAAATGCAAAGTCAAACTCTGAACTGACAGTCTGTCACTTGCTTCTCTTGCACAATGTCAGGGCAAGTGCTGGAGGGATGAGCTTAAAGCCTGGAGCTGCGTGCAGCTGCGCCATCTCAAATTGAAAATGGATTTGGTTTGGTGGTACTGCCAGTTAACATGAATGCTGTTTTATTTTTCACCATAAATGTAGTGTTGCAGCAAGATCTCAGCTGGGAGAGGACTCTGCTTCCAGAATTCTTCCCTTTTCTCTAGAGAGTGAAGAACCTTTTTGACTAGGTGCTTTGTTCAAGTTAAGTACTGTCTGTGAAACGGTTCTGGAGCACAGCGGGTGGCATTGTCTGACAGAGCTTCTCGAGGTCTTGCTCAGAAGTGGGGTGTGAGAGAAAGTGTGTTGGCACTCGGCAACACCAGCGAGAAGGGCAGAGTCTCGGCAGCCTTGCTCTATCTGGAGTGTTTTGAACTGACCTGCGGTAGTGTAGTGAAGTTTGGAGGGCTGAACTTTGCTTGGCTGAGAAAACGGGTGTTTATACAAATACATGCAAGACTCTTTCCTAGAGCAACCTGACACTAACTTTTATATAATATCTGATTTAACTTCTTACTGCAGGAAGAAAAACTGCAATGAATTCATTGCATGAAATGCTAACATCGTTGTCTTCCTTCCTTTTGAGGGCTGTACTTGTCCTGTTCAGTGGGACAGAGTTGCTAGACCACAATGCAAGCGAACTTCATTTCCAACAGTTGCAATAGTGTCATGGTGCTGCCGCCGCCAAGTACTACAGTCCTGTGGTTGTGTTTTGTCAGATTTATTGACAATCTGCTTTCATAGAGGGAAGATTTAAGGGCTTAAATTCTAGTACTGCAGAATAAAGAAAGAATTCTATAACTCACTCAAAAGTCAGCTTTGAAAATGAGCCAATGTTGAGTAATATTTCCAAAAACAGACTCTACAACATTTATTCTAACTTCCTTCGCACCAGTGTAATGTGATGGACTTACCCGGATTGCACTGAGAGCAAAATAAGGTCCTAGCATCTTTTAGACTCTGAAACGGTAATTATCTGGGGAATTGAAATACTGGTCTATGCATATTGATACTTCTTCAGTTCTCATGGCACTTGTGAGTCAGAGTTTACAGGACTTGTTTTAGTGTGGCATTCTGGATTCATAATGTCTTGTCCTGTGTGTATTGATATTACTGTACAGTTTGGACTTTCCTCAGTCTTTTATTACCATGCAGAGACGTGTCCTGCATTTGTCAGTGGTTTTTATTATTATTATTATTATTATTATTTCCCCTTCCCCCCAGTTAAGTATGACAGGCTTCCTTCTCTCCAAACTTTGAATGAGACCATTCCTTGGAGGACAGAAGCGCAGTGGCTTTTCTTCTGAGAGGGAAAAATGTATACAGCAGATATTTATAGAACTGCACATGAATGCATGATTTTATGTAGTTAAATATTAATATGGTGAGTGCCAAGACTTTTCTAAGGAGCGTTATAATGTGATTCAAAGTGAAGGCGAACACATGTTCCCTTTTGCACAGAGCGCTGGCATTTGAGCGGCGTTCAGTGACTCTCCCGTTACCTCAGGACAGCAGCAGCAGCGTCTGGAGATAGAGGTGCGGTGGCATTGTAACCTCCATCGTGTCCTCGCACAGCTTGGAGACACGGAACTCTGTTTCTTTCAGAAAAATCTGCTTAGATGTGTGTTGCCTGAAATGTTGCCTTTCACACTTGGTAGTTATGGAACATTATTCATGGGTTGTATTTTGTACACAGCCACAGGGAAACTTAGTGCCATTTTTCTAGCTGCTACCACTCTGCAGACCTCCCTGGCTTCCTTCGGCTGGAGAGGAGCTACCAGACATAGGAATTTGCCACAGAGACAATGAGTAAGTATCTTAAAGTGGTATTATGCCTGTGCTTTTTCTAGAATGGTAAAGAGCTAATGGAGGTAATAGGAGGCGTTTGCTGTAGGTGATAACCCTTGAAGCACAAGCACATTGGGATACACATGCATCGAGCCTTATTTTAGAAGCGTACTGTTCCCTTTGGTGTGACTGTAGGCAGGTGGAAGAAACCAGTGATGAAGCCCTTCCTTTTAATGAGAAGAGCTGTTTTTCTGGAAGTCAGTCTTTGTAATTATTGAAAGGATTCTTTTCTGGCATAACAGCAAGAGCCTTAATACTTCACCCTGAAACATACCTAAACATGCCCCCAGACTGTTTGTTCCATGTGCAGAATCCCTTGCACCCTGTTCTGCCTGGTGAACAGCCCGAAATACAGATGCCAAGCAGCTTTTGCTGCATGGTGCGTGTTTGCCCTTTGGCCTACCAGCTCCTGCCCGGTGTTTCCAAAGGGGAATGGTTGGTGCTGTGGGAGTTCCTGCCGAAGGGAACAACCAAGAGATAGCAGAGCTGACGTGGCTAAAAAAGCCAGACCGGGCTGGTGTGTAAGGGAGGGATCTTTTAGCGGATGTGATGGAAGTAATTGCTATTGAAGAGCTCGATAACTGGCAGAGAAGCTGCCAGCTTCCTCTGTGAAAGCTATAAACTACAGGGAAGGTTGTGTGTGTGTGGGGAGCATGGCTCTTGGCAGACCAAGCGTGTGAAGTGAGGCTCTGTAGTTGTGACTCTATAGTGTTTACAAGGAGATAAGGATTTATTTGACTATTACGCTTTCCCTCTGATGTTTTTTTGCCTAATCATGATACTTGTGGTGTCTGAACTGCTGTAGGGATAGTTTCAAGTAGTGAAACACAGTTGCATTCAAATGAAAATGGAAGCAATTTCATGCTTTAAAAATTAAAACATGCATCAGTAATGCTAGTGTGTGGGAGATACTTGCATGTATAATGGTCTGACCTCTAGACCACAAAGCCTGGTGTGTTCCTTCTTGTGTGGATTTACTATACAAATCTGATGCTGTGTCAGCTCCACCTTTTCCTGGGGAGTATTGAGAGAGTCCTTTTCAGATACACTGAACCTGGACTTGAAATCAGCTTGTAAAGACCATTAAGATGCTTCTGGCTGCCCACTTTGACAGGCTCTTCATTGTTTCGGCTACACATGCTACATAGGAAAGTACATGGTTTCGTTTGTGAACTTGGAAGTGTTGCTATAAAGCTGGATCCTTAGTGCTAAAGGCTTCTGACTGTTTTGTAAATACATTAATGCAAATTGAGAGAAAGGAGAAAGAAAAAAAAATGTTTAGGGACAACAGTATTATTATCCATGGAATATTGCAAGTCCCTCAGCTTTCTGTATCTGAAGGGGATACAGAATGAAAGCTGCTGTGCTGTTGTTTCATTTCCAAAATGGAAACTGGCTCAGCCCCTGTGCCCACGTGTGAGCGCTGGTCTCGAGCCGGCCACGTGCTGGAGGGCTGTGCTCGGCCGAATTGCTCTTCAACCAACTGAATGACCAAAGCGTTTGGACCACACAGTGGTTTGCTCTTCTTTCAAAATCTCTTCCTCAGTTTCAGTAATAACTAAAGATATTAATTTATCTTCAAGTGGATGATTTTCATCCCATTTAAATTTGTGCCTTGTACCCTCCCCTCCCCTTTCTTAGGGAAAAAGGAGAGCTCGTGTGTTGCACCTACCCGAGTTTCTCTGAGCAGTGCTGAGGTCTGTCTCGGGCTGTTGCAGGAGTGCTGTAACTAAGGCTGAAAGGCAACAGGCTGGATCACAGCAGTTCTGTGACCCTCCATTCTCCTGGAGGCTGCTCACACGCAGCAGTACTGTATTCTGGAGATGTTCCTGTTGTCCTTGCTTACCAGGGCAGCAGGACCTGGGCTTGGCTTTGAAAGACGATGCGTAATGCTTTGGCCTTCCTCGACGTACCCTGGCTTTCCCCACTCCTGCGGAGTCAGGGACAGGATTATCCCCTCTTCTTTGAGTAGTGCTAGGCAAGTTTCACTCTAGCATAGATCCGACCTCTGAAGGAAAGCTCTAGTATGAAATGTGAGCTCTGAAATGTTGTAACCTAGACGATGCCAAGGTGAGGCATCTTCTGCAACGTGGTGTTACTGAGCTAGAGCTTCGGCACGATCGGGTGGCTCAGGAAGGCAGGAGTCTGTTGGGAGAGCTGGGATGCTGCCTCTGGTTGGGTGTGCAGCTTGGCTGCAGTTCTGGCATAGCCAATCTGACCTCAATTACCCGATCTTCCTCCCTTGCTTTCACTTAATAGCTCGTGCTTCAAAAGAGAAAATTGCGTGAAGCAATGTTGGAGGGGTTGAGTGCGAAACAGCAAACCGCGCACCTTCATTGCATGCGTACCTGCTTTGTTGTAATGACATTAAGGAGTAGTCAAGACAAAACCAGACGCTGATGTGAAGCCAACTTAGAGAGGACGCTAGACCCTGTGCTGCAGTATTTATCTGAATCGAAATTCTGAATGTTTACCTCAGTGTAAATATCTTAACCTTTCCAGTGGGAGGAAAGGAGTATTGCATGGAGCAATCACTATCCCCAGCGCTTTGCCAAACACATCATCCTCTCTAAGACAGGCTTCACATCGGTATGAACACTGTCCCTCTTTGGACCCTTACCTTTCTAGGATGTGAATGGTAAAAATGTGAATATTTGTTGTTTACTTCATTAGGCATAATTCATAATGATGTGTTTATATGAAGAATATCACAGACTGAAACAAAACCATATGCAATTGGTTTACTTTATTATAAACTGTATATGATGTACAAACTAATAAAAACTTAAATGACGACAGTCTCACTGTTGTTCTTTAACAGGCAAATAAACAAGATATTCCAGCTGTGCATTTCAGTGCTGGATGTGATCTGGAGCATTGGGTTGTTGCCAGGGCATTGGAGGGAGAAGGGGTCAGCGTGCTCCTGTGCTCCCACAGGAGTTGTCCTTGGCAGGCGCTGGTAAATACGTTTCTAAAGTTTTGATGGAACAAACTGGCCGGAGATTTCTGTTGGGAAAGGTCTGAACTGAATATCGGGCACTTGCCCCTCTGCCAGTGCAGAAGCTAGCAAAGGTTTTCCTGTTGAAGGTAAGGGAGGATTATGGGTGCTATGGGTGTGTGTATATATAAAACTTTTTTTTTATGTTATAATGAGAATTTATCATAATCCATCTTTTTGAAACAGCATGAACTATTTGGCCTTATTGGTAAACTTGCTGAGTGTTTACCAGATTAGCCCCGAAGCACTCCTTGCTTTTGTTTTAAATGTTCAGAGGAGAAATGCTTCTTGCACAGGCACTGTTGGGTTTCCTAAGCAATGGTTTCAGTGCGCACCCAGCTGCAGGTAAGCTGTGCCCATGCAACAGCTCCTTTACTGATATAAGCCCAGCACATGCTTGTCAAACACAGTAAGTATTTACATATATTAATAAGGGATTAATTTCACTATGCAGTTCACCACACACTGAGTCGTAGCATGAGTTTAAACTGTTGTCCTGACCTGAATCCATTAGTTGAGCTTTGTGTTAAAGTAGTGACCACAGATCCACTGACCAGCTGACAGATGGTCCAGCTAAGAGGAAAACCATAAGTTTCAATAAAACAGACTTAACAGAAGTGCTTGATCATTAACTTTTTTCCAGCCAATGGTTTAGGTTTGAGCAGACTTGAGTTACGCAGTTATGATACCTCCACTTACTTCCTAAATTACAATGTTACTGCCATCCTAACTTTTAACATTCAAGTGCATTAGAGAAAAGTAGTAAAATCTTGCATGAAGTACAGTTCTATACTTCAGACATGATTTTAATTTCTATAAAATAAGATGGAAGAGACATTAGTTCATCTCTTCCACCCCCTGCCAAGGCAGGATTGCTCCCTACAGGACACGGACACTGGACAGTGCTTGGTCCAGCCCAGTCTGACGTGTGAAGTGAAATGGCTGGAGCCATGCTACAGGAACTGAATGCCTCTCCTGGTATTTCACTTGTTTCCCTTTAAGTCCACGATAGCTGTCTTTCAAGACATCATCTGGCAATGGGCTTTCCTTCTGTCTGTTCACCAGCATGTCTCTTCCCTGCAATGAAGGAAGCATTCACAAGCAAACAGCAACCATGAACTGGGGTAGAGCACGGCTGGCTGCAGGACTGACCTCTGATCAAGGCTGTTAAATGCCCTGCTGCCCTCCGCAAGTTCTTTTCTTGGGAACTAAACTATTAGTAACTGCCACACTTGACAGAAGTGATCCACAACTGGGTCTTGCTGGTTTTTACCCAGTAGTTCAGCTACTAGAGTGACTGATGTCAGTCCCTCGGGTGTGGGAGAGGGGGAGAGACATTACACCGTTCACTTGGCTTCAGCCCAGTTATGTACAGGCTTTGGTCTGCCACTGCTTATAGTACTGGCATGTACAGATCTAACGATTGTGGTTCATAGGGAAGTTATAAAAGACCATAGTTGATCTTCCTCTGAGGAAGAAAACAAGCAGAACACCACAGCTAATTCTCTCCAGAACCCTTCCATTAAAATACATTCGGTAGCACCTCAGTTATGGACATCAGTTATGTGACAGTTTTCCTTTGTCAGTCAAGAGTTGCTTGTTTTCTTCCTTGCTCTGAGGCCAATAAACTCTCTCCCCAGAAGGGCTTCACATTGGGGCTGGCAGAAGGGCTTACTTTAGTAAAGGTAGAATTATTTCTCTTTACACTTTTAAAGGTTACAGGAGTTACTTGCCTTTTAAAAACAAACAAACAAACAAGCTACCCTGCCCATACTCCTAGATGATGGTGCAGGAACTAAAAGCAGAGCCCCGTTTGTTGGTGCTCTGTGTTGGCACAAGTTTTCCTTTTCCATAGTAACCTGAGAATATTGCCTTCACATCGATCTTTTTAGAAAGGATGAGCATCCACATACCATTATCAAAATACAGCAGTTTCCCTCCTCCAATTTCCCCTACTTCATCCCCTTTGTTCCCTGCCTTTTCCAGTTTCACAAACTCCAGCAGATCAAGCCCAGTCTGGACTGCTTCGACGCCGTTGGCACAGCCAAGGGTGATGTGAGCCCGGCTGCCTTTTGGGAGGTTGTCGGTGGGCAGGATCTTATCAGCATCTCCAGGCCACAGCAGCAGTTGCTGTTCACTCAGGTCTACGCGCGCGCCAACAGTTTTTGTTGTGATGAACAGAGCAGAGATGGACAAGGTGAAGCCTTTGCCGTAGGAAGCCTTCACAGCCTGGGAGAAGAGGGAGACAAGTCCAGAACACAGTTTTACCTACTGCAGACAGGTGGGATGTACAGCAGAGTGGTTGGTTTTATTGTCCACAACCTCAGGGTCTTGGCGGATCACATTAGCTCTTACTTTGACATATTTGAGATACTGTGTGCAACTAGATCATGGGCTGAAGTTCTTGCTCAGTGAATTTGGGGCTGGTTACATCTTTTTCCTTCACAAATTCAAACATTGAACTTGGGCTTATCTGTTTTGAAATAATTTAGCTAGAAGTGTAAATACCTTAATTCATCATCATTCAAAGCGAGCTTTGGAGATGATGCTGGAAGTCAGGGCTGGGGGTGGGCAGGGCAGGAGTATTTTATTTGGAAACTAACATGCAACAGTCACCATTTCTCCCACAGTTATGACCTTTCTATTGCATAAGCCACAGGGACATACTTGCTGTCCCTGCAATTACCCTCTCAGCTCGCACTGCATCCCCAGCCCACCCAAAAGGCTCATGGATCCCCTGCTGGGAAAGGAGAGGGAGACTGGAGTCCTGGGGAGGAGTTAGAGCCCTGGTACTTACTTCTTGCTGTGCGTATTCCTCGGCTCCAGCTGCTTTTCCAAACTCAGTGTATTTTGTGGTGCAGTGTAAGACCCCAGGCGGCCTCTTCACAAAGTAGCTGGTGAGATCTATTTTTATTTTGGGATCTTCAATAGCATAAGCAACTGCAAATACAGGTAAGCAATATTACTATCAAAAAATGGTGAGCCTAAGTCCTGTCTCAGCTTGCTTCACTAACCTGTTCTTCATGTTTCAACTTTCTTACTGCTGAAAAGGCCTAGATGGGTAAATAAAACTCCCCCTTCCACCTAGGCTAACAGTGGATGCAACTAGAAAACAGAAACTTCTGCGCATCATGATGGCTTGTCTTAACCTTGATGTACAAATCCCTCAAGGGACAAGGTTGTTCAGTCTTTCCCTTTTCTCTTTGACTCATCGCAGCAAGCAGGGGATGCCCAGCCATGCGTAACGCTGCCTGCCATCAGAACCCAGCTCCCTACAGTGCCAGAGCTAAATAGACTTATTTGGAAAAACTGTTTAATTTCTTTTTACTTACAACAGCAGCTTTGTCAACTATGGGAAATGGATTAGTAGCTTTAAACAGTTTTTCTTGTTGCTGACTTTAACTAGAAATTTACTTTAGAAGCTGACCAAACTTGTTCCATCTGCTAAATGTTAACATTTCATCAACAGAGTAAGAACTTGGTAAGATACTTCTATACATACAGTATTTACTCTCCTTTTTGAAGGCTTTGAGACTCCCAAGCTCATCTAAGAAGGCCTGGCCAGCCTTCCTCAGGATCTCTGAACTTCTTTTGCTCAAAAACCACCCAAAATACATGGGTAGGAATTCCTTCTCCAGGCTCGGCTTCATCTTCTTCAGCTCTTCCACTGACAGTTTCCATTGATTCTTTTCCTTCAGCTGCAAGCAATCCATTCGCCACTGGGTTTTGGGCTCGGCAAAGATGACTTTGTACCGGTATTTGTCAGCAATATCAAAGAGTTGGTCCAGTCGTTCCCTCTCATGGTGAGTGTCATCCAAAACGATAACGCTGATATCTCGTTTGCAATAGTCAACTAGATCCTCATCCACCTTTGAATACTCTTCAGGAATGGCGCTTCTAATTAAAGGTGTAATTTTATAGTTATCAACAGAGATGACCTTGCAGGCATCTTTATATCTATCTTGAATAGCCTGGGCAAGAGTGGACTTCCCACTGCCAGGCAGCCCTCTTAAAATAAAAAAGGTTTTAGATTCTTTGACTGTAGAGATGGTATCTTCATCGTCAAGGAAGGGGAACTGCAAGCTTTCGGGTCTTTCTTTTGCTGATTGAGTAGACATTTTTCTAAATATTTTAGGCAGGAATGTGTGACTCTTCTTTGAGAAGCCTCTGTTCTGAAATGCAAGAAGAGAGGATTTGGCAGGCTAGCAACCCCAAGAGACCGCGCGCTCCCGCTGCGCAAGCATGCGCCGTTGAGAACCTTTGCTGGGGGAAGGGCGACGCAGGGAACATCTCTACCCCCACGTCCCCCACCCTCAGCTGCCCTGCTTGCCTTAAACCACCTCTCAGAGCTACCCTGGCTGCTCCCGCAGCAGGGACCCATGCCCTGTCCCACCACCCACCAGCACCGGCCATCTGACCTGAGGAGCTGAAGGTGCAGCTCCGCTCCCCGCTCCGGCCTCGGCAGCTTCAGTCCTGCCTGGCCAGGAAGGGGAAGTTTTACTGTCACGTGGCAGCAGCTGCAGTTTCAGAGGCACCACGAGCTGCCACAAAGCCACAGCCTGGGGAAGAGCACTTCAAGTGTCAAATTTATTTCTGAAAAATAAACACCTGTGGCTACTAGATAACGGGGGCGCAGTGTGCTGTGGGGAACTCCACCTGAAAACAGGAAACAAAAGTCCCAACAGGTTGTGACAGCTGCTGAAATCTCATCGCTTCATCTGAATAAAAAAAGGCTGCATGGGGATTTAAGTCTGTTTAGGGACCCTCTGTCCCCGTAGGAAAGGCTGTTTCTGAGTGAAGTCTGTGAGGATGCCATCTCTCATGTGAAGAACTGCCATTTCTTTATGCTATTCTGAACATCAGCACCCCAAATGCCTCGGAGGAGGGAATTCGGGCTCCTCTTGTGATGAAGAGCAATTGAAATTGCTTCCGGTAAAGACAAATCCCTTCCCAGCAGCTGCTGAGCTGAACACGAAAGCGAAACCGGCCCTCTGAGCACCAGAAGAAATGCTCGTATTTGGCAACAGCAAGCAAGCCAGGAAAAGCGCCGCTGGGGAGCTGGCGCTGACTCTCCCTCCCTTCCTGCCAGCAGCTCCAGTAACTGGAATCCCAGATTAATTCCCAGCAGGGCCTGGGAAAACACGGGACTGGAAGGAAAGGAGGGATTTCTCCAACTGTGCGAGTTTTCAATTGCATCAACGGGGCAGCTGCTGGTTTTCGGGTCAGTATGTGAACTTTTCGCCTTCCCTCCCCAGCTGCCTCCTCACCCAGCCCGGCCCTCCAGCCGAACGCTGTGCCAGCAGCCACGGAGCGATGCTGAAGGAGTAAGTTTTGCCTTTGATGCAAAAATGGAGGGGTTTTACAAACAACACAAATGCTCTGCCCGTGGCAGAAAAAATACAGCTTTCCTGTTTGCAGGGTGAAGACATTGTTTAAAAAACAACTGTTCAATTGACTAACTTTTCTGTCCCTTATTCCAGAACGTGGAGGTGGGTTTCGGTTCCAAAGCGCCCCGGGACCAGGACCCCACTGCTTCAGTGGAGGTGTTGGACAGGGAGCGCTGCCCGCCCTGGGGTCGACTGCCACGCAGCAGGCCGGGACGGCTCCCGAGACCGGTGTGGGAACGAGCGGGCTTCTGAGAAGAGCGAGGACCACGCGGTTCTCCGGGGCCCCCCGCGTTGCCTTCCCCATGGCTTCGAGGCTCCCAGGTCATCATCGCACGGGAGGAGGCGGACGGTGCGAGCCGCTCCTCCGGGCAGGGTGGGTGTCCCGTTATCCACGGGGAACGCTTGGCCCGAGCGGGAACGGGCAGCGGCCGCGGACAAGCCCGGCCTCGCTGCTCCGGCGGCCGCGGGCTGCGGCTGGGCCGGTCCAGCTGTTTGGCCGAAGGCAGCTGCCGGTGACGGCGGTAACTGAGGCCGCTTTTCAAGCGCGCAAACAAAAGAACAATAATAGAAAACACCCTCCGGCCCCATTGTTTAGCGGCCAGCTTGGAGGATAATGGTCGCCTTCAGGGGCCGGCCCGGCCGGACAATGGCCCCTCAGAGACCCGCCTCGGCGGGCGCTGGGCTCCCCGGGCGGACAATCCCCCATTCAGCCCGCGCCCCCGGCCCGTTCCCCCCCCGCCGTCCCCCACAAAGCTCCCGCTTGTCTCCGCGCCCCGGGCTCCCCGCGGGACCGCGGCTCGGGGGAACGATCGCTCCAGGCAACGGCGAAGGGGGCTGCTGCCCCCAGGGCGGCCCGGGACAACCCCCCGCCCCCCCGGGACGGAGCCGCTGCGCACCCGGGGGGACCCCGGGGACCGGTCCCGGCTGCGCCCTGCGACCACCACCGCCCCCCGGCGCCGGGCACCCTCCGGGGCTCAGCGCCCACGGGTCGGCCACGCCGCCGGCGCTCCCTCCCCGCCCCGGGAAACGAAACCCGCGCCCCGGTGGGGGTGTGGGGGCGGCTGCCCTAACACCCCCTCCCCACTTACCATGGTGAGGGCAGCGGCTCCGGGGCGGCCGCCGGTGCGGAGCGGCGCGGCGGGGAAGCGGCTCTGGGGCGGGCACGGCCGCGGCCCCTTTCATAGCACCGGGCACCCCCCAGCCCCCCCCTCCCTTCTCCCGCCTTCGGCCGCGCAGGCGCTGGGGGCCGGACCGGGCCCTCCCCCGGGAGGGGCGGGGGGTGTCCGTGTCCGTGTCCGTGTGTCGTGTCTCCCCCCCCCCCCCTCGCCCCGGGCTGGGGGCTGCCGCCGCGCTCAGGACCGTTCTCCGCCGCCGGGACAGGGCAGAGGCGGGGTGTCTGAGGCGGGGTGTCTGGGGCGGGGGGGGGGGACACACACGCTTGTCCGCGCTCCCGCCCCACTCGTGGCCGCGGAGCGGTGGGGAGGGCAGGGGGCGGCGCGGACCGGCAGGTGCGGGAGACGAGAGCTGCGGGACCGGAGCTCCTGTTGGCAAACCCGCGGCCGCGGCTCGTCAGCCCCTACTTCTTCTGCTTCTGCCTCGCTCCTCTCCGCTCTTCCCCTTTGCTCTCGGCGTCCTCCTCGCCTCGTTCCTCTCCCCGCTCTTGACGCCGTCCCCGGTGGTCTTCGCGGTTCCCGGCTGCTGCCGCCGCCGCTTTTTGCTTTTCGCCTCCCCGATGCTCTGTGCTTCGCTCGCTTTCCTCTCCCTCTCTACCCTTCTCGAGGTTGCCGTCTTCCGTGCTCCCCGCGCTGAAACTGCCCTCTGGGGAGGAAAACGCAATTTTACACCGCGTTCCGGCACCGAGAAAGCAGGAGGGGACAGGGCCGGAGAGACCCCCCGGCCCCCGCCGCCGCCCTCGGGACGTTCTCCCTCCCTCCTCCGCCTCACCGGACCCGGTTGCTGACGGCGGGGAGCGGGCACCGGGAGCCGGCCGGACCGGCGCCGGGCCCGGGCTCGTCACCCCGGGCCGGGCCCGGCCGTGGACCGCCGCGGGCCCCGGGGCGGAGGGCGGGCTGGGGAGATGCCGCCATCTTCTGCCCGGGCTCGGCATCGCTGCGGGGCGGGGAGCGCGGCGGTGGGGATGGCGAGAGGAACCTCGGCCCGGGTGTCCGTGCCGCGCTCGCAAGGAAACCGGTACTACGTGAATTCGAAGACGCGGCTGATGTTTTCGAAGGCCTCAGCGCTGCGGGTCGCGTTCAGGCACGGTCACGTTTTGCTGCCGACCGCGTTCTGGGCCACCGTTTCTGTGTTCTGGGCTCTGGAGCTGCTCTCGGTGTTCTTAAAAGCGGTTTCTTAAATGGGTGGCACCAAAGAGTGAAGCCAGGCTCCGTCACTGTTCTCGAGGCTTCGTTGACATCGCTTACTTTGGTTTACACCAGCTCAAGATTCAACCTTTGCTACCAAAAAACTGAGGCCGCTAATTTTAACTATGCTATGGCTTCACATATAAATGAATTCCTGCTACTGCGTGCTAGTACAGAGGATGCAATATGGGCCAGAATTTCGGATGCTTGCTACCAGGGAATGGGGTGCTTTGTTCCCGTGCCTCAGTCTGTGCTCAAGGAAAGGAAAGTGGACGATTTTGATATTTATGGGGTGCGGAGGTCTAAATGACAACTACCTTTAAGAGAGTAAGCTGTCGTTTCTTCTCTTCTTCCGTGCAGCTCTTCAATGAAGCTTTTGCTCACATCATCTAAGGCCTGAAAGTGATACGGCTCATTAATAAAAGCTCTAGAAATGCAGTTACATACTTAAGTTTTTCCTGCTTTCTTTTGATCTCTGCTGTCACTACCACATCCTTTCTTACCATAAAACTCTCTGCAACAATATTCTTAATTTCTCCCTGCAGTGATTCCTACCTGTTAGTATCCCTTATCAAATGTCTCCTCACCTGAAGATTCCATCTCTCTCACGCTATCGTTTTTCTTCTGGCAGGAGAACGGGCTCTGCCTGAGCTCTGGACACCCATCAGGGACAACCAAATAGGTAAGTGTCTGTGCTGTAACTGTTGCCTGGCAAGGCGTGTGCAGTCAGATCACCCACAACCCACTGTCGGGTCAATGAAGGCTGGCTACCAGAACATGCAGACTGCTTTACTATGGGTCATTGGCCGTGCCCAGAAGTTCTTCCGTGGTTTGATGCAAAGTGGTTTCTCTGGGACATTTTGGAGAGGCCGGAAAAGGGTGAGCTGTGATCAGCAGCTGATAGCAACTGAGCACAGGGAAGGCACCGTTGTATTCTGTGTGTAATGTGTGCCCCAGGGAGGTCAAAGGAAAACTTTCCTTTGACCTGAACAGGGCTGGGGCTTCATCCTTGTATGTGTTGGACTGGTTCATAAACTGGGGTTAAGTTTTCTGAGGCAGGAGGCTTCATAACTTTTAATACATAAACTGATTCAGAGGCTGCATTTTTCCACTCTTAACGTGCTAGCTGTGCAGTGATGTTTTCTCAGTTCACAGGACACTAGACAATAGTTACAGCTAACTTAACTGATGCTGCCTCAAGCTTCTCTCCTCTTTGCAACAGCGCACTTACTTACACTAATGATGGCCTTTTGAGCATCTTCATTGTGAATAAGCTTTGCCTTCTCAAGTGCTTTTTCAAAGTTCAAGATTGCAGACCGGTAATCCTTTAATTTTACTATAATAGACAAATGAAAACATCTATTTTAACCCAAGATCAAGAGAACAACAACAGCTAAACAAGCAAGTCTCTGATGAGAGATCTTGATGTGAACAGTTACTTTGGGTGTTAAACCACAGAGATGTTTTCACTAAGATGCTGAAAGACAGGCTGTCTCTATCCTTAAAACAAAGTATGTATTAACGCCTTTACCTTGTGCTTGTGCCACTAGTACAGTAGCATGGAGTTGCCACTCAACATCTCCTTCTTCATCTGCTGACTGCAGGGACTTCTGTCCGTAATTTTGGGCTGCTTCAGCTTTATCCAGCTCGAGGTAACATTGGCCAATTTCATGGAACAGCCAGGTCTTTTCCAGGCTGGACTTTGCCATTGGTATCTTCTCCTCCCAACTTCAAGCAGAGAGTAAGACAGACAGACAGACATTTACCAAATCTCACTAGGTACAGTTACAATTTCAACCACTGATTCTATTAAAAAAAGGGTTCCTGGTACTATTGGTATAAAAAATTTCACAGGCCCCCTTGCTAGCAGTACGCATAAGCAAACTGAAAAGACATAATCTATTTAATTCAAAATACAGCCTTACGCTTTTTCTGTTACTAATTCTACATACGTGTCAATAGCTTGCTGGAATTTGCCGATTCTGGCATAAACTCTGCCAATGTTATCAAGGGCTCTGGATACAGCATCTGGCAGATCACTGCATTGAAAAGAAAAAGAAATCGTAGTAGCTGACATAGTCTTGTTCCTGATACAGTCTGAGCGTTGTTCAGCCTTACTTGTTTTCTTTGGTGCTCAACATGACTTCAGGCTAGATGTTGAGAAGTAGTGGTAAAGGACCAATGTCATACTGAAAGTCATAAAATCAAGGTAGATTTTTTATTTTACCTAGAGCTGTTGCAACTGACACCCCATAAGACACAGAGGAAAATGCTTTAGTTTTGTCTTGGGTTGGGTTTTTTGGGGGGGGGGGAGGAGGGGAGGAGGTGGGGTGCAAATCTAGCAGTTCTTGTGAAAGTCTTTCCACTTTATTTGCCTCAACTTCCCTTTGTTGCCTTGTGGGTCCCACAGAAGTCCCTACCCGCTCCTGGGTCCCTAACACTGATAGACGATTTCTGTCCAAGAGAAAAGGGAAGATCCCAAAACGTGTCTGCAATGTGTCTACAGACTCCTGCAACATGTCCTGCTCCCTGTGCTCTGATGAGCTTTTGCCCCATGCTAGAGGCAGCTCCTTCTATAATAACGTAGCCTGTGGACTTTAATTTTTTTCCTTAATTAGTCCCCATTCCATCTTTGGAAGTGGCCTGCTTTGACTACCCTTACCTTACAAATGAAAAAAATGATGAAAGGAGAGGATAAATGCCTTGCTGGGGGCGATGCAAGTCATTAACAAGGTCTCCTCTTCACCCTGCTGAATTCCAGCCACCAGAGGGCAAGGCCCCCCCCCAGTCATCCCTGTGTTTCCATCCTTTAAATGTAACTTTACATGTTTTTAAAAGTACTAATATTGTGTATCTCATTCCTGCACCTCTACTGCTAATTGTTAACATTATTTGGCATAACTGGGGAGTGGAGATCACCAGGAGACAGACAGAAATTTCTTAAACCATTATTAATTTTTAAAAAGTGATTTGTGACAATGACAAACAGTCAGTCAGTTACATGTTAAAAGCCCTATGCTGTATTGGGAAAAATAAAACCAAAATCACTTCAATTCAAGCAACTATTCAGTGTTCTCTCCTGTGCTTTGCAAAACTCTTGCTAAGTCTTAAGACTACATTTTGCTCCATTCTGTTTCAGCTGAAAGAGCTGCAGAATGTGTTCTGTATGGTCAGGTAACTGTACCTCTTATATAAGTATTTCAAGCCTGCTATCATGGTTTGAATGCAAATGATTTTAAGAGAAAATGTAGCAGAAAACTTGTGCAATTTAGAGCCTGACCTTCCTGAGAAAGAAGTGCATACTAGAGGCTAAAGTGCTGAGACTGAGACTTGTGTTCTCTTTTGCTTTGCTTCAGCAGAGATTTAGATGTGCCACGTGGTCTAGGTCATTAAAAAATCTGCTTCAGGCTCCTTGTTTTTGAAATAGTGAAGGTAAGAGCTCACTAGAGACCATGATACTTGGGCAGAGTCTGAACGTGTTGCCCTGTTAAATCTCAGGTGAAAATTACAATATTACCTGATGCTAAAACACCTTAACAGAGGTACTTTCCTCTTTTCCCCATCCATCTGAACTTCTCAGCACTTACTTCTCCCTGGCAACTTCCAGATCCATTTTATGGCTTTGCAGAGCTGCCTCCATCTGGCCCATCTCTAACTGAGCATTCCCAATGCAGCTGTGGAGGTTTCCAATCAGTTCATTCTTCTTGGGAACTTCATCATCTGACCACCCTTGTATTGTTTTTAGCACACGCTCAGCTTTCTTGCAGCTTTCTTCAGGGCAGTCACCAGTCAGCACTGGAGACAAAGAAGAAAGTTTAATGCTGGGGTATGTGGGGACCATAATATTGGGGAAGTAAGACAAAGTGCAGTTGTGTAAGCCTCAGACAAAGCTTAGGAAAGGTTAGAGCTCCTCACTCTTCATGCATCTTCTACACTCCTCACTCCAGTCTCCAAGAAATCTGCCCCTAGGAGATGGTACTTCTGACCCTCCACCTGGCGCCACTGGAAATCCCTTTCATCGCAGCAAGTAAGGGGAAATGACCCCTGGTAACACCTCACACTTGCTGAAGAAACATAAAGGAGAATGATGCTTGTCATCCGAAGGTTTTGAAAGCTCATAATTATTGCAGCAAGGCAGCCTGGTCTTGGAGATGAAGTTCTAGCTACGGTACTTAGGTTTTTATCTCCTAAATTAGCCCCTTGTGCCTTCCTGGTGAGCTCTGTTCATTGCACCCAGCTGGGCTACAGTGCTGCAGCAATTAGACTGCAGGATGTTTCTGACACTACCTTCACCCTCCTGTTGTAGCTTAAAATAACTGAATTGCAGTAACAACTAAAGTCTTTTCCCTGCATTGTAAATACGTAGCACAGGAAGAAAGAAAGAGACCAGAAGTGGCCGAGTTACTCCTTCCTTCCAGACCACTGTTTTTCAGCTGCTTCATCACTCTACAAAGGTATTTTTGAACTATAGGAATTATTAAATCCAGTGGCCTGCATTCTCTCAATAAAACAACTTCTGATGACCAGACCAGAGGCATTTGCTAAGCATGCAGCAGTGGCCCACCTGGTTTTGATATCTAAGTGGTGTCCTGAAAACCAATCAGCAAGACCTCACGTAAGGAAAAAGCTCAGAAAAAAGCGTTGAATCCTATATCTAAGAAAGTGTTGGGAAAGGCGAAGAATACAAAAGCAGATACTTCCCCAAAACTGCCTACTAGTGTTTGTTAATATTTGCACTGCTTCTGTTGTTCTGGTCTGTAATTACTACAGCAAATAATTACATGTGTCAATCATCATTTTCTTACTGTTTCCAGCCAGGACACCTACACATATCAATGTCCTCCATACTCTTCACAACGTATCTGCCAACCTCAGCTGGTTTTTGTTTCTTGTCCCGCATCCACCTTTGCTGCCTGAGCTTGCGCTCTCTCACACGGGCATAAATAGGCTTCTGCTGCTGCCAGAATTCACTGCGTGTGTCCAGGTAGGAAATGCCACTCAAAACCAGGTCTGCTACTTTGATCCCCTGCTTTGTGCTGCTCTCCATCAAATCTGAAAATAAGATGGTAGAACCCAGGAGAGTATTAATACATATGATGGATGAAGCTGCGGTTCAGTGGGGGACTGCTTGTGAATGTTTTTCTGCTCTGATAGAAGCATAGGCCTAGAAATTAAAGTCTTCAGTGCTCCTCAGAACTGATGTGATTAGGGGGGAAGTTATGGAAAACTCCTTTGCTGTCACCCATTCTGTGTGTTTTAGCAAGCTAGAGCTGGTGTTCCCAGCCCCTGTAGCTGCTGCCTTCTCTGCTGACAAGAGCCAAGAAGGGGCCCAGTTATTGAGGGCCAGCTGTGATGAGCGAGCACCCATCCTCCTGCACAGAATAACTGTATGGGGCATTTGTACTGAAATGGCACTTTGAAAAGTGTTGTGGATTAGACTGCAAGATAGAAATTTAGAGGGCTTTTATATGCCTGGAAACCAGATAGCCCCAATTTTTAATGCTGGTAATACCATAAAACCTGCGAGTAGACTAAATTCTTAATTACTTCTCTACTACTGGGTAAAGAGTTCCCTAGAAAAATTACTAAAGGCGAATCACCTTTCTGCCTACTTCTAAAATAAGACACTTCTCTGAATCCTGCATCTTGAGCTTAACAGCATTTATAACAAAACCACAAATGAGTTAGTCTTATGAGCAACACTTTGCACTTAATGCAAATATTAGTGGAATTTATCGTTATGACAGAAGTAATGTGTAATGATACTGTTTCTGCTTTTGATTTCATCTGCACAGATTGCTTTGAGCTGATTTACTGTTTGTTATAAAAGCCTGCCATTTAATAGGGAAGGAAATATGCTCATAGTTATGAATATTAGATCTGGCTCCAAAAATACCTGTACTCTCCAGATACCTGCCTCTCTCACAATCACTGCAAGCACTGTGTGCTACGTGAGCTCTGACACAAATGAGGAAGAGTAGTCATAGGGGTATAAAAGAAGAAGAAGAAAAAGAACCTGCTTAGAAGGAACATTTAGTTAAATACAACGGAGAAAGACCTTCATCCTTGAGCAACTTTTCTAGGTAGGCCTTGTCAGCATAAAGCTCTCCAAGAAGCTGTCGCTCTGTTTTTGGATTCCTCACAGGCTCCCGTTTCCTTGTCCATTTTTGATCCTTAGTCAGTTTGACCTGGAGTTTCTGATTTGCTTTTTTGCTCTACAGCAAGAAAAGATAAAGGAGGTTGGGGGACGTTAGTGGGAAACAGTACAATTAGCAGAATTCTGTTTACATTCCATATAAGCCAACTTATTTTTTAAATAAAAGCAAAAACTCAGTGTCTCACCAATTGCTTTGGTCATGAGCAACTGAAATTTTGCACCCGATTGTGCTCCCTCACTTCCAAGAACAGGAGGGGGCATTGTAGTATTAGTATAGCGGGCAGCACAGAATTAGTTCTGCCCCGTGACTTGTACTGGTCTGGAGGGCTGCGTGGTCAGTGCTGTGGGAGGTCATTAAGGCTGTGGAAAAGGCAGGTCTAGTTGTCCACAGTCAAAGAAACAGAGCCCGTAACAGCGAGGGCTTCTGAAACTTGCAGAGGGTATTTCTAAAGTTTCACATTCAAACTCCCAACAATCACAGTGCTAATCTTTAGGCCCCTTTGTACAAATTGTTTTTACCACTGAGTAGCCGTGATTCCAGCTGAAAGAAGCCATGAGAATTCACTGCACTGACTTCAAAGTGAAATGTGGCTTGGCATCTCAGAGGAACAAGGCACTACTTCAATGGACCACCCCAAAATTAAGCAATCGAGAAAGTGTCCATTATCAAAAATGTGAACCTTAAACATCAGGTAAAACCAAAGTAAACACTGTAGATAAATGTACCCTGGCTCCGACCTCAGTGCTGTTACTTATTAGCCTTTGATGGGTGATCAGCAACACCAGACAGAAACAGTCAGGCTAGCAGAGAAATTTCAAACTGGCCTTTGTTTCTCCTTGGTTGCTCTTCCCTGCCCTTCTGCCTTCTCCCTTAAATTTTGTGTAGCTTGAGCCAGAACTACATTAAAAGCAGGTGCATAAACACTCTTGTTAACGGATCAGTGTGCTTCCTATGCTCAGAAGGCACTTCATTAGACCAGCCATATCCACGCCCATGTTGCTGCAGAAACAATTAATCCTCTAATGCCTATTCCAGAAAGTATTAGCATTATAATAACTCTAGTTGGCTTCTAAAGCAAGAGCTCTTTAGACTGTACCTCTGCCTGCCTGCTTATAAAGCACAGATCCTCTTTATTCTCCAGTTTAACTGAGGATGGACCTGCAAATACAGAGAAAATACTTGTTAGTGTTCAAGAATAGCAGTGCAGAGGCTTTAGAAATTAAAATGACCATAAATGTGCCAAGCCTATAATATCCGGTTTGAAATAAAGCTTTCTGCTAGTTCCCTCATATAAAATATGTGGATGTTGGTATGTTTGGTAAGCAGGGAACACAGCTCATAGATGCAGCTCCTCTCGGGATTTTAATTACTATTTTCACATTGCACCAGGGGCTCCCATCACAGTGCAATTTTCCTACAGAGACATGCTACATCCTGCATGGAAACAGAGGAAGAAAAAGAATGGCAGGTTCTTCTGAGGGATGACACCTGAAGCTTGGAACAGAAGGAAAGCTCTAAGCACAGGGATTTCCAGCAATCCAGAGAACTGACATTAGGGCAAAATTCCCATTTAATTTTCACTCTGACATCCAGTTCTGCTATTCAGATTGCACGCTGGCAGTGGAGGTAAGAGTGAAAAATAGCTCCTTGTTTTGGCCTGGTCAGAAGGAAGGAAAGAGCTTCACATGCTGTTGTAGAAGGATTTCCTTCAGCAAGGCAACTGCGCCAAGATGAGCAATGTGAGTACACGCGCATCACGGAAGGTAGGTGTTTCTGAATCTGCCAAGCAAAGCAGATTCAGTAAAGCAGTTTTGGGGATGTGCCCTGTTGATGTTAATGTGTGTGCATTTCCCAACTATTTAAACATCTAGATCAAATGCTAACATGTTTTCTTGCTGCTTTTCTCCTGCATCTAGGAGCTTCACTCAATTAAAAATCTTCTTGGTGTTTAGTCTGTTCATTTGCCTACAGCCCAGGTGTTTGAAGGCATTTAAACCTCTTAGCTCAGTATATCAAGCATTTCAACTGAGAGTTGCAAAGATATCTAGGCATTTGTATGAAGCTAAGAAAGCAGCAGTAACAGAGGAAAGCAAGCCAGATCTGGAAACTTTCCCTGTTTTTTTTTTTTAATAAATACCACATATGAAGGAGCTTCAGGCTTTTAAGCAGCTGGGACATGAAGTTCATCTGTGACACTTTGAAACTGATTTCAGGGAGATTAAGGCACTTAACTATCTCAACATCAGGGCCTATGTGTACGGGTGTGCTGCAGGGTGTGTCCTGGCTCTGTGAAGGGACAGGCTGTTGGGGATCCACCTGAGCAGTCTCTGACTAGCCAGGCGGGTTTTACAGCAGCCTTGCCAGCTACGCACAGGCTGCTCTATGCACGTGTCTAGGGTGGCAGCCCCAGCTGAGGCGTGTGTTCGTGAGAGTGAGTGCACGTCCTGTCCGTGCTTGTTGGCGTATGAGAGCGTTGCTAAGAGAAAAACTAAGGGAAAAGGGACAAGTTTTCAGTTTGCTTTGAACATCACTAGGTCCTTGGCCTTTCCTGCATCCTGCAGGACTCCATTCTATGATCGAAGCCAGAAATTATGAAAGCAGTGCTCCATTGCAACAGTCAGCAGTTTCACTGGTCTTATGCAATGTAAATTGGAGGAAAGTCAGGATCTCAGGAAGGCCGGTCTCGGGTAGCAAGGCAAATTTCATTACAAACTTTGAATATTAGGATAAAGATCTCAAAATGTATTCTGTAATCAGTAGGGCTGTAAGTAGATGAGCTGCTTTGTTCTGTTTTACCTAAAACATTTTCATGGTGACTTTGGAAATTTAAGTTAGTGTCATAATTTACTTATATAACTGAAGTTATTAGACACTGTGTATGAATAGGCATTCAGCCAAAAGAAGAAGAAAAAAAGAACAGGGCTGTGCTCTTTTTGGTGCTTCATGGTTTCACCTAAGAGTGGCCACTGAGTGCATGAATCCAGAAGCAGAGAGACTGCTGTTGCAGGGTCCTTGGGTCACTTGCTGAGCTAATATGCCATCAACTGTCCACCAAACAGCTTCTGGCTGTGCTTGTAGGGGCCATAAAACGAAACGTCTTACTTCCAATGCAGTTGACAATTGCCTCCTGGGATTTCTCAATACCCAGCCTGAACTTCTGTAGTTCTGGACGTAGTCGGTAGCCTCGATGATAAAACACTAACGCAAATTCAAAATCACCCATGGTATATAATATCTCAGCTTTTTGGTAAAGTCCCTAAAATGATATTGGGGAGAAAAAAAAAGAAAAAAAATAAGTTTGAGAGGTCTCAATTAATTCCCTGCTAGGCAGAAACGAGAGCCCTGTGCTATGGCTCTCTGCATACAATAAAATCTCATCCTGAAACTCCTTCTCAGTTGCTGACTAAGCACCTCCACCTCTCTGGAAGCAATAAAAATGTCAAGGGTGTGTTTAGTTAGCTCTTTCTATGCAATACTGTCTCCCAGACCCTTCAGAATTTCACAGATAGAAAACCAGTCCTTGGCCATCCCAGACTGTTACCAGTTCGTGCTGTTTACCTTGGAGAACGTTTTGTCGTTTTGGAGAGAAGCTTCAGCATCTTTCAGGGAATTTTCTGTGTCTCCAAGTTTCAGGTAACATTTCGAGCGGGCGACTAGACAGTCCTTGTCTCCTGCTCTCAGCTTCAGTGCCTGGAACGCAGCAGACAAGGGTAGGCCGTCAGTGCCGGCGCAACAGCACAAACGCATACAAGCATGGATATTTGATGCGACCTGCTCTGCCCCAGCACAGCTCCTGATGACGGATGAGGATAAAACCCCACCGCTTTCACTGAAAAAAGTATTCTCTTGCTGTTTGCCCATTCCCTCTGCTGCAGCTACCCCGCCTTTCCATGCCAGAGGTGCTGCAGCCCCTCTCCCAGCGCTCCCCCACTCCAGACGGGAGCTGCACCCCCTCAGCCCCCCCGCCGTGTGTCACCCCCCTCACGCTGTGACCTTCAGGCGCCCTTGGGGACAATTCCCCTCCCGCCCCCGCCTCGGTGGGCCGCATCTCCACCTCCCCCCGCCGTGGGTGCCCCCTTCGCCTACGTCCCCCTTCCCTCCGCCACCCGCCCCCACGCGAACCGAGTGCCACCGCCACGCGTGGGCCTTCGCGGCCGCCACCTCCGAGTGCCACCTCGGGGCCCCCTCCTCGCCCCCGCCGCCGCCACCGCCCCCGGCCGCGCCGCGGCACCCTCACGTTGTTGAAGCAGGCCAGGGCCTTGCCGTACTCGCCCCGCCGGCACAGCAGCGTCCCCTCGGCCATGAAGCTGGGGAAGGTGCCGGCCGGCACGGAGTCCTCCGCCGCCGCCATGGCCGGGCCCGCCGCCGCCGCTGCCGTCGCCTAGCAACCGCTGCCGGGCAACGGCTCGACTTCCGGCGCGGCGCGAAGCCCCGCCCAGGCGGTGACGTCGCGGTGGCGCGCCCGGCGAGCTTTCCCACGCCGCGGCGGCGGATCCCGCGCTGCCGCCGCCGCCGCCGCCGTACACCCCCCCCCCCCGACCCCCATTAGACCCCGGCACCAGTGTCCCGGGAGCGGCTTCCCCGGGCCGCGACGGGGGCCCCGCCGTGCCCTTCACGGCGAGTCCGCACAAGCACGGCGGTACGGGGGTGGGCTGGTCAGAGGTGCGGTGTAAGTAGGGCACGCGTGGGTGCCCATAGAGAGGTGCGTGGGGAGGGGCTGCGCGGCTTGGGAGGGAAGGAAATGCACGTTTTCCACCAAAACGGGTGCAGGCTCTGACCGAAGCCAGTCGGGGCTGCGCAAATGGGTGTCTCACGCTTCATCTCTCCTGAGCCAACCTGTCTGACCGACGGAGGATCCGGCGTCCGTGGGGGTTTTGTTCTTACACCCGTGTTTCCAAAGCCCTGCGCTGGAGGCACGGCCAGAACGAAAGGGGGTGTGGGAGCGCAGGTGCTTGCTAAAACCGCTTTGCAAAAGCAATCGTGTGAATGCCTCGGTTACTGCCAAATGTCAGGCTGAACGGGTTCCTCTGCTCAGCCAGGTCACAAGCTGGTGCCTGTCTGTGGTGGGTTGACCCTGGCTGGACACCAGGTGCCCACCCTCCGCTGGGCAGGGGAGGGAAAATAGAACAAAAGGCTTGTGTGTCAAGATAAGGACAGGGAGATCATTCACCAATTACCATCACGGGCAAAACAGACTTGACTCAGTTTAATTTGTTACCAATCAAATCAGGGTAGGATAAGGAGAAATCAAGCCAAATCTTAAAATCACCTTCCCCCCACCCCTCTCTCCTTCCCTGACTCAACTCCACTCCCGAATTCTCTACCTACCCCCCTCAGCAGCACAGGCGGACAGGGAATGGGGGTTTCAGTCAGTTCATCACACATTGTCTGTGCCGCTCCTTCCTCCTCAGGGGCAGGACTCCTCACACTCTTCCCCTGCTCCAGCATGGGTCCCTCCCATGGGAGACAGTCCTCCATGAACTTCTCCAATGTGAGTCCTTCCCGTGGGCTGCAGTTCTTCATGAACTGCTCCAGTGTGGGTCCCTCCCACAGGCTGCAGTCCTTCAGGCACAGACTGCTCCAGGGTAGGTCCCCCATGGGGTCACAAGTCCTGCCAGCAAACCTGCTACAGTGTGGGCTCCTCTCTCCATGGGTCCACAGGTCCTGCCAGGAGCCTGCTCCAGCATGGGCTTCCCACAGGGTCACAGCCTCCTTTGGGTATCCACCTGCTCCAGCATGGGGTCCTCCCTGGGCTGCAGGTGGAGATCTGCTCCACCATGGACCTCCCTGGGCTGGGGGGACAGCCTGCCTCACCATGGTCTTCCCCACGGGCTGCAGGGGAATCTCTGCTCCGGCACTGGAGCATCTCCTCCCCCTCCTTCACTGACCTGGTTGTCTGCAGGGCTGTTTCTCTCACATTCCAATCCCCTAACTCTGGTGCTGGTTTCCCTTCTTAAATACATTATCCCAGAGGCACTACCACTGTCCCTGATGGGCTCAGCCTTGGCCAGCGGTGGGGCCGACTTGGAGCTGGCCAGCATTGGCTCTATCAGACATGGGGGAAGCTTCTGGCAGCTTCTTGCAGAAGCCACCCCTGTAGCCCCCCCACTACCAAAACCTTGCCATGCAAACCCAATACAGTAATGCAGGGGTTTTGCCAGGGCAGCCCACCGCCTCTCCCTGGAATTAGTATATTCCATACTTTTGGTATTTGCTGGTAGCCCATGGTACTGGTTTCATCACTGCAGTGTCCAGTCCTGGACAAACAGATGATGAATGAGAGACGCTGCTGGTTGTCTCCTCCTATCAGGAACTCCAGTCTTGACTTCATTTTGGCCTTGGGTAAGACCCTGCCAAGATTAATGTTTGGAGCAGTTTGTTCCTGCCAAGTGACTCAGAGTGGGTGTGGCGTGTCTGTGCTGTTCAGGTCTCCTGCTCGAAGCCTGTAAGATTTAACTTCACCACAGGGGAAAATCAGCGCTGCTGCTGGATTCTGGATGCAGCTCAGGAATGACATGGCCCGTCCTCACTCCTGAGATGGGGCTGGAGTGGCTGCACAGCACTGCAGCGTGGGAGGGAGGCAGGGTGTCTCACACACGGGTGTCGAGACAAACAGCAGTGGAGCCCTGGAGTGGGAGGCCAGCGTGACACACCCCTGTCCCCAGGGAGTCAGGCAGAGAATTTTGGTTTAAGCTTTTGGTAACGGTTTTCCACGGAGACTTTCCCCAGGGGCACCGCCGGGTGTGTGTGACACACTCTCCCCAACCAGATGGGCAGGAGAATCATGTCCGTGTCCTCTGGTCCCCCTCCGTGTGGTGGCCGTTGCAGGGCTGTGCTCCAGCCCAGTGACACCATCAGATGGGCCACAGCAGACCTCGCCTCTGGAGCGAGGCCGTCCGCTGCCGTCAGAGAGTCCACCCCAGGCTGCTTCCCTTCGGCGGTGCTGATGCGCGCTTTGGTCACAGGTTGGAAATACCAGGGGGAAAAAAAAATGAACGTGCGATGATTATTTCTGGCAAACGGAAGAGATGCGCTGGAGGATCGTTAGAAAACGGGGCACCCGGGAACAGGGTGGCGGGATGGCTGCGCCCAGCCTGAGGCCTCCCAACACCTCTGAAACTTCTCCTGCTCCCGTCTGTTGTGTCTCCGAAACCTCTCCCGCTCCCGCCTGTCACGTCTCCGGCCTGTACGTGTTCTGTGCCGGCCAGAAGCGCCCGTTGGCCGTACCCCCGGGGGTCGAAAGCCCGTGGTGAGGTACACGGGCGATGCTCCCTTCCCGCGCAGGGCTGCTGTCTGCCGGTGAACCGCACAGGCTCCCCACCGGGGGCACCGCCGGGGACCTCCTGCCCCTGCAGCTACGACCCCGACCCCCCCCCCCCCCCGCCGCCGTGGGAGGTGTCGCAGCCCGGGTCTGCCCCCGCTGCCGGGGCCCGTCGTGGGGGCGTTAGGCGGGGCCGTGCGATGGGGAGGGTGAGCGGGCAGCCCCGGGACCGAGCGGCGGCGGCAGGAGCGGGTACCGGCGTGGACGCTCCGGTGTTAGGCGCCCCAACGGAGCCGGGGGCGGGGCGGGTGGCCGGCGGGGAGGCCTCTCCTGTCGCCGCCGTTGGGGCGCGCTGCCCGGGACGACGCAAGAGTGACGGTGGCGTGGCCGCGGTCCTTTGCTCCGGCCTGACGTCAGCGGCGTTGGCCCCCGGGGGTTCACGGCCGCGGGCGCTGCCGGGGGAGGGGGGCCGACGGGACGGGACGGGACGGGAGCGAGGGGCGGAACTACGACTCCCACAAGGCCTCGCGGCCGCGCCCCACCGGGGCGGCGGCCAATGGGAGGGCGGCCGCCGCTCAGGCAAGGCACACGTGGCGGCGTCGGCAGCCAATGGGCGGCGTCGGCGCCCGTAGCCCGATGGGCCGGGGAGGCCGCGCCGCGCCGCAGCGAACAAAAGGCGGCGGCGGCGTCGCGGGGCAGGGTGCGGGGCGGCGCGGCCGGGCGGGCGCTCAGGTGAGTGTCGGTGGGCGGGAGCCCGTCCCGGGAGAGTGACCGCGGCTCCTGCCGTGGGCCCCGGCGACTAGGCGCTTGCGGCGGGACCGGGGCCGCCAGCCCCTCTCCCGTTCCGGCTGGGAGGTGTCTGCGCGCCGGTGAGCGGGGGGGGGGGAAGCAGGGGCCGGTAGCGTTGCTCGGAGGCCCCGGTAGCCGCTGGCCCGCTGTACGGCGGGCGGGCCCCGTGAGCCGGGCCGCAGCCTGCGGGAAGCGTCGTGGTCGTACTCAAGTAGCGGGTTTGCAGCCGGGAGCGGAGGAGCCCCCTCCTCCCACCGCCGCCCTGACCTTGAGGGAGGCACGCCGCTCTTCAGCTGAAGGATAAAAGATGTCGGTGTCCGGTGAGGTCCCGGTTGACCGGGAGGTTTCTGAGTCATGGGCCGCTTGCGATGGGCACGGCGCAAACGTCTGACGAGGGGCTGGGAAAGAGGGCTCTTATCCGCGCCAGCAGCAGACCCGGGCTTCCTCTCCGCACGTTCGGTCCCTTCCTCCCTCATCCAGAAGCCCTTTGCCAACGGCGCGCGTGCCCCTTTTCCAGCACGAAAATCCCTTTGTGGGGGTTGTGGAGGCAGCAACCCCCGTGTTGGGGTCTCTTTCCGTCCTTGCTCTCGTACTAGCAGGAGGGTGAACAGCCTGTCTCTCTCTCTTGCTGCCTGTGAAGGGATCTGACAGTTCCAGGAGCTGCGAAATGGCTGTTTTCCAGCTCCTTTGTTCGCTACCTGCAAACACCTGCTGCTTATCTTGCTGGTTTGGGGATTCTCTTCCTTTTGTATAGACTTCTCTTTTCTCTCTGTTAAACCACATTTGTTGTCTACGATAGTGTCCAAACTTACGTGCATCCTGAATATATTGTCTGTAGACATCTGTATTCGTTTCGTTTCCTTAATTGGGTTTGGAGCTCAGAATATCAGCTCTACTGTCTAACGCTGTTATTGAAACTCTGTAGAGTTTTCTGCATACAGGACTTCTGTATGAACACGCAGAAAGTGTGCTCTCCATCCTCAAGCTACCAGTGTTCTTCTTACCATTATCAGCTCCGCTTGAAGCGGGACCCGATAAAAAGGACAGCCCCAGTCAGGAATGTCGCCCAGCCATGCAGGCCAGAGTACGCCCTGCTACTGTCCACTTTGTGAGTGATGTTGGGAAGGATTTAAGGAATAAACTTGTTAAGGATCTTCCCCAAGGCTGCAGAATAAGACAGCCTTTAAAGACAGGATTCCAAATACCCCACTTCTGGCACTAGATGCTTACGAGGGCATTTGGAGCCTGTCTGCTGCTCTCTGTTAGCCAGACCTGACTTGGTTTGTAGTCTGTTCCCCTCCCTGGCCGTTTTGTTCTCAGAGGTTCCATGTCTGCTGCGAACCTCCTCCAGAGCCGCGCATTCAACGCGCTCACTGCTTTAGCAAGTGCGCCTGCTTGCATCACACCAGAACGGTGCCAGGCATTTCATAATGCAGAGCATTGAGGTATCGTGACCCGTGAAGTTGGCCGACTGCTGTGGGGCCGCTTCTCTCGAGCCCTCTCTGTCCTCTGATGAAAGCACGCGTGTTTGCCAGGTGGAAGCTGACGTAACTTTTCATGCTGCTGTGGGCTGAAAATACTGGCTGATCTTGAACTGTGTTAATAAATGACCGGGGATGGAGGGGGAAGGTTGCTTTACAGTGTGGTTTTTGTTGACATAATTCCTGGGAGAGAGGGCATGAAATCTTTACTGGCGAGGGAGTCTTTTTCTCCTAACGAAGGCATCGCTTGGGTATGACTGGAGTATGGTACTGATCTGCATCTAAGAAAATTCCATGCATGAGTGCCGTGTTCTGTATGAACACAAAGTGGTGAAGCTCACAGAGCTATACCTCTCAGACCAGAAAGAGTTTAAAGAAAAATAAATTAAATCAATGTCTTTTTTTTTTTTTTTTTTTTTTTTCCCCCCCTTGCAGAGTAGACTGTTTTGCACTGAGTAGTGCCACACCATCCGATCTCTTTGGGAGTTGAGGAGACTTAACCCAGGTTCTGTTGTCAAGAATGCCTCTTCTTGTTTCTCCATCTTTTTTCTTTGGGCTGTACTGTGTTTTCCCTTCAGCTGGTTGCTAGTGTCTTGGGGCAGACATATCAGTTGTGTCACAACAAGTGCAACATCTAGCTCTTCAATCCTTGTCCAGCTTGCCACCATCATGCTGTTTTTCTCTTGTCAATACACTCAAGAAACTTTCCCCAAGCATTTTTTTTCATATTTAACAGGTGATGTTTTGAGGGAATAAGTGCTTCTGAGCCCTTGAAAAGGTGATCTAATCCATTTCTCTTACTTGCTCTGGACTTGCTAGTAAAGACCGAAAACCAGCACTTTTAAAAATGAGTGGGTGTGGATGATGAGGTCTCTGATGTGTTGCAGGGAAGCGGTTTGTTTTAGAGCCACAGTAAATGAACACAAATCATTCATGGCAATCAGTGACACTTCAAGAAATAACTTATTCTTACATCAGTAACCCACTTGTCAAAGCAAAACTAGGTGTGTGACATCTGTTCAACAGAGGTCTTTGCTTAAGAAGTAAAGGACAGCATGCTTCAAATGCAAGAATGGTTCTTGTAACCTGGGCTGACTCCAGAGCTGACCCTGCTTTGAGCTTGAGGTTGGACTAGGTGATCTCCTGAGGCCCCTTCTAACCTGAACTATTCTGTGATCCTATGATCTGTTGCATTTAAACTGGAAAGTTTGTGATGCATACTGTGGAAGACATTTTAAAGAGGCAGTAGGTTGTCCTTCACTTGGCAAGTCTGGCCAGGAACCAACTGTGTTTCCATTGTACACCCTTCAAAGGAAAAGGCTTGTAACAACTGCATCTGAAGGGTTCTGGTAATGCGGATACAGTATGGAACTTGGAATGACCAGCAAATCATTGCAGGCAGCCAGAGAGGCATTATAAGTTAGAAACTATTAATTCTATCTGCCCCTATCCTAAATTGCGCAGTAGAGGATGCACATTAAGAGCGGACTTGAGAAGGCATTTTGTGCTGTTGATGTGAATCTACCATTGTGTGTGGTGGTTGCAAGATCTGGGGCCTAAAGTGATAAGAAAATTGCTGTTCAGTCTTACCTATGAATCATGAATGGAGCAGTGTCTGGGAGTGAATCAGTAGAGAACATTATTCTATAGCTTGTATTTGGTATAGAGAAAGGGATGACTTTTTTTTTCTCTGCATCTTGTCTGTTGTTCTTCAGAGGTGCATCTGTTACTCTCATCAGTATTGGCTGGTACTGCAGGTGCTAAGCATGACTGAAAATGGGATTATCCATGACAGGTGGGAGTCCTAACCTGCCTCATTCTTGGGAAACTGCAAAGATTCTGCTCCTCTACTTCTGTGGTGACCTGCAGTCCATGCTCCTGCTCAGTTTGCAGAACAGAAACAACCAGTTAATGGAGTCTGCTCTGATTGTCTCTCTGGTTGATGAGGGACCTGTATGAGCACTACAGCTAGAAATTGCTGATGCCCTATGGATGGGGTTTTTTTCCTGCTGATCTTTTAGCTTAACAATTCAGCAGACCGAAACAATTGTTTGTGCTGTCTATCCCATGAGAAAGGGTTGGAGCAGTGGAAAAAATGAGTGAGGGGTGTGATTAAAGACTTCCTAATGATTAGGAAATGTCTCTGTGACCCATGGGCAGATAAGGGCAGAACAGCCTCATTCCTGCTGTTCTGTTGCCATGACACAGGGATTTTGTCATTTTTCACTTACTGCTATTGTAATAATTGTCTAGGCTTTCTCTCTTCACCCCAGTAGTGTTACTGCAAAAATGAGGTGATGAAACTGGGAGAGAAACTAGAGGAGCAGCAGAATGTAATGGCATAAAGGAGGCCGGTCAAGTTTCTGAGAGATGAGCAACCTCACAGTGCCATGCTTTGTGGGAATGCCCCTCAGGTGGCCCTCAGGTTTAAGCAATCACATGTATGTCACTGTTGTTCCCACTGACTTTTTTTACAGGGCTGTTTTTAATAAGACCTGAGGGATGTCCTGGGTCCAGTTTCCTGGAACTGCAGACAATTACGTCTTGGTCATTGGCATAACTAGCATCAGCTTCATTGTTTTAATTTGTAAATGTCGACTGAAGATCTGCAATATTGTTCAGGGGCTCTGTGTCACCCTGAAGAAATGAAAAATACTTAGTTTTTCTTTAGATTAAGAAATAGGTTTGCCATTTTCTTTGAATCATCTGCTTCTACTGCAGTGAAATGTGACACTTTTTCTCTGGGACTGGCCTTCAGCATATTGTAGAGTAGGCAGCTGATGGATTTTTAAGGGCTTTGAAGCAAGGGTATTCCAGCTTCCTACCAGGCAAAATAAATAGCTGCAGATAACTTGGGAGTAGGATTTGCTCTCAGAAATAGCACTGGTTTAAAGCAGAAATCTTAATGGCAAGTTTCAGCACTACAGTACAGATGACTTACTGTAGCATGTGTGTATGCAGCTGTGAAGACAAGGTAGCAGAGTGGTGTTTGTGGGAATTGAATATGTCTGTGTATGCTTGCAGAATAAGGCTGGGTGGGTGTTTTTGGTGGGTGGGGTTTTGTTTGTTTGTTTTCTTCTTGCAGGTCTGCCAGCTAGCCCAACATACAGCCACTTCTGTAGTTTTGGAAAGTCTTCCTCTGTAGCTAACCTGTGGCTGACTATATAATAAAGCTGTAAGCTTCTGGACAGAGAAGCTGGCATAAGCATTGTCAAAAAGAATACCTGATGCACAGACAGTGAGTGCCTCATAATTAAGAAAAAAGCTGTCTCAGAATGATACCATGAAACTGATCCACAATTAACAGAGGATAGATACAGACCAGTTCTGCAAACCCACTTGAGATTTAGTCTGATGCAGTAAACTCTAGTTGGTGTCTAGTAGTTAAACCATTCTGTCTCCTGCAGCTTCCTTGCTAATAAAGGTTAAGCAGTCAAAGCAACTCTGCTAATATTTGGCTTTTTAATGCAGATTACAACACAGCTTACACTCCTACAGTTTTGTGGCATTTGCAGGGCAAAGATGGGGAGAGAATTGCAATAGGATTTTGTACAGCAAATACCCAGTTGCTCCATATAAGCACAAGAAGCTGTGTCTACAACCCATTCAACATGTGGGTCATCTGCCAGCTATCTCCCTTACAATGTGTTTGGCCACTGTTGCTTACCTGTTGCAGATTGCTTCCCCCTGAGACTGTTGCATACTTTGCCCCCTTCACCTCTCTTTCCAATCAAAATTCCTATCCTTCTAGAAAGCTGTGGTGGTTTAACACCACAAAGAGATGAACATTTCTCTAACTTCAGTGTTCATGCTTAGCTTACAGCCACAGTTGCATCCTACCTAGGGAGGTTGTGCAGTAAGCCTTCCAACTCCTAAAATGTTTGAGGTTAACCCCAGCATTTCCCATTCTCTCTCTTCCAGTACTCTTCCAGACTCTATTCTACTTCTAGTACCTGCTGCTGTTATTTGTTCCCCGATAGCTGTGTATAGATCCTTGCCTTGAGATAACTACATTGTCTCAGTGTCACTCCATCTTTCGTAATTAGAAGCATGCAATGGAAGTTCTAGATTGCTTCTGAAGTTACTGCAGAATGGCTGCCTGTAGCCCCAGGACTTGATCTAATTCAGTGGCTCTCTATGTCTTTCTGAGACAACTCTATTCCCACAGCATCTCTGAATAAATGTTTTTGGGAGTGCTTCTTAGAGAGCAAATTAATCTAACACAGCAGCCTCAGCATAGCATTTGTGCGGGCTGTTACGTTAAAGGGGGCTGCAAGGGAGGACAGAATGCATCTTGCTTTGCAGGGCCAGACAACCAAAATGTGCTTGGTCTCCTTTTGCTTGTTCACAAGAGCTCCCCTCTCCTTAGGCTGTGTTAACTTCAGCACTGGGGTAATAAAAACAAAGCATTATTTTTAGCAGACTAAATATTAGGTGCAAGTGCTTATGGTGACTAGAATGTGGTTTTTATTCTATGAAGAAAGATAAGGTGCTTCAGAAACATTGTCTGATGTCATTTGGAAATGGGATTAAATTGGAAGTTGCACTGCAGTCATATTGGAGTTTTACAGCATAATTCTCTGAAATCAGGAACACTGTTTAACATCTCTTGCCCTTTCTGTAGCATTTCCTTTTCTATTTTAACACTGGAACTGCATTTGAAAAGATGTTAGCAGCAAATTTGACTGCCAGTTCTTAAGCCTGCTTAACAACTTTCAATAACAGAACTTACGTAGTCCAACCTGTTTCATTCTAGAGGCATACAGAGAATGCAACCTGCCTCCTCCTACTTTTTTCTGTAGAATAAATATTTTGTCTGTTGGGGGGGGGGGTGGACACTCTCTAGGGAAAAAGGTTTTTATTTCTAAAGATGGCTAACTATTCCCTGGAATATTCTGTGTTTGCTTATAGGATGAATAACCCAGTTGATTACTAAGGGTTATTACCCAGAAGATAGCACAAGAAATAACTGTGGGCTTTTAAACTGTTTCCCTCTGTGGGTCTCAAGTGGGGCACTTATTTTGTGATGGCATGGGCAGTTAGTCTTACTGAGTCATTCAAATACTTCACTGTCCAGATACTCAGATGGAATCTGAGCTCTTCTTTTCTGTGTTGGTGCCTTTCTGCTTCACAGCTCTTGCAGAAACCATACTAAGTGTGCTTTTGTGTTTCCTGCCACACTGGCTGTGCTAGGGGAACAGTGACATGACCTCCAGTGACTCAGAATGCAGCATGAGCCACTGGTAGAGCTTCTCTGTCAGCAGCCTGGCCCCTCAAAAATCAAAACTGCTTGTTGACCTCTGGCTGATAACAAGACTCAGTTCTGATGTTTGACACATGCAGATAGGTTCACTGGGATGAAGTATTCTTTTAAATAAATGTTTATTGCAGCTAAAAATAAAAGCATCTTTGATACCTATGACTTTGTTGCTGCATATCAGAAAGAAAAGGTACAGCCTTGAGATCAGAAATTATTTAGTTATGTCAGTTTAGCATATACTCCTTAAAAGAAAGCCATCTTCAGGAAAGATGTGACATTAGGAATTTTTTAAAAAATATTTTTCTCAAAAAAAAAAACCCCAAGCCCAAACTGTCTAACCTTAGTCTTTGTTGTCTTGAACATCTTGCTCTGTAGGGTGTGAACCTCCTTCCAAGCCACCTAGGTTCTGAAACAAAAAAAAAAAAAAAAAAAAAAAACAAAACCACAAAACAATGATATAAAAGTGTTTTTGTTTTGATAATACTGGTAACATTTTCTTTTCCCTTTAGAAAAAGGTATGGGGGACTAGAAGAAATGGTAGGTGTGTTACGCAGATCCCACAACAGCAAACCTGGGGTGCTGTGTAGTTAAGAGACAAGTTGCCTTAGCTGAGTGTTCCCCTAGACATGGGGGGGATGCTCAGAGCTGGCAGGTTTGGTAAAGACACAGTGGTGGCTGGGACAAGCTGCAAGCATTATGCCTTTCCCTGCAGGCAAGGCTGGACTAAAATAGTGTTCAGGGCAGTGGAATGGGGTAGAAATTTTAAGCAACACAAATAGTTCTTGCTTATCAGGTGAGTTTTCTAGCCTTATTTGTGATGGGGAGACACAGCCCCAGCTTTGTATTCACTTTGGTCTTGCATTGAGCTTGGTGATTGGGAGTCTTCTGTAAGAACTGGACTCTGTTCCTGATTGCTTTTTTTTTTCCTCCCCCCTCTCAATTCAGACTAGGTAGCCATGTCAGCCAAAGCCATCTCTGAGCAGACGGGGAAGGAGTTCTTGTATAAGTATATCTGCACATCCTCTGCCATCCAGAACCGTTTCAAGTATGCCCGAGTCACTCCAGTCACTGACTGGGCACGACTCACCCAGGATCACCCTTGGCTTCTGAGCGAGGTAAGGAGAGTGACTTGCTTTTCTGTAGTGGCTGAGCCCTTGACAAACCTCTGCCCACCCAGACTGTTCCCTGTTGGGCACGGCATGTCGTGCTGTGGCAGGTTGTGAGCAGAACTGTGCTCTGGATCTTTCCTGAAGGACCGGTCGCTGCTGCTGCTCTGCAACATTCATTTGCAACACTGATGAAGAAACAAGCCTTGCTTCAAGGCTGTTGTATCACCTTCTAGGGGGGCTGATTATAAAACTCCTTTAAGGGCTGTGAAATACATGAGCAGAGATATCTGCAAACAAGAAGTTGCTAATAACCACACAGAAGGTAAATGAGGCTAATTCAGACAAAGCAAGAGTCTCTTGAGATGTCAGTCCCTGTTCTCAAACCCTTACTGTCTGAAATCATGGAGCGTTTTCTCTGCGGCTAGCTTTTATGTTCAGTTAGCATACTGCCAAGGTTTTCTGCATCCAAGCAAAATGTTAGGGAAAACTTCATTTTTTGCCTTTTCTGTGCAAGATCTTTTACATTTCTTTGTGTTTCATAGCCCTGCACTTTCTGTAGAGAAAACATATCCAGAGCTCTTTTTATTAGTTGTTCAAGCTGGCTCCTTTCCAGTGCTTAATTACATTAAGTCATTGGTTGGTAGAACATGAATGTTTCACAGTCCTTGACTGACTGACTGATAGAAGCCCCACACTAAGTAATTAAATGTTCCATATTCAAGTGCCTGAGTGAATTGCAAGAAGATATCAGTAGTGCTTCTAAAAAGACTTGCAGAAAGCCAGAAGGGAGCAAGGATGCCATCTATCCTTTAAGACAGAGTTCTATAATGCCAGAAGGGGCTACAGGGTCCAGCAGAAAGACCACAATCAGCATTCTGTACTGTGACATGTTATGTTCTGACTCTACACTGTTGCTGAAGTTCCAGGACATATTAGCTGTACAGGAGAATGCCACCCATTTCTTATTAAAAAAAAAAATTAAAAAAAAATTGCAAGCTAGAGGTAAGCGTGTTACCTAGGAACACCTTTCCATAGGTATCGTATAAAAAGCCATTGTCAGTTGACTAAAATCTGCATGACCCCTGGCCCTAGCCAGTCTCATACACAAAGTATGTGGTGACAGCAAGAGCTTTTTTGTAAGCAGCTGGCTGCTTGCTGTGTCTAATGGTTTTTCCTTATGAGCCTCTGCTCACAGAGAAATATTAATTTAATGATGCATCTTACAAAGTTTGCAAAACTGACAGGATGCTGTATGCTTTTCAGTGTGATTTTTTTTTTTTACAGAAAGTGAGTACATGTACTCCATTTTAACAGCTGCTTTGAAAGGGTTATCAAAGTTCATCAAAAAAAGCCAAAACAAACTATCACTTCAGTCTCTGATGTATACTCACATCTGAGTAGAAATAAGGCACCTCTTGTCAAAGTACAGTGTAAAAAAACCTGCAGATATGTACCAGGAGATGGATTTGCCAAGAGATTAAAGAAATTCTGCAAGGATATTTGCTGTACAGAATTTACTTAAGTTTTTGTTTCACTATCTGCAGAGAATTACTTGACCAAAATCACTTTCTAATGCTTCTTTCTTTTAATCTCTCTTGCACAATGTTGTAGCGTTTAGTGGTGAAGCCAGATCAGCTAATAAAGAGACGTGGGAAGCTTGGACTGGTTGGAATTAACCTCACTCTGGATCAGGTGAAGGTTTGGCTCAAACAACATCTGGGCCAAGAAACCACGGTGAGTGCCACCTTAGCAACAAAAACATAAGACTTTTTTTGTTGTGTCTTTTCTGCCTACTTGCTTGATAGGAGCTGGTGTGCAGGTATTCCTCTTGCTTATGGTGGTTTAAAATGCATGTTACACTGCTGCCAAAGCAAGTGAGAAACTGTCCCACGTGTAAAATTCCTGCTGGTAAATGAGCACTGATAAATGACACACCTTGATAGGGAGCACAGCTCGGTGCTCCCTATTACGATCTGCCGTCCACGTCTGTTGTGTAGGCCCTGTATGGTGGGAGCTCAGCAGGAATTAGTACCATTTTGAAAATCCCTTCCACTTGGGAGTCAGCAGTTGACAGCTCAAATGCTGTGTCTAGTTGGCATAGCTGCTTCACTTTAATACCCAAGGCAGATTTAACAAGTATAAAAGCTGTCATGAAATTGTCCTCTTATTGTAGCCAGCCCGTGTGTTTTGGCTGATGATTGAGTGTTACTTCAAGTCCTTATTTTAACTCAGTGCTGGCTTGTAATATTTATTCTCCTGGGAATGACACTGCAATGCTGATGATAAAGAAAAACCTGCTATCCCAGCTGCTCTGTTTCAGGAGCTGACAGAGTTCTGCTGCCTCAAGGAAACTGATGCCTTGGCCCTACTGTGATTGATTTGCTGCTGGCTCCAGCACCAAGCTGTGCAGCCGAGCCAGTAAGGCTTGCCTGAAGGCCATTATGAAAGAGTAGGCAACTGCATCTTGTGTGCCTGCCCATCAGGAAAATGATGGATGTTGAAATCACTTCTTTAGCACAATACAACCACCACATCTAAAGGAAGGACTGTGCCAAGTACTTGTGACCAATGATGTTCGCTCCTGAAGCAGTGTCCTCCGGAGCAGGGGGTATCTCCTATGGCCTGTGCAGGAGTGTTCCTTCAACCAGAAAACTTGCTTTTGGGTAGCAGGAAAGCGCCTATGCAGGACAGTTCCTGGGACCTTGCTGTAGCTGTCTGTCCCTGTAGGAAGATAAGAAAGGGTTCTCTTACTCTTCCATTCTCACTGACACAACTTCCAGGGCAAGTGCTGGGCAGAGGCTCTGCTCCTGCCACTCCCTGTCTAGCTCAGGAGTTCCCTCACTTCAGATTTTTTTTTTTCAAAGCTCCGAAAGCACCTGAAGCCATCACGTTTCACAGTGTGCTAAGCAGTGCTCTGTAAATGTGCTCTCTCTGGGACAGGAGATGAAGAGCAGCCATTCTGGTATAATTCTGATAGCCACCTGTCCTGTTAGGAAAGGGGAAGGTGACTGACTCCTGTAACCAATGAAGTTCAAATATGCTGGAGTGGTACAGCACCATGTCTAGCAGGGACAGTGCTTGATGCTGTGCTGGAGAGGGAAGAGTATGGTTCCCTGGGAAACACAGTAGAGAGGTGCTTAGGAGGAAGTGGATTTAGAGCAGTATTGATTAATTCTCGAAGCTTGCCTTATGCTGTCATAAATGTGGATATTGGACAAGTGTTTATTGGTGTTCGTCTTGTTTTCTGCCTACAGATTGCTAATGCTAAGGGAATTCTAAAGAATTTTCTGATTGAACCCTTCGTCCCTCACAAACAGGTTAGTATACCAAATAAAGCATTAAGAAGTGCTTTTAAATCTCTTTTGACTTGCACGCAGCTTAGATGGATTGATATAATGGAGAAAGCAGAAGTTTGGGAGTGTGCTGTTAAGCTGAGAGTGTCAATGCATTGTGGTCACAGCTGTGTGCAGGCACAACATTGGTCCATGTGATGGGCTGTTAATAATCATGTTGGTTGCTGTTATTCTACTGGGGAGAGGTTACAGATTACATGAGAGGGACCAAGTTGGTTGGTCAAGGCAGTTCACTGCTGCTTGAGTCTAGTACTCCTGAGTGTGGATAACACACTGTTGATGTGAGATACCTCAGTTTGTGCTGGTGAAATATTCATACTCCACCATGGTTTGCAGGAAACCAAAGATACAGGTTCTTTCAAGCGTGCTCAAGGAAGGACCCTAGTTTGTGCTTCAGTTGTGTAAGATGGGAGCAGTTTTGTCCAGAAATCACTGGCACGTTTTACCAGGCTGAAGCGCTCTGGGCCCTGTCACTCTCCCTCCCAGGCCAGCACAGCCTGTACAACCCTGGGGAGTGTCTGGGCTGCTCCAGTGCTGCTTCTCCTTGGAAAGCTTAGTGGTGTGCTCAGTTGCCCTTTCCTAGCATTGACACAAGAGCCTCTTCTTCAAGGTCTTCTTCTCTGGGTGTGACTTGCTAATGCTTGTGCCTGTGTCTGTGGTGCAGGAGGAAGAATTCTACGTGTGCATATACGCTGCCCGTGAGGGAGACTACGTACTCTTCCACCACGAAGGGGGTGTGGATGTGGGAGATGTTGATGCCAAAGCTCAGAAGTTGCTTGTGGCAGTGGATGAAAAGCTCAATGAATCAGATGTAAAGAAATACCTCCTGCAGTATGCACCAGCAAATAAAAAGGAGTAAGTACAAATGCCCAGTTCTGGGCATGGCCAGCCACCCAGAAACTCCTCTCCTTTATTTCAGTGCAACATCCCTTCGTTCTGTTTCACCCTAAAGCTTGCTTTCCTATGCTTCTTGCTGCTCTCAAGAATATGCCATGCATCGTAAATCCAAGTTCTTTGACCTTATCCAAGCCACTTGTAAAACTCAAAGTAAGCATTCGTAGTGCTTTGAGCCTTCGCTTGACAGGAGGACTTCTCAGTCTACTGAAGTCTTGACCTCTGAGATATTGGAGACGTACTGAATTTTGATCCTTTGTGCCAGCATAAAGAGTTTCTTTTATTTAGTAGAAATGGTGGTAAGATGTGAATCTGATTGCTAATTCAGAAATGTACTCGCCCTTACTCTGCCCTAGTCTAAGAAGGTATTCTCTTGCTATTCCTGTGCTTACTGCAAGCTTATCTGTAGATCTCAAAACTTCTGCGTCTCCTTTAATTAGATGCCTATACCTAGTTATCTTAATGAGTCATGATTTTTCCAAACATAACATAATCACTGATGGCATTGTTCAGCACTGAAAGGCTGAAGAAGCCTGTCACTAATGTAGTTTACTGCAGTCTCTTCCCCATCACAGCTAACAAAGCTTAGTTCTGACAAAGATGCATATGTGACAGTGAGAGACAATGATGCATTTCTGTCTCCTGGTGACGTTAAACAGACTGTCTATGTGACAGTTGTGAGTAACTATGTTCTCAGCAGAGTTTGGTGGAGTGTAATTAAGATGAGTCATCAAGGTCTTCCTTTCCTTGAGTCATCACCTAGGCTTCTTCCTGAGAAGATGAATGAGAATGAAAGAAATTGATACAGAGTAGATTTGCAGATTGCCACTAATATAAATGAAGCAGAGCAGGCTGTGATTTATATTTGGCTGCTTTAATGAACTTGTGTTAAATTTTTTTACAGCATCTTGGCTAGCTTCATCTGTGGCCTGTTCAACCTTTATGAAGATCTATATTTCACGTACCTTGAGATCAATCCATTAGGTAACAGATATTCGTGGGAGCAGGACTTTCTGTGCTAGAATATTGAAACGTGTACTTTATCCTTCTCTGTTTTATGTAGCTTGCAACAATACTAGGTGATATATGCAAAAGAAGTACAAAAGTGGCTATGATGTGTCCTGGAGCTATTAGTTGAATGAATCCAAAATGAGGACTGCTTGCAAGTGTTCTCTGTTCTCTAATTCCCTGGTGGAAATGAAAAATTCCACTGAAAGAGATGTTAAGTCAGAACTGAAGAACATCAAAATTGCTCTGGTGGATCAGAACAAAACAGCACCTGAACCAGGGCCTGGTCCATGACCATGATCACTAGTTAATTCTAAAAGGAACTCTCTGGGTTTGGTAAATACAATTAAATGACGGATGTGGAGGAAGGGCAACAAAGGTGGCCTAGCTTTTGTAATGATCTCTTTACGGTGTCAAATTTTATGAGTAAATCTGTAATGCATGTCTCTATATATAATAGAGCCAATTCTAATGGTTTTTTTTAAATGCAGTGGTGACTAATGATGGTGTCTACATCCTTGATTTGGCTGCAAAGATTGATGCAACTGCTGACTACATCTGCAAAGTGAAATGGGGGGATGTGGAGTTCCCCCCTCCCTTTGGGAGGGAAGCTTACCCAGAGGCAAGTAACAACCCACTCTGGCCCAAATCCCTCTCTTATGGAGACAAGATTAATTCCTCGTTGCCTGTATGTCCATGGCATTGAGGTTTTCCTCTCTTGTGGGCTTTGTTGCTCTGTTTCAAGTACTTTGGCATTACTCTGTATGATAAGAGCTTGTGCAAACCTATGTACAGATTGCTGTAGTACTAGGACTTCTCATAATAGCGCTCTGGACTGCAATTGCTTTCCATCTTTGCTTGGGTGTTGTTTCAGTTCTTTAATTTGGAATTGACTTTAAATGGAGGCTTATATTTAACTTAATTCAGCTATGTGCTTCTGTACTTCTACAGTCTTCCTTATATGGTTTTTGCCTGCATTGCTCCCCTGTCAGCATCATTTATTTTTTGATGAAGCACTGGTTATTGACAGCCTCGTGGCAGCTGATGCTCCCTCGGTGTTTCAGTTACAGTTTCTGAGAGTAGAGTAGCAGTTGTGTGTAAAATCTGCTTGTGAGTATGAATCCAGAGAAAATAATTGCCATATTTCAAACTTCAAAGTAAAAATAAGATGTTAATACACCTGTTTTCCTGAAAAGTGATGACCAAGAAGAGGCCTGCAGGCAAACTTACTGTTTTAAAGTTAGAAATGCCTGTTCCCTCTCAGAATTCCCTGGGTTTGTACTACTCGTCGCATAAACACTGCTTCATACATAGCTTCCCAGCAGATTCAAAAACTGTTGGAAGTAGAGCTCTCTCCTTAATTGTTCTGTTACTTATTTCGGGTGACTGTTCTGCTGTGTCCAAAAGGATTTCTGTCCTGACTTTTTCATTTTAATAATTATAATTATGTTTCAGTTGGGGAAAGTTTTTGTAACATGGCCAGGAAATCCATTTAGCTATTTCTCTCCGTGTAGCTTGCTGGATACCAACACTTAACTCAATTTGCTCTTAAAAGGATTAGTTCAGTTTTTGTCTCTGAATCATCCCTCTGCAAGTCACTGTGAAGGTTGTTATGGCAGTGCCTTTGAGAATTTTAATGAACTCCCAGTGAAGTGCTTCTCAACAGGCAAGCACACTGTGATACAGAACACCATGTTGAGCCAAATTACAGCTCGGCAATTACATTCTTGGCTGCAGCACTGCCAGAGTGTGTGTAGCCATGGGTGTGTTGATTTTAAATTTCCTCTGGTCTCAGTCTGCAGACAAGGTCAGAACAAGACTTTTCAGTTCAGAGGCATTTGATTCTGTGACTGTCATATGCAGAACCAGGAAACCTGGGAGCTTCCCAGGGCTGGCTGAGCAGTGGAGGAAAAGACCACTGTTCATGGAAAAGCCAGCATAGCACAGCTTAGTGTAACACAACCAACAGTCAGCTGCATTTCTGAAGTTTTTAATGTGCAAACAGGAGAAATCTGTTTCTGGATCTGCACTCTACAAATAAAGTAATATCAAATTTATTTATAGCAATCACTTGTGACTTCACCTGGGACAAGCAAGAGACAAGCCAGCAGGCTTTATAAAGACAATGTATTCTTTGGAGGGTATGATTTATTTATTTTTTCCAAGTAAGATTCAAAATTTGAGCATATGCTTAGGTTGATCCCCTTTGAATTTGCTACAGAGGGAACAGTGCAAGCTGTCCATATCCAGTCTAATTTCAGTGTTCTGTCTTGAAGAACACGTAACACAAATCAGTCCTGGCCCCCGAGAGATGAAGCTGGGTCTCTGTCCCTCACAAAAATGGTGTTTGTAGTTCTGCTTTCCCCTCAGCTGCAGTTGAGAGGAGATGGGGGAGATCTGCGTGTCCAAACAGCACTACAAACACTCTGATTTGGAAAAGGAGGGTGCAGAAGGAAACTTAAATTGCGTGCTGTTCTGTCTGCAGGAAGCCTACATTGCTGACCTGGATGCAAAGAGTGGAGCCAGCTTGAAACTTACTATCCTCAACCCCAAAGGCAGGATCTGGACCATGGTGGCTGGTGGTGGTGCCTCTGTAGTTTACAGGTAACAGGAACAAGGTTTCCAGAGAGGGAGGGTGGATTTACAGTGCTCTAAGAAAATAATTGATGCAGCCTCTGGAAAGGAGATTCTTCTAAGGTGATCTTTCCCATGCCATGACTGCTTGGGACATCTTCAGAACGAAGATGCTGCGCAGATTTCTTACCAAGACATGGAACATAGTGTCCCTTGGAGATAATTTAATTCTGGGAGGTTGAGATACAGTTTCTTTTTGACTTGGAAAGGAACAAGCTAGCTGAAAGCTGTTTATGGTAATATCATTGCTACGGTAGTTACTGAGTTCCTATCATATCTAGGAAATGTAACAAAATTAGTCATGACTGGCACCAAGAGGAGAGCAGCTTTGTCTTCAGCAGACAGCATGATCTCTCTGTTACAAGCCCCACTTTCCCAGAAATTTGGAATGCTTTATTAAGACCTTCATAGTGACTCAAATTATAACTGATCTCTTAAATAACTTTTTCTTTTTTACAGTGACACCATTTGTGACCTGGGGGGTGTGAATGAACTGGCTAATTATGGGGAATATTCAGGAGCCCCAAGTGAGCAACAGACCTATGACTATGCTAAGACTATTCTCTCCCTCATGACACGAGAGAAGCACCCTGAAGGTAAGGGGAGTTGCTGCAATTGCAAAGCTGCTCAGCTGTGAAGCTGTGCGTGGGGGAAAAAAACCTGAACAAATCTGGGCTGTTACTATGCTTAGACCTCCCTGGCAGAGCTTTTAATGTACTGCTGTCATCCAAGTGAAACAGTGATGGATTTCTGTCAGAGAAATCTTGCTTCAGAGACAGGACTTGTGGCTTTCCATGTAGCAAAGAGCAAATGTGGCTTGAGAGATTCTTATCAGAAAAATTCTTTTTTGATACAAAGCTGTTATCTTCCAGGCTCTGCTAAACACAACTTACTGCAAACTATTGGCTAGTCTGAACTGCAGCATTGTTTCACTTTATATCCTAAACTGCTTCATGTACACTGTGTTCTTAATACAGTTTTATTTATGCATGTTTCTTCCCTCAGGTAAAATCCTGATCATTGGAGGCAGCATTGCTAACTTCACCAATGTAGCAGCCACTTTTAAAGTAAGTACTATTCAGAATTATCAGCAAATGCCCACAGTCATCAACCCTAAGCCATTCTCCCCAGTTCATTGTTGTGCTGAGGCTGACAGTGCATCTTTTCCAGGAGTTCCTGTGATGATGGGACAGGGTAAACATTGGGCTGCTGAACTCACCTGTCCTGTATGTCTCTTTTAGGGCATTGTGAGGGCAATTAAGGATTACCAAGGCCCTCTGAAGGAGCATGAAGTGAGGATCTTTGTGCGAAGAGGAGGCCCGAACTACCAGGAAGGATTACGTGTCATGGGAGAAGTTGGTAAGGACCAACCATTTCCTTATGTTTTCTTCTTGTGTCTTGTTTCTTCCACCTGCTTTCTGCTGAGCCTCTTCAGGGCTGAATGCTTCACTTTGGCAGAAGCTCATCTTGTTCCTTTTTCTGCCCAAGGCTGACAGTTCTTCTGTGTGTACACAGGGAAGACGACTGGGATTCCCATCCATGTCTTTGGCACGGAGACTCACATGACTGCGATTGTGGGCATGGCTCTTGGCCATCGGCCTATCCCCAACCAACCACCTGCTGCAGCCCACACCGCCAACTTCCTCCTCAATGCCAGCGGCAGCCCTTCGGTGAGTTCCTTCCCCTCTGTGAAAGGGAACGCTTGTGAAGAGCTTCCTGAAGGCAGCGTCCCCTGTCTGAACAGGTTGGAAACAGATCTTGGCCCCCACTGTATTTCTGTGAAAACTAAAGTGACTCTGCCTGCATGGTTTATCAGGAGGGGCCCTTCCAATGTCCACCTTGCCTGTGCAGAAAATGTGACCCCCTCAAAACCAATGTGACTCTTGCATCTACTGGGAACTTGGTCATTTAGTTTTCCCTCACTTGACTGAAATGGTCCTACCTCAAAATTAACTTTATCTGGTTTTCTTTGTAGACTAGCATAGCCAAAGTGGCCACCTCCTCCTATGTGCTCCAGGCCTTATCTGGCACGCTGTCCCTTACTGACTTGGCTTCTGAATCTTTCAGACTCCAGCACCAAGCAGAACGGCTTCCTTCTCAGAGTCCAAACCAGATGATATTGCTCCAGCCAAGAAGGCAAAACCAACAGCACCTCTTGGTAAGTCCAGCATTGGAAATGATTGCTAGCAGTTCTCTTGTGCTCCAAAAGGCAGAATGTGGCCTAGACTAATGCTTTTTGTGGATATGAAGGGAAGCAATTTTGTGGTACCTGTCTATCTTTGTTTTGAATTTAGTTAAGTGCTTTTTAGAATGTTGTCACTTGTGCTATTAGCTTATACACAAGGTGAGTCAGAGTTGCCTTGGTCTGGGATGTCCCTTTGAAGGGAAACAGCACAGTCTGAGAACTCCAGCATTCCCATGTCCCCTTATGTAAGACCAGCGGACAACAGGTTAGAGTATCTGTGCTGTGGTTGCTGAACTGAGGCCTGCTTTCCAGTTAAGTACCTGGGGGGTGTTCCCATGGGATGCTGCTGGAATGGTGTAGGTATTCAGAAAGTCCTTCTTGGTATATGCTGCAGTTTCCTGGATGAACACTCTACAGTCAGTTCAGTAGGAGTTGTGATGTACTCCTCACACATTCAGGGTCGGGGATTACTCTGTGGTGTGTCTTTTTGTTTTGTTTTTCAGGTGGTTTGGTGGTTGGTTGGTTTTTTTTTTTACTGAAGTTTGTAGGAAGCTTCTTTAGCATGGTGATATGCAAGACCTTTGGCAGCTTTTTTGTTGTATCTGTTAAAGCCTTATTGGGTCAGAGCGTGTTGTATTGGGGGGAAAACAAAAGCAGAGTTCCGCAGGTACAGAATATCATAATGTCCTGGTCCTCCTCCCCTGAATGTGAGGAGATACTGGCCTCATTTACAACAGTATGACATGATGACAAGATTCGGATCCAATTCTGGTGAAACGCATCACAAAACCCACTACTGCTCTCTTAATCATTGCACACAGAATTTTGCATGAGCAATGCTTCAAAAAGATGCTGAAAATGTGAGTCATGGAGCTTGCAGTGCAAGGAACTGCCACCTGAACCTGAAAGGTGTTTGTGCTGGGATAAGCAAAAAGCTTCTAGATGGCAAAATGCAAAATTTGATGTCCAGTTTTTTGGAGAGGAAGTACAGTGGAGAGTGCTCTTGTCTGCTTGTTTTTTAACAAAAGCAAAACCCAAAAGGCCTGAGTGCTGTGGGGAGGAGGGAAGCTGCAGCACCCCACTGCAGGTGCCCTGCTGTTGGGATGACAGCAGCCAACTCTGTCATACTGTTGCATGAGTTATTCTCTCTTTAACAGATTCAATCCCAGCTTCAAGACCTGGTTCAGGTAGGACACATGTGACTAGCTGAATGTGCCTGGCCTTGCTGGCAGCTGACTTTTTTAGTTCTTGGTTTTGTTGCTGTTTTTTCTCTCCAAAAGTTTGCAGTGTTGTCTGGTCCTTCCCTTCCCTCCTGCCCAGCATATTTAGCTATCACCATATGAACTTCTCATCTGTTTTTTCAAGTGCAGATCACATATTCCTTTGCATTAGAACTTATTATTTCTGGGGGAGAGAGGGACAGGTCTCAAACAAACTTTAATTTTAATCTTTCTTCTCTTCCCCCCCCCCAACAATTATTACAGAGAAAAACAGACCTAAGCATATTGTGCAAAGCTCTGTTCTCTGCTTTCAGAAAGAAGGAATCACTAACCATGCCTAATGACTGGCATTTTGTTTCAAAGGGAAACAAAACAGTGCAGGTGCTGTGCTTATGAGCCTTGAAGGACACAGAAAAGTCACGGAATGAACTAAATGTTCTTGTTGCCTTATCAGTTCAGCAAACCATTAAAGCTTGATCTCAGTGAAGTTACAGGGATTTTAAGCACCCTATTGAGCTCTGTGCTGGATGAGAATAAACTACTGAATCAGGGTCAAAGTGGAGTTTCAAGACATCACACCTATCACAAAAGGAGGGATAGTAGAAGGGGAGCTCTCAGATTCTTCCTTGTGTGGTCTCAGACAAACAGCATTACCTTTCTGGGCCTGCATTTTCCTGTTTCTATGAATACTAATATTATGCCCTTGCAGGCACCTGCAAGATAAACAGAATTTTTCAGGGTAGGCAGTTTCCTAATAAAAGTCATGTGGCAGTGCATCTAAACTGTGAACATGTACAGTTGGAGAATAGTGACTGATTTCTTGTTAAAGCCAGAAGAACTGTTGAATCCCTAATGCTGTATACCTTTGATTCAAAGCCATAAAGGAATTAGTGGTAGACTGAGTTGGCATCAGCAGTTGGATCAGCTCTGAGTTCTTAAGAGTTTTTAAATTAATTCTGCATGGAGTCAAAGGGAGAAACTCAACGTTTTGCTGTGACAAGTGGTGTAATTATACTTCAGGCAAACAGTCCATCCTCACTAGCTGAACTGTTGCCTTTCCTGTGACACTGTCCCCTGAAGCCAAGTTCTGGGCCATATATATATTCTTGGAGCCATAAGGTTTGTTATGATCAGAATCCAACAAAAAAAAAAAACAAAAGCTGAGTATGTAGAGCTCCTTTGCTTTCTTTGTCCCTTCCATTTCCTGCCTTTCTTTTTATTTCCTATCCTACTGTAATGCCCTGACAAACTTAGGAGGCAAACCTCCTGTGGTTCTCCCAGACTGTATGCCATATGCAAGTAAATAACTAAAATTCAAAGTTCCCTTCCTCTTCAGCTTTGCACAATAAAACTGAGAGGAACATGAATGGCCCATGTGAGAAGAGGAAGAGGCAGTTTTCACTACTTATCTCTCCTCTCCTGCACCAGCTTCCCCCTGCCCCCATCCCTGTGATTAAGCACTTGCCCATTTTGTGAAACCCAAAACCTGGCTATTGTGTTCAGAATCCTGGGAAGGGGGATGCTGCTTCATTGACAGTTTCTTCCTTAATTTGGACAGTGTGGCTACTACATCCTGCAGTTCACCTGTTGGGTTCAGTTTGGAGGGGGGGAATATGCTCCTCTGGGAGACTTTCAAGAGACATTTGGCAAAGTTGCAGCTTTTCTCTTGCACAGATGTACATTTTGAATGTGTTTTGGTTTTTTTCCCCTCTCTCTTGAGCAGGTAAAGCTACAACCCTGTTCAGCCGTCACACCAAAGCTATCATTTGGGGGATGCAGACACGGGCTGTGCAAGGAATGCTGGACTTTGATTATATTTGCTCCCGGGATGAACCTTCAGTAGCTGCCATGGTTTATCCATTCACGTAAGTAGCCTATGTTGACTGTCATTTTTCTGACTGCTTCCCTCAAATTCTTCTGTTAGCTTCCTCCTCTTCCACTCTCTGCTGTTCTTTAGTGTAGCTCTGCCCTAGTCTACATCTGTGCTTTAACACCTCCTATGCTCCTTTCCACCATGAGGTTGGCTTTGCAGACTGTGTCCTGTTTCCCTCAACCATTGATTTCAGGCTGCTCTGTTGAAACAGCTTAATGTTAGCTGCAGAATTTAAGTCTCGCTTCATGCTCTTTCAAAGGGTGTCCAAATTTTGTTCCTTCACTCAGCAAGTGAGGAAGGCACGACTAGTTGGGCTTTCTTGAACAGCCTACTGGCTTGGCAGAGGCAGTAAGACTGTGTTAAGGTTTCTTCCACACATCTACTGTTTGCTGCATGCTTGTCTGAGACAACCTGATTTGCGCCTGCAGCAGCTGGAATTTTCCCCTCCAAATACTAGCCAGAACTGGAGCAGCTCTGCTAATAGACTAAAGCAGTTTTTCTGTCATGTTGCCAAACAAAATAAAAAAAAAAAAAAATCCTCTTTATTTTGTTCATACTCTTTCCTATAGTGGGAGTAGTTTCTTAGCAGGCAGGAAGTGTGCGGATCCTTCAGTGGGACAGAGCTCTCTTCTGTTATTCACCCTCTCTTACCTTATCCCCACAGCTAACAGGGATGAGAGAGGCTATTGGGTGTTTCAGATTGCTCTCAGGAGGAACCTCCAGAGCACAGCTGTGCATAAGCTCTTTTGTTATTGTACCTTGGGGGGGGTGGGGTGGAGTCTCCCTGTCAAACAGGGCAAGTAGTGGCTGTCTGGCCTGCTGCTGAGACAGTGAGATGGAAGCCCATACAAAGGTAGGAGGTTTGTTTCATTTCTGTGGTATTTACAGACATCCAGGATAGCTGATGTCTAATCAACCTCTGTCTTGCAGAGAACTTTGCCTCTTGACAATTAAGTACCTTGTACTGTTAGTCTGTGATGACAATTGCAGCTCTGTAATAACTTCTCAGCAAGTGCAAACCTCAGGGTACTAAAACTTGAGTGCAGGCATAGCCACATCTATAGATGAGTGGCAACCCCTTGCAGTGGCGCAGTTCTTTAATGAAGAAAAAGCAATAGGGATTAAAAGTTTAAGGCTACCTACAATTAATTTTCTGATTCTCTTGACCTTTTGAAGGAAGCCAGGCTGGCAAAACCTGGAATGTTCTGTTACAAATGTACCAATATGGGAACGCAGCCAATATCTCTACACTCTTAAATGATTGAACAGTATAGACTTCAATGAAGTTCCAGTCAGAGCATCTACCATATATAAAAGACAACACATAGAATGAAAGTTTCCTAGGTGCATGTCCTTCAGCATGTGTAGGGCAGGGTGGGTAGAGTCTCACTGTAGCAGAATTGGAAAGCTGACTGGCCCTCACATTGCTGTCCTCGCTGTTCACCACAGATACTGGTTTCCTGTTCCCCCAGTCCAGTATTTGTTCCAGTCCAGTAATGCAGCTTTGCATGCATCTCATTCATTACTCTTTCTGTGCCTCATTCTGTCTTCCAGCTTGGAGTAGAATTGAGGTTCTGGTAACTTCACTGTGGGAGAGCTTATTCATCTTGCTGGATGCCTCTGTCCCTATTAGCCCGTCTCCTTCCATATGCTGCTCTGTTCTATACTCTGAAGAACCTTCTGCTGTTAGTATGGTCCCTCCCCATGTATGCTCACTTGCTAGTGAGTGTCTCACAGTCAGTCTTGGTGTCTGAGAATTGGGGTTTGCAAACTCCTCTGTCTGCATGCACTGTATCCCTTTGTCTTTCCAGTAGCCTTAAGGGTTGGGACTTTTTCATCTTTTCCTCCATAGTGGTGACCACAGGCAGAAGTTCTATTGGGGCCACAAAGAAATCCTGATCCCAGTCTACAAGAACATGTCAGATGCCATGAGGAAGCACCCGGAGGTGGATGTTCTCATCAACTTTGCATCTCTGCGCTCTGCTTATGACAGCACTGTTGAAACCATGAATTACCCACAGGTGAGTGAGGGATCTAGAAGCAGCCCAAGAAAAGAAGGAAGATCTTGTCAGGAGGGTACCAGTGTTTCTTAAACTGTGATGGCATTAGCAAATTGTCTTGGTTTTCCAACTGGGCAGATAATTACCTCAATTCTAACTCCTTATGGACTCTGAGGAGGACACTGGAGTTGTATAGCAAATTTGAATGCTGGACTTGGAATTTGTGTACGAGGAACTGGGCACCTCTTGGTTAGGCTAATTACTATGGGTTGGCTAAAACATAGTGCTGCTCTAATGTGCAAGGGGGAGGAAAAAAATTCTCTGAACACTGCATAGAGACTGCTGTGAAGATCACAGACTGTGGATCCATGCACTGGGCCTTCCAGTATGAGAGTGCACAGTGTGACCTCCTAGGGGCCTGATAAGGCAGAAGCTGATCACTCCCCCTGAGCAGCTGTTTGCCTTCTCTGTCCTGCAGTTTGTTAGGGTGGTGACACTGAGGGTTACTAATGGTTTTCTTTTTATCTTGATGCAGATCCGCACCATTGCCATTATTGCAGAGGGCATTCCAGAGGCCCTGACCCGCAAACTGATCAAGACAGCTGATAAAAAAGGAGTCACTATCATTGGGCCTGCAACTGTAAGTACTGATCACCTTTTTCTTTTCTTGTCCATCTGTCTTAATCTTCAGATCAGCTTTCTCTGAAGGATAAAGTATATCCTACAATCCATTTTGTCTTTAGTCATATAAAGTGCATGTTAGTTTCTCATTTTAAGGTCATATTACTGTTTTCTGTTGTTTGTATAAATACTGACAAGACTGTCTTACAGAAATGTTCTTAAGTTTCATGCATTTTTAAAGGGCTTTACATCTTTCTCTAATTTTCTTGTAGGTTGGTGGGATCAAACCAGGCTGCTTTAAAATAGGCAACACAGGAGGCATGCTGGATAATATTTTAGCATCAAAACTGTACCGTCCTGGCAGTGTGGCTTATGTTTCACGGTCTGGAGGAATGTCCAATGAGCTCAACAACATCATTTCCCGAACCACTGATGGGGTCTATGAAGGGGTGGCCATTGGAGGAGACAGGTAGGAGTCTGCATCTTCAACAAAGACACCATTTTTTCAAGTCGGTTAACAGAAGAATTGTTAGTAATTTGGAGGAAGAAGGGCAGGTTGGCTGTTAATTTTACTTCTTTCAGAGAAGTTTATGAAACAAACTTATACCACTTTCCCTGTATTCTACCCAGATATCCTGGCTCAACTTTTATGGATCATGTCTTGCGTTATGAGGATACTCCAGGAGTGAAAATGATTGTAGTACTTGGAGAGGTGAGTGAGACCAGTTCACTCCTATCTAAGAAATACCCAAGTGTTTTGTTGTGGGAACATCTGACCTGGCTCCAAGGATGCTAAATAACAGCTGCAGATAAGTGGGAGCTATTTATACTGTTGTTGAATTTTTTTCATGCTGCTTTAATCTAAAGAAATTGAGTGTATTCCACAGACAAGCATAGTCTCTCCTACATTAAAAAAAAAAAGTCAAATAAAGAGGCTTTGTTCTGAGACTTCAGCTGTTACTCATTGTGTTGTGGTTTAACCCCAGCCAGCAACTAATCACCACGCAGCTGCTCACTCCCCCCCACCCAGTGGGATGGGGGAGAGAACTGGGGGGAAAAAAGTAAAACTCATAAGAACAGTTTAATACAACAGAAAAGAAACTAATAACAACACTAATAAAATGGCAATAGTAATAATAGAAGGATTGGAACGTACAAGTGTTGCACAATGCAATTGCTCACCTCCTGCCGACCAATGCCCAGTTAGTCCCTGAGTGGTGATTTCCCCCCCCCCCCCCCACTCCCTCCAGTTTATATACTAGACATGATGTTACGTGGTATGGAATACCCTGTTGGCCAGTTTGGGTCAGCTACCCCAGCTGCGTCCCCTCCCAACTTCTTGTGCCCCTCCACCCTTCTTGCTGGCTGGGCATGAGAAGCTGAAAAATCCTTGACTTTAGTCTAAACATTACTTGATAACACTGATGTTTTTAGTTGTTGCTAACATTCTTCTCATACCACACTCAAAACATAGCACTATACCAGCTACTAAGAAGACAATTAACTCTATCCCAGCTGAAACTAGGACATGTTGAAAAAGGGGAAAAAAAATCCAAGTAATGCACATAGAAGTATCTCTGAGCTGGATTCTACAAAAGTGCAAAGTTTTGAACCGGCTCAGCTCTCTTTCTTTCTGCAGATTGGAGGTACAGAAGAGTATAAGATCTGCAGAGGGATTAAAGAAGGTCGTATCACCAAGCCAGTGGTGTGCTGGTGTATTGGTACTTGTGCCACCATGTTCTCTTCAGAGGTATGTGCAAAACTGGGGGCAAATGCATGAAGTAAGTATATATCTATGACAGGAAGAAAAACCCCAAACTTCTCTCACTGTGCCTAAACCTTTCAGAACTGCCAGCAGCAACTTAACATGCAGAAGTTAATAAACATAAATAGTAAAAGCTTTTTGAGCTTCTGTAGTCTGCCACTGGAGATTTCTAAGGGATTCTGCATACTTGGAAAGAGAGCCCAAAGATCCCAGGGAATGCAACAGATTCTAATAGCCAGCTGCTTCTGGAGTGGGAATGGGAAAGGTGCATGTTAAGCAGCTCCAGAGAGTGGGGGAATTCAGGGAGGCAGAATGTCAATGGAAGAACCTGGAGTGATTCCAGATCAGAAAATGCCCTGCATATTGCAGTGCTGACTGTAGTTGCAACCAAGAGTTCTGTTAGCCCAAATAAGAAGGCAGATGTGTGGTCACTGGTATTCCTCTGTTGCCAGTTTCCTAGTCAGTTCTTTATTCTGTTTCACTCTCTGCAGGTAAACAACTTGTATCCCTTACTGCTGTCCCTTCTCTTGTTTGTAGGTGCAGTTTGGCCATGCAGGAGCTTGTGCCAACCAGGCTTCTGAAACTGCTGTTGCAAAGAACCAAGCCTTGAAGGAAGCTGGTGTGTTTGTTCCCCGGAGTTTTGATGAGCTGGGAGAGGTCATTCAGTAAGTCACACTAACAGGGCACCTTCAGCAGGGGACAAAAACTGTTAGGGCACTGAGTCTAGCCTGATAAAGGAATATATTCCTGCTTAAGGAAAGCAACTTCTATTCATTCTGGGTTTTTAAGGTCTAGATTAAGACCACCTCACTTGTATCTCTTAAAAGGACTTAAGTTAATAAATGGATTCTCTCCCTAGGTCTGTCTACCAGGATCTTGTGGCCAAAAGAGTGATTGAACCAGCTGAGGAAGTGCCTCCTCCAACTGTGCCAATGGATTACTCCTGGGCAAGGGTGAGCTGTGCTGTTTTACCTGCTTTTTGGTTCCTTAGAAACCAGACAGGATATTTGCTGTGATTCTGGATGCTTATGGCGATAACGGTGTTGCCTTGGGGTTTTATCTTGCAATTTTATAGCATGGTCTGTGAGCTCATTGGCCATGGTGGTTCTAGGCTGTGGAAGCTGCTGTGAGGGCAAGCTTAAGGCACTGTTGTGTGACCACTCTGCATCCTACTGCCCCTTGCTTCTAACATGTTTAAAATCCCATCTTTATGCTGTGATTTCAGGAGCTGGGTCTGATCCGCAAACCAGCTTCCTTTATGACAAGCATCTGTGATGAGAGAGGTCAGGAACTGATATATGCTGGGATGCCAATCACTGAGGTCTTCAAAGAAGAGATGGGAATTGGAGGAGTCCTGGGCCTGCTCTGGTTTCAAAGGAGGTGAGGCAGCTTTTTGTGAAAGCTCCCAAATTCTTTGGCTTGAAGTTTTGCTTGTGCATCAATAGACCTTTTTAGCACAAAAGTAACTCCAGGATTCCTTTGTGAATGTAGATTCATTGGAAATGCCATCTCTATTATCCCCTCCTCTGAGACCACATCAGCATTTCAGGGCTTCATATAGTATGTTTTAGTTCTGGGATTAAGTTTTCCAGAAGTTTTGTGGCGCACTGAGGAAATTTCTCCATTTCTCTACTCTAGGCCTATTTCACGCTCTCTGACTACTTGCTTATTATAATTGTCACCTTGACCCTGGAGAGATTGGGGAGTTTACAAACACTTGCTAACCAGCCTACAAGGGAATCTTCTGAATGGCAGAAGTTTCCTGCCTTCATCTGATCATGCCTTCATTAGAGGCACTTTTGGCACTAGCTGGAATCTCTGGCTCAGCAGAACAGGAAGAACAGAATGAACAGAACTGTAGCACAGCCACATGGCTCCCCTCAAGGGGACCCACAGAGCTCACTGATCTGTCTGCTGAGTGTGTGCAAACTCAGCGTACAAAACTGACCTTCAACTCTGAGCTAAACAGCTCCTGTGGAAACTGGATAAAAATAATAAATAAATAAAAAAATCTGATCTCTGAGAAAGATATTAGGATGCACTGATGAGTATTGTGACCCTACAGCTCCCTTTCTGTTCTGCTTCTTTCAAGCATACACTGAAAACAAAAGTCACTGTCCGGTATAACACCAAGTGTCTTGTTATTCAGTTTTCTTTACAATAAATGACTTCAGTCTCTTTCTTGCTCAGGTTACCAAAGTATGCCTGCCAGTTCATTGAGATGTGTTTGATGGTAACAGCAGATCATGGCCCTGCTGTATCTGGAGCCCACAACACCATTGTCTGTGCAAGAGCTGGAAAAGATCTTGTCTCGAGTCTCACTTCAGGCCTTCTTACTATTGTAAGTACCTAATATCCAGAAGATTTGGCTTTGTTATTCATTACTTAGTCTATGTTTTATTACTATTAATTTAAGATTTACGTTGGCTGCAGAGCCATGGACAGGTTTTGTTTGTTCACTCACACTCTGAATTTCTGTTTAATTCAACTCTAATAGCTTGATACTCTATGTTTAAAACCTAGTCCACTTTTCTAGTAAGCAAGACTGTTTTGATGTCTCTTTTGAGTCTAGAAACATTTTGTAGAGGCCAAATTGCTGTCATTGTCCCTATATGGTTGCCTAGTCTCTTCCAAGACTGACAAGTAAAAGTGTGAATAAAAAAGACTTTAGATTGCATTTCCCCCCTTCCTACTGTCTCTAGTGGAGATGCGTTGGCTACACAGTGGCACTTGTGTTGAGCTCTAAACAGATGCTTTATCTCGGGTGCCTGCCTAACCTTTAATTTCATGAATGTTGCAGTGATAGGCAGGGTGGATGGGGAAGATAATCTTGTGCTTGTTTTGTATCTTAATTGTGGAGTCCTTTGCTGTAATTTCCTTTGTGTATTGCACCCAGGGTGACCGGTTTGGTGGAGCGCTGGATGCTGCAGCTAAAATGTTCAGCAAAGCCTTTGACAGTGGGATTATTCCTATGGAGTTTGTGAATAAGATGAAGAAAGAAGGGAAACTGATCATGGGCATTGGACACAGAGTCAAATCAGTAAGAAAACTGCATTAGTACAAATGGAGCGGGGCTGGGGGGGGTGGTGGTATGAAGGTTGTGAGAGAGAAAAAAACGAAGGAAAGAAAATTAGTAAGTTTGAGGCAGCTACTGACCAAACTCTCCTAAACCTACAAATATCAAAGCTTATGGCAAGTACCTGTGTAAGAGGCAACATCAGTGACTGTGATGTGTTCTTAACTTGCAGATAAATAACCCAGACATGAGAGTTCAGATTCTCAAAGACTACGTGAAGCAGCATTTCCCTGCCACCCCACTGTTGGACTATGCACTTGAAGTAGAAAAAATTACAACTTCTAAGGTGAAATGACCTAGTACTTAGCTCCTCTTGAGCAGTCTTTCTTAATAGAGGAAAAGTGTTCAGGGGTTAATACTGTATTTTAATTGCAGTGCTTCATAAATTGTTGCTGGGGTTTTGTTTTTCTATGATAGACTTGAGGCCAAGTACTATGGTTTGGTAAGGCTGAAGACATTTATTGGACACCAGGAAAATGCTTAACAAACCAACACCCATTATCTGTGTTGTCCGCTGTCCACACTAGAACTGCTGTATTCTGAGGCAGAGCTAGCACATGTGATGGGCTGTGGTCGATAATCTCTCTGGTTTGAACCAAATGCAGGCCCATTGTTTGGGGCAGTTTTTCCATCATTCCCATTAAGCATGGCTCTTGCTCAAGTTGCTGAACAGCCTTCTCCATCGCTAGGCTTGTGTGTCCACAATTATGGGCAGCCCTCAAATTACCCTTGAGGAGGGAAGCTGCCAGGTGAATATCATTTGCCAATGTTAACATCTTTATTGGGGTGTGTTTTCATTTCCTGCAGAAACCAAATCTTATCCTGAATGTAGATGGCTTTATTGGAGTTGCCTTTGTTGATGTACTCAGGAATTGTGGCTCTTTCACACGGTAAGTATGTAGTGGGCTGTTTCTCTTAAGTCATGGTCCTATAAAAATGATGGGATCTATACTGCCAGCTCATGTGGGGCCAGGATTTCAAAAGGACATTGTGAAGGAAATGTAGCTTGGACTTGGGGAAGGAAGCTTTCACATGAATTCAGTGTTGCTACTGGCACTACAGCAGACTCATAGTCTTTCTAAGATTGATTCTTTAAATAGTTATCTATGAGATACTATTTAATTTCTTTTCCTTTGCAGGGAAGAAGCAGATGAATATATTGATATAGGAGCTCTTAATGGTATCTTTGTACTAGGCAGGAGTATGGGATTCATTGGTAAGTTTGCCATACTTCTCCCCTTCCATCCTATTGGGGAATGCCCCGCCACCATGAACATGAGACAAACATGAACCTCTGGGGGACTCAATCTAAAATGCTAGTTGTAGGAATCCAGAAATCAAAGTTGTTTGAAGGCAAAGTAAGACTAGAAGGAGGAACAGAAATTTTGTAACACAAACCACTTTTGTTTTAGGACACTACCTGGATCAGAAGAGATTGAAACAAGGTCTGTACCGCCACCCATGGGATGACATATCCTATGTTTTACCAGAGCACATGACCATGTGAGAACCTGTAGTATTGCCTCAGAATGTCACTTCAAGAAGACAGAAGCCTGCACAGAGGACAGCCACAAATGGGACTTTAATGTATAAAGGCCATTGGTATATAGACATTGGGCTGCCTGGTCAAACTGTGCAAAGCAACTGTTTTATAAGAATAGAAACTTACTCTAATAAAAACCAAAACTTGTGATATTCCGTGTGTTACCTGCTGTATTTAATACTGTCTCTCACCCTTTTATTTTTTTTCTACTAATTTCATTTTGTTTCCAGAAAAAAGATTGTAAGGGTTTGAGGGGGTAGTTTTGCTCGTAGGCGCAGTCTTACTGAACTTGTGGAAGATCCCTTAGTCTGGTAACGAGCTGTAACTTTTCCCCATAGAGGGGAAAGTACCCATCATTCCTATAAGCCATGATTTGGAAATTTTTTTTTGTTGTTGGTTGTTTTTCAATTTGTTTACTGTGTTCTCATCTCCAGTCTAATTGTACCCTGAATAGTGGGACCACTGCTGATATATAACCAATGTTACTCAAACTCTGGTGTAGTAATTTAAAGTGTAAAGTTGTAACATACTGCTGTTAAAACTGTGAAACTACAAGTATTCCGGTGTCTGTATTTATGCAAACAAATTCTCATTTGCTATTAGATTGCTGGTATATGGAATGTCACTCATGTTATCTGCAGATGCAAAAATAATCTTGGTAATAACTTCAGTGTCCTACTTGTCTGTGTATTGTAACCTAACTCTAATAAATGGTACACTGCTGATTTATTCTCTTTCTACTTCTGCCTTCTAAAAGTTGGTCCTAAACAGTGTCTAACACAATGTGTGACAAGCTGGGAACCAGTCATTCAACAAAATACCAAACCTCAAAGCAATTATTCCTCTCCTGGTGTCTGTTCTAGTTGATTTTAAAGAACACCATACACACTGATCCTATCATGTTTCAGTGTAGGTCAAAAACATGACATGTAGGAAAGAAACTATCTATAACTGATATAACATTACACAAGAGTTAGGGAAGTGTATTGTGTTATAAACATGAAATAATCAACTACAGCTCACTTCATTCTAATCAACAAAAAAAAAAAGGTGTACCTTAGTTGGAGTAAGGGAATTCCTCACATCAAGTTCCTTCCCTGCAGGCTTGCCTGAGAGCGCAACATTAAGGAGAAAAAAATAATCAAAAGGATAGCTCAAGGCTCTGAAAAAAACTATGCGTGTATTTCCTATCTATGATACCTATGTAGTTTGGCAAAGAGATCCAATTCCTTGCAGCTGCAACGCGTAGCAAGCTGCCTTTGTGCGAAATCACGAGGCTCGCTGGCAGATGCTCTGGCTGTCGCGCCAGCGTCCTCGCCCACCAACCCTGTTGTCACCTACAGCACCAGGGCCGCCCCAAAGCGGGGAAGCATCAGGGAGCAGGCCCAGCAGTTTCCCTCCTGACGGGTTCTTCAGGTCCCGCCCGCCCCCGTCCCGCCTTTCGCCTGAGGCGGGGACGGGAGGGGGGCGGTGCCCCTGCCGCGGTGCCGGCCCAAACGCCCCCTCTGCTCGCTGGGGTGTGAGAGGGACGCTCACCTCGGTCACCTCCCTGCTCCCCTCAGGGCACCCCTTGCCCCCAGGTGACGGTGGCCCGGGGCTGAGGGGACGGGACGGCCCGGGCGCTACGCCTGTGCCGCCTCTCCCCGCCACCCCAACCCCAGGGCCCCGGCCGCCATTTTACCTGCGGCGACGGCGCCACCTCCCCGCCAGGGGGCAGTGCCGCGCATGTCACGCGGAGGCCGCCGGCTCCTCGCGCGCAGGCGCGCTGGCCGCAAACCCGCCATGTCGGACAAGATGGCGGCGGCCGCGGCCTCCTCTCAGCCGCAGCCAGGCCCCGGCCCGCCGGAGGCGGAGGGCGGGGAGGCCGAAGCGGAGGAGTTCGGGTGCCCGGCGCACTGCTCTGACCTGGTCTGGCGGCAGAACGAGCAGCGTCGCCACGGCCTCTACTGCGACATCACTCTGGCCTTCGGCGGCGGGCGGCCCGGGACGGTCCGCGAGTACCGGGCGCACCGCTCCGTCCTGGCCGCCGCCACCGAGTACTTCACTCCGCTGCTCTCGGGGGGCTTCGCTGAGTCGCGCTCGGGCCGCGTAGAGCTGCAGAAGTGGAGCTCGGAGGGCGGCCCCGACCCCGAGACGGTGGAGGCCATCGTCGGCTTCATGTACACCGGCACCATCCGCGTCAGCCCCGGTAACGTCCACGAGGTGCTGGAGATGGCGGACAGGTGAGCGGGGCCCGGGGAGGGGGCTGGCCGTGGCCGCGACCGGACCGGCGGTAGCCGGGCCGCAGCATCACCCCTGTTCGTTTGTTCTGCAGGTTTCTGCTGACCCGGTTAAAAGAGTTCTGTGGAGAGTTTCTGAAGAAGAAGCTGAACCTCTCCAACTGCGTCGCGATTCACAGCTTGGCCCACATGTATTCCTTGAATCAGCTGGCCCTCAAAGCTCAGGATATGATCAGGAGAAACTTCCACAAGGTAATCCAAGATGAGGAGTTCTACATTTTGCCGTTTCATCTCATCAGAGACTGGCTCTCAGACTCGGAGATCACAGTGGACTCTGAAGAAATCCTCTTTGAGACTGTTTTGAAGTGGGTTCAGAAAAATCCTGAGGAAAGAGAGAGGTACTTTGAAGATCTTTTTAAACTGCTTAGGTTGTCTCAGATGAAACCCACTTACCTTACTCGCCACGTCAAATCTGAAAGGCTCGTATCAAGCAATGAAGCCTGTGTTAAATTAGTGTCCGAAGCTGTGGAGAGTCATGCCTTGCGGTCTGAGAATTTGCAGTCTGGTAATCTACAACATTCTGCTTGTCCTGTAGCGTTGTTGCCGCGTTTTGGACAGAACATGGATGTCATTATGGTGATTGGTGGTGTGTCGGAGGGAGGAGATTACTTGAGTGAGTGCGTAGGGTATTTCATCGATGAAGATAGGTGGGTAAACTTACCGCACATACATAATCATCTTGATGGGCATGCTGTTGCTGTGACAGAATCTTACGTTTATGTGGCTGGCTCCATGGAACCAGGGTTTGCCAAAACTGTAGAAAGGTACAATCCAAACAGAAATATTTGGGAGCAAGTCTCAAATCTAATAACCAGAAAGCATTCTTTTGGCCTTACTGAAATTAAAGGAAACTTGTACAGTATTGGTGGACATGGCAATTTCAGTCCTGGCTTTAAAGATGTGGCCATTTATAATCCTGAGCAAGACAAATGGCTTAACCTGGAGTCAGCACCAAAGATTCTTCGTGATGTCAAAGCCATTTCTGTAGAAGACCGGTTTGTTTATGTTGCTGCTCGTACCCCAGTTGACAGTGATAGCGAAGATGGATTGAGGGCAGTTATTATCAGATACGATGCTGAAACTAGGCAGTGGCAGGATGTGGAGTCTCTGCCACTCATTGATAATTATTGCTCCTTTCAGATGTCTGTTGCTAACACCAACTTTTACCATACAGCATCGTGCTGCCCCAAAAATTACACTATAGGTAATGAGGAAGCCAAGATAAAGATCTCTGGCAGGACCTCAGATGAAATACTTGAAAGCTTACCCCCAGAGGTTCTTAGCATTGAAGGAGCAGCTATTTGTTATTATAAAGATGATGTTTTTATCATTGGGGGGTGGAAAAACAGCGATGATATTGACAAGCAATACAGGAAAGAGGCCTATCGTTACTGTGCTGAGAGAAAGCGCTGGATGCTTTTGCCTCCTATGCCTCAGCCTCGCTGCAGAGCAACAGCCTGCCATGTAAGAATTCCCTTCAGGTGCTTGCAGGGAACACAAAGATACCCTATGCCACAGAACTTGATGTGGCAAAAAGATAGAATAAGGCAAATGCAGGAAAGGCAGATGCAGGAAATACACCGACACTCCCTAAGCTTACGGAGAATGCCACGCTCACAGATTGAGTGCTAGTTTCTGGGATATCACTCCTCCTGATGAGTCTATGAAATACTGTGCTAAACCATTTTCTTAGGCTTGATATGCCTTTATAAGACATGAAGGTGTTGATTGCATTTGATGCATGAAACCAGCATCTTTCATGTATTGAAAATTAAGAAGCTCAGAAATTGAGGATGGATGGGAATTGAGAAACTATGCGAATCCAACAGTATTACTTAATGGTGCCCAGGGAAAAACTAGCCTGCAACGGGCTGTGAAATATCTCCAGGAACATTAAGTCTGTTATTTTTCTCTTCAGATCTTTGTTTTCAAGGTCTTCTGTGGAGTTAGTCTCTAACAGTTCTATTTTGAAAATCAAAGATCTCTATCGTAATAATTTAGTAGTTACATTTGTGTGTGCTTGAAAGCACCTGTTTTATTTGCACTTATATATTGACATTCCTTTGATTCTCTCCTTCTCAGTGACTAAACTTCACATATAATTAGTGTTAGTGTACTTAGCTTTCCCAAGTTGGAGGCAAGTGCAATAGTTATACCTATATATGAAAACAAAAGCACAATCTTTCTTTATAAAATTACTTCAGGATGTTTCTATGTGTATTAAATATTTTGTATCTGTATGTTGTAGAGAGGCGGCAGAGTTTGTTTATAAATGGATGATTGGTAGAACATAAGACACTTGCTAAAACAGAGAACTTGACGCAGTAGGTTTTTTTCAGGTGTATCTGAAGATGCTTCGAGTTTGTCTTTGACAGCTTCATTAGAAACTTGGGTCAACAATCAGCCTGATAAAAGGAGTAAAAACCAGCGAAGTAGCCACCCACCAACATTGACTATTCACTTCTATTTTACTGTGGATTAGTAATAATGAGATTATTTCACAGTAATAGATTGAAACCTGAGCTACTTGCAGATCCTTTCTCAAATGTTGCATGCGTTTTAGTTCTAGTGAAAAAGTGATTAGAAGAACGCCCACGAGCCTGTTCCCAGCCTGTCTTTGACAATCAGTACCCTTTGCCTTTGGTATACTTTCCCAAGAAATTTAGAGTAGCTGTGCTGCAGTGCTCTTTAACAAATCGGCACTTGGTGTTCCTCTTGAAGCAAGATAGTTGAGATTTCGGAGTCTCTAAATATTTGAATTTCCCCACTTAACTATGGCAGTAAGATTTAGGCTGATTTAAATACCTTTTGGCATTTTGAGGTGGTTTTACATAAACTAGCGCCCTGGTTGGCTCTGGTTTGCTTACTGCTATACTCCCAAGGAACAGAACATGGAATATTTCCTTTGGAGTATCACTGCCTCTCAGTTAACTGTCCTGTTGAACACTCCTCTCTGATCCCAAGAGCTCCAGGATGGTTTAGGTTACTAGTGGATTCAGTGCATCCTTCCTACCTCCTTTTCTTCCCCATCCTTCCCTTCATTTGAATGTTCCAGGTTTTCACGTGCAACCTAACTCAGGATCTTAGGGAAGGGAAAGGGAGGAGTAACCAGGGTGTTACAAAATCTGTGTAGACAAACATTGTTGGGAGAGTCTGTTTACTGTCTTTGTTTCATATGATGATTTGCTGGTGGTTTTGATGTGGACAACTTCTTTGCAAAAGAACTTCTAAACAGTTTGGTTTTTTGTTTTGTTTTTTAATTGTTTAGCTTTCTGAGCTGATACTTCTCATTTTCCAATTCAGCAGGCAGCCTAGATCATATCTGAAACACTGGGTAAGTCTTTCAACCACATAGTGTGTAAAGGTTTCTCTGATGTGTACATCCCTTAATACTCCACTTCGCAGTTCACTTGCCACTTTTGATATCAATAACTTGTCTTTTTGTAATAGCATAATCTAGCCTTGTTTAAAAAAAAAAAAAAAAAAAAAAAAACCAACCTTGAAAATCTTAACAGTTTAGTCTCAACTTACTCATCTGTGGTAACCAGGTAGTATTTTATTTGCCTGTTGGATTGTTACGCAAGTGCAGATTAAACTGTACAATGCTGGCCTAATGCAAAAGAGGAAATAGGTAAGCTTGTTCAGGTTTAAGGCTGATGTTCAGAAGTGACTGTTACCAAATCAGCTCATGCAGGCCTGTAAGCAGGGCGTTAATCAGTGGAGTTTGGCCCATGAACTTTTGCAGTTTTGGCTGGAGTAGTTTAAGAATTACTGCTCCTACAGCAGGGTTTGTGAATAGAAGTGTGAAAATGCCTCACAGCTTTAGTACTAAATCCATTGATTTAACTTAAATTTGTGGGAGCTGATTTTAAGATACTTTACCAGAGTGCAGAGAAGCAACTGAGATTTTGCATACTTCATCCCACTGATTTTGGTGTAGGGATTTAACAAGCAGTTGAAGGATGGTAGTATGTCAGACCACCACAGCTCTGTCAAAGCCCTCTTGTAGTCTGTCAATAAATACGGACAATTTGTAGGGAGAAATACCAAGATTACTATTTCAGTTGGAATATCAACTAAATAGTTTAATGTGTGGCAGCATGCAACAAAGTTAGATGCAAGAACAAACTTCTAGCAGTCTGTCTTTTTTAAGCAAAATTGATATTGCACTTACCGTGAGAACTTTTGGCTGACATACAAGCTGTATAGTTTACTAAAAACATTCCAGTCAAAGACAATGTCAAAACAGCTTAGTGTCTGGACAGCTTAACTTGTGAATGCCAGCCATGATTGTGTATGTGATGCAGTGTATCTCCATATACTCCATTTGCATGGTGAGTGATGGGCACTGTGAACAGCACCGGTTTGCTCTAACTGTTGCTATGCCAATCCTATGGAATTTTTAAGTAGTTGAGGTTTTTATTAGCCTTGACTTTAAGTGGACCAATTGCATTGCACATGGTTTTTAACTGACCAGTCTAACTATCCATTGTATTACATGTAGGTGTTTGGAAGAATTGCATTATTGACTTTGGCTGTAATTTAGCCCACTAACCTGTGAATCGCATAACAAATTCCTTGTGGCCCTTGACTGCCGTAGCTTGCTGGGTGTTTATTAAATGATCCTATAAACAAAAGCCTAGGAATTCTTTCAGTGTGTTTATAGTGGCTAGTTAAATGTCAGTAAGATCCTAGTGTGTATTCAGTAAGTATTAGAAGGCTGACTTCTGGCCTTCCTAATGTGAAAGAACATCAGGTGGAGTTTTTCCTCCTCATTATGACAATCATACCTCTATACCTGTACTGAATACATGCCACAAAATGCATGTTTCATGTCCTGTCTTTCTGCTCAAAGTATTAGTGGAGTAGGACACATCCTGCCTAGCACTCGGCAGTCATTGTAGTAATTTCTAGGTGCCATATGTGTACATAATATTTTATAACTACCCGAATACTCTCTTAGTATGCTGGGTTTGTATGTATTTTTAATAAGACTCTCTTGCACATAGTAGGATACCACTCCAGAAATGAAGAAAACATGCCAATTTTTTTAGCATGCATTATGAATAACTATGCCAAGCATCTTGCTATACTATTTCAATATAATTTTTCTCCATTACAGTAAATGTTAAAATCAGAACTATTGGCTCAACTTCTGTGTCACAGAATAGACTGATTGCTACTGACAAACTGAGTCACAAAGATTTGCAACTTTTTAGGTTATTTTTAACACAACCTTATAATAGTATGTTGTGTCATTTAATGGGCTTTAAAAAGCAAGCTTAAAATAAGTGGTTTGTGGCTTAGATTTGTTTTCAGGTATGCCCACGTTATATTAGGGTGTAAATCATATCTCTAATTTGGCAGTCCTGAGTGGAAGTCTGATAAAACAGGTGCTCCTGAGGATCTAATCCTATTACTAATATGAATGTAAAGTGTGGAACTAATGAGATGTTTGAAGACCATTAATAGTCAGATACTCCTCATAGGTCCATGTCACTGTGGATCACGGCAGCTGTACTCGCCTGTCGATATTAATGTAGACTTCAACAGATTGCTTGGGGAAGCAGCACTCCTGTACTTACTTCCAGTAAGGTAAAGTAGTATGTGTGTATAGGCTGTTTGGAAGAATTCCTACTGTAATGTTCTTTACCTTAAATACACTGTACTAAAGTTTATTGTAATAAGTGAATTAATGAAAATAAACCTTTTATTTCTCTAGCATTCTGTTGTACCTTTTATTTTTTAAGTTGCTTTGTGGGCTGTGGCTAATACACATATTTTGTGGTGCTGTAGAATGAGTCTTATACTAATTATTTTTTTGGCCAGTATCAATAGATTTTATTTCAGAATAAGTGAATACATTCACTTGCTGCTCAGAAGACTTTATTAGCTAAGTGGAGCTGTTTATACAGGCAGGCTACTTGTTGAAGAAGTGAACCTGACCTCCTTTGAAGAGTTGTCCACATAGCAGTCTCGTCTAGCAACGTACTCCGCAACGTTAGACAGACCTGGCACCACACAGCAGCTCAGAGCACTACGGTATATGCCCATGTCTTGAACATCATACCACTCATTAGTGTTTTCATCGTAACACTCAACATTGAAAGTAGTAGTAAAACCGTTAAAGCCACCAACCACAAACAAAAGATCATCCACCACTTCGATGCCAAAGTTGCTGCGAGGATTGAACATGGTGGGGACTGTGTGCCACGTGTTGGCTACAGGGTTGTAAGCTTCCACACTCCGAAGGCGGTTGACTCCATCAAATCCTCCTACCTGTGAATGCCAAAGGTACAGAGTTGAAATAGGCCTTTCCTCACCTGCTAAGTCAGCTGAATCATATCATACACAAGTAAGATGGTAACTGGTCCTGCCTCACTGACTTCAGTTTGAGCGTTGCTGAGAGCGTGTGATCTTGAAGCACAGTGCTTGCTTGCCACAGACTGCTTGCCACAGACTGCTGCGTTTTTCTTTCTGGAGCTCCCAAAAGTATTTTGTGCAACTGTCAGATTTGACCCCTCTACAAGAGTTTAAATGCAGTACATGGGTAGGATAAACAGGACCAAGCAATGTTCTGTGCTGCTAATGCCGTTGGCAGCAGCAGAAAATAATTTATTTGCTGCATGTATTGGCTTTGTGCGGCAAGGTTTTGGTAGCGGGGGGGGGGTTACAAGGGTGGCTTCTGTGAGAAGCTGCTGGAAGCTTCCCCTGTGTCTGACAGAGCGAATACCAGCTGGCTCTAAGACGGACCCGCTGCTGGCCAAGGCCAAACCAATCAGCAAGAGTGGTAGCACCTCTGTGATAACATACTTAAGGAGGGAAAAAACAGTTGCTGGGACAGACAGAAACAGCAGCCAGAAAGAGGAGTGAGAATGTGTAAGAGAAACAACCCTGCAGACACCAAGGTCAGTGAAGAAGGAGGGGGAGGAGGTGCTCCAGGTGCCGGAGCAGAGATTCCCCTGCAGCCTGTGGGGAAGACCATGGTGAGGCAGGCTGTCCCCCTGCAGCCCATGGAGGTCCATGGTGGAGCAGATATCCACCTGCAGCCCAGGGAGGACCCCATGCTGGAGCAGGTGGGTGCCCAAAGGAGGCCGTGACCCCATGGGAAGCCTGTGCTGGAGCAGGTTCCTGGCAGGACTTGCTGATCTGTGGAGAGAGGAGCCCACAGAGCAGGTTTTCTGGCAGGACTTGTGACCTCGTGGGGGACCCATGCTGGAGCAGTGTGTGCCTGAAGGACTGCACACTGTGAAAGGGACCCATGCTGGACCAGTTCATGAAGAACTGCAGCCCGTGGGAAGAACCCACGTTGGAGAAGTTCATGGAGGACTGTCTCCCGTGGGAGGGACCTCATGCTGGAGCAGGGGAAGAGTGTGATGAGTCCTGCTCCTGAGGAGGATGAAGTGGCAGAAATAACGTGTGATAAACTGACCATAAACCCCATTCCCTGTCCCCCTGTGCTGCTGGGGGGGTAGGAGTGAAGTTGTGCCCAGGAAGAAGGGAAAGTTGGAGGGAAGGTGTTCTGAGATTTGTGTTTATTTCTCATTACCCTACTCTGGTTGATTCGTAATAAATTGAGTTAATTTTCCCCAAGTTGAGTCTGTTTTGCCTGTGATGGTAATTGGTGAGTGATCTCCTCTGCCCTTATTTTGACCCACGAGCCCTTTATTATATTTTCTCTCCCCTGTCCAGCTGAGGAGGTGGGCACCTGGCATTCAGCCAGGGTCAACCTGCCACACTGCAGCTGTATTTTCCTAACAAAAGGTGTGCTGGTGATAATATTCTCAGCAGGTGTATCAACCATTCTAGCTCTGACTTTCTTCCCTAAATCCCACTTAAGCAAATGGCCAGCCTGAAAATCTAGGAAATGCAGATTAGCAGAAGTAGTACAAGTGCTGGGTGATGGAATGGTAGAGATACCACTTCTCCCTTACCGCATACACTTCGTTCCCATATGCAATCACACCTACTCCACTTCTTCTGCTTCTCATTGGGGCTATAAAGGTCCATTGATTTGTTGTGGCATCATACACTTCAGCTGTGATCAAGCATTCATTTCCGTTGAAGCCACCACATATATACACCTGTTTACAGGACGAAAAAAAAAAAAGCGTGAGCAGGGCTGTTACACTCATGGTGGAAGAACACGTTGAAGAGAAAATGAATGCTGTGGCTGGATTGTTTGAGGGTTTGGTTTTGTTTCAGTTCATTTTGGTTTGTTTTTAATGGGAATGGTCCTGTCATCCTGGGTTTGAAGTAGTAAAAGTGCAGTGAATTATTCAGGACAGCAGGATTTAGACCCTTTGTTTCCTGAACTGCATGGAGCAGATAGACACGGTACGTCACTTGTGGCCAGGAAAAGTAATGTCCGGCAGCAAGTGGGCTATTGGTGGTAAGCAGCTCTGGAAGAGTTAGCACTCCTGTCTGCATCTCCGCCATGCCAGTCAGTTGCTGCCTCGTGGAGAGCTTTCGATCTGTAGCTCCCAGATTTAATGAATAAGATTTATGTGAAATTTGTGACCTTTCCTGCTCCCACAGCTCTTCTTTTCTATCTAGGTGATGAACTCAGAGTGGCAGCTGTGTTTATCAGGTACATAGCCCAGTAAGAGGCTGAGCTCCATGAAATTCCCTACTTTGATGCATTCTGTATGAAAGGACAGGCACTTGCTTGCGGTGTAATGCTGCGCACTGAAGTTTGTTTGGTTCCTTGTCCTGGTCACTGTACTTCAACCTTAACTGCTTTCAATAATGTTATGGTCCATCTACCTTTTCATGCAGCGTGGTCGCGCTAGCATCGCTTCTCTGCTCGTGCATGGGGGCGATCAGCGTCCACTGGTTCGTCTCTGGCTCGTACCGTTCTGCTGTGTTGAGGCGCATGTATCCATCAAACCCTCCCATGGCATAGATGAAGTTGTTGAGAACGGCGACGCTGACGTAGCAGCGCCGTGCGTGCATGGGCGCAACCTGCTGCCATGTTTTCTTAAGTGGGTCAAACCGCTTGACGCTGTTGAAATAATCCACGCTGTCAAATCCTCCGATAACGTAGACAAAGCCTTTTAAATAAGCAGTGCCATGATAGGCAAGGGGGCTTTCTTGCTCACATGTGACGTTCACCCACTTGTCTGCACGGGCATCGTACGTCTCAATGGCGTTGGTTGGGCTCCCCCCGCTCCAGCCTCCGACAGCAAACAAGATGGCATAGGGCAAGCGAGGCCGACTGAGCGGGTTGGTGAAATCGGAATAAGATGGGCCATGCATATTGAGGTTGTACATTTCTGTCAATGTGTTTATGATGAGAACTTTGCACTCCTCATTGTCCCTCACGTAATCATGCATTTTGACGTTGTTCATGAAGTATTCTGCTTGCATCAGTGCCAGTCGAACCTGAAAAATGCAAAAAGGAGGTTAGAATATTAATGCAGATGGTTTACACCTTGGTATCCTCTGTGGATAGCTCCAATGCTGTACGGCTTTGCTTTCAGGCTACAGTGTTGTCGAAAGCTTATTAGAGAACCAGAGAATTAAACGTGTAGTTTTGAGCAAGTCCAGAAAGGGGTCTGCGAGGGTAAATCATTCGAGTTCATGGCAGGGAGTCTGCCACTGCTTTGGCACAGTGCTTGCTTTCCTGCATGCAGACTGAAACTGCCCTAACACCTGCTGCTATTTGCATAGCGTAACTAGTCTAGGCAAATGCTCATAAACTTTGTGTATATAGAGATAACATCGTCCCATGTGAACTTTGGCCCTTCCTGGATGTGAGGAGCAGTTAAACTTAAGCTCTAAGCGTGAGGAAATGTGCACTTAAAAGGTCTGCCCCAACTCCGGCACAGGATCTTCAACCCGTGCCCCGGTGTAGCAATAGCCTAACGGTCTGAAAGCACACTTCTTGGTGAGCGGTGTTGGAAGGCTGCAATTTCCTGCGGTCTTACAAGAAAATCAAAGTGGCTGTGGCTCAGCTGCCCCGTGCCCAGCTCTGCAGAGCTGCCCGGGCCCATGCTGTGACGGCACCGACCTGGCCCAGCAAGACTGCAATGTGCTGCCTCCTGTTCTGCGGGTCATGAGTAATCCATTTCAGAATAGCCTCAAACACAGCATCTTCTTGTTTCACATTGAGCTCATCCTTCCCAATGATGTGCTTTAGCTCATTGACGGAGAGGTCTAGAAACTCTGTAGACACCTTGGTCATCTCCTCAAAGTGGTGGAGGATGAACACATAGGCTGCTTCTCGCAGGTCGGGACAGTGGTAATGATCTGTGAGTCTGCAGATGCCAATGCAATTTTCCAGGCATAGCTGGGATTTTAAGAACTCGCAGCACAGCCTGATGATGCCCAGGATGTTGAACTGGTCTGCTGCGATTAGCAAACTTTCAACGTTGTCAGCTGTGACTGGTACTGTCCTGGTGTAAGCATACTCAATAATGAGCCTCATCATTTCGGGTGAAGTGCCAGGAATTTTATATACTATCTTCTCTGCGTTGTTCCAGCTGCTGGTAAACAAAGCCCTGAAAAAACAAAGCAGTGCTGGGGGAAAAAAAAACCAGCTTTGCTGCATTAAACCCTGACCCCGTTATCCCCTGTGCCACCTTCCCCAGGCACCAATTTGGGCACTAGCAGTAGCCATGCTTGGAGGCCATGTAGTTTATTAATTAATGTTTTACTAGCTGGTTGTTTTAAAAAGGAGTCACAGCCTCCGGCTGTGGACAGAGAGCAGCAAGACAAGTGGTCACCTTGCTTCAACAAGAATACCAGAGAATAATGGTGTGTGGGAAAGGAAAACCTCCCGCCTGATGGCAGATAAGCCAGGCTGGCCACGCTCCCAGCCCTGCACCGCATCTGGGGGTTTGTCAGACACCACTTCCAGAGCTGCTGGAATAGATACTAGGTTGTGGATTAATTCTGGTGTCCAGGGAGGTGCCAGGACTATGGGGAACTGCTGGATAAGAGTTTTAGTGCTAATAAAAGCACTGGAGATGCACTAAGGCAGAGTGACCCAGACTAGGAAATACTGTTTGTCCCCATCCCCTCTTGTTTCAAGCACTGACCTGAAATAGTGACTGCAGCTACAGAGGATGTTCTTGTGAGCATTGAATTCAATACCCTCCACGCTGATGATCACATCACAGAGTTTCCCTTCCAGGCGAAGCTCATTGAAGACAGTGCAAGCCATAGCACTCATCTTCCTCTCCATGGGTGAGGATGTGTATCTGGTGGGCACCAAGCTATCGCCTAGGTTGAAGCCCGAGGCAGTGGAAGGTGCCTCTCCCTGAGGTGCTACAGGGCTTTGTCCTTGCCCTCCAACATAGTCTCTGAAACCTTGTCTGTCTGGCGGTTCTGGAATATGCCCCATAATGAGATCACAGACGTGGGGGGGACCTGGCACCAGCTGTGGGAGCAGCGCCTGGGCTGGCGGGGCTGCGAACCCCTCCACAGGCAGCGGCGTCCTGCTCCTCCCGGCCCCCTCACTCCATGGCTGCCCCCAGCCTGCACTTAACCACAGGCCAGGTTACGCTGGACCCTGGGCCAGGTTACGCTGGACCCTGTGCCTACACCTTGTTGATGGCTGCTCTGAGCAAAAACAGCCTTGTGATTCCTCTGCAGCTTTTTAATATTGTTTAGCCTGGATATACAGCTCCCCAAATGTAGGCAGCGACTGCTTCTGAAGTACCCTTGTACCCAGCTCACACCGGGAGGAAGCTGAGACCCAGGCTAGCTCATGTCAGCGGCGAAGCCACAAATGCTCTGTCACTGCTGTATCTGCTGCTGATTTGGAGGGTTGGAAGGTGCCGTCTGGGGCCAAGGAGAGGAGAGCGGGGGGGACAGAGAGGCCCGTCCTGACTCCTCAGTGGCTTAACTCATGCCCAACTGCTTTTCCTCTGTGCTTTCTCGTGTCTGTAGGTAACATGGGTGCCAAGGAGCACCTCTGCGAGGGTCTCACTACTGGAAAACAGTTTGGACTTTTTCATGTTACTGTCGGTGGGGAGTTTTTTTAAGTTAAATGAGTCTTGTGGTAACACTGGGGTGGGGGGCGTGACAGCAAAAAGACAGACAGCCCCTGCCATGTACTTTTTGGGTTTTTTTTTTTCATCTTTCTCTCTCCTTTCTCTTTCGCCTTCCTGGCTCGGAGAGTGTTGCAGAGGAAACGCAACCGCAAGCGCCGGTACCGGCCGGCCCCGCCGGATTCGCTTCGGGTGCGGGGCGGAGGCGCAGCCCCAGCCGGAGCGCAGCGGGCGGCCCCGGGCAGCCCCCCGGCACCCCCGGGCAGCCCCCGGACACCCTCCGGCCGCTCGGCTCCGGCCCCGAGCACCCCCCGGACACCCCCCGGCCGCCCGGCTCCGGTCCCGGACACCCCCCGGACACCCCCCGGCCGCCCGGCTCCGGTCCCGGACACCCCCCGGACACCCCCCCGGCCGCCCGGCTCCGGTCCCGGACACCCCCCGGACACCCTCCGGCCGCCCGGCTCCCGCCCCGAGCACCCCCCGGGCACCCCCCGGCCGCCCGGCTCCGTCACCGCCCCCGCGCCGGCTCCTCCCCGCGGCTGCGCGGCCCCGGCCCGGCTCGGCCCTGCCCGGCGCGGAACGGGACGCGATGGTGAGCGCGGGAGCCGCGGAGCCGGGGCCGGCGTGGAGGGGGGGCCGGGAGCCGGGGCCGGGGGTTCCAAGGAGCGTGGGCCGGGCTGGGGAGCGGGGTCGCGGGAGCCCGGGTCGGGGAGCAGCGGGCTGGGGTGAGACGGGTCCCCAGGGAGCAGGGTTTGGGGAACAGGGCTGGGGAGCGTGGCCCTGGAGGCGGCGCGGGGGGGACGACGGGGAACGCGGCCAGGATGGAGGGCACGGCGGGGGCTGGAGGGCATCGGTCCCCGGGGAGCTGCGTGGGATCCCGGGGGCGTCACTGAACGGCGTGGGGGGCTCTGCCCGCAGGTGCCCGAGCTGGAGAAAGCCACGGTCCGCATACAGCGGCCGGAGCGCGTAATGGCGATAATCCGGGCCATCAAGGAGCAGGGGATGAACAAGCTGCAGGTACTGGCCCTGTTTGGCTTCGGCGGTGGTGGGGCTGGCCCGGCTGGGAGCGGGCGATGGATGCATCGCCCTCGCGTTCCGTCCTGGTCTTCAGCTGCCCCCCCGCCCCTTCCTCAGCCCCCCCCCCCGGCACTGGCCCGGCTGCTCCCAGCCCATGTGCAAGGACCTGCCACGCGTTCTGCAGATGGAGCGAGAGAAGCCCCAGACAAGAGCGGGGGACTGGGCTGCTTTTCCTGTCGAAGCCCATGCTGGTGGCTCTCCCTGGATGGGTCTTTTCCTTCCCTGATATGCAAACTATAAATACGAGCCAAGCCCCAAACACCCCTCCTCCACCCACGGCAATAAGTCAGCAGGATTAAGCCATTTGGTGCTGATAAGAGTGCTGGAGTGGGAGGGGTGCTGGCTGTCCCAGATGAGGACATCTGCTTCACGGCTGGCAGGAGCATCAGCGGTCGTTGCTGCTGTGCCCCGCTGCGAGTCTGCACCCTCACGTGAGACGTGCCAGCGCTGGATTTGCATCTTGCAGGCAGCAGCACCCTTGGCGAGCTACGGCAAAGGCAGAGTGTGCTGGGTCACGCACAGATTTGGTCTTCTCTCCCTTCCAGGTCATTTCTGACTTCGACATGACGCTGAGCAGGTTTGGGTGCAACGGCAGACGCTGCCCCACTTCGCACAGTGAGTTGAAGCTCTTGGTTTTACTGTTGCTAGTTCTGTTTGTTTTCCATGTTTGTGTTCTCGGTCTCTGTGGCTCCTGTCGTCCTCTGCCTCCCTCCTTTGACAAGCCTGACCGCTCCGTCTTGTTCTTTCTTGGTGCGGCTCCAGGCCTTGGCTGCTTGCAGCAGCAGCTGCTGGCCCCCGGGCAGCCCACAGCCCGCTGCAGAAGCTGTCTCCTTGTCTTTGCTGCTCCTCCTTCGAATACTTGCAGCCTGCAGCTTGCTAACACTGACGCTGCTCTCTCCCAGCTGAGCAATACCCTATGATCAGTGCATGCTGTGGGTTTGCAGTGGCACCCGCTGCGTTGAGACTTTGTGGTGAGCCTGTGCTTGGGTTGATGTGCCACGTGTGGCTCATTTTTGGGAAGAGCTGGCACTGGAGATGCAGGATAGCTCCCTTTTAGCAAGCCTTTTTATGTTTCTGGGCTACAACTTTGGCATTTTATTGTCTTTACAGATATCCTTGATAACAGTCGTGTTATCAGCGAGGACAGCAAGAAGAAGGTAGGTGCTGGTTTGTTAGGCACTGCTTCTTGGGTCTGTGGTTTTCGTCCCTGTCACCCATCATCCGGAGGTTGTACTGGCTCATGTGTGAGAGCTCTCCAGGCTGCGTCCTGCTGCCAGGACGGAGAGTGGGTCAAGTGTCCAGGCTGCATTTCAGCCAATGGTGGTGGAAGGAGAAGCTAAAAAGGGAAATTTAACCCGCGTGCTCAGTGGTGGGCATTTTCAGTCTGATAAGAGGAGGAAGGGTGTATCTGTGTGCATCTGTACCTGCAGTATTTGAAGCAAGGTGAGAGTCAGCCAGGCTGCCGGAGGGTTAACGCTTCCTCCTGAGATTTCCAGATTTGCTCACAGTGAAGTTGCTTAGTGAAATGGTTTTGTTTTTCATTAGGAAGTGTGATGATTTGGAGGAATTTAGAAATACTTTTTTTTTGTTTACAGTCTCTTTAAACGTGATGTTCACTCTGTTCTTTTTCCATCTCTGCAACGCTCCAGCTGAAAGATCTGCTGCACTATTACTATCCCATTGAAATCGATCCCAACCGGACCCTGGAAGAGAAACGTCCCCTCATGGTGGAGTGGTGAGTGCTTGTACATGATGAGCTTGACCTTGTCCCAGCAACTTCTTGCCCCTGAGGACTACAAGACACGAGGCTTGAACTGTCTCTAGGCTTGGCGGCAATACTGGGAAATTTTAGTTGTTATTCTTCTGACTGCTTTAAGGTTGCTGCTCAGGAAGCTCACTCTGCTGCCTTTCCCTAGGTGGACCAGGGCCCATGAGCTGCTGTCGCAGCAGAAGATCCAGAAGGGTGACATAGCCCAGATCGTCAGAGAATCGGACGTGATGCTGAGGTACGGGCTCGGGGTTCAGCTGCCTGTGGCCCTTTCTCTCCTGCCACTGTGCAAGCAGATCTCCTTCCTTTCACCCTGCTCTGCACGCAGTCTCCACAGCGTGGCAGATGGAAATCTCCCTTCCTTCCTGGGGCCGAGCTCTAAAATGAGAAAGCCGAAAGTCAGCGCCACAAGCCGCAGCCTGAGCTCGCTCCCAGGCTGCAGGCTGCTCTGTCCATGGCTGACTGCCTCCTGCTCAGAAACCGCTTCCACCTCCCTTGAGTCTTGGCAAGGAGCAGCCGAGGGGACGGGTGATGGGCAGAGCTCTCCGTTTGCAGGGCAGGGCAGGAGGGCAGCACGCAGCTCCCCTCTTTTAGGAGAGATTTTCTCTCTGCACACTGTAGCTTCTGGGCCTTATCCAGGCCCTTGACCCAGCGTCAAATTTTACCCACAGCACAAAAATGTTGTGCTAAAACTTGCTGTTAAAGCTGGCTTTGGCAGCGATGGTCCTAAAACTGGCTCAGGAAGCCTTGGTTTGAATGAACTGCCAGCCTCAGAGAGGAAATGGTATCGTATGTCTGGGTTTTCACGAGCCCAAGTTCCCCTTCTGCACAAAAATCGTGCCCTGCCAGACTGAGACTGTTACGTGTTTGTCTGATCGTCCTCACAACAAGTCCGACCTGTTGCATATCTCTAACGGACAGTTTCTGAGGGGGCTGGCAGCACCCGCTCTCATGGGCGTGTGTCCAGGCACGCTGTGCCCTGTGCCCCTGGTGAGAAGCTGGATACGTTCAGGAGATGCTGAGCAAATCGCTCATGTGCTGCATGTTCCTGTGCAGCTCCTGCTAGGTCACTGCTCCCAGGAGGGGTCTGGGGTCCTGCTTCACACCCTTTGCACGCACAGTGAGTGCCGCAGGAACGCTGCTGTCACAAAAAGCTCACGCTTTTTGCAGAGCTCACGTGTGCATTTCTGTTTGGGAAGTCCTGGGCAGAAATACGAGCCTCGCAGCTGGGCTGAGAGCGCTCCCAGCCCGCAGTACACCGGGCACTCGCTGCGAGCTGGGAGGTGGTAATACAATACTGTGTAATGGACACTTCTGCTCTAGGGATGGATTCAATGAATTATTTGATCAGCTGCATAAGTACAACGTCCCCCTGTTCATCTTCTCTGCTGGCGTCGGTGACATCCTTGAAGAGATTATCCGTCAGGCCAACGTCTTCTACTCAAACGTCAACGTGGTGTCCAACTACATGGACTTTGACGATAATGTGAGTTTCCACATCACGCACGTGCGGTGAGCTTGCAGAGAGGAGAGTTGCTCAACTGGAACTGAGGGCTGCAGTACATTTAACAGAGACACCTCTAGGTTAAAAGCTGCTTATTAACATTTCTAAGTATTTGATCCCTGTAGATGGAGCTGACCCTTTGCTGGGTCATGGGAAGGCTCCAGAGGCTGGCCGTGGCCTCCTGCCCCATTTGCTCTGCCTTCAGGGATTGTGACCTGCTGCCACCGTAGCAGCCCTCGGCACATCAGCACTGGGGGGTGTTAGAGGTTCCCCTGCCCTCACCGGGAGCTGGGTCAGCAGCGAGAGCAGAGGACGGATGAGGTGGGCAGACAGAGTGCAGGAACAGCTGAGCATCTGCTCGTGGTCTCAGGGACTCCTCGCCTTTCAAACTTGCTTTTTGGTGGCAGAAAGGGCACCGTCCAGTGCTGTGTGCTCTGTTCTGGTGCAGGGTGAGGATGGAGTTAACTGACCACAGAGGTCTCTCCTGATCTGAAGGCCAGATGTCCTTTAAAGCAGCTTGGAAGGCTTTTGTTGATGTACTAAAGCCTGGAAAGTCCCAGCGCACATTAGAAACTTGCACGTCTCTTACAATGAAGCCCTCTGTTCCCACGGGTGGTGCGTTGGGACAGGCAGTCCTCAGGGGGAAACATGGGACACTGTGACAGTCCTGCCTTCTGCACGGGCTCTGCTCTGCCCTGGGGCTCCCCTGACTGCAGCTTTCTGTGGCCCCTGACCAGCTCCAGGGCAGCACAGAGCCCTGACCAAGGTCTCCAGGATCTCCATCCTTCGGGTTTGTTCTCACCATCTGGGAAGGGCTTGCCCTGCAAAAGGGGACTCCTGGGGACTGTCTCTGGGTGCGTCGTGGCTGCTGGGTTCCCAGACTCCTTGGGGGTCTCTCTGATACGAGAGCTGGTGCCCTGTGAGCATCCCCCACCCCATTTGCCCATTCCAGAAGAGTGTACTGAGGCTGCGGCACAGTGGAGGGATTGCTGTGGGATCAGTTTGTCCGTCCTGTTTGCACAGGGAATCCTCAAGCGTTTCAAGGGACCTCTCATCCACACCTACAACAAGAACAACAGCGTCCTGCAGGGTACAGAGTATTTCCAGCAGCTGAGCACTAGGACGAGCATCATCTTGCTGGGGGACTCCATGGGTGATCTGACGATGGCAGACGGCGTTCCCAGTGTGGAGAACATCCTCAAGATTGGCTTTCTCAATGACAAGGTGGGTGTGAGGGGCAGTCGTCTTGCTTCCCTGCCAGCCTTCCCCAGGTGCAAAGCCTGAGGGGCAGCAGAGAGGGGCAGGCCTGAGTGATTCGGGGGCTGCAAGAGATTCATACAAGTTCCCGTGGGGTGTGCAGAGGGAGCTGGGGGGTGTCTGCTGAACTCCTGGTGCACCTGGGGCATTGTCAGGGTGGTTATTGACCCCTCTTTTCAGTAGCGTCAAGAAATGCAAGGGCTGTGGGTGCAGCATTTTCATTCTCAGCTGCTGGTGTTTACAGTCCTCTCTTCTCTCTGCGGCCCTTTCCTCCCCAACCTGTCCCGGTGGCCATGCTGCAGGTGGAAGAGCGGAGGGGGAAGTACCTGGATGCCTACGACATTGTGCTGGAGAGCGATGAGACGCTGGATGTGGTCAACGGGATTCTCCGGTACATCTTTACTGAGACATGAGCTGGGAAGGCAGTGTCCCAGCTCTGGCTCCGCAGCACACACCTGGGCAGTGAGTGTGACAAAGCTGGAGTAGATCTGGTACCTGCTGGACTCCGTTCTGACGCTGGGCAGGGTCCCTGCCCTGGTTCTTGTGTGTTGTACACATCCCGACCTCAGTAACCCACTTCAGTCAGCCCTGGAGCAGGACGGGTGAGATAGAGGAAGCTTCTCCACTCCCTTTACCCCACCTGTGCCCAGCTCTGCTGCTTCCCACTCAGAATTCGTCCCCGCCACCATCTGAGGCCACAACAAACCATTTAATGTTTCAGGCAGAGATGTTCTGCACTTGCTTCAGCAGCCGAGTGCGGAAATGGAGATTGTTTGCTATGGCTTGAGGACAGACCCATTTTAGATGGAAGCTGGTTAGTTTTATTGTGTTCCTGTCTAAGAAAACAAGTCTCTCTCTTGTCCTGTTTTCTGTGGGCTTCAAAGTGCCCGGGCTGAGCTCTGCTGGTGCCGCCCGCTGGTGGGCTGACATGGCCCTGCCAGGCGTTAGCATTGCCCAGCTCCGCATCCCCCATGGAAACCCCGCAGCTCCCTGGCCCCCCTGCCCCAGCCCTGCTGCCCATCTTGCTCCGTTACAGCTCCTGCTGTTAAAAAAAAAAAAAAAAAAAAGGCTTTTCCAGTCATCTCTGCAGGCCCATGGAGCTCATCTGATGCTGCTGCACAAAGCAAGACGTATGTTTGTCTGCCACGGGTTGGGCTGGGAGGGTTTGGGTGGCAGTGGCAGCAGAAGGCTGGGTGCTTGGAATGGCGTGTCTGCAGCTCGTGGGTGTGGATGGGGAAGGGGAGGCCAACAGCAGTATTTTGCTTTTTAAGGAATATTTTAGTTAACCATGTTTCTGTCCTAAACTTCTAGGCTGATCTTGGGCTCTCAGATCAGCAATAGAAAAAAACCCTTTTATTTCTGTGTAATGTCTGGTAACATAAAAAGTAAAGCTATGACAGTTCTGATTCAGCGAGGGGCAAATTCAGACCCTTACGTGGGAAACTGCTTTCACGTCGCGTCCTGCTGCCCACTCTGATGGCGGCAGGAGCCTGTGCTGGTGCAGGGTGAGCTCTGATACAGCTCTCTGGGGCTGTTTTTGTTGCGGTGTGGCCCAGTACAGGTTGGCAGCCCCTGCCCCGCCGCCTTTGGATGGGGCGGCTCTGGCTCGTGAGCTCTGGGCCGCTCCGGGTTCAGCCCTTGATGCCCTCCATGTTGCGGGACAAGTAAATGTGACTGCTGAAAGTTCAGGCTCTGTTCCTGTTGAAATAAAAATGTTGGCTAAAGCCGGGCTACGGGTGGTTTGTACCCAGCGCCGAGGAGCTGTGGCTGGAGCCGCTCTCCTCCCCAAGGCTGGTGCTGGCAGCTGCATGTCCGCAGCCCAGCTCCAGGTCATCCCATCCCTGCTGGAGCCCTCTGGCCATCACCAGGCACGCTGAGCTGGAGCTGAAGCACAACGCCTCTTTGCTGGAGGATCCCAGGAGCTGAGTTTTGGTTTCTCTCTCTCCTGTTCAACCCAGCAGATGCTGGTGCCTGAAATCCCCCTGGGGCACCGCACTCCCAGGGACGGGTAAGGTGAGGCCGTGCACCGCTGCCCGGACACGCAGGTTTGTTTGTTTCACGGCAAAGTAAGCTGACGCAGAGGCAAACTCCTTGGAAACCAGTAGAAATTATTTATTTGGTGCAAGGCAGAAGTCATCGTTTGAGGGGTTTGCTCTGACCCTTTGCACTGTTCTGTTCTCGCATTTCTTTTATCTCTGTCTGCAAGACACACTGTGTGAAAGCTTTTAGAGCTGGTGGGAGGTGATGGAGCCGTGCTGGTCACAACTGGCAAACCTGAGAGTGCCAAGTTAATTAGCTGCCTTTAGGCATCAAAATGAAATTGGGCTGATTTTTCTCAATCGCTGAGGGCTGCGGGGCAGGGAGGATGCAGATGGGGAGGATGCTGCTCCCTGAGGGCTTGAGTGGGAGATGTTTTCCATTTTCCTTCTTTCAGCTGACAGGGATTTGCCAGGTCCCATCTCTGCTGGCTCGGGCGGGGGGGGGGGGGAGGTTTTCTGGAACGGTGGATGCCTGTGGGGTATTGGGGTTTCTCCTTGGGGACCTCAGTCCCCTCCAGCCTCTCCTCCTGGGGAAGATGGCAGCTGGGAGCAAGAGGCTGGGCGAGCAGCAGGGACTGGTGTGAAAGCTTTCTCTTTATTTCTCCTCTCTAAAGAATTTTGTATGTGTATATATAAAAAAAAAAACCAACCCCCAACCCTAAACTACAAAATGCTGCGGTGGAAGTGGGGGGGAAGCCCCCCCTCCTGCCTGCCCCAGGAGGCAGCACGGGCAGGCGAAGAGGCTGGAGCGGGACGTGCAGTCGCTGGCTGAGGACGTAGGGGCTCAGGGAGGGGACGCTGCTGCCCCGGCCCTTCCGTGGGGAGCTGAGAGCAGGGGGTCGAAGCAGGGCTTGGCAGCAGGGCAGGGCAGGGCTCCGGGGTCTGGTCCTGGCATCCTTGGTCCCGCTCCACGGCAGAGGTTTTGTCTGCAGAGCCGGGGGTGGACGGGCAGCACGTGGCAACACGGGCACTGCCGTCCCCGTGGGCTATCGAGACTCCCAAGAACGTGGGTGTTTCCCACCTTCTTGCCTGGGTTTATTAGCTGGGGGCTGGCAAGTTTTCCTGCCCAGGAGGAACACGTCAAAAAACCCTCAGTTAACTAATAGGGGGAGAAAAAATCAAAATATGCCCCCCTGCAGGGCTGGGGAGGGGCAGGGGCAGATTCCCGGGGCAGCCGGTGGGGGAGACCGGCCATGGCATGGCCAGGACGAGTCCTGTCTCCAGAGGAGAGCGGGGTCCGCTCCTCAGAGCTCCTCGTGGATCTTCTCCTGGTCCTCATCCGACTTCAGTTTCAGCTCCTCGGAGGTGATCTTCCCGTCCTGGTTGCGGTCCTGGTTCCTGAACATGTCAGCGATGACTTTCTCCGGGTCGGAGCTGGGCATGAGGCGGCCTTTCCCTTCTGCCACCTGGGTCTTGATGAAGGTAGAGAACTGCAGCGGGGAGAGGGGAGAGAGAGAGATGCCGCTTTGCTCCACGCAGCCAGCACGGGGCACGGCTGGGAGCACCACAGCCCAGGCTGAGGGCAGCAGCCAGGCAGCAAGGATGGGGCAGGGACACGGGCACGGGCTGCCCTCGGTGTCCCTGACCGGTCACAGCCCTGCCCGCACCCAGCAGCGATGCTCTGGGCTGGGGTGGTTTTCCTGCACAGCTCTTCAGGCTCCCGAACGCCCAGGGGGACAGCAGTGCCCTTCGGGTGCTGCTCCCCGGGGTGGGGTTCCCTGCACCCCCGTTTCATCCTGCACCCCATAAACCCGCAGCCTGGCGGTGCTCGGGGCCCTCGCTCACCTCGTCAGCGGGGATCTCCCCGTCCTTGTTCAGGTCCATTTGCTCGTAGAGGTTCGCCGGCGGGTCCCCGTGCCAGATGAAGAGGTATCCCTCGGGAACCCCCTCCTCCATGGAGATCAGCTCCACCTCGAAGCGCAGCACGGCGCTGCCTGGCACCCCCCGGGCTGGAAAAACAAGCGAAGGCTGTTGCACGGCTGGGGAGCCCAGCGCAGCACTGGGCTCTGATGGGCAAAAGCCTCCCAGCCCCCAGGCAGGGGGAGGGTGAAGGAGCCCAGCAGCGGTTCAGCAAGGCAGCACCCCCCCGTCTGCATTGCACGGGCAGCCGCGCGTCGCTCCCCTACCTCCGCTCTCGCCGTGGCCCAGGTGAGGGGGGATGATGAGCACCCGCTTCTCCCCCGCGCACATGTTGAGGAGACCGGTGTTCAGGCCCTCGATCACCTTGTTGGCCCCCAGAGTCACCTCCTGGGGCTTCTCGTAGTCGTGGCTGCGGGAGGCACAGAGATGACCACACTGATGGCTGAGAAAGCCCCTCGGACCCAGCAGGCAGCCCCACCATGCCCTGAAATCCCGTGCCTTCCATCCCGCCGTGCCCCAAAACCCCACACCCTCCGTCCTGCCGTACCCTGAAGTTCCACACCCTCCGCGCCACCCCACCCCAAAGCCCTGCACGGTCCATCCCGCCGTGCCCCCAGATCCTGCACCCTCCACCCTGCTGCACAACCCCTGCCGCCACGCGGCCGATGCTCTGGTGCTGCCCGCTGCAAAGAGCTGACGGTCCCAGCACTCGCTGCGGTGCCCGTCTGCTCCCCAGCTCGGCGCCTGCCGGGATTTGGCCCTGTGAAGGAAAGGTGTGCTCAGGGCAGCCCGCAAGCGAGAAAGCACGCACGAGGAGAAGAGCTTGGTGCCATCCAGCAAGGAGCAGTTGTAGTGGTAGCGGATGAAGTCTCTGTCACGGGTGGTGACGTTGCAGCCCTCAGGACGGTACACGGTCTCGATCTCCACTGGGTCTGCGGGGTTGTGGAAGTCGATGATGTGGACGTCAAAGATGAGCACGGCTGAGCCAGGAATTTTGTTCCCTGGAAGAGGAGGATGAGGAGAGCTGCTGGAGCGCTGTGGGGCCGGTAAAGCCTTTCCCTGCTTCTTCCCATGCCCCACGATATGTCCGTCCCTCGGAGCCCTGCCTCTGCATGTGTTGGCGTCAGCCGTTCCCCTGCCCACAGTGCCCCCCCGCAACACCCAGAGCCCTGGGGATGGTGGTGGCCCCCAGGGTGAGGAGCTGGCCCCACTCGGCCAGCGCTTTCCCTATGTCAGACCTGCAGCGTGCCGGTGCACAGGGCTGGAGGAGGGGATGCCGCAGCCCAGGGCTGCACTGTGCGGGCGTGCCGGACCCCCGTGGGGCTGCCCTTTACCTGTTCCATTCTCCCCGTAGGCCAGGTGTGGGGGGATGATGACCCGGCGCCTCTCTCCCATGCAGACCCCTTGCAGGCCCTGGTCCATGCCGGGGATGATGTAGCCCTTCCCAATGTAGGTGTTGTAGGTGTGATTGCGGGAGTAGCTGCAGCAAGAGAAGCCCCCGGCATAGTCGTGCAGGAGAGCCTGGCCCATCGATTCCCCCCCACCACCCCTGCACCCCAACCCGCACCCCTTCTCCCAGCCTCTGCTGTGCTGCCCCTGGAGCCAAACCTTGCTCCTAGGGATGCAGCAAACAGGTATTGTGCTTTTTAGCCTATTTCATGTCCATTATCGCCCTCCCCTCCACCTCCCCTCCCGGCTGCTGAGCATGGGGCAGGAGAGGACACTGGGGATTCTCCCCACTTGGCCGCTTCCCCCCCCCCGCACCTGGAGTCGAAGAGTGTCCCGTCCATGAGTGTGCCGTTGTAGTGGTAGCGGACAAAGTCCCCGATCACAGCCCTGCGCTTGCAGGACTCTGGCACCTCCAGGTGTTCCAGGAAGATGCCGTCCTTAGGGTTGTGGAAGTCTACCAGCAGCACGCTGAATACCAGCGACGCCTGCGGTGGGATCACAGTCCCTGGGGAGGGGACACGGGTCAGCCTGGACAAGGGCTGATGCACCGTGGGGAGCAATGTGTAAAGCCGGGAAGGAAGGGGCTGGGCATGATGGGGTGATGCCTGACTCACCATAGCCCTTCTCCCCGTATGCAAGGAACGGGGGGATGATGATGCTCCTCTTCTCACCGGCGCACATGCCCAGCAACCCCTGGTCCATGCCCTTGATCAGCCAGCCGGTGCCCACGTAGGTGTCATAGGTACTGTCCTTGCTGTAGCTGGTGGGGAGGAATGAGCAGGGGATGGCTCCAGGGGGCCCATGCCAGCTCCCCCGGCCTGAGAGGTGCCGTGTGGGAGGCTGGTTTGGGGTCACGGAGCTGCACCGGCCCTGCCGGGGCGTGGGGAGGGAGAGCACAGGGGAGGCTGCTCTGACTGGGGTGCAGCATGGGCCCCCACGTCCTGCCCCAGGCCAGTGTCCCCTGGTCCCTGCCGGCCCCGGTGCCCCCAGCCCCAAGGTGAGGGTGCATCCAAGCTCCAGTGCCCCCAGCCCCAAGGTGAGGGTGCATCCCAGTGCTGGTGCCCGTACCTGGAGTCGAAGGGAGTGCCGTCCAGCAGCGTGCCATTGTAGTGGTACCGCACGAAGTCTGAGTTCTCCACCGTGCGGTTGCAGCGCTCCGGTTTGGACAGGGTGGTGATCTGCAGCTTGTCGTTCTTGTTCCAGATATCCAGCATCACGACGTCGAAGTACAAGGTGGCGTCTGGGGGGATCAGCCCCGCTAAAGGGGCGGCAGCGAGGACAGGGTGCCTTAGCTGGGACGGGCACGGGGACCAGGCAAGCCAAGGGCTCTGTCCCCTAAATCCTGCCCCCCACCCGCGGCTGCTTAGGGCTGCTGGCCACACGCGCCAGCCCCTGGGAAAGCAGCAGAGCCTCCAGGGGTGGCAGGACCCCTCGCTCCTGGGGAAGCCCTGCTTAGGCACCACTTGCCCTGGCAACGGAGCCACCCTTCGCCAGCACCTGCTTGTCGGGCACTGGACCCCTGTCCCCGCTAATGCCAGCCCCGGGGGGTTTGCTCCCTCCGTCCGCCCACCGTGCCACGGCCCCTTACCCACGCCAATGCTGCCGTAGCCCAGGTGGGGGGGCACGATGAGGTGACGCCGCTCATTCACGCACATGCCCTGCAGCCCCCGGTCCATGCCGGTGATCAGTCGCCCGACGCCCACCACGCCGGCCACCGTGGCCCCTCGGTCATAGCTGGGGTGAAGGGACAGACCCATCAGCTGTGCGGCAAAGGGCGAAGCCCCCAAAGCTGCTGGTGCTGGGGGTGCTCAATGCCAGCGCCGAGGGCTCAGAGAGGATCCAGAGACAAACCATGAACCCTGCGAACTCCAAGGGACGGTGCGGGGCTCCCGGGTGCCTGCCTGCCACGGTGGCAGAGCCGAGGGATGGGGCTGCCCCTTCCCTGGGGGTGCAGGTAACCCACCACAGCCAGCGGGTCTCTGTGCTGCAGGCAGAGCCCACAGCTCAAAAACATCGATCCTGACAGGATCAATCCTGCACTGCCTGGGGTGGAGCTGCCTCCCACAGCACCAGTCAGGGCTCTGGCCTGACCCTGCATGCCCAGCGCCCTGGAGGCAGGGGAATGTGGATCGGGCCCTCTGGGTGCAAAGGGGGCAGGTGAAGCTTTCAGTTGGGACCAAACCCATCAACACCAGCCCCAGATTTCACGGAGCGAGCTGGGCTGGAGGCCGGCAGCTCCCGGGCTTTCTGCTGCTTCCAAATCATTTTGCATATGGCACATTTGGAGCTTTATGCAGTGAGGAGGAAAGAAGACGTCCCAGGCCTCATTTTTAAACTGCAAATTTGTTTTTATTTTTAAATCTTAAAATACTCCAAGAGGCAAGTGGGGCCATTTCAGATAAATTGAAATCCTTTGTCCCCTCTAACGTGCAGCTGATGCTTTCTCCTGGCAGCACACTGCAGTCCTCAGGACAAGGAATTATTTTAGCAGCGAACGTCCCCAGGCTCCCACTGCATTTGGGGTGTGCAGCAGCAGGGGCAGCAGACGGCTCAGTTATTTTCTCCCCCATTCATGCTCGCAAGAAAGATCAGACCCATTTAAGTGGAGCAGAATCCCCTTGCTTTCCAGGGCTCTGAAAAACGCCCGTCTGGAAAGTTTTTGTTCCTACGTGGGGCTGAGCCCCAGCACAGCCCGGTTTGTTTCTGTCCCTTCGCTGTGTCCCCGATTCTCCCCCTGCTCACGGCGGTGCAAATCAGGGACTGCACCAACAGAAACACTCATTTATAGCCAGTGTGAGCGGAGCAGGATGGATGCAGGGGCCGAGCAAAACTATGCCCGGCCAGCGCGAAGCCTCCTAGGTAATGGACGGGTTTCGCCGCTGCCACGTTTCAAAGTGCTTGAAGTGTTTTCCCTGCCTGTGCAGCACATGCACATACATGTTCTTGAGTGCAAAACGTCTCACTTCGGGCCAAATCCTGTCCGTGCCCGAGACGGGCTTCCCCGTGCCCCGGAGCGGAGGGCTCTGCAGGCTCCCCGGGGCGGGGGGCTGCCGCAACCCCCCAGGGCGGCAGCGCGGCTGCCCGGGCAGGGGCTGCAGCCCCGGGCGGGGGGGGCTGCGCTCGGCGGCTCGCTGGGGGCCACGCCGCGGCCCCCGGGGCTGACACGTGGACGGGGCTCCCGGGGCCCCCCCGTCCTCGCCCCCGGCGCCCGCCGAAAGCCCTCCTGGGGGTCCGAGCCGCGGGGCCCGGGGCCGGCTCCTCGCCTCGCTGCCCCCCGGCCCTTGGGGGTGCGACGGGGGGACACGCCCGGGGGCTGGGGAGGAAGGCATGCAGGGACCCCCCCGCAGCACACGGCTGGCCGGGGCCGCATGCATTCGGTAAAGAGCCGAGGGCTATACCTGGAGTCAAACTTTTTGCCATCTTTAAAGGTCCCATTGTAGTGGTAGCGAATGAAATCCCCCATCTGGACTTCCCGCAGGCAGATTTTGGGGATATAGTATCTGTCTATCACCACGTCTTCCAGGGGGCCGGGGTCGCCCAGCCCCAGGGCCCCCAGGATGCTCAGGAGGAGGACGAGGCAGCCCGGGGACATGGCGCTGGGAGCCTGCGGCCGGCGGAAAGGCTCGGCGGGGGGAAGGCGGAGCGGCGGGGCCGGCCCGGCCGCCCCTTCCCGTGGGATGCGGGCCCAGCCCCGGCCGAGCTGGAATTTCTGTACACGTGGACCCCGGGCCTGGCGCGCCCGCCCCGCTCCCACCGCCGGTCGCCCCGCGGCATCGCCGGGGCAAGCTGCCTCCCGGCGGCGGCAGCGGGGCCCGGCGGGAGAAGCCGCGGCATCAAAGCTCCACGTCGGGAGGGTTGCTTTTTTTTTTTTTTTTTTTTTCCCCCAATCTCTCTTTTTTTTTTTTTTTTTTTTTTTCTAGGCAGTTCCTTCTGCGAAGGAAAAAGCCGAAGGGAGCTATTTGGAAGCAAGTTTGTGCAGCTGGAGGTCCCATCCCGGCCCCGCTCGCCCCGGGTCCTAGCGCTGGCTGCGCTCCTGCCGCGGCCCAGTTATCGCTCCCGCGGCCCAGGATGCTGCTACCCAGTCCCAAGGCAATGATGAAAAATGTGAAACTACCCCTCTGACGGTCTTACACAAATGGGAACGGCACTAAACGTACACATACGTGTTGCCCACGCACCCCTGCTCCCCCAAACCCGTCGGCAAGAAACAGGCAGCGCGGTGAGAGCCCTTGGCAAGTCCCAGGTGGGAGATACGACAGGCCATAACCCCAAACCGAAACCTGGCTTCTCCGAGGCACAGTGCTACTGGCGAGAGCAAAAGCCCAAGCAAAGCGCTATCTGCTCGGACCCGGGGTGCTCTGCAGCTCCCCAACACACCGTGCCAGGGCCGAGCAACCTCAGCACCTCTCGGAGTAGCTCAGGGGGACTCAGGGCTCTCCCATGGCACTGTGGGGTCAGGGCCTGACTCTGGGGCAAGTGAGCACTTACTTTGGGGTGACGGCATCCCAGCCTGCGAGCTATAGAGCTGCTCATCTGCAGGGAGGTGCCGGGCACTGCTAATGGCCTCCGCTCTGCAAGAAGAAACCTCAGCAGTGCCCTGGCTCCTGCCCTGCGCTGTGACATCCCTCAGCACCACTGTCCAGCCAGCAACAAAGCGCTGGGCTTGGGCTGGGGCCAACGTGGCCGTGCCGAGGCCTGGCGCGGTGCAGCCCTGAGGCCTGGGATCTGGCACGGCGCAGGGTGTGCGGCCTCCAGCTTGGCACCAGCCGGCAGCAAGAGCGGCTCCGGGCACAGCCGGGATGGGGGGTCCGGCCAGCGGCCCCAGGGCAGCGCAGTGTGACACAGGGTGCGCTCCCCGGGCCTGCAACACAGGGTGCACCCCCCCCCCCCCATCCCCACACTCCCCGCTCCGCAGCCTGCAGCGCCGAGCACATCCCCGGGGCCGTGCAGCCCCCGAGCGCATCCTCCAGAGCCCGCAGCGTGGGGCGCGCCCCGAGCAGCGCGGGGTGACTCCCCGCGAGTTGGGGCACCGAGCCTGCGGCGGGGAGGGTGCAGCCCTGCGCACCCACCCACCCACACGGGAGCGCACCGCGGAGCGCGCAGGAGCGCGCAGCGCCGCGCATCGCAACCCCCCCCCCCCCCCCCCCCAATCCCCTCCCCGAGCGCACCCCGCGGGCGCTGCGCCAGCCGCGCAGAGCCGCACTAAGACCCTGCGCGCCCGCCGCGCACCGCCCCTTCCCCGCCGCCCGCCCCCCTGCGCGGAGCGGTGCGCGGGGCTGCGCGGGCAGTGCGCGGCGGCGGCGGCGGCGGAGGAGGAGGAGGAGGCGGCGGCGGGGATGGGCGGCGGCGCGGCGCCGGCGCGGCCGCCGCCGCTGCTGCTGGTGGTGGTGGTGGTGGTGGTGGCGGCGGCGGGGCTGTGCGGGGCGCAGTACGAGGAGTACAGCGTGCGCGGGTTCCCCGCGGCCGCGCTGGAGCCGCTGCAGCGCGCCTACGCGCGGGCGCTGGCGCAGTACGCGGGGGCGCAGTGGGCGGAGAGCGCCCGGGCGTTGGAGGCCAGCCTGCGCCTCCACCGCCTGCTGCGCGACAGCGAAGCCCACTGCCACCGCCGCTGCGCCGCGCCCGCGGAGGGGGACCCCGCGAGGGGGGACCCCGCGGAGGGGGAGCCCGCGGAGTGGGAGTGGGAGAGGGAGATGCAGCTCTTCGGGAGGCTGCTGCGCCGGGCCGGCTGCTTGCGCGCCTGCAAGCGCGACCTGCCCGTCTTCCAGCTGCGCTACCCCCCCGCGCAGACGCTGCGCGACTTCCAGCGCCGCCTGCCCTACCAGTACCTGCACTACGCGCTCTTCAAGGTGAGGCGGCCCCGCGGGCGCGCAAATGCCGCGCAACGTGGCTCGTGGCGGGGGGGGATGGTGGGGGGAGCGGGGGGCGTCCCGTGCCTCCGTCCTGCACCGCTCCGGGCTGCGCCTCCTCTTTCACCCGCCATCCTGAGCCCCTCCGCCCTGCGCACCCCACCCCCCCCCCCGGCACACCCCCATCCCCGTCTCATCCTGCACCCCTGCCCTGTGCCCCTCATCCTACTCCTCCTCTGCGGCACCCCCATCCCACATCCCCATCCCACGCCACCAGCCTGCCCCCCCTCATCCGCACCCCCTGAACCCTGCTCCCCTCTCCCCTGCACCCTGCTGTCATGTGCTTTCCCAGCCTGCAGCCCCCCTTCCCGCACTCCCCATCTAGCATTCCCCCCGCCCCTGGCTCCTCCATCCTGCCCCTGCACTGTGGCACGTCAGCATCATCTGGGATGCATCAGGCAGGACGTGAGGGGTGCACCCGGGACTGGGGGCCGCTGTGCTTGTGTCCCCGCACCCCACCTTGTCTTGCCCTGGTCACCCAAGCTCCCCCAGGCCAGTCAGAGAGTTGCCTGTGGAGGGGGATGCAGGGGCTGGCCCAGCCGAGAGGCTGGAGTTGGCGGGTCCGGTACCACCGTGATTGCAGCGGGACACGTGCCTGGATGCTCAATCAGGGAGAAGCGCTTTCTCAGGCTCACGGTGCAGACGTGGAGGAGATTTCATAAGGGATCGCCCTGGGGTGACCCTCACTTGGCTAAAGCTGCTCTGGCAGGGGACACTCCCCTCCCCAGGCATCGGTGCTGGTTGGGGTCCCAAGCTGTGCTGCTGGCCAGCTGCCGGTGCGGATGCTGCTTTAGTGCTTAGCGCTTCTGCCCCGCTCACCTGGCAGTGGTGAGGGACAGCCTGGCCTAGATCCTTAATGCCTTTTCCTCTTGCTCGCTCTGGCCAAAACCCATTTCATGGACAGTTCGTTCAACCCCCCCAATCTCGCTCCCCTGAAGTTGCAACCTGAGAGCTCATAAAGCAGCGGGGGAGCGGGGGCGGCTCACCCGGGCTGGTGGCAGTGCCCAAGATGAGCGGATGCGTGGCTCAAACCCACACCACGTGGATCACTCCTGGCTGGATGTGGGGGTCCAGGAGGGGCCGAGCTGTCCCCACGCCCACGACGGGCACAGAGGGGGAGGTCGGTGTGGCTGGATTTATCTGCATTGTCCAAGGTCCCGGATCGTGTCTGTCCATCGCTGCCGGCAGATGACTGGGCTCGGGGCTGGCACTGTGGGTGCTGGGCTGTTACCTCTCGAGGACCAGCCTTCTGCCCTGCAGCCCTGGGGTCTGGCTGGGTGCTGAGCCCCCCGCAGCCGCAGTGTCATCCCTGGCTGCCCCCACGGCACGCTGCGGCACCAACTCTTCCTCCCTCCCCAGTCAAATAAGATTGAGAAAGCGGTGTCTGCTGCCCACACCTTCCTGCAGAAGAACCCCAAGCACGAGATGACCTTGAAGTACCTGAACTATTACAGGACGATGCTGGACGTGGATGAATACCTGGTTGACCTGGAGGCTCAGCCCTACGAGGTGAGGAGGGGATGGGGTTGAGGCAGGAGAGGGGCTCCCCGGGGCTCGGTGCGCACCTGGCTGCCAAAGCCTGGTCCTGCCGAACCCCGAGGGAAGCGGCTCTCCCTCGCTGAGCCCTGGTCGCTCACCTCCTGCTCCCAAAAGAGCATCTCTGGGGGGCCTGTGCTGAGGAGAGAGTGGGGGAGGTCAGTGCTGCCGGAGGGCAGAGCCGGGCTGTGGTGCCTGGTGAGGAGGTGAGCGGTGCCTGCTTGGTCCCTGGCAGCCGATATTCGTGCGGTCGGTGAAGCTGTACAACAACGGGGATTTCCGGAGCAGCGCGGCCGACATGGAGCAGGCGCTGACTGAGTACTACAAGGCGTACGAGGACTGCCTGGCTGGCTGCGAGGGCGCCTACGAGCTGCAGGAATTCAAGGACTTCTACCCCGCCATCGCAGGTGAATGGGCAGGGGACTGGGGACCAGCAGGCTTGGGGGGGGGGGGCCAGGGGCACAGCACCTGACGCCTCTCCCCAGACCACTTTGTGAGCGTGCTGCAGTGCAAGGTGGACTGCGAGACTGAGCTCACCCCCAATGTGGGCGGCTACTTCGTGGAGAAGTTTGTGGCCACCATGTACCACTACCTGCAGTTCGCCTACTACAAGCGTGAGTGCCGGCCGGAGCAGGGGACTGTGGCCCTGGGGCACCCCAGGGTGCTGTGGGCCCCTGGGCAGGGAGTCACCCCCCCCCCAGCATCACCCGGCGTTGCTCCCCACAGTGAACGACGTGCGGGACGCGGTGCGCAGCGTCTCCAGCTACATGCTCTTCGATCCGGACGATGCCGTGATGCAGCAGAACCTGGTCTACTACCGCTTCCACCGTGAGCGCTGGCGCCTGCAGGAGGAGGACTTCGAGCCCCGGCCGGTGAGGACCCCCCAGGCCCCCGTCCCCTGGCTCTGCCGGCAGCAGAGGGGCTGACGCAGCCCCCGCTCCCTCCCCGTGCCCAGGAAGCCGTGCGCTACCACAACCGGACGGCTGCCCAGAAGAAGATGCTGGACTTCGCCAGGCAGTACCTGCAGGCTGACGACGAGGTAAATGACATCCCTGGCGCGGATGCAGCCGGGTGCTTCTGGGGGTGCTGGGTGGTGCGGATGAGTGCTGTGGGTACCCCAGGGCAGGGCCCTTCCTTGGGCGGGGAGTCTGACCCCCAAACCAGCCCTGGAGAAGAGGCTGCGGACGGGGCCGCTGAGCCCCGCTGCCTCCTCCTGCCCGTCCCGTGCTGCAGATGGAGGTGGACGGCAGCGAGGAGACAGAGGCACGGAACCTGCCCTCTGACGGTGAATTTGAGGGCGAAGGCGACTACGAGGAGGGCTTCTTCGCGGAGTGGTGGCAGGAACCCAAGACCAAGGGGGACAAAGCCGACCAAGGTTCCTGATGCCAGGGGCCGTGCCGCGGGGTGGGGGGTGGCTGCTGCCCACACCCCGGTTCCACCGAGCCCTCCTTGTTTGCAGAGACCCTGCGATGAGCCAGGCGAAGGGGCGCCCGGCCCCGACAGAGCTGGACGGCGGTGGCCCTGCGACGCCATCCCGGGGACGCCGGGCTTTGGGCTCCTGCCAGCCGTCGCGCAGAAACTTGGGCTCGCGGGGAAGGGCTGATCCTGCCCGGTGCCCTGCGGCAGGGCTGCATTTGCCGTCTGGACATCTGCTGCTCTGAGTGCAGCCCAATTCCCATCGGTGGAGCATCAGCACTGCCAAACCTCTCTGCCTGCCCGGGAGCTCCCCCGGGGCCACCCCTGTCCCCGATGTCCCCAGGAGCCCTGGCCAGTGGCGGTGCCCCGCAGCACTGGGGGGTACTGCGTCCCTCAGCTCCTCCCCAGGACCTGCGGATGGTGTGCCAGGACCGACCCCCGTCTTGTCTCGAGGGGTTTGAAGGGCTGCCCCTGCTCTGGGAGCAACACACGGTGCTGCTGGAGCCGGGCGTGCGTGCTGATCCTGCCCCTCCTCAGGGCTCCCCAGGTCTCCTACCCTGGTGCCTCCAGCCTCCCAGCCCACCAGCCAGCCCCCTTCAGAGCCCACGGCCTGGTGCTACAACGGGGCTCCCGGTGTGCCGGCGTCCCCATGCTGCCGCGTGGCTGCAGCCTGGCAGGGCTGCGTTGCCCGTGCCCTGCGTGTGCCTTGAATTTCTGCCACACCAGCCCTCTGTAGCCTTAAGCTCCGTTAATTTAATACTTCCCGACTTGCACAGTCGCTTTTTTTTTTTATATTTACTGGTGCTGAACTTTTAATAAAATCTGGACCGGTCTTTTCATGGCTGCCTCTGCCTCCGGGCTCCCTGGGGCTAAGGTGTGCTGCCGCTGCGGGAGCCGGGTGCTCGGGCTGGGAGAGGCCCTGCTGTGGGAGGGGGAGGGACAGCTTGGGGGGCTGGATGCCCCATAAAGGGGGGGGAGACCCCACAGGGGGGTGGGGGTGGGGTTGTGGGGCTGGGGAACCTTGAGGGCCATGAGAGCAGCCAGGCTCTTGTGGGGCTGGGGGGGTCCCTGAGGGGGCCACAACCACGCTGGGATCCTTACGGGGATGTGGGACCCCCTGTTGTGCAGGAAAAGCTGCCAGGTGGTATGGGGGGGCTTGGGGGGCAGCATGCCTCACCCCAATACGGGTGTTTGGGGTGTGATGTGCATCACCTGCTGGTTGTTTTGAGGGGGGTGCATCACCCAGACTCTGGTCCTTGGGGGGTGCATCGTCCTGCTGCTTGTCCGGAGGGTGCAGCCTGCGTTCCCCGATGCGGCTCCAGGGCGGCAAGGTGGGATGACCCCCTCCCGCCAGCATCGGGGCATTTTGGAGCCCGTTTCGGAGGCTGCCGTCGCTGCAGACAGGCCTGCGCCTGCTCTGAGCACGGGGCGTCGGGCAGCGTGCGGCTGCCTCGCTCCTCCCTGCCGTGCCGGGTGCGTTCCTGCTCCCCATGGAAGTTGGCTGCGAGGACTGAAACCGAGAGAGGCTGAATCACGGCGTTCGCCCCGGGGGAGGGAAGGGAAGGGAAGGGAAGGAAGGGGGCGGCGGGGAGGCTGCCAGCACCCCACCCTGCCCTGCCTTGGAGCTCCCATTTACCAGGGCTTTCCCAGCTCTGCCCTCTCTGCGTGGAGCCGGGCACCGGGACAGGGGATGGGGCTGAGCCCCCAGACCCGTGGGCAGGGCTCGGGGCTCGGGGCAGAGCTAAGGGGAGGCAGTGCTGGCGGTGGGAGCAGCCCTTTGCATCTCTCTCTGGGGCAGGGCTGTCCTGTCCCCCAAGAAGGAATGGGGTTTGTCACCGATGGGTCATGGCCACCCTCGGGAGGGGAGCACCAGCCCGGCGGGGTGCGGCCGGCGGCACTCGCACCTGGATCAGCGGGAAGCGCTCAGCCCGGTGCACTGGCGTCGCGGCCCGGGAAGCAAAGGCTTGTTTATCTTCCCAACAAGCCGGGCGAGGGTGGCACAGGGCCCACGGGGCCTCCGCCCTGCTCTGACGCGCGCCTGGGCACGGCGTCCCCTCACCAGCCCCAAACTCACGTTGGGGCACACGGTTGCCTCGCTCCCGCTCCTCTGCTGGCACCGGGCGAAGCCCCTTGCAGGCCCGGGGTCCCGTCCCTGCTCCCACCTGCAGCCGTTGGGTGCAGAGGTGCCGGCAGGGTCCGGCACTCCTGGTAGCGCCGGGCAGGAATAGCAGCTCTGCGACTGGCGGTGTGACCCCGGCACTGGCCGGGGCTGCGAGCATGGCCACCGTCCCCCGAGGTGTGCAGGGCTGGCAGAGCCGGGCTGCGGGGAGGTGCCAGGAGTGCCGAGGTGGGGTGCAGGGGGGGTAAGCCTGCAGGACTCTGTGGGTTAACACCATGAAGGCAGCGCTGCGCTTCCCTGACTCCCCTGACCTTGACTGTGAAGGAACATAAATGAGTTTTTCGGCTGTCATCTCAGCTGTGCCATGCCGTGCCGTGCCGTGCCATGGGCCCCTTTCCTCCTTGTGCTGGGAGGGCTCTCGCTGTGCTTTGGATCCCCGGCTCTGTGCACAGTGATGAAATCCCGTTTTCTTGCAGGGGCGGTTGGAGCTCCGTCTCCCACCTCCCTCCAGAGCTGTGATTTCCCGACAGAGTTGGTGCCTGCAGCCAGGTGTGGCAGAGGACTGCGCAGGGGCTGATGGGGAGGGTGTGTGTGTGCAGGATGTGTCCCCTCACCCCATCCCCAAATCCGGGCAGCAGGAGGCCCAGGGATCCCCACTGTGGGCCGGGACGTGCCCTGTCGCTGGGTGCTCATCGGCGACTCGGGTGCCGGAGGCTTCACCCAGGGCTGGCAGGGAGCGGGTGAGCCGGGACGTGGCGGCAGCACCCAGCTGGACCAGTCTGGCCAGAGACTGGGGTGACGCGGGCCGCCATCACCCAGTGCCACTTGCTGCCGCTGCCGGGCTCCTGCCTCCGTTCCCCCACCGGGGCGGCGTGGAGCCCCCTTCCCGGGGTCGGGGGGTTCTCCAGGGCCGGACCCTGCCCCGCCACCGCGCTACCGGCTCCGCACCCGGGCACCCACCGATGGCGACACCGTAAAGGCCGCAGGAGCCAGGGTAGCCCCACGCGGCTGCGCGACGTGGGCCCTTGGGCGCAGGGAGGACAGCCGGGAGGCCGGGGGGGGGGCAGCCCACGGCCCGCATCCCACCCGCGCTCCGCTCCCCTTCGGCCCCTCCCGGCCGGGTGCTGCTGCCGCAGGGCCCGGGCTGCCTGCAGCCCCCGGGCGAGGCGGGGAGCGTGGGGAGGGGGACACGCAGGACAGGGGCCGGGGCGGGGGGAACCCCGAGCTCCCTCGCGGGGGTCCCGGCACCCCACGTACGCGGCCGGGGGTCCCCGCCCTGCCCCAGTACGCCCCGGCCACGCCCCCTGCCCGGGGGAGGGTCCCTGGCCCCGCCCCGAGCCCCGCCTTGCCCCGCCCAGTGACGTCACCCAGGTGGTGTCTCCCCCCTCCCCCCGCCGGCCGTCGCGCCCTTCCCCGCCCGCCGCCGCGCCCCGCCCCGCCGCCCAATCGCCTGCCGGCGAAGGGCGGGGCGGCCGCGCCCCCGCCAATGGAGAGCGGATAAACACGTCCAGCGGGGGCGGTGCCCGGCGCGCCTCGGAGTCGACGGGCGTGCCGGCGGCCCAATAGCGATCCGGCGGTGCGGGGAGGGCGGGGCGTGTACCGGGGCGGGGCAGGGCGGGGCGGTGCGCGGGGCGCTGCTCGCCTTTTGTTCGGGCAGGAGCGGGGCGGCCGGCAGTGTCCGCGCAGGGGGAGCCACCGCGCAGGTGAGCGGGGCCGGGCCGCGGGTCTGCGGCCCCCGGGGAGCTCGGGAGGGCCGGGGCGACCGGGCCGGGGCCGGGGCACGCCGGGCGTCCCGGGCTGGGGAGCGCCGGGGCCGGGCGGGCTCCGCCGTGCGGAGCTGGGGAGCCGCCGCGTTCGGGGCTGGGAGGAACCAGGTGTCCGGGCCGGGCGTCCCGGGTCGGTGGTGCCGCCGCCGCCCGTCGTCCGGGGCAGGGCTCCCCGCAGGCGGCGGAGCCGGACGCTGCCCGTGAGCCCGGCTCGTCCCGCGTGGGGCCGGGGCGAGCGGGGCGGTTGTCGCCGGCCGAGCCCCGGCCTGCGCGGATCCGGTCGGGCGGGTCCCCGGGGTCGGTTGTCCGGTTGTCCCGGTTCCCCGCCCGGCGCCGCAGGAGCGAGTTCGCAAGTTGCGACCCGCGACCCCGCGCCCCTGTACGAGGCGGCGACGGCTTCGGACTCGGCCCCGGCCCCGGCCCCGCCCGGGGCCGCGGCTCAGCGGGCGAGGCCCTGGCACGCCGCTCGCCCAGGTGGCCCCGGGGCTCTTGCGCAAAGCGTGGCTGCTCGGTGCCGCGGCCGCCGTGCCGTGAGTCATGCCGGCCAGGCCGCACCGGAGGCCGCCGGGTGCCGGTGGGCTGCCCCGCGCCTTCGGCCGCGTTTGGGGAGTCCTCTCCCCGGCTGCTGGGGGGCGGGGGGGGTTTAGCGCTGGGACCCCGCTTTGTGCGGCGCTGGGGGGGGTGTCCCGGCTGAGCCCCCCGCTGCCGGTGGATACCCGCACAGGCTAACGCGGGGGGAGCGAAACTCGGCTGTCTTCTCGTCTGGGGTTTGGAGAGGAGAGAGCACTCTAATTGCCTTAGCTGAGTGATTAGCTTAATTAATCAGGTTTACAGCAGAGATGAAAGGATAATGCTGGGAGTTGCCCGGAGAGAGAAAACGTAGGCTGCCGTACCAGCAACTTGGAGAGACGTTTGTGCTGCGCGAGGAGCGTGACGCTTGCCGAGAGGGCACGGCTACCGGCTGCGGACAGTCCTGGGTCACCCACGCCGCTGTCATGCCCGCATGGGTGTGAAGGCAGTAGCCTGCACCCGCTCTTGATGGGCGGTAGGGTCCACGCACCCCCCTGGCTTTCCCGTGATGCTGTCGGGGTGCCTGGGTGAGCCCCATGTCCGGGATGATGTCCCCCGTCACCTTCCCGGTGCTGGCAGGGTGGTGGGGGCCAGGGACACCCCGTGACCCTGCTGGGTCCAGCCCCCGTGGTCGCCGCACCTCCTGCTCCAGCCCACATTGCGCTGGTTTTGGCACCGGTGCCGCTTGCCAGCCCCGACACCCGGCGGTCTCGGGCCCATCTGCCGTCAGGCTGGTGGGGAGCCGGGGGCGAAGCGTCTCCCTGCCAGCTGCCGCGGGGACGGGGCTGGAGCGCTGCCGGGGCGTTTGCTCAGGGCTGTCGTCTGCATCCAGGGCGGGTGCGGTGCCCGTGGGGTCTGCTCCTGGCCCCGCTCTCGGGGCGAAGCGGGTGTCTGGCCCAGCTGGTAAATGGGGCTGGGAGATTTTAAGATCCCTTTCTGTGGCCCTGCCAGTGTTTTATCGGAGTCGGCTGGAAGGGCACGGGGTACCCGATGAAACAGTCTTTGTGCATCTGAAGCCTGTAATCGTTCATTGCTTTGGAGGATTTCCATAAAGTGTCATGAAAAACCCATTTGACTGCTAATTTGGCTTAAACAAGTTGGCCGTCAGGATGGGAACGCACAGAGCTCCTGGCATCAGTGGCTGAGGGGTGTTTTCACCTCCAGGGCTGGCTGCTGCGTGGGTGCTGGGGGAGACGTGGGTCCCCAGTGCTCGGGGGGCTGGCGGGGCGCTGGGGAAAGGTGGGGCGGCTGCGGCAGGGCCCTCGCTTCCAGACAATGGCGTTTACGGTCTATTGTCTGGGCAATGTGGCGTGTCCTCACCGGCTCCAGGAAGCGCATGCATCCCGGTGGGACTGAGCTGGGCTGCTGGGGGGGTCTGCTGGGGCTGGGCGTGCGAGTGATTTGTGCGCTGGCCCCAGAGCATCGACCACCTCAGCAGTGTGGGTGGCTCGTGGCTTTGCTGCAGCTGGGGACCCTGGAGAATTTCTCCTCTGGTCCCAGTGCTGTGTCTCAGTGTAATATTCGGTGCTGTCCTAATCCCATTAACTCTCTCCTTTGTTTTCCCCACCTGAAATCCTTAATCAGCTCTAGCAGCTGGGGCAGGCAACTGTGGTGCAGCTGCATGGCTTTTTCAGCTGAGGCTCATCCTGTGAGGATGGTTTCCCTTCAAGGCTGTGGTTTGGTGTGGGAGCACTTGATGGGATTTGGCTTTTTATCACACTTCCAGATCTCCGGGGTTTAAGACGGCGGCGCTTCTGCTGGGTGCACTGCCGCTTGCAGATGGCAGAGCCTTCGGGAGCGGAGCTGCCCTTGGCCCCCCCTTTGCAAGCAGGGGAAGTGGAGGCTCTTTGCAGAGAACTTTCAAGACTTTAATTGCAGCATCTGTACTGAGGCTTGTGCTAGTCTTGAAGGTTTAAATTAGACTGGCTTCTAATTAACAGAAGTTAAAAAGAAATTTAATTTCTATTAAAACTGTACAAGCCTACCTTGGACTACAGCTCTTACCTTGATTTCAGCTGGTGCTTTCCCACCTAGACAGGGTGTGTGGGGCACCCAGTATCACCCAGAGCTGGGGTTTGGGTGGTGGCTCTTGGTCCTGTGAGACTGTGGGGTGTCCCAGGTTGGTCTGTGCAGATGGAAGCAGCTGGGATGGCAGCTTGGGAGGACACTGGGGCTGCATCAGTGTCTTGAATTGCTGCAGTGCTCTCTGCTTCAGGAGGGCTGTCCCCTTCCCCATGGACACTATTTGGCAAAGCGGCGGAGGATAGTGGGGGTGTGAATGCGCAGCTACTCTGTCTCCGAAGAAATCTCAAAACTTGACCTAAGAGGCTAAACACCATGTCTGTGCTTAAACTGTGTTGGCTTTGGAGCCACACGGGTGCCTCCATGGGCAGAGCTCCCCCTCTCTGCTTCCCACCTCTGGTGTGGGAATGCTGCATGGCTTGTTGATGGCTGTGGGGGGAGATGAAGATGTTTCTAATTAGGCAGAGGTTTGAAATACCCTTCTAAATATGCCAGTCCTGATGGGTTTTGCTGCAGCTGCTGACAGGCCCGGAGGCATTTCAACACGCCTTGGTCGCTTGGCTCCAAAATCGCTTTGCAAACAGGGCAGGAGCCTTGTGCTGCTCCTGTGGATGCTGGGGCTCATTTGAACCGAGCGAGTCCTTGGGCTCCTTCTGAGACCCCAAGCAGGAACCGGAGCTGGCAGCTGGGTGAGGTGGAATGCTCAGTGTTTTCCGAATAGCCCATGCCTGGGTGATCCAACCCGCAGGAGGTGGTGAAGGCAAGTGAGCAGCGGTGCCCGCCTGGCGGGGGGGGGCCTGCTCCGGTGCTGGAGGGAGGCATGGACCCTGTGGTGTGGGATGTGCCATGGTCCCCCATGGCTTGTGAGGGTGGATGGGCTGGATAAAGTGTGTGGGCTTTGCTGGTGCAGGAGAGACCTTTGGCTGCTGTAAGGAGCCCTGCCGTAATCGCTGTGACGCGCGGGCAGAGCCCTGGTGACAAATCATTAACTTGCTCCGACAGGCCGGGTGCTGACGGGTGTTGGTGATAATTTCTTGTGAAGCGTCTGAACTTTAGAGATGTAATGCAACTGGATGGAGAAATTAAGCCGGGACTCAGCAGCCCTGTGTCCCTCCCCGCTGCCTTGGCTCCTCTGGCAGCATCAGGGCCAGGTGGCAAAATCCCGTGTTTTGGGACACCACGACTGGAGCTGGGGACAGCCTGCAAGCCTCAAAGCCTAAATTTAAAGCCTGCAACTATCATGTTGTTAAAGAACAACTTGTTCTTTGTGCTCTTTAAAACAAAATAATGATTTTTTTCTTTTATCCAGATGGAGTTATTGTGATTAATTGCACCATGCCAGTTCTCCTTTCCGTGGACAAGTGGCAAGTTCCCATCTTTCCCAGCAGTGTTTCTAATGAGATCAGCAAACTTTAATTGAGAAGGGAATGTGCCCATGTGGGTCCTCCTGATCCTGGTGCTTCTGCAGATGGCAGTGCTGGCAACTGAGGATGCGAGGAGGGGAGATGTGCTGCCAGAGACCCTGCGATGGGTCTTCAGCACGTGAATGTCCCTGGGAAGACACTCCTTGGGCTGGGGTCCTGCTGTGGGTCTTGCCCCACGTGGGCAGAGCCGGCCAGGCATGGCACAAGAGCTGCGAGAGGGGGACCTGATCCCAAATCAAGGCTGCTGGATCCGTGCCGGTGCCCAGCAGTGCTGTGCATATGGGGCAGGGAGGTAACGGTGGGCAAGCTGGGGCTGTGGCAGGGCACGGCACGGGCAGCGGTGCTCCATGGAGAAGCCCAAGCCGTGGTGCGGCAGATGGTGCTTTGGCGCAGCTCTTGCACGAGTCCCAGGTGTCGGGCAGTTCTCGGGGCCGTGGTGCCCCGTGCAAGGGCTCGGCTGCCCCATAGCGTGCTGCAGGAGGGTGGGTGTCATGCCCAGTGTTGTGTGTGTTCTCGCAACGGGAGAGCGCTTGACGGATAATACCTTGTCATTTTGTGATGTGAAGTGCCAAAATATTACAGCCTGGACTTGGCGTGTGCTGGAGCTGTCAGTAGCTGTTAATTCGGGTGCAGGCGAGGCACTTGCAGAGGCTTGGGGAACGTGCTCTGCTTTGATGGAGAGCATCCGCCACGATCCGCTCTGCTCAGCTGAAATGCCGTGCTGCTGGGGCTGGCTCTGCTGCTGGGAGACTGGTCTCGCCGTGCTCGGAGCGGGGGGATGCAGTACCCGCTGAATAGCAGGAGCAGTGGGGGCTTTGTATGGGGCTCTCGGCAGCTCAAACTTAACCTTGTCGGGAGCAGCTGAAAAATAAATAGGGTTTTAGAGGCTCCTCCAGTGAGGAAGCCCAGCTCGAAGAGTAGCCCTTGCACCCCTCGCTCCCTTCCCCGAGTGACCTGAAGTTGTCGGAGCTGGTGGGTCGGCCGGGAGCCGCTCCGGATGTGCGAGCGATGGCGAACAAAGGCCATCGGCTCCTTTGTGTGCGGGGCCGGGGCCAGGGCGGCCTCGCACCGTTACAGCTTGCTTTCTAACAAGAGACTGATCCCCCGTCGCCAGTCTCCTCCTCATTAAACTTCAAGCTGCTCTCGTTCCCCTTTGAATTCTTCCACTTATCTTCACTGTAGAGCCCCATTGAAAGGGCTCGTGGTAGCCGGGATCTGAGACTAATGCTTCCCATTGATGCTGGTGAGGTCTTGAAAAGCTCCTTTCTCTGCCTCCTCCTGCTGCGTGTTCCTGCGAGGGATCCTCTTCAAAACCATTGAAGCTTCTGTACAGCGCTGGGTCTGTTGCGGTGTCTGCGGGAGCTTCGTTAGCTGCAGCCCCTGCTTTGTTAGCTCTCGGTGCAATGGTGTCGCTCCTGGGTGCCTCTGGGCAGGGGGTTGCAGGTGGAGGGGGTCCTCAGGGTGCAACTCTCCCGGGTGTACCAAGCCCTGGCTGCCCTTGCCCTGAGGAGGGCCATGGTGCTGAGGGCAGTGGTGCTGTGGCTGTCGAGACTGCTGTCCCTGAGCCTCGCTGTCTGTGCAAACAGTCGCTAATCCCCTGGCTGCTCCAGGAGGGTGGCGAGGACCGGAGATCGCTTGCGTGTAGCCTAAGTGCTTCTAAAATAGTCTTCTCTTGCATTGCATTTGTTGAATTGCCTTAACTGCCTCTTTTCCTTTTCTTAACTTCCCTTTTCTTAAAAGCCTAAGTGACTGTAATTGCAGTTGCTCACATGCTTCCCACAGCTGAGCTCACCCCCTCGCATGGTGAGGGGGCACCTCCAGCGCTGCTGCTCTGTTCCTGGCAGGGCCAGGAGGGATGCGTGCAAGGACAGGGCTCCGCAAGAGAGCTACAGCAGCCCCCCAGCTGGCATCCCACGCTGCTCCGGGCTGGCCAGCACGGTGTGCTCTGTGCGGGGGCAAGGGCCGGCTGGAGCTGTGCGTGATGTGTTTGGGCTGCCTCTCGCACAACTCCCCCCCCCATCAGGTGCCTGCTCCTGTGCAGCCCCTGCCTGGGACTTGGGATGTGGGGGTGCTGTGCCCCCCGCCTGCTCACTTAGGGGTGGTCCCCCCCATTGGGGGTGACAGCCGCTCACCGCAGGGACTGCTGCTCCTCAAGAAGTCCCTGGGCAAATAGCTATTTTTGCATGAAGCAGCATTTATGGCTTCCCTGCTGTTGTTTTGGGCAGCTCGGCCATACGTCTGCTGGCTGTGTCCTGCCTGTGCGAGGCCGAAGGCTTCTCCCAGCAGCCGGAGGGAAGGGCTGGTCAGGCCTGGGGGCTGTGTGTTTGCTGGAGACTTCCTCCGCAGACGGTGTCCCGGGGGGGCGATGCTGCCTGGACACTGATCAAATGGCTCTGGGGGCGGATGAGCTGCTGGCTGGTGCCTTACAGCTGCTGGAGCTTCCTCCGCCTTCCCCGGCATTCCTGGCTGCGGGAAGTGGTGGGAGAGGGATTAACCTTCTCCTGGCTCTCCCCTGCATGGGGGTGGCTGAAGCCCCCTGTGCGGCTCAGCCCGTTCCCCATCGTGGTGCTGGGGGCACGCTGGAGGTGCTGTCCCCTCTCTGGGGTCCCCCACATCTGCCTCACTGTTTCCCATGGGGTTTCCTCGCTGTTCCTGAGTGCGAGTCCCGTTTCCCCAGGGTCCTGGCTCTGTGCAGGCAGAGGGGCTCAGCCAGGGCTGGGTGGTACTGCTCGGCCCTTGCTGTGCTCTGCTTCCCACTCTGGTTAACAGCAGCCCAGTGGGAGGGAGGTAAGGGCCAGGCTCAGCAGCCTGGCTGCGGAGGGGGCTAGAGCCCACCCGAGCATCCCCTGTGCTCATGGGGTATTTTCACATGTGCCCCAAATACCCCCTGCTTCTCCGTCCTGCATGAGCTGCTGCCCTCCCCTTTGCCGCTGGCAGGGGTCCTGCCCCACTGCAGCCGTTCACCACCAAAAGTGCTGCCGGTGCATGGCTCCTGCTGAAGGTGAACACGGGCGTAACCAGCATCCCCTGCCTGGGGGACTGCCTGTCTCGCTCCGATCCCGCTGAGGAGGAGGGAGGACATCTGAGGACAGAGCCCAGCCGCGGAGGACGGGGGAGAAGCTCGTGTCAGGCGTCTGGCCCTCGTTGAGTGACGAGCAGAGGACGTTTGACACAGGGTTCAGAAAATGTCACTGCTCGCCGCTAGAGAGTCTGACATTTGCTCCACTGGCCCCGTCACCTCGGGTGCCACTGGCCTCGCTGGCCGCCCACGGCGGTGAGCAAACACCCCAGGGGCTGCTGGCAGGGCGATGCTCCAGGGGAAGGACGGGTGCTACGTTTAACAAGGTGCCTGTGGTCCTTTTCTGGGGGGCTCCTGGGGAGGGAGAGTCCCCTGAGCTGTGTAACACCCATCCCCGGTGGCCCCTCTCCCCCATTCCTGCAGGGCACCGTGCTCAGACGGGTCTAACACGGTGCTCATTAGCTTGGACCCACTCTCCTGCTTGGAGCTTGTCTGGGGCCGATCACCTGAGCTTGTGTCTGGGCTCTGAGGAGCTTTGCTGGCTTTTGATGTCCCTGGGGTGCCGGCGGTGCAGACAGAGGGGGTGGCGGGGGGGGGGGGGTGGCTCATGCATAATGCAGCGCTCTGTAAGAAGCCAGTGTCTGAGCTGAACTCACAGAGGTTTGAAAAATTAAGTGCCTGTCAAACGCCTGTAAATTGTAGAGCAGCCGTTACCGGTTGACCGATGGCGCAGGCGGCACCAGCCCCTCCTGCCAGCTCCAGCTTGCTGCTGCCTGGGTGTCCCCGTCCTGGCTGGGGTGGGTGCTCGGGGTCCTTACACCCCCCTCTGTTGTGCAGGGAGCTTTCCTGCTCCGTGCTCCCCTTGCCTGCCCTGTCCAGGGCAGCTTTCCAGTGTCAGCCTGGGGGTGCCGGGGTCCCTCTGGCCGCAGCCCTGCTGCCGGGGCTCTGCGTGCCAGCTCCTGGCAGGGATGTGCGATGGCTCGCGCCGATTCCTGCACCGTGGCAACTTGCCCTGCCGGTGCCGGCAGAGTGCCCTCCTGCCCGCCATGCTTCCCCGGGCATGATTTGGCATTGCTTTTCTTGGGCTTCCCGACACAATTTGGAGGCTCTGCCGCTATGGCCAGGGTGACCTGGCTGGGAGGACTTGCTCTTCCAAATGCCAACGCGACAGCTCATGAATACACACGGGGTGTGCGGCACTGTTGGCGCTCCCGGCTCGGCACGAGGGCTCTCCTGGCCGAACCCTGCTCTGGCACGGGGTGGGGAGCAGAGCCGGGCTCGCCCTGGCGCTGTGTATCACGCACCACCCGCTGCACCAAACAGAAACCCCAGCTCCTGCCCGTGCCCCGCCGTGGGAATGATCTGCCCCCGCTGCCCTCCATTAGTGGGTCCCTCTCTTGCTGCCTTATAAACATGCATTATGCACAACCCATTAAAGCCGGAGCTGTACTTAGTCTGCGGATTGCTGCTTGACAGCTCAAAAAATATCGAATTGACAGGAGCAGCGCCCTGCCCTGGCTCTGGGAAGGTAGCTGGGTGGGGGACGGACATGGTGGGGTGCAGGATGCATCCAGCTGGGGGGACGGGAGCGTGGTGGGGCTCCTGCCTCCCACCAGCCGCTGCTCCCTGGGAATAAGCGTTTGAGCCTGGGCTGGGATTTTTCCCTGTGAGCGCCGGCCTGTGCCGCTCGTGACGGCTCGGCCGCTCCTTGGGAATAGCCGGCAGCGCTGGGGCGAGCCGCGCCAAGCCCGTGCGCGCCATGCCCTGCCGGGCCGCCCCACGCAAGCCGCGTCCTCGGCCACCACCCGACGCCCTGAGTCAGCCACCGGTGTGGTGGGAGACCGGGGCTGGTGAGGGGCTCGTCCCCCCTTCCCCTTGCTCCCCTGAGGAGGATGCTGTGGTCCGAGGCTGCCGCACCAGCCCGCCTGGTCCCTGAGCTGTGCCAGCGGCTGGAGCAGAGCCAGGGGTGCGCGGCCGCCCTGGTCCAGCTTGCTGCATGAATCAGTGCCGGTGGAGGTGGTAATTACACCTCTCTTTGGAAGTGCGGTTGCTGCTGCGCCCAGCTATGCCGGGCGGCAGCTGCTTCCTTCGCCTCTTATCACCTCTGAAACTCTGACTCATCCCCAGCCCTGTGCGGCCGGAGGAAGGGGCAGAAGTCCGGCGGGTGCCTGGGTGGTGGGTCAGCAGTTGTAGGGCTGGCTGGGTGTTGTCTCCATCCCTCTCTGCCTCCCTCCATCCCTGCTCTCCTGGCCGTGCCGGGGGGCTGGATGCGGGGCTGGTGACTCACAGCCCGGCAGCGTCCTCCTGCCCCGATGAGCTCGGGTTAATCCATGAGCCATCCTCCCTCCCTCTGCATCCCCAAATTAAAGACAAGGGAAACCCAGCCCTGCTCGCAAGCAACCTTGGCTGGTTCATCCTGAGTTTTGGGATGTGCTGGGTTGCCCTGTCCTGGCACCGTACAGCCACAGCGTGGTGCTCGGCACAGCACGGTGAGCGCCCGGCGCCAGACCGTGCCATGGGTGCTTGTGGTGCTGAAAACCACAGGAGAGCCAAGCCGGTGGCTTCGCCTGGTTGTTTTTGGGTGCTTTAGGAGTGTCCCAGCAGACTTGTAAAAAGGTTTGTTTTATTCTGGGAGCTGCAGCCCTGTGGCTCTCCCCAGCTCTCTGCCAGGCTCTGTCTCTGGTCTTCAAAAAGACTGTGGGCAGCCGGGGGAGCCTGGAGTGGGGCGGGGGGCTGGCTGCGGGGCCCCTCGGTGCCAGGCAGAGCCTGCTCACGCCTTTGCCACCGAGGCGGTGAGACACGGCGTTGGGTGGCAGGCGCTGGCTGATGGCTCAGCCAGCCGTGCGCGGTCTGCGCCGGTTGCAGCCACGGTTCATGTCTGAACACGAGCAGCAAAGTGCTGAGCTGTGGGTTCGTCATCCTGGTGCCGCCTTTCATCTCGTGTGGGGGAGGAGGGCAGATAGCAATCTGCTCGATCTGCTCGTGGGCTGCGCAGGGGCCGGCTGCCGCGCCGGGGTCTGCTGCGCGCTTCGGTGCGGGAGAGGAGCGGGAGGGTGCTGGGGGGAGCTGGGCTCTGCCAGAGGTGTAACTTTTCCCCTTCGTGCCCCGCAGAGCAGCCATGGAGGTGATGAACATGATGGAGCAGCCGATCAAGGTGACAGAGTGGCAGCAAACCTACACCTACGACTCGGGCATCCACTCCGGCGTCAACACCCAGGTGCCCTCCGTCAGCAGCAAGTGCCTCGGGGACGACGATGAGGTCTACGGGAAGCAGTACACCATCAAGAAGACGACCACCACGAGCTACTGCCAGGGAGGGAGCCAGGGCCAGAGCCAAGCGCAAGGTAGGGGCTGCAGGGCCGGGCTCATCCGCGAGCTTGGCTGCTCGCTCACTGCCTTCCTCCGCCTCCCCCATGAGCCGTGCTCCTTCTGGGCACTCCTCTACGCCGCCTTCCACACGCCGGGAGCTGTTGCTACCTAAAATATGCTCCCTCCTGTCCTTCCCTGCGCCGAGAGGCTCTTGCGTAGGGGCGGCGTGCAGCCAGCCCGCACTAGTGCTGAGCTGTGCACGCACATCCGAGCATGCCGGTGGGTTGGCTCGAGATGGGAACAGCTGATCCCAGCCCACGGATCGGCCGTCTGCTCTGCTGCCTGTCTGCCTGCTCTGGAAACCTGTCTCGGCGCGGCTGGCAGAGCTGCCAGCGTGTGCCGTAAAGCCCCGCCAGCCGGCCTGTCTTCTCCGGCTGCTGCGAGGGCGAAGGAGACAGAGACGCAGCCCCCAAAGCCAAAGGAGATGCTTCCTCCAGCTTTATCCCTTAAAAGAGGACTGGTTTGCTCCACTCGCCTGTGTCGTTCCCCCCGTCAGCGGTGGGCCCTGGAAGGTTTAATTGCCAGCTCCCCCACAGAGGCAGAGCCCCATGGAGAGGGATGAGCCCTCCCGATCCCCGCACAGTCCCTGTGCCATAGAGGTGGGCACTGCAGGTGGCCGGCTGCAGCATCTCTGTCCCGGGGGTCGCGCTCGTCCTGGCATCCTTGATGGGGAAAGCCTCCGTGTCCTTCTCCTAATCCCTAGTGCCAGCTGGTCCCAAGTTGCAAATATCCTTATTTTTTTTAATTAATGGGCCTTGTGTGACAACTGCCTAATCATGCTGCCTAATTGAGCGTTGTCTTATCTCTGCGCTGCCGTATCTGTTTACACTTTGAAGCACCAGCTCCTTGCAGAGCGTGCTGGGACTGCTGACGTTGTTGCCGGTGTCGTTGCGTGAAGCTCTTGCTCAGCTAATTGAAATTGGAAAGCAGGGCTGGGAGCATTCCTTGGAGAGAGCCGGACTCTAACGCTGCCTCCCCATCTCCCCCTGCAGCGGACATGGAGGCTCAGCTGGCCATGACCCGGGCCCAGCGCGTCCGGGCCGCCATGTACCCCGAGACGGTGGAGGACCGCTCCCTGCTCATCACCACCCAGCTGGAGGGGCAGCAGACCAACGTGCAGCGCCTGGCAGAGCCCTCCCAGATGCTGAAATCGGCCATCGTGCACCTCATCAACTACCAGGACGACGCCGAGCTGGCCACCCGCGCTATCCCGGAGCTCACCAAGCTGCTCAATGATGAGGACCCGGTAAGGAAGCGTGGTTTGCCTCTGGGCTTTCAGCTGCCAGACTTGCTGGGCGCGCTTCCCCAGCCATGGCGGCACAGCCGGGCTCCCGTCCTCGCGGGGCTGCGTGGCTGCCGTCTGGCTCCGTCCTCTTGACAGAGCTCTGCGGTTGCTTCTGCCCCGCAACAGGACCTAGCCCACCTCTGCCCACCCGCGTCTCCTCACAGCCTGTCCTCGCTGCTCAGACACGCTGCTTCTCCTGCCCTGGCCTTGCACAGATGCTGAGTGCTTCTTGCTGGCTCTCGGTGCTCCAGCCCCCCCTGCCCTCCCCCTGCCCGTCCCTGCAGCACGCTTGTGCTCTGTGGACCCGGCTGTGTGCTGCCCGCTGCTGCAAACTGCAGTGTAGCTCCTGGAGCATCATGAATGATGATTGTTAAAAATAACAATCCTTGCCTGCGCTGCTGTGCCAGCTCTGCTGCTCCGGAGCCGCCCTGCGCGGCGCGATGCGTGGCAGCCCTGGGCCGGCTCTCGCCCGGCAGACTGGGATCCCTCCGGTGATGGGCAGCAGTGTGACCCCTTCCCACCTGCCGGCTTCTCTCCCCACCCCAGGTGGTTGTCAGCAAAGCAGCCATGATCGTCAACCAGCTCTCCAAGAAGGAGGCGTCGCGCCGTGCCCTGATGCAGTCACCCCAGATCGTGGCAGCCGTGGTCCGCACCATGCAGAGCACCAGCGACCTGGACACGGCCCGCTGCACCACCAGCATCCTGCACAACCTCTCGCACCACCGCGAGGGCCTGCTCTCCATCTTCAAGTCTGGCGGCATCCCGGCCCTTGTCAGGATGCTGAGGTATGAGGGTGCTGGCGGGGGGTCCTGAGAGGACGGCAGAGCCGAGCGGTCCCTCCTGGGCTGTCAGCCAGGCGAGTGCCTGGGCTGGGGGCAGAGGAGGGGAGGGCTCCTGCTGCCCTTAGACGTGGGTTCTCCTGCTCACACCGAAACACGGGAGTGGGAGACCTTGAGCCTTTTAGCCTGCGAAAGCCCCAGGGGCTCTGCAGGGGCAGGAGGAGGGGAGCAGTCCCGCACGCTGCCTCGTCTGTGGAGATGGGGCTCAGTCTCTTGCTCTGCCCCGAGGAGTGGGTGTCCCTTCTCTGAGGGCCACCCCGGGGCCACACGGCACGGCGGCCTCGCACCGGGTCCTGCTGAAGGGCGCTGGGTGGGAGTCGGGGCTCGGGGCAGCTCTGTGGGCTCCGCTGGCAGGCTGGTGAGCCTGGAGGCAGCTGCCCGCGCTGACGTGGCTCCGTGCTGCCTGCCTGCAGCTCGCCAGTCGAGTCGGTCCTCTTCTACGCCATCACCACCCTGCACAACCTGCTGCTCTACCAGGAAGGGGCCAAGATGGCTGTGCGCCTGGCCGACGGCCTGCAGAAGATGGTTCCCCTGCTGAACAAGAACAACCCCAAGTTCCTGGCTATCACCACTGACTGCCTTCAGCTCCTCGCCTACGGGAACCAGGAGAGCAAGGTGGGCTCGGAGAGCCTGGCCTGCCCGGCGGCGCGGGGTCCTGCTGGAGGGAGGGCAGGAGGGGGGTAGTTGCCCAACCTTGCTCCTTGCAGGCAGAAGCCCAGGAGGCAGGGGTGGGAGCTCCCACCGTCTCAGCCCGTCTGCCCCCCGGCCACAGCCGGCAGCGGAGCAGTAGTGCTGTCTGCAATGCTGCTGCATCCGACCTCTTGCAGGTGGAGCGTCCCTGAAAGCGCAGACTGTCCCAGTCGGGCTGGTAGATCGGCTTGGCTGGGTTTCTCCCCCTGCTCCTCCGGGCAATGCCTCTATCCTTGTTCTTTGGCTGCTTCTCTCTCCTCCTACGCACGAGTCGTCCCAGCCTCGTGTGGAGGTTCGGTCCCTGGACCTGCTCCGATACTGGCTGGGTGGGGGGCCGCTGCCTGTCCCACCTGCGGCGTGGGGCGAGGGACCCCGGTGCGCAGGGCTGGGGTGGCCGGTGCGGGCGGTGGCAGTGCACGGCCCCGGCAGGGGTGACCCAGAGCACTCCTGCATGCCAAGGGGTTGGATCTCCTGCCTGACTTGTGTCCTGGCACGAGCTGGGGAAACCAGAGTGGTGGTCCCGGCAGCCTGGAGCTGCCGCACGCCCCAACCCTGGCCCTTCTGTCTTGCAGCTGATTATTTTGGCCAACGGAGGACCCCAGGCCCTGGTGCAGATCATGCGCAGCTACAACTACGAGAAGCTGCTCTGGACCACGAGCCGGGTGCTCAAGGTGCTGTCGGTGTGCCCCAGCAACAAGCCTGCTATCGTTGAGGCTGGTAAGAGGGGCTGGGGGGCTGCGGCAGAGCCGGTGTCAAACAGGAGGAGGATGGTGGCGTCGGGGTGATGCAGCTGAGGGTGCCGTCTCGCAGCTGATGTGCGAGACAGGTAGATGCCTTGCACAGCCAGGTGAAACCACCTGCGTGTGTCCTGGTTTCTTGCTCTGAAAGGCTGCTGAGGTGCTTTCCTGGCACCGTGCGTGGGCAAGATCTGGCCTGGCTGGCCGGGAGCTGTCTTCCCGCACCGCATTGAGCATCTGCTAAGACACGAGGCTGTGTGGTGCGTTGGAGGCATCGGTCAGGTGGTGCCCAGCCCGTACTCACCACGCAGACCCACTGTCTCTCCCTTCTCTCTGCTGGGGCAGCTTTGGGTATTTACAGATGGGCTGGTGTCTCCTTTCCTGGCAGGCGGCATGCAGGCATTGGGCAAGCACCTGACCAGCTCCAGCCCCAGGCTGGTCCAGAACTGTCTCTGGACCCTGCGAAACCTCTCTGACGTGGCTACCAAACAGGTGAGTCTGCGGGACCCTGAGTCATGCTTCAACACAGCATTTCGGAGGCTTCTCCGAACCAGCTGCTGGGCTGCCCCTCGCCCTCTGCTTGTGCCAGACTGAATCCAAAGCAATATCCTTGTGCCGCTTCCAGTCCCAGTGAGCTGTGGGGCGGTGGCAGCACGTGTGCCTGGCGGAGCGAGGGGATGCCCAGCTGTGCCTGAGCCCCGCTGCAGCAGGGGTTTGCCTGGCGTTGCGGGAAGCTGCTTACTGCCCACGGCCCTTCCCGTGCCAGCCGGCTGCCAGCACTCGTGCCATGTCCCCGGCCGTGTGCCGCAGCCACCGGCAGTTGCTGATGCGCTCAGCAGGGCATCGCCAGGGCTGCTGCTTGCTCTGACTCAGGGAGTCCAGGGCTTGTGCCCGTGGGGCTGGGAGGCAGTCAGTGCGAGGGTGACCCCGAGTTCTGCTCTGGCGTTGCTCTCCCCAGCCCTGTGCCGCCTCCTGATGCGTTCCCCATCTGCTGGGGCCGCCTCTCTGTGCAGATTAGCGCCTGATGCAGCGTGGAAACTATTTGGGTTGGCTCGTAACCATCACCTGGCTCTGTGGATTGAGGGGGGGGACGTGGCCATGGCGCCTTTAACTCCTTCCTGCCCCGCTGCTGGCTGCCTGCCGGCATGGCTGGCACCCGGGTCACCCCGGGACCACGTGAGGAGCACTGGCGGGTGCATTGTTTGCACTTCCCAGCGGAGACAAGCTGCCAGAGACGTTAAACTCCAAGTAAAGCCGCACATGTTGTGACCGCCTGTTGCTCACGCCGTGCCGGCATCGTGGAGAAGCAGCTCTGGCTGCAGGGGGACAGGGAAAGGCGCGGCGTGGGAGGACAAATGCTGCCTCTGTGCCATTGCTGCCTGCTCTGACCCATGCGGAGCTGGGAAGCGCGTGGGGCAAGGATGTGGCGTGCCAGGGTCTGCAACAAGGGGTGTGCGAGCCCCAGCGAGAGCAGCCACACGAGCTTGGGTCTCGAGGGGAGAGGGTGCCAGGTCTGGGAGGAAGAGCACGGCCCGGGGCTGGATCCTCTCTGCAATGGCAGGAGCCATCCTTGCAGGAGGGGGGTCCTCCTCTCCCAGGCTGGGTGTCCGGCCTGTCCGGGGGGAGCAGCTCTGGCTCCCCTCGCCCAGGTGACAGACACAGAGGACAGGCACGGGGCTGCAGCCCAGCTGCTGGCTGAGCCCAGATCTGGCTGCGGAGGTGCCTGGTCCGACCTCCCGTCCCCCTTCCCGCAGGAGGGCCTGGACGGTGTCCTCAAGATCCTGGTGAACCAGCTGAGCTCTGATGACGTGAACGTGCTGACCTGTGCCACCGGCACCCTCTCCAACCTGACCTGCAACAACAGCAAGAACAAGACCCTGGTGACGCAGTCGAACGGGGTGGAGGCCTTAATCCACACCATCCTGCGGGCAGGCGACAAGGAGGACATCACCGAGCCGGCCGTCTGCGCTCTCCGGCACCTCACCAGCCGGCATCCCGAGGCCGAGATGGCGCAGAACTCGGTGCGGCTCAACTACGGCATCCCCGCTATCGTCAAGCTCCTCAACCAGCCCAACCAGTGGCCACTGGTCAAGGTAAAGGGTCTGGGGGGATGTTGGGAGCTGGAGGAAGCCGGTGGCTGGGCTTGAGCGAGCCCTCGGCTGCTGGCCCGTGGTGGGACATGCTGCCGAGGGGAGTCTGCGGCCGGTGCTGTGCACGGAGCGATGGTGGGCTGCTGCCGCTGCGGCTCTGGTCCCCGCTGGGCTGCATCCTTGACGGCAGCTAATGGAGGAAATGGCTTCTGCTGGCTGCTCGGCTGCAATCAATACCTGCCCCGGCCTCCCCCGCCGTGAGGGGGCCGGATCCGGTGTGGGAGGAAGATGGAAGTCAGCCTGCGCTGTGGAGGGGGATGGGGTGGGAGAGGCAGGGGGAGGGCAGCCTGGCTGGTGGGTCCCGCTGCTCCAATCCACGGTCGAGACGAATCTCTCCTTCCCCACTTCTCTCCTCCAGGCTACCATAGGCCTGATCCGCAACCTGGCCCTGTGCCCGGCCAACCATGCCCCGCTCCAGGAGGCTGCCGTCATCCCTCGCCTGGTCCAGCTGCTGGTCAAGGCTCACCAGGATGCCCAGCGGCACGTAGCAGCCGGCACGCAGCAGCCCTACACGGTGAGTCCCCACGGCAGGATCGGCCGGGGGTGGCCCTTTGCCTCCGTGCTCCTGGCACAGCCCGGCACCCCAAAAGCCGAGCTGTCCTTGGGGGGTAGCTTGCGACCACGCTCAGGGTGGTCTCGTGCCCTGGCGTGGGGCACACCGGCTGCTTCAGGGCGCCAGCTGAGCGTTTGTCCCCTGGCAGGACGGAGTGAAGATGGAAGAGATCGTGGAGGGGTGCACGGGGGCACTGCACATCCTGGCCCGGGACCCCATGAACCGCATGGAGATCTTCCGCCTCAACACCATCCCTCTCTTCGTGCAGGTCAGGGGCTGGGGGGACATGGGGGCTGCACTTTGCCACCTCCCGCATGGCTGGCACAGCCCCGCGGTGCCGGGGCCAGGGGGCCACGGCGCTCGGCTGGCGGCATCCGTGTGTCAGACCACATCAAGGAGCCCGACAGCTCCTCGCTGGCTGCTTCACGTTGGCGCTAATCTCTCCTGACAGCTCCTCTACTCGCCGGTGGAGAACATCCAGCGTGTCGCGGCTGGTGTGCTGTGTGAGCTGGCCCAGGACAAGGAGGCGGCAGATGCCATTGACGCGGAGGGGGCCTCGGCTCCGCTGATGGAGCTGCTGCACTCCAGGAACGAGGGGACAGGTGAGCGCTGCCGTGCCGGGGGCTGTCAGCCGCGTGGCATCGCCCCAGCTGCGGCTGGTCTGGGGCTTCTGGTGCCTCGGCGCCACACGGCACCGGGGGCTGAGGCTGCTGCCCTTCCCCTGCAGCCACCTACGCAGCCGCCGTGCTCTTCCGAATCTCGGAGGACAAGAACCCCGACTACAGAAAGCGTGTCTCCGTGGAGCTCACCAACTCCCTCTTCAAGCACGACCCGGCAGCCTGGGAGGCGGTGAGCATCCCACTGGGCACGGAGACAAGCCCTTTTCCCTGGGGAAACCGGAGCCTCTTAAGATGGCCCTGTCCTGCCTCCAAAACCTGCCGCCACCGCCTCCGACCAGAGCTTGGACGGGAGCGACCGGCAAATGTGGGGAGGCAGGGGGTGGATGGGCTCTGGCCTCTGCTCTCCAGCAGCCCTGGGTCATGGTACCCGCTACCTGGGCTGGGGCTGGGCACCAGGTAGCTGCTGAGCATCGTGCACACGTGAGCACGAATGCCCTCTTCAGTTGCGTCACCTTCTTTTGTAGGCTCAGAGCATGATCCCCATCAACGAGCCCTACTCAGATGGTGAGTACGGCACCAGCTCCTCCTGCGGGGTCCCCCCGTGGGCTGTGCTCTGGCGGGGCAGTTGCCTCGTCTCACCAAACCAGGCTGGTTTTAAAGCCTTTCTCGGACGGCTGCCAGCAAAGCGCCAGCCCGGCCTGCCTGGGGATGCTCAGCGGGATTGCTCAGCTCCCCCGGGAGAACGTGCGGGGGCCGTTCCCCTGTGTGCCTGGGCTGGCCCAGAGGCTTGGGGCAGGTGGGCGGCTGGTGGCCCTTGTGTCCTTTGCAGCACCACGTGCCACACGCTGCCCTGGGTGGGGGGGACGAGGAGGAGGGTGGCTGAGGTCTGGAGAAGTCTCTCTCGCCAGTGGGAGCTGAGGTTGCCGTGTCCCTTCCCTTGCAGAGCTGGACCCCGGCTACCGCCCCATGTACTCGGGTGACATCCCCCTGGACCCCATCGACATGCACATGGACATGGACGGGGACTACCCCATGGACGCTTACAGCGACGGCGTCCGAGCGCCCTTTGCTGACCACATGCTCGCCTAACCTGCCCCGCAGCCCCCGCACCAGGTAGGTGCTGGCATATCCTTGGGGCGCGGGCGCTTGTCGAGGGCACGCTCATCCCCGGAGCAGGCCGGGTGGCCGGCTGAGGCAGGGCTGGCTGCTGGAGCCTGGTGTGCCGCGGAGTCCCTGGTGCTGCTGTGGGGTCCCCGGCGCTGCCGCGGGTCAGCATCCCCATTGCCTCAGGGGGCCCGGGGCCCTGGGCTCTGGTCTCCTCCAAAATGCCCCCTCGGTTGAGTAACAGGTTCTCTCTCCCGCTGCGCGCAGGTGTTTTCTCCATACAGAAGAGGGTGGCCCCAGAGCTGAGCATTCGCAAGAAGGACTTGGGAGACAGAAGTGCCTGAGAAGACAAACTTTTCCATTCCCACGAGAGGTTTTATTTTTCGATTATTTTTTTTTCTTCGCTGTGGGTCTGTGGAGAAGGTCCTTCCTCCTGGGACTGCTTCGAGCACCTACTGCCGCATCCAGCATCCAAGATACTGTTTCTGAAGCTTTAAAACACACAAACCCTGCACCGTTAGCAACCTTTCATTGGCAAAATAGTCTTTTCTATGAATATATATTTCTTTTTTATTTTTAATATGGTGCCAACGGCTTTTGCCGTCTTTAAGTTTGTGCTTTCTAACTTCCCCACTATTTGTTCTGCGTGTTAGTGTTCTAGGAAAGGAATCTAATACGGGAAAACCCTTTGCTTTCTGCAAACTCTAACTTAATCAGGCCAATCCAGAGTTTGCAGAAAACAAAGGGTGCCGTGTCCCAGGACCTTCGTTTTAGCCATCGGGATGTCTGCGGTTTAATTCTTTCCGATCAGCCGTTGGGGAGCTGACTTTGTGTACCTGCCTATCCTACCAGTACCCATAGAGGAGTGACTCCAGCATTAGGAACTGTGTCCTTGTACCGATCTCTGTTGCACATTTTAACCCGTTTCCCTTCTTTTTGGTGAGTGGTGTGTTTCTGTCCCCTCCTCCCTTATCTAACACATTTTTTAAAGAGGTTCTAGATCTGACGGTGGTTTAACGCTTCCACCGGAAAGGGATGGACAGTTACTGGAGTGTGGTTCAGGAATGGAAGATTTTATTATTTCTGTAAGTTGTTTTTGTATAGACCAAAGCAAAGAATAAAATAACCCCCCCAGCCCCGTGTTGCCCTGAGCCTGTTCTTCCACCAGCTGGGGAAGGTCAGCGAGTCCCCTTGGGGCAACCGGGGTGAAGGTGGCCATCACCCTCCTCGGGCCAGGCGTTGGCGGTTCCCTCCCCTGGGGCCGGGCGGCCTCGGATGAGCTCGGTCCCCTGCTCTGCACCCGCTTTGCCTGGCCGAGGGCTCAGGTGGTGGCCGGGGGGGACAAGCAGGTTGGTGGCCCCCTCCCTGTGCTTCGGGGACGATGCTCGGCAAGGCCCAGGCCACCCGTTCGCAGCCCGGCGGCACCGGCAGCAGCTCCCGCTGTCAGCCCGGCACCCGGACTCGCTGCCAGCCCTTGGCTCGCGGGGTCGTTAGCATGCCGGCTCTGTCGAGGTGGCTGTCTGCTCTGTCAGGAGGTAAAAACTCCCAGTAATTAAGATGTTTGTTTGTTAGGCGGCATCACCCACATCTCTCTGCTGCCGAGCAGAGCTCACTTTAATGAGCTCTAGGGGATAAACGCGCCGGTTGGGAGCAAGCCCCGCTGATTGATGGAGCGAAGCCTGGATGGAGTCGTGAGAGGCTAGGTTAAAAAAGTGATTTACTCAGTCAAACCTGGTTGCCTCCTGCAACCGGGCTTCGTAGCAGGAACAGATGGCAGGAGGATATATTCTCAGCTGAAATGCTAACTCTGGCAGCTGCACCGAGGGAGAGCGATGGGAAAGTGGCGCTGGGTGCCAGGCGGGGATCGTGCTGGGAGGTGGAAACTCTGTTCAAAAAGTTACCCACCAACTTCAGGGCTGCCCATCTGCTCGGTGGCCTCCTCGGCATGGGGACAGGGCCAGAGACAGACGCTGCCAGCCAGCCCAGGCTTTCCCACGGCACTTTTTTGGGCAAGACAGCGCAGGCTGAGCCCGCAGGCAGGAGAGTGCCTGCAGCAGCTCCATGTGAGGCTGCGGGCGTGGGCAGGGCTGCTGGTTCTGCCTGCTGGGGTGTACATGCCAGGGGATGGAAAGGTGAAACACGGGTGGCCCCGGGATGCCCACATCTCATCCCTCGTGGGTTTGTACCTCTGCCCCGTGCATCCATCCTGTGGGGGGGTGGCTGGGGCCGCGGGGGCTCCTTGGGCAGAGGTGGGGGACCTGGAGAGGGGAGTCGGGTCACGCAGCGACGTTTGCACTGTGCCAGTGCTGCGATTGCTGCATCGGTTCGGTGAGATACCCAGCACCGTGACACAGGGGAGGCAGCTGGAGAGCCAGGACATCGTCCCTGACCCCCCGGCTCCAAGCTCTACCTGCTGTAGCACAGCTCGTTCTGTGCAGCCACTGGGAAGACACTAATCAGCCCGACACGGCTGACGCCAGCACGGGGAGATGGGGGGGACGTGATCAAAGGGACCCGAGAAGCTGAGAACAAAGTCGCAGCCGTTCCCGCTTGCTGTCAGCATCAACCCCTCCGTCCTTGCGCATTTGCTCGGCACTGCTGCTGCGCCCAGCCGTGCCACGGAGGGAGGCAGGGAGACGGGGAGGTGGGTGCCCACCGCGCACGGGGCTGCTGCCAAGCACGGCAGGAGGCGAAAGTTTACACGTCCATTGTGGCGTGCCGTGGTCGGTCCCGGTACTGGGACGCCTGGGCTGGGGCAGGAGCAAGCCGGGGACAAAAGCAGCAGGAGCTGGTTTGGGAAGCAGGGCTGGCTCCAGCACTGTCCTGCCGACTCGGGGGAACATCCTGCACCGAGCTCGGCCCCGTGGCCGCAGCCAAGCCCCGGTGCGGCAGGGATGCGGCCACGCTTCCTGCGGCGGCCTCTGCCAGGACCGGGGACGAGCAAAACAACAGCTGCTTTCCGGGCAGCCCCGGCAGAGCCGAGCACGCTTCCGGATGAGGCTGGGGGGCCAGGCAGCCCACTGCCGGCTGCAGCCGCTGCCAGAACAAGAGACGGATCGGTGACAGGCAATGGGAATAAGCCCCCTGTGCAGGGGGGGAGCCAGGCGATCTAGCCAGACCAGCCCTTGCTGCCTGGGCTGTGCGGTGTTGGGAGGGCATTCATGCACCCAGACGTGCATCTCCGTGGGTGCAGGCTCTGCTGGGTGGGTCCCCAGGGTGACCTGGGGGAGCAGACGCAGTCCTCCTGCTCCCAACCCCTGCCCAGTCTCACCCCTGTCCCCAGGGACCCCAGCAGAGCTGCCAGCGCTTCGCTGCACCCCAAGCAGCCACGCCTGGGTTGACGTGGGATGGGGGGCTCCAGCCCTGTGTGTCCCAGGATGGGGCTTTGGCCATGCCGAGCCTGGAGCCCCACTCTGGGCTCCCAGCCACCCCCACTGTGGGTATTCGGGATGCTCCCGGTGTCAGATCCAGCTGTCCCTGAGGTGCCAGCAGTCCTGGAGATGTCCCAGAGCATCTGCCCCACGAGGGGCCGGCCCCTGCAGGTATCCCCTGGGCACGGCCATGGGACCCGGCCCCTCCCGGGGCCATGAGCAGGATGTGCCCCTTGCCCACTCTGGGGTCCCCTCACCAGGGCAGGGCTACACATCCTGAGACCCCCAGTCCCACCATGACAGGGTTGCCAGGGGGCACTGCCTGGATTTTGGGGGGGGGGGGGGGGGGAGTGGAGCCAGAGTACACCTGTACCAGGACAGCCAGAGCTGCTTGCGGGGTCTCCCAGGGAGCTGTACCCCCTGGGGAGGGCCGAAGGGGTGCCCCGGCAGGCGGCAGGCCGGACTACAGGTCCCGGCATGCTCGGCCACGATCCGCACCTGCCCGGGGAGCGGCTTTTGTTACCGGCAGAGCCGCGGGAGCGAGGTACGAGGGTCCTGCTCTGCTGCCGCACCGGGAGCAGCGCCCAGCGGTGAGTGTGCCCCGTGCCCCGGGACCCCCCAGTTCACCGAGAGCCACTGACCCGGACCCCCCCCCCCCCCATGCACTGAGCTCCGGCACCTCCCGGCATCCCCCGCTGCACCGAGACTCCGGCTCTCCCGGTATCCCGCTCCCCCCTCTGGGGCACACCGCGTTCCCACTGTCATGGGGTGCGCTGTGCCTCCAGCTCCCCGCGATGTCCCACTTCCCCCCGGCAACTCCGGTCACCCCGAGTCCCCGGGCAGCCCCGGCGGGTGAGCCCCAGACCGTGCCCAGCCGGTCCCCACTGGTCCCCCGGGGGTGTCACAGGCAGCAGCTGCCTGAGTCCCCCAGAGAATTTGCCTCATCTCACCCCTTCTCCCAGCGCTCAGCTCTCCCCACGGCCCCGCTCGTGGGCTCCGACACTCATAACACATTTCCACGCTTTGCTGCCGAAGCCTTCGCTCCTCGCCTGGGTGGGATTTCTCGCTCCCTCCGCATTAGCGGCCAGGGGCCTGTGGCAGGGTTGGGGTCCCGGGGGATGGTTTGGCTGCAGCAGCGGCTGGCTGGGGAGGGGGCTCGGCGGTGGCGGCCGGGGTCTGGCTGCGCTTCTCCGTGCCCGGTTCCTGAACCAGGAAGTCTGTGCGGGAGCAGGGAGGGTTTTCCTGCTCTTTGGGAAGAGGCTGACGCTGCTGAGAGTATTTCTGCAGGGGGAGCGGAGCGGAGGGCTCGGCCCCTTGGGCGCAGGGAACCCATGGGGTGGTCAGTCACGGTGAGGTCTGCGGCAGGGGCAGAGCGTTGGGTGCTGCGGGGTCACGACAGAGCAAAGGTGATGGAGCCCCAGCTGAGCTGCGGGCTGGGGAGGCTGTTCCAGCTGGAAAGCCAGGCAGCACCGCAGGATGAACTGCTGGGGCAGGAGTCCGTTCCCCAACGGCCTCGGGTGAAGGGAGAGACCCATTTCTGGACTATGCTTCAGGCAGCTGCTGCCTCCTGGGGTCGCCTGAGCATCCAGACAGGATCTAATGGGATGCAGGAGCCGGAGCCCGGCCGTGTCCGTACCCTCCTCTGCACAACAGCAGGGATGTTCCCCGTCCCAGCCTGGGGGGCTCTGCAGGGACCCCTCTGGGGACATCCCCTCGGCCGGGGCAGGGCAGGACTGCAGTTACCCCCATCCCAGTGGCAGGACAGCCACCACCTTGTCCTCACCCTCAACCCGCATGCTGGCCTTGCTGCTCTGCAGCCCCCCCGACCCAGGCACTTGCGGAGGCTCCTGGCCGCGAGCAGCCTCCCCTCCCCAGCCCCAGGCTCCTGCCGCAGCAGCTGAAGGGCAAAAATAGCTCGGAGCGAGCTCAGCCACCCCAGTGCGGCTCAGCTGCTGCCGAGCGTCGGCACCCGGGTGCAGGGTGGGGAAGGGGCTTCGGGTCTAGCCCCTACCCTTTACCCAGGGCAGCCTGGCCCTGCCGTGAGGCTGCGCAGGCAGGGAGGTGCCCGGGCAGGAGCTGCATGACGGCATCAGGGCAGGGCAGAGAGCAGCGAGCACAGGTCTGCACGTGCACCCAGGCACGGGCCGAGCCAGGGTCCCGCTTCTCCTGGCCCACCATCGCCGGCCAGTGCCGTGGGTCCGCCATCCTCCCGCTCTCGCCCAGCTCCCCGCCAGCCCCCGTGGGGCAGATCCCCAGGTCGTCAGGCAGCGCCGGTGGCCGGGGACGGGAGACAGCGGGATACGGGGGCGATGGGAGCTGCTCGCACATGTCTGAACGAGGTCCCCCCTGGGGAGAGTTAATGTACACGCAGGAGCTGAGCCAAAAGGAGACGCAGGGCTCTGGCAGCCCCCGCTGAGCGCTGACTCACCGGCCAGGCTCCCTCCCCAGAGCCAGCAGCAGCACAGGGAGTGGGGGCAGCGGCAGCCCGGCACCTCGGCACGGTGGGTCCCCTTCCTTCTCTGGGGAGAAGTTGGGGGGAAGAGGGTCTGCAGGTTTGGGGCTGGGGAGCTGTTCTCTGGGCAGCATGGTACAGGATTGGGCTGCCTGTGTCTGGCGGTCCTGGTGCTGTGGGGCAGAGGACTGTGAGCCTGCGGGTGTGTTTCGGGGTGTCTGTGTTGCCTCGTGCCCCTCCTGTGTGCCAGGCAGGATCCGGCCTCGCTGGAGGGAGGTGCAGGGTGGCCTGGGTGCCGTGGATGTGACAGCAGCCATGAGCACGTGCCAAGAGGGAGGGCAGCGGTGCCCTGGCAAGAACCTGCTGCCAGGGATGAGGGGCTGCTGGTGCCGCAGCACCCACCGCGGCGGAGGTGGGAGCAGGGGTGGAGATGCGTTATGGGGCTTGCGCAGGAGGCTTCTGCCCCCCCCCCGCCCCCCCCCCGCCCAGGGCAGAGAGGCAGCAGTGCCAGCAGTGGCTGCAGCCCAAGCCAGGCCCACTGGAGGTGGCAGGAGAGCAAGGAAGGTGCTGGTTTTATGGCCTGTCTCGTGATGTGTTTATGGCTGGGATGGGACTGCCGTGGATGCTGCCCAGCCCTGCCCTGGGCGACATGGCAGGTGCCTGCTCTGCATCCTGGTGCTGATGGGGTGGAGGATCACAGCTGAACTTTGCTCTCTGAGGTGGGGCTCCCGAGGGCTCCTGACAGCACCACAGCCGTGTCCACCCACTGCCCAGCAGCTCTACAGCTCCTTCCCCTGCCTGCTCCTGCAGGCAGGACCCAGCAGCGAGCCCAGGGGGAGCAGGGTCCTGCCCCATCCCTTCGGAGCATCCTCCCCCCTGTCTGGCACTGACGCCGATCCGGACATCACCAAGTGTTTGCTTTGGTGCTGAGCCCCCTGTGTCACGTATCGGCCACCGCAGAGGTGGTGCTGAGCAGGTATGCTGACCCTGCGCCATCCCTGAAACTACCCCGCATTCAGCAGCAGGTGGGGGCTGAGCTGAGGCCCGCCCCAGTGCTGGCTGTTCCCACGGTCTCCCTGTCCCCAAAGCAGGCCACAGGCTGGCGGGGGAGCGGGGACACCCGAGCCCTGGCCATGCTGCCCAGGCCTCCACAAGCCCCAGGCCTGGCAGATGTTGTCCCTGGGGAGGGTGTTTGGCCAGCTGGCAGGATGCTAGGGGACATGTGGATGCCTGAACATGGGGTTCAGGATTTGTCCCTGGTCCTTAGAGCATCACCCTAACAGCTCCTTCTCCCCAGGCAGGGGCCAGAGAAGGGACTGCTGCCTGCCAGCGCCGATCCAGGGAGCCACGGGGGAAGGTGCTTCTCCCCATGGCAGCCGGCCCCCCCCCCAACACCAGCCAAACTGGACACCGCAGTCCCACAAGAGACCCCCCCCAGCCAGCGCCCACCCACCTGCCACCTCTGGCCCAGCCCGGACTCGCCCGTCGCTGCCCTGCTCCACACCGGCCCCGCGTCCCACGGGTCGGCCACGGGCAGACACCGCGATGCTGCGACCATCACCGGTGGGTAGAGGCGGGCGGTTGCCGGTGGGTGGCCCTGGGGACCGGGATGAGGGGGGCGAGGAGCTGGGGCAGCTCCGGGCTGGTCCTTCGTCATGTCCCCATGGCGTGGCCGGAGCTGAGCCACCATCCCGGCATTCCTCGTCCCACGCTGGCATCCCTCGTCCCACGCTGACATCCCTCGCCCCACGCTGGCATCCCTCGCCCCACGCTGGCATCCCTCGTCCCACGCTGGCATCCCTCGCCCCACGCTGGCATCCCTCGCCCCACGCTGGCATCCCTCGCCTGCTGTCCCCAGCGCCGCTCGGCCGGGCAGAGCGTGGCCAGGAGATGGCAGCAGGACCCTGCCCGCAGAAAGCAGGGGGGTGAGGGGGGAGCAGGGATGGGGGTCCTTGTGTGCCACCCTAAGGGGGGGACCCCCCAGTCCCCACAACGAGTGGCTTTGGGGACCGAGCTGGCTAGTGGCACCAGCCTCAAACCCTGAGGGGACAGATTGGGCTGAGGGGTGCAGGAATCGCTCCCCCGCCACGTGTCCCCCCCCTGTCGCCACCCTCCTCCTGAGGGACCCCCACCCGTGGCTGACACTGTGCCCCTCTGTCCCCAGACCTGTGCAGCGGCGATGTCCCCGAGGTGGAGATCATCAGCCTGCTGGGCCAGCAGCTGCCCCGCTACACGCTGCGGGCTGACACCGTCTTTCACTACGACCATGACGACTGGCTGCGTGCCCCCCCTGGCCCCCCGGAGCCCGTGGCCCCCCTCACCCCCCAGCAGATCGAGGAGACCCTGCAGTACTTTCGTGAGTGCCCCATCCCGCACCGTGGGGCCGGCGAGGGCAGCGGGGTGCAGGCAGCACTGGCCGGGCTGGGTCGGGGCCGCGAGGGCAACACAGGAGCTAATCGCCCCTAATGGGATTGACGGGCTGGATTTCCTCGCCTGGAACATCCCGGGCTAATTCTGGGAGCAGCTTCTGCTGAGCTGAGCCGGACTCTCGGAGAGAGCTCCTGTCATCTCCCGGGACCCCCTGCACGTCCCCACTCCCCCTGCACTGTGCCGTGGCTCTCTGGGGTGGGGAGTGCACCGGTGGCCCCCAGTGCTGCTGGCCCACCAAACATGACAGCCTGGAGCGGCCGAGGGGGGCACGGGGCCGCTGCTGCCGGCAAAGCCCCCGGAGCCGTGGGGTGCGGGTGGCCGGGGGGAGACACCCACAGCCACCGTGGTCGGGCAGGGACGATGCCCCACGGCGCTGCGGCGGGGCCCGTTCCTGGGGCAGGGTCGGGGTTCAGCGGGGGGCACAGACAGATTATCTCTGCTTTGCTTCTGCCTCTGGCCCACGTGTGGCGGGGACAGGATTAGAGCGAGGGGATGGGGGATGGACGTGGGGCAGCAGGAGACAGATGGGGCTGAGGCCCCGGCCCCACTGCCGCCCCAGCTCCCCCCCACCGCCTGCGACAGGCTGGGCTGGCGACTCGTGCCCTGCCTGTGCTTGCAGCCTTCCCCATCGGGCTGCTCCCCTCCCTGTTCAGCAGGCAGCGGGGTGCAGACCCCCCCAGCCATCGGTAACCCCCTACCCTGCAGCAACAGTGCAAGAGATTGAACCTCAAACCCTGTTTGCGTGCCACAGGGCAGGGAGCACCCTGCTCAGCAGGACCCCGGACACCCCCATCCCCTCTCCCATGGGGACAGCCGTGCTTGGCCCCGGGACCCCCACGGGTCACGTTTCTCCATGACTCCAGCGCCACTTGCATGTGCCGGTGTGGAGGGGGCCCGCGCTGCCTCATCCCTTTACCCAAACCTTTAAGCTGCCGTCAGAAATAGCCCCCTGTAATCTGCTTGCGCAGAAACGCAGGGGACCTGCCCAGAGGAGCAAATCCCCAGGCAGGGGATTAGGAAGAAGCGGCTCCTGCCTGTCCATGCCAAGACGCACACTTGTGTCCTTGGGGTCCCTGGCGGGTGGGTGCCCAGGTGAGCTGGTTGGGTCCCTGCCCTCACCCTCTGCCATCACCGGGAGGAGAAACACCGGTGCAAGGAGGAGGGAGAAGCTGGGACTGAGGGTGCCTGGCTCTGGCCCCAGCTCCAGGAGGGGTCCGGTGGTTATGGCAGGACGTGGTTTGGGGTCAGGGTCCCATCGGGAGGGAGTCCAGCAGGCGAATAAGGGCATCGTGTGTTGATGAGGGGCAGCTCCAGCCCCAGCCTCATCAATTCATCCATTAGTTCGGTACTAATGAGGAGTGGCATTGAGGCAGGTGATGGGGGCAGGCAGTGTGTACGTTGGCATTACCAGTATGACGCTCAGTGCGCCGTGGTGCCGTGGCATGGGGTCCTCGGCGCAGCCCCGCTGCCCTTCCGCCCACAAGGCTTGTGCTACGTGCCAGCCAGCTCCTCCATAATTCAGCACAGCATGATTTATTCAGCTCTCCTGCTTTGGTGCTGCCTCTGCACAAGCGTGGTTGTGGGGGAGCTGGGGGTGCCAGCCAGGGAGCACGGGGCAGCCTGGACAGGGCACGGGGGGGAGCAGGCTCGTGCCAGCCCCTGCTCAGAGTAGGGGGGCTGCTGAGCGGAGCAGGTCGGAGCGGGATGGAAAAGCGCTTTCCCGAGTCAGGGACCTGGCAGGTCTCAGGACCTCACCGGGCACCCGCGCGTGCAGGATTTGTGGTGATCTGTGTCAGTGATGATGGGGGGACCCAGGCCTGGGGTAGAAGAGCAAGGCTGGCCAGGCAAAGGGCAGGGAGCTTTGGCAAAGGCCGTACTGTGGCGTAACCTGACCGTCAGGGGAACCCCAGCCCTGCACGCAGCCTGGGTTTGGGACGAAGGACTTGAAACCTCTCCTTGTCCCTCCTAAGGGGCAAAAGCCGCTGCCTGTGCATGGCCCGTGGGGCCAGCCCCGCAAAGCTGCTGCTCAGGGCCCAGTGACCCCTCAGCGTCCCCTCTCACAGCCAGCGCTCACCACCATCCGTGGGGACCCCTGTGCCCGCTCTGCGTCCACAGGCTGGGGGCCGGGGGGTGGGACCCGGAGCCCAGCTGCACCGGCACCCCAGGGCCGAGCAGGATTGTCCCGATGGGTCCCCAGGGCTGAGCAGGATTGTCCCGGTGGGTCCCCAGGCGTCCCCCAACGGGGACCCTGGTCCCGGGGTGCCTGGTGGGGAGCATCCCTCCAGGACGCCCTGATGGGGGACCGCGTCCCCAAAACTCCCCGGGCGAGCTGCCAGCCGCAGCGAGCCGATATCCACACCAGCGGCGGAGCGGGGGGGAGCGGGCAGCTCCCGGCCCCGCCGCCCCCGCCCCGCTCCCGCCCGGCCCCGGCACCGCCCCCGGCCCCGGTCCCGGTGGCGGTGGGACGCGCCCGGGCAGGTGCGCGCAGACGGGGCGACCCTATAAATAGGGGCGGGAACGGCCGGGCCGGACTGGGCTGGACTGGTTGCGGTGGGCTCGGCGCGATGGAGATCTGGAGCAGCCCCGCCGCCTACGACGAGCTGAACGGCAACGCGGAGCGGGGCGGCGGCGGCGGAGACCCCATCACCCGGGAGCTGGAGGAAGGTGGTGGGGGGGGACGGGGACGGGGACGGGACCCGGCCCGGTTGTGCCCGGGGAGCGCGGCTGCGGCGGGTCCGGGCTCTCTCCGCGGGCGGGGGGGCGGGGGGGGCCGGGGTCTCTCCCCCGGGCGGGTGCCGTCCCCCTCCCCGTCCGTGCGGGTCCCCCTCCCCGCCGCGGGGCGCGCAGCCCCAGCCCCGGCTCGCAGAGCTCCGTCCCTGGTCCCTTGGGGGCCCCCCCGGCTCACCCTGACCCCAGGGAGGGGTCTCCCCGCTCCCGTGGTGGTGGGCAGCAGGCAGAGGGATGGGGCTCCCCCCCCCCCCCGGTCTGCCCGCGGGGACGGGGGTCTGCCCTCCCGTGGGGTGCGGGTCCCCACATCGCGCTGGGTCAGGCCGGTGGGGGGGGGGCGGCTGTTTACGCGTTTGCCAGCGCTGCAGCCCCCAGTGTCTCCCAGGGCCTGCCATCGCTCAAACTGTAGCGATGCTCATGCTCTAATTATTTCCAATTAACAGCTCAGGGGCCTGATGAGGTGCAGTTGGGGACCCCTGCGGGGAGCAGGCCCTGTTGGGGCATGGGGAGGGGGGTGAGGCCGGGGCTGGGGTTGGCCCCTCTCCCTGGGGACGTGCCCACTGGGGGACCTGCCTGTTGGGGTGCGGGGCCAGCACCCAGGGCGGTGGGGACCAGACTGGGTTTGGGGGTGGGAGGGGGTGGCGGGGGGGGGGGGGGGCATTGCCATGACAACATGCACACCATTACACAACCCCAGCTGGGGCGGCGTAATGGGATTTGTGTGGCTGAGCCTCTCCAGTTAACCCACTTTGTCTGCCCAGCTGGGGACGCGGGTCAAGGCCCCGAGTGCAGCAGCCGGCACCGCTCTGCCAGGGGAAACTGAGGCACGCGCCCTTGGGGCAGTTGAACATCAGAAGGGAGCGTCAGGAGCAGCTGTGGGGTGCAGGCAGGGCCCGGGGTGCAGGCAGGACTTGGGGCTTCGTGCTCGCTGCCGGCTCCCTCCCACCGTGCGGCTCCAGCGCTGCCATCTGGGCGCGTGCCCGGTGCCGTCTGGCAGCTTCTGCAGGCACAGTTGGCAGGATTGGTGCCGGGGGACAGACGTCCCTGTCCTCTCACCACCTCTCCCTGCCAGAGACCCAGATAGCGGCAGGGGAGGACGCCGGGCTTTAGCTGGGGCCTGGCCCGACGCAGTGCTGCGCGGCGTTGGCGTGGCAGGCAGCTGCCTGTTACTGAGGCAACCTGCCTGCAGCTGCCTTTGCCCCCGTTGCGCGGGTCGCTGCGTTGCTGCAGCTGGAGGGGCATCGGCGTGGGTGCGGGGTGCGGCATCCTGAGAGGTCGCGTTTGGCTCTGCCTTGGCCAGCATCTCCAGGGAGAAACTAGGGCAGGGCTGGCTTCTCGGGGGGAGATCTGGGGGAGGGGGCTGGGGACAGATTGGAGGGGACGCTGCCTGCGAGCCTGGCTCGGCGTGGTGCCACCCACCGCTATTTATACTGGAGCTGCAGCCTGCTTTCTGCTGGAGATGTCACCTCCGATCCTGTCTCTGCCGCCTGCCTTTCTCCATCCCTCCTTCCCGTCTGTGTGTCCTGTGGCGGGGCTGGCACTATGTCCGGGTTGGGGTGGTGGTGCAGCAAGGGGGGCTTGGCATCTTTCCTGCCGCCCCTGGATGCGTGCAGGGTTGGGAGGTGAGGTGGGAGCACCCCGTTTCCCGTGGTGATGCTGTTACAGCTGTGAGCATCCCTGCCTGCCTCTGCCCTGCACCCTGGCTGGCGCTGCCAAGCAGATAAAAGGTCCTTTTTGGTGAGCACCGTGGAGCAGCTTTGTGCCACCTGCAGCAGTCACCTCCCATTCCTTCCACCGTGCAGCCCCGGGGGTTGCCGAAGGGAAGCGGTGACACAGGGCAGGAGGCAGCGGGGAGGCTGAGCCCCTGGGCCAGCGCTCCAGTAGTGCGGGGGTTCACCCTTCGCCCTTCTCCCCCAGTCCTGTGTGCTGAGCGGGTGGTCAGGATCACGAAGACCTACCATGACATCGATGCCGTCACCAACCTGCTGGATGAGGTATGTCAGTGAGTGGGCTTGGGCTGGTGTGAGGGCTGGGGACCGGTGGGACCCTGGGGATGCAGGGGTGGGTGAAGGCTGGGGAAGGGGGGGGCAGAGCAGGGGACAGGCCCCGGCTGACGCAGACCTGCCCCTTGCAGAAGGAGCGGGACCTGGAGCTGGCGGCACGCATCGGGCAGTCCCTGCTGAAGCAGAACCGGAGCCTGACCGAGCGCAACGAGCTCCTGGAGGAGCAGCTGGAGTTGGCCAAAGAGGAGGTAATGGCCCCCGCGTACAGGGTCCTGGCCTCGGCCCCCTGCGTGCCCAGCCTGGGGGCCATGGGCGGCTGTGGTCTCCTTGGCTGTGCCCTGATGCCCCTTCCCCTCCCAGATCGCGCAGCTGCGCCACGAGGTCTCCATGCGGGACGACCTGCTCCACTTCTACACCACCACGACAGAGGAGAGCGAGCCCACCACCGCCACCTCCACACCGTGAGTGGGGGGGGTCCCTGTCCCACCACTTCACCTGCGGCACAGCTGCTCCTGGGGGGCCGGGCAGAGGCGTTGGGCAAGAGTCCCTGGGGTAGCACCGGGGTTGGCACTCCCTTCCCTCCCATGGTGGCCGTGGGTGCAGACCCCCAGAGCTGGGTCACTGCGGATGCCTGCCCGGGAGCTGGGGGGAGTGGGCAGGGGGCTGGGTGGGCAGCCCCATCCTGCCTGCACTGCGGGTGCTCAGTGCCCTCCCTGCTGTCCCCAGGCTGCGCCGGCAAGAGTCCTCGCTGTCCCTGCAGCAGTACTTCCAGTACGACACTTTGCAGCAGAAACTCAAGTGCCTGGAGGAGGAAAACCAGAAGCTTCGCATGGAGGTGAGCAGAGCCGGCTGGTGGGACACCCCTCTCTGCACCCACCTCTTCCCCTCCTGGCCCCTGCGGAGGCTGGAGGTCCTGCCCACCGCACTCAGTCCCTCCGACACTCTCTCCCAGGCCACCAACATCGCAGCCAAGACCTGTCAGTATGAGGACCAGGAGCAGCAGCTGATGATCGACTGTGTGGAGCAGTTCTGTACGTGGGGCTGGGCTCGTGGGGGGCAGCTTCTCTCTGGGCTTGGGTTGGGGGGGTCTGCAGGCACTGCCCAGCATCGCTGCATGGGCTGGGGCTGGGGGGCCATGCCCTGGCGGTGATGGACCTTGGGCCTTCCCCAGCTGAAGCAAACCAGCAGGTCATTTACCTCTCCGACGAGCTGGCCCGCAAGACAGAGGACACCGTGCGGCAGCAGGAGGAGATCAGCCAGCTCCTGGCGCAAGTTGTGGACCTGCAGCAGAAGTGCCGCACGGTGAGCGTCCCCTGCCCGTGCCAGGGGGGTGCTGGGGGGGACACACACGCGGCATAGCTCCCTGACCTGCCCGCTCCTGCCTACAGTACGGCTCGGAGGTGGAGGAGCTCCAGCAGCACCTGGCTGTGGCAAAAGAGGTGCAGCAGCAGCTCCGGATGGAGGTGAGCCCGGGGAGGGCCTGGCCATGGGTCCCCCGGCTGCTGGTGGGGGCGGGGGGGAGTCCTGCCCCATCGCCAATGGGGCCGTGCCTGAGCTGCGCCTGTGCCCGCAGCTGCGGGACCTGCAGGAGAAGTACGCCGAGTGCGGTGGGATGCTGCAGGAAGCCCAGGAGGAGGTCAAGAGCCTGCGCAGCCGCAGCCTGCCCAACAGCACCGTCAGCCGCTACGGCACGCCGAGCCTCCTGCCCGTGGTGAGCGGGGGGTGCGGGCAGGGCTGAGCAGTGGGAGGGCTGGGGGGGGCTCTGCTCTCCCCTCTGCTGACACTGGGTCCCCCCCTGTGTCTCCAGGACTCGCTGGCGGCTGAGATCAAGGGGATGATGAGGAAGGGCACAGACAGCTCCTCCTCGGACTACAAGTGAGTGCTGGCATCGGTGGTTTGTGCTGGGCCACGAGACGGGGGGGTCCCTGGGGGGCTGGCTCAAGGGTCCATCCCTGCCTGCTTCCTGCCCGTAGGAGCTACCTGCGTGTCTTTGAGACGGTGAAAGCGGTGAACCAGGCGGCCAAAGCCAGGTCTTGCTCCGAGTCTCCCCACAACACGCCGAGCTCCAAGCAGTTGTCGGCCGCCCCTTCTGGCGGGGCCAGCACCCCCCGCACCAGCTGCTCCGGCTCCAAGGGTGCCCAGTGAGTGCTGCAGTGGGGACTGGGGCTGGGTGGGACAGAGCAGCTACCCCCGCCTAGGAGATGGGCGGTCAGCAAGATGTTGACCACATCGGAGCATTAATCAACGCCGCCAGCCTGGGGCAAGGGGAGGGCAGGCGCAGCCGGAGCTCGCCGCCAGCTGGGGTCCAGTGCAGCGTTGGGGGGTGTGTGGTGTGGGACCGCGGCCCGAGCACCCTAATGCTGTGCCTGCCGGCAGGGGCGAAAGGGCCGGAGAGGAGCCCCGGGCAGCCCCGGGCCGGCAGGACCTGGAGGCGGCGGTGCAGCGGCTGTCGGTGCGGCAGCAGAGCCATGCCTCGGAGGAGCGCTCCTTCTTTGAGGCGGAGCGGGAGCGCAAGCTTGGGCGGCTGAGGGATGGGGAGAGCTCCAGCGGCTTCCTCACCCCCAACGAGAGCATCGTCTCTACTGGGACCACCTACTCGGGGAGCTCGGAGCTCACCGCTGGCTCCGGCTTCTCCCTCTGCTCCCTCACCTACCTGCCTGACAAGCTGCAGATCGTGAAGCCCCTGGAAGGTGAGGGGTGGAGGGGGCTTCCTGGTGCGCAGAGATGGAGGTGCTGGGAGGATCCCGTGACACCAGCTCATTCTCCCCGGCTGTGTGTGTCCCTCCCCAGGCTCTGTGACGCTCCACCACTGGCAGCAGCTGGCACGGCCCAACCTGGGTGGGATCCTGGTGCCCCGTCCCGGGGTGCTTACCAAAGACTTCAGGCAGCTGGACATTGACCTGGAGGAGGTCTACAGCCTCAACGACCTGGAGGAGGATGACATGGACACCAGCTCCTTCCAGCTGCTCCCTACCTCTACGCCCGCCAAAGCCAAGGAGCGCCCCGGGGGTGAGCGCGGAGTGAGGGGGCGGAGGGGATGCGGCCCCCGGAACGCCCCTGCCCTGCCCAGGCTGCCCCTCGCATCCCCCCACGCTCTCCCCTCTTGCAGCAGCCTGTCCTTGTCACCCGTCCGTCCCCGTCGGGATGCTCCGTCTGCAGCTGCACGAGGGCCGTTCTGCAACCGCCCTGGCGCGGTGAGCCCTCGCCGTCACGCCGGCATGTGCCTGCTGCGGCCTGGGCATGTGGAAGCGACAGGTCTGGGAGAAATGTCAGCTCCTGTTCACACTTGTGCTCGCAGCCCCTCTCTTCTGAGCAAGCACCAGACCCAAATGCTGCTGGAGACGTGGCCCATGCATGCAGCTTTCTGCTGGCCGTGGCAGCTCACAGCCTAGCTTTGGCTCTCCTCTCTGCCCAGAGCCCTGCTCTCTGCCTGTGTTGTGCCCTCCCTCCCCATTAACCCAGCGTCTCCTGTCCCTTCCAGTGTTCCTTTCTGTTAACAACCTCCCCCAGACCCCGTCTACCTTCACCATCACCACCTGCCACATCCTCCACCCCACCACTGAGATCACTACGGTGACACCCAGGTAAGGCGCGTGGCCCCCCCACCGCCTGCACCGCCTGCACCGCTACCCCACCAGCCTCCCCGCTCCCTCCTAACCCTCTCCTCACCCTGTGGCTGGTTCTGTGCAGCTTGAGGAAGCAGCGGGCTGGGGACCACCTGCAGCCCCTGATGCTCTGAGAGATGCCTGGCACTTGAAACGTCCCTGAATCTGGCTGCTTGAGTGGCTGTGCACCCCCTCTGGGGGGCTGGGACCAGCCCCCCCAGCCTCTGCCCTGCAGCACCTTGATGGGAAGAAGAGCCTTCCTCAGGGTGGAGGAGGCTGGGCTCACCCCGGGGAGCAGTTCCCTGGGGACAGAGCAGCATTTGCTCCTGGCACTGGCAGGGAGTCACCTTCCCTGGGAATGGACGTGGCTTTCCTCCTCCCTGCACTTGTGCACCAGCCAGGACCTTTCCCCAGGCTGCACTGGAGGAGCCAGGCGCTGGGCTGCCTCTTAATTAATGAGCGCTGTTGCTTAGCCCTAATAAGTGCCCCCCGCGCCCCCCCCCAAGGCTTGTTGGGGGGTTGATGTGAGCTGGAGTTCACTGCACAGTTAGACAAAACCCTGCATGTTTGGAAAACGCTTGTGGAACAGCAACCATGTCCCATCCCCTCCTGGCTGCCTGGAAGCTGGGGGGGGCATGGACACAGCCCCCCCCCCCCCCCCCCCCAGGGCTGTGCCACAAGCTTTGGGTCCCTTGGGCAATGCTGCAAGCATGGGGGGTCTCCCACAGCCTGAGGCATGTTAGGTGAATTAAGTGTAGGAAGAAGGAAGGGGGGGCCCTGCTTTGCCTGAGGACCCCCTGGCCCCTGCTGCAGCATCCCCCAGGACAGGGCCCCCCACTGACCTCCCCCCCTTCTGCTCTCTCTTCCCCTCCAGTCTGTATAACGCCGTCGTGCCTTCTTGTGGGCCCTTTGAGGGGCTGAGCCTTGGCAGCCCCTCGCCGGAGCCGTCTTCCCCCATGCTGGCACCCGGCCCCGGCCCCCTGAGCACGCCTGTGGGACTCGTCAGGCTCTTGCTGGCGCGGGGCATCTCTGCCTCGGTGCCAGGGACTGGGTCGCGGTGGGTCCCCCCGCTCCCCTCCCAGGACCCCCAGCATGCTGACACTCGGCCCTTCCCTGCGTCCGGGGGGCAGGACGGACCCCCACTCAAGAGCAGCATCTTCAGCTTGAACCTGGTGGAGAAGCTGCGGCGCCTGGGGCTGGACAAGGTGGTGGCCAGAGGGGAGATGTCTTATGCCCGAGGAGAGTGCAGGGGAGCCCGGGATGCGCTGACGTGACGGTGCTGCGGAGCCCACAAGCCCAGGACGAGACGTGTCCTCTTCGTCGCCCATCCATGGGGAAATGGAGATGGGACAGGCTTTCAGCCTCTGCTCCGGGACCTGGCAGCAGGTCCAGCACCGGCTCAGAGGAGTTTTGCCCTGGCTGCAAGGACACAACCCTGCGGTGCCGTGTGGCCCCAGCACGATGCTCCCCGGGCCCCGTGCTATGCTGCGGCAGGGTCCTGTGTGCAGGGAGCTGCATGGGGAGATGCAGCTGGGGAGAGCCAGCTCCGGGCAGGGGGTGCTGGCTGACCCTGTCCCACGCTGTGGGGTTACGGAGCCTTGGCAGGAGCTGGTTGTTGGCAATAAAAACCTGTTCTTGCTTCTGCTGAGCCTGTCCGAGGAGCAGCTCGGCCCTTTGGGGCTGTCTGGGCTGCTGCAGCGAAGGGTGATGCTCAGTCTGGGCTCAGGTGGTCCTGGGGGGATGACACCCGTCTGTGCCAGGGTGAGACCTCCCACGCTGGGCTGGGCTCCTGGCCAGCATCTGGGCTGACTTTGAAAGGGAATGGTGGTTTTAAACTCTTTCCTGCCCATCGAATAGCAGTAGCAGCAGCGCTCCCCAGCGCGGGGACTCCTGGCGCGGGTGTTTCTCGGGGTGTAGTTGTTGCTCCCGCCGACTGTGTCCCTCGCCTCAGGCTGTGCCCTGTTCCTTGTCAAATAAATGTGAAGTCACGAAGCAGCTCACGTGTGCCGTGTCTGCTGCCATGGGCTGTGTCTGCCACTGTGCTGTTGGGTGTCTGCCCTGCCATTCCTGGTGGGGCTGGGGGCAAAGCCCACCTGCCCGGCCGCCCACCCCCCCCGCCCCAGCTCTTCCCAGCAAAGACGTGAACAGCAGCGGCTGTAGTGCCAAAGTTTTATTGCAGGAAGAAACATGAACCGAGCGTGCTGGTGCTCTGCACAGCACAGCCAGCCCAGCAGCTACACGGCATCGACCGGCTCCTCGGCGCTGCGACGGCCGAAGTCCATCCAGTCGGGGTAGTAGTGGTCGTGCAGGGCCGCCATCCCCTCGTCCCCGTGCACGTAGCCCTTGCGGTCTCTCAGCTCTGCCACGGCAAGGGCAGCAGGTTAGAGCTGCCCCGGGCTGGGGGCTGGCATGGGATGGGGGGGCTGGGCTGTGCCTTATGGACGACCACCCCCCCCCGTGGCTGCCCACCCTGCACCTCCTGGTACCTGTGAAGACGGGCAGGAACTGGGAGATGAAGTGCTTCTGCTCCTGGGACAGGGAGTCGGGCCAGTCCCGCCGGACCAGGCTGGTGGGGAGCTGGCGGGGGTCCCCGGCAGCGCCTGGTGCCTCTGCCGCGGGCCGGCACAGGCAGGCGGTCGCCATGATGGCGAGGACGAGGCCGATGCACACCTTCACCTTCATGGCTGCGGAGAGACTGAGCGGGGAAAGGGAGCAGAGGGGCTGCAGCCACCGAACTGGGGACACAGGCTCAGCCTGCGGTGAGGGGCGGCCCGTGCGGGGAGCAGGATACGCGTCCCTAGGGCATGGCCAGTTCGCAGGTCCCCACTGTCCCTCCTAGCGGGTCCCCAAGTCCCCTCCATCCTTCTTGTGTGGTTCCCAACTCCCCTCCAACCCCCAAGTCCCCTCCATCCCTCTCTCCCAGCGGGTCCCCAAGTCCCCTCCATCCTTCTTGTGTGGTCCCCAAGTCCTTTCCAACCCCCAAGTCCCCTCCATCCCTCTCTCCCAGCAGGTCCCCAGGTCCCCTCCATCCTTCTCATCTGGTCCCCGAGTCCCCTCCATCCCTCTCTCCCAGCGGGTCCCCAAGTCCCCTCCATCCTTCTTGTGTGGTCCCCAAGTCCCCTCCAACCCCCAAGTCCCCTCGATCCCTCTCTCCCAGCGGGTCCCCAAGTCCCCTCCATCCTTCTCATCTGGTCCCCGAGTCCCCTCCATCCCTCTCTCCCAGCGGGTCCCCAAGTCCCCTCCATCCTTCTTGTGTGCTCCCCAAGTCCTTTCCAACCCCCAAGTCCCCTCCATCCCTCTCTCCCAGCAGGTCCCCAGGTCCCCTCCATCCTTCTCATCTGGTCCCCGAGTCCCCTCCATCCCTCTCTCCCAGCGGGTCCCCAAGTCCCCTCCATCCTTCTTGTGTGGTCCCCAAGTCCCCTCCAACCCCCAAGTCCCCTCCATCCCTCTCTCCCAGCAGGTCCCCAAGTCCCCTCCATCCTTCTCATCTGGTCCCCGAGTCCCCTCCATCCCTCTCTCCCAGCGGGTCCCCAAGTCCCCTCCATCCTTCTCATCTGGTCCCCGAGTCCCCTCCATCCCTCTCTCCCAGCAGGTCCCCAGGTCCCCTCCGGCCGGTCCCTGCAGCCTGGCCGGGACTCACCTGCTGGCCCCGGCGCTCGGTGGGGTGGCTCGGCGGGGTGGCTCGGCAAGGTCCAGGGCAGCCCCTGCTCACCCCGCTTTTAAAGGCGCTGCCACGACTGCCCCACCCCGGGGCGGCTCCACACTCACCCGCAGAGACCCGGGGCAGCCCCACGGGCGCACGCGTGTGCCCCACGCCCACTCACAGACACACACCTCCGGGGCTGCAGGACCGTGCGCCTGTGGGGAGCCCTGCGTACGGCTGGAGACTGCGTGAGGCAATTGGCCATGATTGTACGCGTGCGTCTATAAACGCGTAACCGTTTTATCTGGCTGTACTTATCTACAGCTGTGTATTATTTTACACATACACACATATAGATCAATGTATACGCATATACAGGTATGTATGTGTATAGATATGTATAAACATATATAGGTATAGCTGTAGATATAGACGTGTGCATGTGTGTGTATATATATATGCATAGAGTGCATGCACATATAAATATACACACATATACATGCAGAGCTTGACAGAGGTAGATCCATATATACTCATGTATAGACACACTCACATGTCCATATACATACAAAGATATACATGCACATATACAGGTATAGGTAGTTGTATACATATATATGCATGTTCATCTATAGCTACATATGGACATAGGTAAATATAAGTCTAGATAGAGCTACCTAGAGGTTACTTGGCCTTGGTTGCATTTATATATGTAGAAAAGCATAGCTATTTATCTAGCTGAACATGTGCACCTATACATACATATCTATACACCCACATACCTGTGTGAGTATATACACACACACACACACACACACTTAGAAATACATATAGAGTTTTATATATATATATATATACACACACACACACACGTACATATACATACAGATACCTATGCAGGTAGGTACATATACAGATGAGTGTATAACTAGATAAAAGATATAGTCATAGTTGCAGATGTATATATAGATGTATACATAGGTGTAGATCTAGACAGAGCTATAAAACTGGGGGATGGGGGGGTGTCTGTGCATGTGGCAATTGGCCCCCTGTGGTCAATTTGTCTGTCTGTCACAGGGACATTCATGCATAGATAGATAACTATACATACCTATATGTACACATACAGAGAGAGCACACATCAGATGTATATGTGTGTGTAGGTAGGTTTATTTGCAAGGTAACTGTATGGAGCAATTGGCCACAGCACTGTGTATGCATATATACCTGTATATATATATATATATATGTGTGTGTGTGTGTGATTTGTATCTATCTGTCTAACTACATACGTAACTAAATGCATACACAGCTTATACAGACACATAATAGATGCATAGCTACATCTAGATATAAATGGAGGTATAGCTATAGATATAACTGATAGCTAGACATATAGGGGTGTGTGTGTAAGGAGCCTATATGGGGCAATTGGCCATGGTTATGTGCATGCATATATAAGTGTATTTTTATGGCTATGTACACACATGCTGTGTGCCCCCCCCCCCCGAGAAATCCATATATTGAGATAAATATATAGATACATAATTGCACATATGTATGTATACTTGTATGCTCATCCTGATGAGTGCTTGCACACTCTCTGTCTCTCTGAACACACAAATGCACACAGGCTGATATATCTATGGTTATATAGACTACAGATTTAGCTGTAGATGTAGCTATAGACAGAGAGAGAGAGAGTGTGTGTATATATATGCACATGCACAACCATGTGCTCGCATATATGTTTGTGTGGATGGTAACTATGATGGGGCATGTGTATCTTGCTACCTAAAAACCACACAGGTCTTAATAGCTATAAATACATGCATCTGTATATACAAGTATATAAAAAGACACCTATAGATGTTGCCAGAGAGCTCGGGGCGGGGGGGGGGGCGGGGATGTACATGCATGTGCATGTGCAGATGTGCCTCTATGTCTATAAGGGTGGAGGAGAATGTGGGGCAATTGGTCCCAGCAGTATATATGCGTAGCTCCAAGCACATAGCTATCTACATACATACTGCCATAGACAGGTATACTTACGTCTAAGGAGAACTTGGCCCTGTCAGTGTAATATACTATAGTACACACATGGAGACACAGAATGAAATTTTATATTATGTGTTTATTATTATAGTTTATAATGGACTATGTATGCAGATAAATTATATGAATGTATATATAATAAACAGCGACTATACAGTATAATATATAACATTCTATACAATATAAAATACAGATAATATACATAATGTATATAATTGTGAGATAACATAGTGTATATCTTATGCATCTATCTAAATATATACATATATTCATATGTATACATATGGCTACAGATAAATGGCCATAGATATAGACAAACATGTGCATGCATCTATGTTTATATGTATGGAGACTATATGGAGTAATTTGTCCCTGTGTGTGTATACACACACACACACACACACACACACGTGTGGCTGGCTGTGTGTATACGTATATGTGTGGAGACTATGTGGTGCAATTCACCCCATGTAAGTGTGTGTACAGACATATATATGTGTCACTGTGTGTGTGTGTATATGTGTACATATTGATGTACATACGCGAGTGTATATGTATATATATGTAGACAGACCCCCCCACACACACACACTGGGGCCAACTGCCCCATATAGTCTCCATCCATATAAACATACATGCATGCACATGTGTGTCTATAGCTATTTGTGTACATATATATATATATGTATAGAGTACTGAGTTACTTTACTATATCTATTATACATATATATGTGTATACGTATATACACACATATCTATCTACACACCTATGTGTGTGTGTATATACGTACTTGTAGATATAGGTATAAAGCCATACATGTATGTGTGTGTATAGGCACGTATGTTGACAATCTATGGGGCCATTGGCCCCGTCAGAAGGCATGTACGTATGTATATGTGTGTGCCACCATGCCATGGCTGAGGTGAGCCTCTGTGTGGGGGCTGAGGGGCAGCTCCAGCTGCTGGGGGGGCTCACGGGGTGTCTGGGGGGGCCCAGCCCTGCCGGGTGGCTCCGGCTGATGCTGCCGCACTCACCCCGCCGCAGGCCGGCACCAGCAGAGACATCTTCACCCCCAGTTACAAAAACGCTGGTGCTGGGGACCACCCCCCCCACCCCCAACCCCCCCGCCAGCGTCACGGGGGTTCCCAGGGGACTGTGCCTCCGGCCGCTTGGACTTGGTGGAGCAGGCAGCCGGGACAGACGTGCTGCTGGGAGCCGTGCCCTTTGCCAGGACACACAGAATCATAGAATCATTTAGGTTGGAAAAGATCTTCAAGATCGAGTCCAACCATCACCCATGCCCACTAAACCATGTTCTGAAGTGCCTTGTCTACGCACTTTTTGAATACCTCCAGGGATGGTGACTCCTGGGCAGCCTGTTCCGATACCTGACAACCCTTTCAGTAAAGAAATTTTTCCTAATATCCAACCTAAACCTCCCCTGCCACAACTTGAGGCCATTCCCTCTTGTCCTAAATGTCCTCGAGCAGCCCATTTCTGCAGCTCCGTTAGCTTCCCCCCCACCCTGAAAACCTTCGGGGTGTCGTGGAAAGGGTGGGCACTGCTCACTGCCTCTGTGTGCGGTGACAGACCCCGGAGCTCTGGCTGCGGCACACGATGCCCACCCCAAGGCTGAGTAACGCCCTGCTGCCGAGCACAGCCTGCCCCAGCACCCCCCAGTAAATCCCCCTCTGCCGTCACCAGTCTCTTCTTGCAATATCGATAGCTCCTCTCGCCCATATTTACCCTCATCTCGTTGTATTTGTAGAGAACATTTGTCTCCCTTCTTCAATAAACCCCATCTGCGTGACATGCCAGGGATCGGGTGCACTTCGCTGTCGGCCCGCACCCCTGGCACTCGGTGGGTTTGCAAAAGACCGCTATCGGTGCTCCTCAAACAACGCCAAAACAAATGGGCTTTGAATGGGCAGGAAGGCAGCAGCGCCCTGGCACATCCCACGCTCCACAGCAATTGATTGCTCGCTCTGCGGAGTGTTTTTCACAAGGAACAAACAAATTGTTTTGCAATTTCTGGCTCTTAATGGCTCGATCTGGGCCAAATGAGCCGTCAGGGTGATGGGGATGCAGCGGCCACTTCCTCCAGCACCGTGGGCCAGGCAGACCCTTGACGCAGGTCTGCAGCCCGACCTGCAGGCGCTCGGACCAGTCCCTTCTCCCAGCCCTGACTGCACCACGACAGGCTGGACCTAGAAAAGCCAGGACTTACAGTGTCTGCCTTTGCCTGGCTGCGCCTGGCTCTCCTGGCCCAGCCTTGTCCGTGCTGGCCGAGGAACGCTGGGCCAAAGAGGTGCCTCCTTCTTGCGACTGAATGGCTGTGAGCAGCCCGGCAAAGCCCAGCGGGGAGAAAGCCCAGCTCCACACACTGAGCAAGGCTCCAGCGCAGGCAGAAGAAGTTGAATTTTGGAGGCAGAAGCAGACCGGAGATTGTGCTGCATCAGGCTGCAGTCACGTACACATGCCCCAGCGTGACTGTTGGCCTCAACGCTGCCTGTGCTCGCTCTCCGAGGTGCAGGCAGGGCTCGAGGTCACCTGCACTCGTAGGTGCTTTGCATAATTGTGGCAATTTGGTTTCCAAGAGCAAAGTCTCCCAGGAAAGTAAATGGCAGCAAATTGAACCCAGCGCTGCACTGCAGCAGGTGGAAAAGGGGTGGAAACCCAGGGTCGTTGCAGGCAGCGAGCGAACAAACAAGACTCTCTTCTTAGAAAGCTGCCAAAAGTGCACGTGGCCGCCCAGGCAGCTCCTGGCATTTCTGCCACCACGCTGGCAGCAAGCGAGCCTCACCAAAACACCGCCGCCCTTGCAGCAGGCAGGCCGACAGCTGCAGCCGCAGCATCGCCTGCCATGGGATGGTCAAGGCTGGGGGTCCCCACAGAAGGAAACCACAGAGGTTCTGCGCCCCTTCTGACAGACCGGAGTACGTTTCACATTGCTTTTCCACAGAAGGCATTGCCAGCCCCGGTAACCAGAGCTGCTCTAAAACGCAATGATTTACCTGAGGCGACTTGTTCTTGCTTGTTGGGGAGCTCCTAAGGTCCGAGAGGAAAAAGGCCCCTCAGCCCCTACCAGAGCCTGGCACTGGGTGACAGAAGCCCGCCCTCCTCACCCCAGCAGTCCGGCTCTGCTGGAAGCAGAAGTGCTGAGCAGCCTGGGCAGGCTTACAGGAACAAAAAACAGCACAAGACCGGGTGCGAGGGTTAAGGAACTCCAGGCCAGGAAGGGAATGACTCAACACCCACCCACTCACAGGCTGTTTACCTCAACTCCAGTCAGGGACTGGAAGGCCCAGACAGCACCAAGGGTGCTCGTCTCTCCATTCCCACAGCAGGTCACAGGGGGAAACGCTCCCCAGCACCCCACAGAGCTCCCCAGGGCTGCACATCCCCCCCCCCCCCCCCCCCCCCCAGCACTGCTCCCACCAGATGGAGGGAAGCCCACCAGGGTCCCACTCTGACCAGCGTCACTGCTTATGGAGAGCAAGGCACATTGGCTTGAGAAAGCAACCAAATCCACCAAGCAACTGCTTTTGAAAACCATTTTTATTTAAATAAGACTTTAAATACATTACATAAAACATTAAAAATGAAACCAAAAATCTGTTACTTCACAGGGCATTAGGCAGCAGTTGCTAGGAACACATAAGCTCTGCGGCTCTATCTACAATAATACTTGTTACATTAGTCCAAAATTGATCCCTTGTCAAAAGTTTAACCCAAGGTAACGGTTTCTTTGAGTACCCCCAGTACCTTGGGGCTTGTAGGGTACCGGCACCTGCCAGGCCTGAACCGCAGACATCCAGCCTTGAAGTCACTCTTCAGTTACTCCTCTTGTTCATCATCAAGCTTCCCCAAATCCCTCCGCCACCAGGAGCCAACACTGCCTAGAGGGAAGGTGCTATCTCCCCGTGCCATGTCACAGCTCGCGCTCGGTGCCTCGCTCTGTGTAGGACCGCAGGAGGCACCGCCAGAGTTACCGTCCATCAGAATGGAAGAGCAGCTGGACTGAGGAGCGATCCGGACAGTCTCTGGACTGACGGGCCGAGTCCCTTGGCTTAACTTGGAACATCTGGTTACTTTTAGCTGCAGGCTGGACCATGCCAAATGCCCGATTTACCTCTGTTAAATGAGGGACAGCAAGACGAGATAGCATGGGCTCTTGTGAGTTTATTACATCACTGAATTACACTAGTCCAGACTGAATAGTGGACCCAAGCGAGTTACATTACACAAACCGGCTGGTTTTAAACTTATGACAAGGGACAGATGGGAATTTCATGGTAAGGAAATCTTCTTGCATAAAGCTTCACTGACCCACAGGCACTTAAAACCCATGGACTTTCAGCTGGTCGTCTTTAGCCAGTCCAATCTGCAAGAAAGAAAACGCACTTTACAGCCCACCGAAGCAGAGAGGTCTCTGCGCACATCTGTATGCTGACTACACTGCTGTAGAACTGTCAGATTTCTGCTCCCCCCTGAAGTATGGAATGAAGATTAGGCCGCGACTGCAAAGCCTTGCTGGACGGTTATTTGCCTCAAGCAAGAATTTCAAGAACAGAAAGAGCTTCCTCCATCAGCCTGCCCTTCTAAGAAAACTGGAGCCCGTGTAGTTTATTAACGCAGAGACTCATGTTTAGTTTAACATTTAGCTAGCAGGCGCGGCCGACCGAAGGCATCCTACCTCTACGAGGAACTGGCATATGTTCTTGCGCTGGTCGCCTTGCAACTGGATCACTTCTCCATATTCGGGGTGTTCAATTACAGTACCATTGCAGGCAAATTTCTACAACGCAGAGAAAACCCTCCTCAGTACGACACAAACCGCCGACACCGCTCCCAGACACCGCGGCGGCCCCCCGCCAGCCCCTCCACCCCCGCAGACGAGGAGCTGCCCCCCTCCCCTCCCAGCTGGGTGGGCTCCCCCCCTCCCCCAGCCCCGGACCCCCCCCCCCATCGCAGCACCCACCTTTTTGAAGGCCTTCACCAGTTTCTTTTTATCGTAATCATCCGCGATGCCCTGGACTGTGGTGAGGGTCTTCCTGCCGTTCCGCTGCTGGATCCTTATATGGATGTAGTCCTCAGTGCCGGCAGGGAGCAGGTCATCACCCTTACTTGCATCAGCAAAGGGGTCTGCGGAGAGCGCCCGTCAGACCCCGGCCCGCCGCCGCCCCCGCCCCTCCGCGTCCCCCATTGGCCAGCCCGCCCGTCCGTCACAAACAAAGCCCGCCCGCCCACACGCCCCGCCCCACCCCCGCGCGCCGCGGCTGACGCAACCGGCCCCGGGAATAGCAACTGCGCCACGGGGGCGGGGCCGACTCAGGGCGGGGCCCGTCAGGCCGCTCCCCGCCCCCCCCCTCCCCCGGCCCCTGGCCCTGGCCCGGCCCCGGCCCCCGCCGCCGCCGCACAAAGGGCCTCACCGAAGGGTTGGAGGTTCTGGATAGCGGACATACGATACGCTTCCCTTCCCTCGGCGGAGGCGGTCGGCAGCGGCAGAGTCGGCGGCGGAGGCGGCGGGGGCGGGCGGCGGCGCGAGAGGCTCTCGGCGGAGGGGATGCTCTCGCGGCGGCGGCTCCAGACGCTGTCAGGGGGGCGGGACTGGCGCCGCCCGCTTATATACCGCCTCCGTGTGACGCCAGCACGCACGGGAAGCGAGGGCGCCGATTGGCCGACGCGCGCGGGGAGGGGGGGGGAAGAGGGGGGGCGTCACGCCGCACGGCCGAGCGCGGCCGCGCCCCGGCTGGCGTGAGAAGCGCCGGGCGCATGCGCGGCGGAGGCCCGGGTGGGTGGGTGGGGGTGTCGTAAGGAGCGGCGCATGCGCAGAGCGCCGGGCGCCCGGCGGGGCCTGCGTACGCGCCGTGCCCGGGCCTCGGGGGTTCCTCGCCGGCCCCGGACCCCCGATCCCCCCCGCCGGCCTCGCCCGCGGCATCTGCCTCCCCCCCTACCGCCCTCGCCCGCGGCCTCTGCCTCCCTCCCCCCCACCCCACCGCCTTGGCGACCCGCTGGGCCCAGCTCTGCGGCGGGTTGCGGGGCCTGGGGAGCGGTGCCCTGGCGTGAGGCCCGGTCCCCGTGGTGCGTGACACAAGGCCGGGTGCCGGGTGGGATCCCCGGGGTGGGACAAGGCCTCGGGGGTGAGGCAACGGTGTTTGGGGGCAGGATCCCCGAGGTGGGGTGGGACCCCCTGTGCAGCGCGGTGGTCGGGCTGCCTCCCGGCTGGGCCCACTCCGTCCCCCTCGGCAGAGCTGCAGTCGTCGGGCTGTGGTGACCAGCTGCAGTACCCTGCGGACGGGGCTGGGAGCAGGAGCCGGCGGCAGTGAGATGCAGTTCAGTCGGCCGCATCCCCGTGGCCCTCGTGTCCGCCCAGCACGAGGGCTGAAAGCCGTCGGAAGGCCGGACGGAGGCGTCAACCAGGCCCACGGGGCTCCTGTGGGCACACGAGGCGTTCGCTCGCCAGCCTGTGTCATGTGGAGAGGGCCTGGGGTTCTACTGGGCAGTCGGTTTATCTCCCGATGATCAAAACACACAGGAATCCCCCGAGCTGCGGGCCCGCGGCTGTCACTGCCGCGTCCCGTTCACAGTTACCTTGTGTGGGCCCTCGCAGTCTGGGTTTGGCCTCACGGGCCGATTTATCTGCCCTGTGCTCCACAGCTGCACTGCTATGGGTGCTTCGTGGATGGCTTCTCTACAAGCTCAGGCCTGAGAAGACTCAGACTCAGCCTGGAGAGCTTGCCCGTGGATGGATGTTTGTCACTCAGCTGTCACCACAATGACAGCCACACTTGAAGCAAGTAGAGAGCCATATGCAGACAGAAATCGGGATTCTGTACTCGTTTTCCAAGGCTGCTTGGCAGGGAGATGCTCTGAGGATACCATGGTGCTGGAGAACACGATGTTCTTAAGAGAGGGCCTGGGGGCTCTTTGATGCCAAAGGGAAATGCTAAAGGTGTCACCCAAATCTGCCAGAAAAGGAAGCTTTTTTCTCTTTAAATGTGTGAAACAAGCCCCCTTGCCCGTACTGCATTTCAACTCACTCAGACCTTGACAAACTTGAGTCTTCCTTGCAGGGTAAGCTCAGTCCCTCTTCGCTGTCTATCCTGAATGGCTGGTGCAGCGTGGCTGGCATCGGCTTATCGCCTCCCCGGTTCCCGGCTGTGCTGCATGGCTGGGGGATCATGATGGCCTGGCATGGTTGGGACATCCCAGTAACCCTGGTCACGGCACTTGGACACGGGCACTCTCTGGCCTTTTGCTGAGACAAAGGTGTTTTCAGGGGTCGGCTCAGCAGAGCAATGAGCCCAAATGTGACCTGGAGTGGGGGGTCCCTGGAGGACCACGTCAGCGGCTGGCTTACGGCCTGTGCTGCTGGGCGAAGCTGCTGGTCGCTGCCTCAGAGCTCCGGTCACTGGTCAGTGGGAACTGGTGATCTCAGGTCTGGTCCCTGCCTTGAAGCCCCGTGGCTGGAGATGTGACCAAACGTACTTGAAGAATAGATGCGTTTAATCCTGCTTCTGAGTCCTAATTTGGGGGCCAGGAGCCTGGATCTCAGTGTTCAGTATGAGCTGCTAAAGAAAGATAATTTATCACTTTCTTGGTGCCTGCTGCGTGGCTAAAAACCCCTCGCACACTGACGAGTGTCTCCCAGCACTGGCTCAGCACAATGCAGAGCGGGGGCTGCTGGCAGCTGAACATCACATCCAGCTCAAAGATGTATTACATGTTCTAAAAATACACTGAAACACCAGATATGAGGAACAGTAAATCTCCTACACAATTAATGGGGTCAAAAGCCATATAGAACCAGATGGAGCGTAAACTCTCCTCTGGGAGCTAGTTAGAGTTGCAGATGGAGTGGGAATATTGCCCCCAGGGAGACACAGGTCTATTGCGTTGCATCTGTTGGGCTGTGGATCATTTATCCCGGAGCTTATCAGCTCCTTGTAGATCTCCTGCGGCCTCAGCTCTCACTGTGTAGGTGTTCCTGCCCTGCTTTGGGAGCCATCTCTGAAATACTATGTATTTTTGACAGATTATTGGCATCTGGGTGTGCTGCCATCTGTGGGTCCTGGCAGCCATTACATGGTTCAGATGTTGCATCATTCTTGGGGGTTTTATTTAAGAAAAAGGCAAATTGTTTATCTTGCACTAGGTAGAAGGAATAATTTGCGTTGCTGTATTTCATTGTCTCTCTGGTGTTTCTAAAGCATCTGTCACTTTTGTATGTCCGTATGTGACAGATCAGCTGGTGAACTGGCTTGAATTTTCATTAAAATGTGAATTTGCTCCACAACCATCGTGAACAAGCAGATGTCTCTTCTCTCTCCTCTTTTTCTGATCAGACTTTCCTTCTCTCCCAGAAAAGGAACAGTCTCTAGCAGCCACATGGTGGTGTAACCAGACAGCAGAGAAGCAATTAGATATTTACTCTGCATCTTTCTGCTGGAGGCATTTCAAAGTCCTTACTACAGCAAAGGGACTGTTTATCGTATTCAATGCCAAACACTTGAACAGAGTCATTGGTACCTCCTGTCTTACGTCTGCTGGTGGGCAGACTGGTCTCTCGGCTGAGCCAGGATGCCCAGGACGCCCCAGAGAGTCAATTTATCAGTGTCACTGCCGATTCACAGTGTCCATACGATACATCCCGGTTTGTATCCTCGCCACTGGACCCCCAGAGTCTTTGGTAAAATACCAAAAGAGGCGAATGTGTGTTAGACACCAGAGCTAAGCCCATCGCTGGTGATGGGCTGAACGCTATAAGGGAAATATTAACATCCATTTTTCGCCCTTCAGAGCAGGATTCAGAGCAGGCCCCTGCAGACTCGGGGTGGCTTCAGCTGGGCACGGGGTCTGAGCCTCCTGCATCCTTCTCACCTCTGTCCATCTTTGGGTGCTCTGTCCCGACCTGCTCCTGCCTCCCCCGCTGCCCGAGGAGCTGCCTCCTCCCAGGGAGACGTTTGTCCCGGGCTCCCCACCAGGTGGCAATGCTGGTCTCTTTTGCAAAAGCATCTCAGCAGGCAGCACCGAGTTGCTGCCGTTTCTTTTATGCCCAGTGCCTGGCAAATAACCATCTCCCTCCGTCCTGTCTAGGCTGAACGCTAGCTCTGTGCACAGGAAAATCCCAGTGCGTGGGGCCATGGCAATGCCTGGCCAGCTGCCAGGTTTGTTTTAGGGTCAGCAGGAGGAGCGGAGAGGGCCCAGAGCAGTCTGTGTCCTGTGACACCTGCGTTACCATTCCTCAATCAAAGGCACGGCTCTGCAGTCATGCTTCGGGCTGGGGGTGGCTTCTGGAAACCACCTTGTCCCTTAGCAGCGAGTGGTACACACAGAGCGTAGAGGGCCCCTGCAACGAGGAAACATGCTGATGGTGAGGGCAGGGGCTGCCCAGCATCGGCACTCCTGCTAGACCCGAGGATTTTAGGTGAAAACGCTCCCGCATGCACCTGCGTCTGTGTGACATGAGGTGTCGGCGACCCTGGGGTGATGCAGTTCAACCCTGTGTGCGGGGAGGGGGGGTCTGGCAACAGTGGTTGCAGGTGCTCACGGGTACTCCTGGGTGGGCAACCAGGCCTGGGTTATGGCAGGTTTCTCAATTTTGAGTCCTGCAAGGCCATTTTGCCCTGTGCTCTGAGGTGGGGGGGTCTTGGTGCCCCTCCAATACACCTGGGAAGCCTAGCGGAAAGATAGGAATCGTCCTGGCATTTTGCTTTACTGCTTCTCCCGCAGCTCAGAAATGTCCTCCGGGCTAGGACATTCCTAGAAACCAGCTTTTCTCCTCTAACATCCTTCCTACAGCCTCTGTGTGACTGCACAGACTTGGATTCAGGATGAGCTGGATTTTTGATGTACAGTATTTGATCCCATTAATCAGCAAAGGCAGCGCTGACAGACGTCAGCCCTGGGGATTAACCTGCTCCTAGAAAGAGCTGAGGCAGGGCCAGGGTGAGCCCAGCTGTCACGGGGCCAGAGGCAGCGCAGGGAATCCCAGACTATTTGCTCAAGTACCACGTTCCCTTTCCTTACACAGCTATTCCTGGCAATTCATGTCACAAAATTTGCAAACCCTGGAAGTGTTCACTTACTGAGCAAGTCAACCGATCCCTGCCCACCTGAGGTCGGGGCCGTGGCCTGCAGGATGGTCTCCGGGATACCCATCTGTAGGATGCTTCTAGGATGGAGGCACTGGCTGTGCTGTAACACAGACATTCAAAGGAGGGTTTCAGATGCATCCCTCTCAACGCCACACCGTCTCGGCACAGGCCTCTCCCCTGCGACGGCACAGCAAGGGCCGTCTGTGGGCATGCCCCGATTCCTGTCTAACCCGGTGGCCCCCGGCCACCAATTTGGCTCCGGGTGTATTGCAATTACTGCTTTCTAATGGTGTTTTTTCACCTTCCCTCCGACTGCTCAGCTCCCTCTTCCCCTGACAGGGGCCTTCCTCCCCACTGCTCAGCCTTTGCCTTTCCCAGCACCGGCTGTGAAACCTCTCCTCTCCGCGAGGTGCCAGGAGAGCTCTAAGCACCGGGGCTCAGCCCAGCCCAGCCAAGCTGCTGGGGCTGGCGAGCAGGCACAATCCTGGCTCACAGCCCGGCTCAGCCTCTCTCCTTGCCTGCACTTGTGCACAAGCAATGGGGAGCAACGCAGCTTCCCCCCCTCCCCGGCTGGGAACGTCCCCATGGCCAGCCCCACGCCGTGCCCACCAGCTGGGCGCTGGGGAGTCCCAGTGGGGTGGGGGGCTGCAGCCTGAGCTGCTCTGTCCCTCTGGGCTTGGGCCCAGCTCCTGCGTGGTGGGGTTGTCCCAGGGAGGGTTGTCCGGGGGGCTAGGGGATCCCATGGGTTTCCTGCAGAGAAGGGGTGCTGTACCCTCTGGTGCAGCCCCGTCCAGTTCCCGTGTCATTCCCATGGGGCCAGGATGAGGCCTGTCCTGCACCCACGGGGATTCCCCCCGGCTGAGATTGAGGTCCCTGTGCACGCAGCGCCCGGTGCCCACATCGCGGGGAAAATATCAAATAAAAGTCCACCTAGTCAGGGTCCCCAGGGCCTGGACAGCCCCAGCCCTCACCTGGGGACTTGGCATCAACCTGGAGCAAACCTGATATGGGAGCAGCGATTGCAGGGACTGGGAAGGGTGGGAGCAGCTCCCCCGGCCAGCACCCTGTCTGCTCTCGTGCCCAGACCAAGCTCTGCTTGGTCTTGCTCTGCCCACGGGGTTGCAGGAGGTTTGCACTGAAGCAGATGCGGGCTCGGAGCTGGGCTGTTCATGGGCAGTGCAGACCCTGCCAGGGCTTCCCGGGGTCCCCAGTGGCTCTGCGGGTGTCTGGTGGAGAGCAGAGCCGCTGCTCTGAGCCACAGTGACCCCCTGTGCGTGGGTCACACTGTCATCAGAGACATCTCTGGGGCTGTCCATGGCTGCTCTCCCCCTGCTTAGTGATGGGAAGCAAGTCCAAAGGGTTTTCCGCGGTGGAAGGACCCAGACCAGGCAGCTCGCGCAGCTCAAGGAGCCGGGACAGGGAGAACCATGACAGGTTTTTCCATTCAGTCTCTCCTGATGGAGGACAGGAGCGCGGCGCTGCCGGCACCAGGCGCAGCCAGCGCTGGCCTGACTCAGAGCCTCGGCATGCGGTTGTGCCGGGGCAGAGGGAGGGATTGCCCCTGCACGGCAGCTCTGCATGTCGGCCCCGGCACGTCCTGTTTGCACACGCCAGCAAACGTGCTCTTGCCAGGCACGTCCTGCTTTTCTGCAGTTTATTGCACCTGGGCTATGCTGTTGGGACAGAATGCTGCTCTGGGTGCTGTGGGAAGGGGCAAAGGTGCCGGGCTCAGCTCCCGCCGGTTCCCTTGCTGCACTTTTGCGGGGCTGGCCGGTGTGGCAGAGGAACAGCCTGGGACACGGGGGTCCAGCCAGGGACATAACTTGTCTCCCACTGCTTCTGCCCTACATGGCTCTGGCCCTGCCTCCCTCCATTCAGCTGGGTAGGGGCAATGTGGCAGTCCTGCCTTTCAGCCCCCCTGCTCGCATCTTCCCCCTTCACTCTGGCTGAGCCAGGCAGCTTCACCCGAGCCCAGAGGAAGCTCCCTGCTCCATGCCAGGGAGAGAATTTGGGCCATGGAGAGACCCTGGGACGGGCCAGAAGTCTTGTGGGCCAGGCAGGGCCTTGCTGAGCTGGGCTCCTGGTGTGTGGGAGCTCACCACTAGCACTAGCACCAGTGCTGGTGATGTCTGTGGACATCCCAATCTGGGCCCTTTCCTGCCATGCTGGGTGCTCGGCTATGGGGATACCCTGAATGCACTGGGAAGAGCGCTGAGATCGTCCTCCCAGGTGCCCCACACGTGGCCACATGCTGCCTTGCACAACAGGGATCAAAGCAGAATCCCCTGTTACAGCACGGCAAGGGCAGGGGGGAAGACCCTCGCTGTCCAGCTCTCCCCACATGTCCGGGGGGCTCCAAGGCCCACGAGAGGAGCAGCCCCTTCTCCCCCCCGTAGCGTTGCTGCCTGCTTTGCACTGCTCCGTCCATCTCAGCCCAGGATGGGGGTTACCCTCCCGCTCCTGCTGAGGGAGGAATCAGCCCTGCCGTGCGACCAGCCCGGTTTGCAAACAGCTCAGGCATCTTACCCTGCCCTGGTGTGACAGGGAGAGGACACTGCGCTGAATCCACCTCTTGCTGACCCGGGGCTAAAAGGACAGGAGATTTTTGGGGTAACAGCAGCAGAAATGGTGCACACAAGGCAGAGCCCAGCTGTCCCTGCTCTGCTGACTTGAGCAGAGAGAAGGGTCGGGTCAGGCCAAACACCTTGGTCAGCATCTGCCTTGCTCCAGTTCGTATTTCACTTACAAGGCAAAACCTGTGAGGGGTGTGAGCAGGTCCCCACGCACTTCCAGCCTCAGCCCTGCCCCTTCCCTGCCCCACGGCCAGGCACACTCATCCCTGCCTACACACATCAACTCCCTCAGGGCCAAACACTGGCCGCGGGCCAGCCCTCCTTTCCACAGGGCTGGCAGAGCCCAGCCCTGGCTGCCCCATCCTGGCAGGACGCCTGACGTAGCAGAGATTTGCCTCTTACAAAACATTTGGCCGTGGCACCCGCCCTGCCTACCTGGCACGGGAGTCAGCAGCGGGGCTGGCCGCACTCTGGGGTCCCAGAGCTGTGGCCCCCAAAGCCCAGACCTGATGGGGACAGGGTGGCCCCGGGGAAGGGGGAGCTTTGTGGGCACAGCCGGGCTGCAGAGAGCACGGGTTGCGGTTGGCAGAGGGACACTTTCAGGGATCCCAGGCCCTGGGGTGCCTGAGATCCTTTGGGACATCGTGGCTGCAAAGGCTGGAGCCACAGGTCAGGTTTGCTGCCATGTTCTGCTGCTGCCTGGGGCTCTCCTGGTACCCCGAGGGTGCAAGAGCAGTGTGTTTAGCTTGTTCCATGGCACCAGGCAGCACCAAGCTGCTCAGGCCCTTTATCTTGGCAGCCAGTGTGTGCTGGCCTGGCAGGGGGACAGGGAAACCTTGGAGGGCTTGCCTTGGGCATCCAGCTGGAAAACAGCTCGGCCACAGCTCCTTATTTTGGTTATGAGACGTCAGGGAGCCAAGCACCCATCTGCCTGCAGACCTGCTGGGCCTCACCCAGCAGCAGCACCCCAGAGATGACACCAGGGATGTGCCGTTCCCAGGGGACCCTGAATCCCCCCAATGCCCCTCACCGAGGCATCTGCAGGCAGCAACGAGGGCTGGACCCTCCTGGCTGCTCCATCTGTATCTGCCCCCAAAGCCCCTCTCACTGCAGGGGGATGTTTCTGCAGCCCCCAAGCACAGGCATCGCCGTAACGGCGCTGCTCAGCCGCCACGTGCTCAGCCTTCCCGACAGCCACCGTGCTCACCGCGTGGCATGGGGCTTCCCAGGAAAACCAGGTCAAGATGGAGCTGTTGCCTTTTCGCAAGCAGCTCTGCTGCATATTTTGCTGCGCCTGTGCCACCAGGAGGTAGAGGCATGGCAAGCTGGTCCGGCGCAGAGCAGGAAGGGCTGGTGTGTTGAGCAGGTTTTGGGGGGTGCAGGGAAGCCCAGGGTCTGGGTGCTGGGGCTGGTGTTGGCCCCGAGGCCGCAGCACTCCAGCCCGGCAGCAGGTTCTCGCCAGGCTGGGGCTGGGTTTGGATGAAACCCTGTGGGGCTGAGGTCAGAGGTGGGGATGCCGCCCTGCTCCCTGGTCCCCCACCGCCCTCCTGCTCCGGGACAGGCTCCGGCTGAATTTCAGTCTTTGCCTTTGCTCCTTAACCGGGAGCAGGAATAAATACCCACTGCAGCCCTTCCTGCCCAGGGGTTCTTTCTGAGCCCGTCAGCCTCACTGGAAGCAAACACAACCCAGGGGCCGGGGGCTGTCCAGCAGCCCCCCAGCACACAGGCCCACCCCCCCCGGACCAGGAGAGCCCCCCACTCCTCCCACCCGCAGCTGGCGGGTGAATTTCAGGCGTGTCGTCCCGGTGTTGTTTCAGCTGACACGGCCACCCTGCCGTGGCTTGCCCCCCACACCCAACGCCGGGCTGCGATTAGCAAGGCGGGGGCCTGCCGGCCCGTTCCCATCTCTGGAGTCAGCGCCGCCGCCCTGGTGTGCCGCCCCACCGCCCCGGGGAGATGCAGTCGCCGGTGCTGCCTAATAGAGAACCACCCGCTCCCTCCTGCTTGCAAAACATCTTGGACTTGGTGCTCTGCTGACGCTGCCCATTCCCAGCAGCTCCTGAGAGGTGACGGAGGCCAAAATGGCCCCCGTTTCCACCCCCACCCCGCCGCCGGGCTGCAGCCCACAGGCTCGGGACCCTGCAAAGGCCGATGCTCCAAATCCCGGCAGGGTTGGTCATCGGATTAGATGCAGAGTGAGGGACACGGGGAGCGGATGCAGGCAGGGAACCGCAGTCTGAGCACGGGGCAGCCCCATGCTGTGGGACCCACATCCCGTGGTGCATGGAGCCCCAACTCCCAGGTCCCGTGCTGCAGGACACAAAGGGATTGCTGCCTGGCTGGCAGTGCCGGCTCTGCGCTGTCTGCCACGCTGGCCTGGCTGGTGTGAACCGCGTCCCTGATCTTGCCAATGAGCCACGGATGGGTGCTGGGCACGGAGACTTGCTGCAGTAATGCTCACATTCCTGCAACAGCTTTTGCTGGTGCTCAGCGCAGGCTGCTGCAGCACGCACCAGAGAGGGCCAGCAGCAGGACAGCAGTCCCAGCGATCCCACAGTGGTCTCACCGCTGGGTCATTGGCACAGGGTGGGAAACGTGGTGCCTGGAGGAGGGCACGCAGCTCTGGCAAGGGCTGCGTGTCAAAGCTAGCTTGGGGAACTGGCTGCCTGCGTGTCTCTGTGTTCATGTGGGACAGGAGGGATTCAGGTCCTTCCACAATGCTTTAGCAGCTGGGAGGGCTGGGTTGTGTCTGAAGGGGCTCGGCGGGTCCAGCCCTGTCTGTAATTTGGGGAACACTGGCTGTGGGCAGGCAGAAGTGCCCCAAGCAGACACGGCCCCTCTGCCCCAGTGAGTCCCACGAGTCCCCCCGTCCCTCACAAAAGCCTTGGGTCTAAGCCCAGGGTCCCAGGCAGTCACCAGGGAGCTGTCCCCAGCCAAATTGAAGGCGAAGGGCCTGGCTGGCCACCCATGAGGTTCCAATCTCTTGGGGACGCTGGTGCAAACCCCCCAGCTTCCAGTCACCACGACCCACAGGCTCTGACCCCCCGCGGAAGCACAGTCGGAGCCCAGCTGTGTCAGGCACTGAGCTGCACAGGGTACGAAGGCACCAGCCCTCCCCAGAGCCTGCGGGAGCTCCCGGGGCAGCAGGAGAGGGGACAGGGGTGCCTACAGCACCCAGGACAAACCTGAGACAGGGCTGGCAGGAGCCCCCCTGTCCCCTGAGCCAGCCAGCCTCCCGGGGCAGGGCTGTGGCTGGGCTGCGCAGGTGGAAAGTTATTTCTCAGGAACTGGCTGATGGTGAAAGTTGTTTCCCAGGTGTGGCCCGAGAGGAATGTAAATCCTCTGAAGTCCTCATCTCCCCTGTAATTACTGATAGACAAGTTTCAGCTTGGAGCTGGACCGCCCCAGCCCCAGGCGTGGGAGCAAGAGGGGATGACGCAACCAGCCTGTCCCTGCAGCGAACATGTCCCCTCCTGCCCCAGGAATGTGCCCTCTGACTCACAGGGACCGCAGGGGTGGCGAGGCTGGGCGGCACGGAGTCGGGGGTGCTGGGTGGCTGCACCCCAGTGGGCTCGTGCAGGTGTGTGGCCCCGTGTCCTCCACCCTGGACATCCCACGGGGTGACCGAGCACCCACATGCTGCCCACCCTGTCCTCACCCAGGGGACAGAGCCTTCTCCACGCTGGAGCAGGCAGCATCCTGGCACCGGGGTCTCAGCAGACGCAGGAGGAAAGTGCCTCCTTGGCTCTGTGGGATGGGTCTGGCCATGCAGGACACCAGCTGGGCTGCAGCCTGGCCTGGCCCTTGCCCCAAGCATCCCTCACCCTCACCAGCTCTGCAGGCACCATCCCCGGGACGTTGCCACTGGGCCAGTGGACGTATTTCTGGTGGCTGCGAGCCAGCAGATGCCAAAGGGCCTCAGTTCATGGGGCTATCAAAAAAGAGGACCATTGCATGGGGCTGACAGTGTCTGGCCCATCTCGGGGGAAGCCTGTGCAGCCCTACAGCTGGAGCTGGAGCAAGGCACAGAGGCCAGGCTGCCTCAGGCCCCTGGGACAGCGGCTCAGGGCCAGGGGCTCGGGGTGAACACGCTGAGGGCATCCCCAGAGGGGAATCACTTGGGAAGGAGCCTCGCACTGCTCCCGCACACCACAGCTGGGTCTCTGCATGCTCGTGCTGCACAACCCGGGGTGGGTAAGAGGCGCATGGCCGAGTGCCAGTGGCTGCAGCAGAGCAGAGGCAACAGCTACTGAAACCCTGTGTCCTCATGGCAGGGCAGGGGCTGCACGCCGCAGCCGGGGTGCCAGAGGGACGCTTCCCTGCCAGCCTCAGCGTGGTGAGCGGCGAGTGGTGCCATCTGTAGCAACGAGTCAGAACTACGTACAGCTACGCATGCACACGCGTGTGCACACCCTTACACCCTTACTCACGCTTGCCTCCTCCCCTCTCCACTCAAGAAGGGCGAGGGCCCAGCTCTGCCTGGCAGGACGCAGACGCTGGCTCAGCGCCAGACCCAGCGATGTGGTGGCTCTGAGGGCCAGGCTCTGCCTGCACCAGGAGTGGGAGCCAGCACTGCCTGCCTGGCTGTGGGGCTGCTGGGCCGCAGGGTGAGGGCAGGACCCCGGAGTCTGGCCGGGACCAGGACTGAGAGGTGTGTCCATCCCCAATGTGATGCACGAAGCCTCACTGGTGCAGTGGTCTGTGCCCTGCCTCTCTACAAGGTGCTGGCTGTGGGGCCCGCACACAGCGTGCCCCGTGTCCCCCTTACACTGCAAGGAGCCCTTTGCGGGGGCAGCACTGGCAGGACGCAGGCAGGGAACGGTTGCCCACACTGGAGCACCCCCTGCACCCCTTGGCAGACCCTTACCCACTCCCCGCACACCCTCGTGCACCCCCAGAGTCCTGAACACCCCTGCACCCCCCCAATAAACCCCAGCACCCCCTTGCACACCTTCTGTCCAGCCCTGAACACCCCAGCACCGCCTTGTACACACCCCAGCACCCCCTCTGCACAGCCCTGAACACCCCAGCACCCCCCTGCTCACCCCAGCACCCCCTTTGTGCAGCCCTGAACACCCCAGCACCCCCTGTGCATCCCCCTGCCCACCCCAGCACCCCCTTGCACACCCCAGCACCCCCTCTGCACAGCCCTGAACACCCCACCACCCCCTTGCACACCCCAGCACCCCCTCTGCACAGCCCTGAACACCCCAGCACCCCCCTGTGCACCCCCTTGCGCACCCCAGCACCCCCTCTGCACAGCCCTGAACACCCCAGCACCCCCCTGTGCACCCCCTTGCGCACCCCAGCACCCCCTCTGCACAGCCCTGAACACCCCAGCACCCCCCTGTGCACCCCCTTGCGCACCCCAGCACCCCCTCTGCACAGCCCTGAACACCCCAGCACCCCCCTGTGCACCCCCTTGCGCACCCCAGCACCCCCTCTGCACAGCCCTGAACACCCCAGCACCCCCCTGTGCACCCCCTTGCGCACCCCAGCACCCCCTCTGCACAGCCCTGAACACCCCAGCACCCCCTTGCACACCCCAGCACCCCCTCTGCGCAGCCCTGAACACCCCAGCACCCCCCTGTGCACCCCCTTGCGCACCCCAGCACCCCTCTGCACAAGCCAGCGCCCCCCAGCACCCCCTGCCCACCCCAGCAGCCCCCTCCCCGCCGCCGAGCTCCGTCCCGCCGCGCCCGCCCGCCGCCAGCAGGGGGAGCCCGCGCGCAGCGCTGCGGCCGGGAAGCGGCCGGTCCCGGCGGGTCCCAGCCGGCGGCCCCGGTGCGGGTCCCAGCCCCGCTCCCCGCCGCACACCCCGTCGCCCCTTGGCTCGGCGCGGGGCCCTCCCGGTCCTCCCCCGGGGGGACCGGCTGCACCCACACCATCGAGGCTCCCGCCGCTTTGCGGGCCGGGCGGCGGCTCTGCCCAAGGGATGCTCGGCCGGTCCCGGGCCCTCCGCCGCGCAGCACCGGGGAGGCGGGGGGGGGTCTTGGTCCCGGCCCAGCTGGCCGGGCTACGCCGCCAAGCCGAGCAGCACCCGGGACCCCAAACCGGCACAGACTCCCCCCGCCCCGGCTGCGCGGACCCGAACCGACGCGTTACGGTGCGGCGAAACAGGGATGATGGAGTTTAATCACAAGCGTTCGCTCTTCCCCTGCAGTGACTGGCTGAGCACTGTTATTTGGATTAAAAAAATAATAACAGAGGCAAAAGAGCCGATTCCAAAGCTGCAGCTCGTAATTACTGTTGCATATCGGGAGGATCAGCCGCGCTCCAGGCGAGAGAGCGCAGCCGAGCGCTGTGCCAAGCCCAGGCAGGTAATTGCCTCATGCCAGACACCCAGCTGACAGGCCGGCTTTGTTTTTTCTCTTTGAACTCACGTACAGAAAAATCATTAGTGCTCCAAGGTGGAGCTGTGGACTTCAGCCAGGAGACCTGCGGGGCACGGCACGAGGGCCGAGCGGGGACCATGGTCCTGGCTGGTGCTGCAGCGGGGGCCGGCGGAGTCGCGGGTGGGGGTGGCAAGGTTGGGGGGCTCTGGGCCTTGGAGGGAAGCTGGGGATGGATGGGGGGAGGTTTATGGCTGGGGAACCTCTGGTAGGCAGGGACTGTTTCAGTCTTGTTAACGACTTCAGAAAACCACCTGCCAAGTACAGATTAACGAGCGGCCAAGTAATTACAATCATGTGGGAAGCGGCGGCGCAGCCTGGTTACCGGGACTGCTTTGGGGCAGTGCGGTGCATCTCCCCTGTGCAATGGCTTTCATGGCTGGGCAGTCCCTTCCCTTCCCAGCAGCTGCAGTGGCCTCCTGAGAGCGTTCCCCCACCGAACCCCCATGTGCACAAGGTGACCAGACCTGCTGCACCCGGGCCACGGCAGCAGCCTCGCTGCCTTCTCAGAGGCAACAGCCACTGCAAGCGTCAGCCCTCGAGGAGCTACAGAAAGGGAGGTTGGGAGGGGACCAGATCCTACCTGAGGGGCCACGTCAAAGCCCTCCTCCAGAGGGGACCAAGCAGAGACCCAGGGTCCCACCTGGGGAGAGGGGCTTCCCCTGGGGAGAGCGCAGGAAAAGCACAGCCCGTGGGGGCTGTTACCATCACTCGTGCCCATCCTCCTGTGTCATCGGGGCTGTGTGCATGGGGTGGGTCTGCACAGAGGCCAGGACAAGCCCTGGAAGCGGGAGGGCATTAATTGCTGCCACTGAAGAGTCACGGGGCTGGTGGAGTCCCTGTTGCCAACAAGGGGTTTGGCACTTCCACCCGGGGTCCTTTGGCATGACTGGCCGCACCCCAGAGCAGGGAGAAAAGCACGATTCCTGCCCTTCTGTGAGCGCAAGTGTCTCCAGGCTGATGCCAGTACATGCTTCACCCTGCTGTCAGAGTCATGGGTGTCCCCAAGCCGGGGTTCCCATCTGTGGCTTGGTGACCTGGCCTGGCATCACTGTAGGTGCAGGGGGTGTGGGCACAGAATGAATGCCGGAGCCGCTGTTTGTTGCCTGCCGTCAGCATAGGAAACTATGTGTGCAGCTCCCTGCCTGCTCTGCTGTGCTTAGCGAGGGGAGAGGAATGAACAGACAGGGTGTGATCGTATTTCTACACCAACAGAATGAGACATGAGGAAATGCAAGAGCTGCTTGCTATCTGGAAGACAGACACGGAAAAATAACGTGGGAAACTCCAAAGGTTGGAGTTTGCTGTGGAGATAGAGCTAAAGCAATTCATGATAGCTTGGGAGTTTGGCTCTGCTCAGACACAAAAAATATTCTTTTGCCTAGAGTACAACAAGCATCTGTCCTTCCTTTGTCAGCCAGAATGACTCCAGTCATGCCTCTGACTGCAGCTCAGAGAGATTCACAGGGAGACCCTTGGTCCCACACACACTGTGGAGCAGCTTCCCCTTTGGGCTCCGGACCAGGGAATCCCCATCTCTGGTCCGTGGCTCTGCATATTGTTACTGGCCTGAGCCCGAGCTGGAGCGCATAAACTGAGATGTCACCAGAGAGCCCTTTCAGGGTAAGAGGGAGCCAAGCTGCTCACAGCACTGAGCTTGCTAGAATGGGTTCCTTGTCCCCAAGCAGGGGCAGAAGGGCTGAGCCAGACCTTGGAGACAAGACTGGTTGTGATCAAAAGCCATTCAGTATCTTTATTGCTAAAACATGCCAGCAGAAAAGCAGTGCTCAGACAGCCTTTGGTTGGGTGAGCTGAGAGCACAACTGGCGATCACAGTGCTTGGGTGGCTGAGAGGATGAATAACAGCAGCAGGACCCGGGGGAAGAGCTTGAACGATCTGTTGAAAGACCGTCTAGTGCCAGACAGGGTCTGTGATCCCCAAAGCAAAGCAGAGATAACCGCATCCCTCCACACTGCCCAGCCCCTTGGCTGAGCTGCTCCTGCAGCTGAGCAACAGAGCGTGTGAACTGGCTGCGTTCACAGCACTGATTCACTGGGAATCACTCCTCTAAGGAGATCTCTTTGGCACATGCTCTGCCGAAACGGGCAGAGCGGGTCTCAGGGCAGGGAGCAGGTTTGTGCTCCAGCAAGGTGCTCACTGGTGGAGGTGGCTTGTGAAGCATCAAATGACGCAGGGCCAGGACCTTGCCTGATGCTCTGCAACCAGCTTGAGGCATGGGCCAACATGGAGCATCACCTTCTTCCACATTCAGCGAGAGGAGAAAAGGGCTTGTCAAGGGACCAGTGCGGCCCTGACACAGGGCTGCCAATGGAGGCTGCCTGCAGGGTCCCACAGGCAGAGCAAGGTCTGGCTTCACCATTGGCAGGACACAGTTTGGAGCCCAGAGGTGGACAATATGGAGTCACTCCCCTCGTCTTCCCTCCAGTCAGTCCTTTGCCCTGCTGGCTCCCTTCCTGCCTCCTCCCCTTCTGCAGCTAAAGGGGACTAGGCCGTGCTGCCTGTCTCTCCTCCATCCTGCAGGCAGCACAGCGGGCAGGAGGGGATCAAATAGGGTGAGCATCAGCCAGCATCCTGCAGCTTGGGCCAGCCTTGGCTCGTTGGCTGATGGCTAAACGCCCTCAGCCTGCCCAGAGGGAGTTTCCATTGCACACACGCCATCGAGTTTCCTTTCATGGTAACAGATCTAGGATCGCTTTTTTCCAGGTAACAGCAGGGGGGCTGTCAGAACACGTCCTAACAGATGATAAAGGATCAGCAGCTGAGACAGAAACAAAGCATATTTCACTCCACACCTTGATGTATTTGTTACCCATTTTGGTGTTCAAAATTACAGAGCAAGCCTGTCAGCAAGGGTGAAGCCTGTGCCTGCCATTCCTTAGATGCAGGAGACATCTTTCCCAGGGTTGCATCCTTCAGCTAGTTTCTACTGAGCTGCGAATTGCTGTGAAAGGCACTCAGGAGAAGCTGGCCCACAGGGGAAACCAAATGACTCCTAATTAGCTCTTATTCATGGCATTAAAAGCACAATTAAGTGCTATTGTTTGAGGCAAATGCAACACACTGACCCTGGCCTTTTCACACCAACCCTCACCACACTGGGTTACTGTGTACACTGCTTGTCCACCCCTAACATAATTTCACCTCCCTTCCTATGCAAACTGGAGTTCAGTTCTTTCTTCCCCCCTGCAGCACACCTGAGGGAGAGATAGCATCTATGGCATGCTTCTTGCTGGAACAGACTCTGATACCATCTCCTGAAAGTTATGATGTGTGTGTCTTTTTTTTTTTTTTTTTTTATCTCAAGGGAATTTACTGTGGGTGAGTGTTTCAGGAGAGCCTGGGAGATTGAATTCTTCTGGTAACATAAAATAGCTGAAGTGGTGCATGCTCCGCTGTGTAATCGTGCCCTGTCGACACAGCCAGTGCAAGGGGAACTTTGTGCTAAGGGTTTCTCATGTAAGAGAGTTTGGGGATTATTGTTTAGGAGCTCAGCCAGAGGTCAGGGCAGCAGCTGACTGGCAAGAACATTGGTCAGAAAAGACCAGAAAAAGCTGATATTGCAGGACAATCTCCAGATCTCTCTTAGGTTCTTCTGCCAGCTGTAATAAAAGAGCTTAAACATGGGCTGAGGTTGGGATAATACAGAAAGAAAAACCCTAAATCCAGATATTCCCTGCCTGTGGGGCTGTGGAGGGCCTTTGCCTTGTTTTAGGGCAGTTGTCACCTTCAGGCTGACTTGTAACTTGGCCTAAAATGTGAGGGTGACCTGAGCAGGGGGACAGACCTCACAGCACAGTTTTTGGCCCATGTGAGGGGCTCACGGCCAACATGGGAACTGCCTGGAGCAGGAGGGTGCTTGCTAGAGCAAACAGGAGCAAAGCAAGCACATCTGGAAGAACTCAGAGCAGAGGTGGCCAAGGAATGGCTCTTGAGCACAGCTCCCACACGACGGCTGTTGGGTAATCCTGTACCACCCGCTATGGAGGGAAGCGGGCCAGAAGGAACACTGATCTTCACCCTGCCAGGTTGCCCCAGGACTGTGCTGCAAGCTGAGCACAGTCATCTGCCACGCTCTGCCATTTGCCAGCGGTGGGTCGCTCCCAGGCCCCCTCCCTTCCCTCAGCTCTATGAGGGATGGGGCACACGTGCATCCCAAATCCCCAGATTTTGCAGCTTGTGGAGTCAAAAATCCAAATCTGAAGCCAATCAGTTCTGAGGCAGTGCTGCCCAGAGACTAGAGCCCTCGACTAAGAGGATCTGGAGTCTCTTTCTGGTTAAGCTGCTTCCCTGGTGCCTGCCCAGAAAAATCACACCACCTCTCCTGGAACTGCTAAAGAAAGAGAACGTGACTCCCTGTTAAGTCCTTGAGATCTAACAGCAATGCAGATGTAGCGTTGTTGTTATTGTGTCCTTCAGGGAACAGATGAAAGAAAGGAGGCACTATGAATTACCCAGGGCGAGGCTCTGGGAACACCTTAGCAACTCCAAAATCAGTTAAGTGCGTTAGAATGTGAAAACAGCCAGAGGGGCCCCGGGAAGGAAGGGGATCACCACAGGAGAGAAAGGACAAAAGGGTTCCTAATCCCTATAACTCTCTTTCACTACCTCACAGGCACCTCTGCTAAAAAACAACTTCTCTCAGCGGAGGATGACAACGCTGGAGCCAGGCAGGCCAGCAGGTTGGGTGTGCAATTTTCCACTGTATACTGCAAGAGCTGGCGCCACATCAGTAAAGGGATTTTTTTTTCCCTGACAAAGGATAGAACAGTGCAGTGTCTCCCTTCCTGGTTCTCTGCTGCTTTTTTCACGCTAATACCTGTCCAGCTGCATTACTATAATCACTATGCTCAATCCCTTAATAGCACGATGCAGGCGTGGCTATCAGGGTGGCTGCATTGCCTCATGTCTGTACATCTCTTCTGTGTTGTCCTGTTTAAACCCTCTGCTTCGCAGGTGGTCGTGGTGTTCTTGCTCCTCACTGCCGTGAGCGTTGCACTTTGTCCATCAGTACTTTTGATACAGATGCTGCTGGTCTTGCTGAGTTACGTTAGTGTTGTGTCTTGCAGCTGCAAATCTGTAGAAAAAGCATATCTGCACGCAGTCATATGCACTGGTAAGCACTGATCATACTCTTCCCATCAGAAACTGCATGTAACACGTCCCGGCAGTGGCTGTCTAACGCAGCTTCAAATTCTTTTTCTCTGATTTAAACTATTTAAGCATTAAAACTTGCCTCAGCAATGAGATAGAAGAAATTGTGGCACAGAAGTTTTTAGCTTCCACAAATCTTTTAGAAGTCACAGACTGCTTCTGTGGAGTTTGTGTGAAAGGGGATGCAGCAAAGCAGGTGCCACTGGGAAACGTCAGGCATCTGCCATTTAAACTGACTGAAAGACCACTGTTGTAGGGACTTCCCAGTCTCTATAGAGAGAGTCACCCTAGACCAGTATGTAAACAGAAATTACTGGAGTTTCTTCTTTTTTGAGCTACTAGATTTCTGACAAATACTGTATCAGTACACAAATACTGCCAGGTCTGTGCTTGTCCCAGGATAGAGGTCCTGACGGGAAAATTTCCATCTGGCTTTGGGTCGGCCCGTATAAATATTATGGATGTGCAGAGCTCTTGAGTCAGCAGCTTTCCTTGGCTTTAGACTCTTTAAAAAAGCAAATAAATAGATTTGTAGATTTTTAATGATATAAGACACTTGTGGGCTACTTGGCATATCACAGAGCATTCACTTGTGTTACTTCATCGAGGAGCAGCCGGGTGGAGCTGGAGCGAGCACCTCTGCGTCTCAGGTGCAACAGTGAAATGCTAAAACGTAGCCATGAGCAAGGAGCCTTCGGTCTGAATCACTCTGGGTGCCGGGAACTAACGCAGAAGGAGCAGGTCCTGTGTGTGCCGTAGTGCTTCTAGTGGGATGTGACAAAAGACATGAAATCGGGGAGAGAAAAATGATGATTCTGGAATTTGGCTCTGGCTGTCAGGGGTGACGAAAAAGCGCTGGCAACGCCTCCTGCCCGGGCTATAAAGGGCTCCAAGCCAGGGGGAAGCGAGCACTCGCTCTCTGTGCTGCCGAGCCGGGTGTTGCTCTCCAGCCCTACAGCCTCCACCAGCCTTCGCCATGAGCACCACCACTGTCAGGCAATACTCCTCCTCCACCTCCCTCAAGGGCTTCGGTGGCCTGGGTGGAGGCTCCAGCAGGCTTTCCTCCGTGCGTGTTGGGGGAGGAGGGTACAGAGCACCCAGCGTCCATGGAGGCAGCTACTCTGTCTCCTCCCGCATTGTCTCGGGGCTTGGAAGTGGCTACGGGGGCAGCTACTGCAGCAGTGTAGGAGGGGGCCTCGGCAGCAGCTTTGGGGCTGGCTATGGGGCTGGCTTTGGGGCTGGCTTTGGAGGTGGCTTTGGAGGTGGCTTTGGAGGGGGCGATGGCATCCTCCCGGCTGGCGAAAAGGAGACGATGCAGAACCTCAACGACCGCCTGGCTGCCTACCTGGACAAAGTGCGTGCCCTGGAGGAGGCCAACACTGACCTGGAGGTCAAGATCAGGGAATGGTACAAGAAGCAGGGACCTGGTCCAGACCGTGACTACAGCCCCTACTACAGGACTATCGAGGAGCTCAGGAACAAGGTAGGATGCTGTGATTAACACAGTGGGACGTCTTGTTATCAGAGAGGAAGCAGAAACACTGACTGCTACCTCTGTAATTAGTCAGCACTAACTATGTCATAAAAAGTGTCTCAGATGCACATGCAGAGTGCCAGGCTGGAAATTGAGAAATGTCTCAATGTCAGCTTTTGATTACACCCTTCTAGGTAGAACAAATGGCAGTTTTCACTGAAAGAAGCAGATGTAAAAGGACAATGCAAAAATGGGGAAGAGACAAGTCTGCATTGATAATACATATTTTTTTGGAGTTTAACATTAGTGTGCAGGGGAAGTTGTAGGTGTGTGCAAACTGTGAAACATTGATGTCATATTTGTAAACATTCAGGCAAAGAATTTGTGAGCTTGTTTCAGCTCCTCAGTATTGATGTGATTTAGATGCCAAAGAGAAAAAGATGGAACTGACCAACTACAAGTTTTTTGCCTCCTTTTGGCAGTCACTGACCCAAGGCCAGGCTTGCTGCAAACCCACCAACCCTGGCAGCTCTGGGGGGATTTCTCTCGGGTCTAATTTGATTCCCACCACCCCATTTCAGAGGAAATAGTCAGGAGCTGACTTTGTTTTTCTCTGTTACTTCTTATGTATGAATTGTCCCCAGGATACATGAAGGAAGGCAGTGTACAACTGGAGCTGCAGGAGTCCTGGCAAGTGATGCAGGGAATCCATTTTCCCTCCTTCTCCTTGGGCCCATAACTGATGTCCTCCCAAACTGTGACTTGAATATTCTCCCAGTGTGGATTATTTGCTTCTGGGTTTGTATCAGAAGCTGTAGGCACCTGCTCACTGCACTTTGCTGCATTTCTGCAGTCAAGAATTAAATCCATCCCGTAGCAAGCGGGCACAAGGTTTGCCAAGCACAACCACACTGCTGGTCCATCTGTCCTGCCAGAAGAGCCGCACAGTGCTGTGGATGGGGGAACAAGTGATTCCTTCTTGACCCTTGCATAATCAGCACCTGCCCTGAAGCATGGGAACAAATGCTGGCATCAGATCTCACACATCTTACGTGGCTTCATGCTGCCTTTTGAAATACTTACTGACGGACTTTCAGAAAGGGAGGTCACAGGGTAATCAGCCCCTTCCTGCAGTCAGTCTCAGCTGTGTCTCACTTGTCCTGATTCAATACACACTTCTGCTAAAGAAACCCCAGGCTTCCCCAAAACTATTCCTGTCCTGACAGTCTCACTTGTGCTCCCATCCCTTGGTCAGCCAGGAGTTCCTGATGCTCATTTAGTGCTTTTTCCTTATCCTCCACCCTCCAGGTCCTGGTGGCCACAGTCGACAATGCTAACCTCCTCCTGCAGATTGACAACGCCAGGCTGACAGCTGATGACTTCAGGACCAAGTAAGCCACATTTTCTGGAAAAATGGAACAAAGTCTGCAGAGACATTTGATGAAATGAGGAGAAAAATCCCATCTAACCCCTCAGAAGGCAACAAGGAAACAAAGCCTTCAAAATGAAGGTGTAATTTCCAAAGCAGGTCATTATCTAAATCTCATAGGTGCTTCCATCAAAACCTTCACTATTTTACTCCCATTGCTTCTTCCTCTATGGTAGAACCTCTCCTGTGCAGAGAACTTACACTGTGCCTCTGCTGTGCATCTAACCTGTGTGTGTGTGTAGCTCGGCAAAGCCCAGACCCAGTCACAAGGCCCAGTGATATCAGGAGCAAGGTGATGTTATGGACTCAGATGGACACTGTTTTATCAGTTGTTCCCCTGCATTCACTAGCATTCACCATCAGAAGTTTGACCATGCACCATCAGGGTCATGCAGTATTGACACAATGCCAGCAGCAGCATGGAGGAAATGAACAACAAACTGAAGTGTTCTGTCCCTGGCTGGGCAAGGGCTCATGCAACTTTCATGACTGTTCTTGTGTTTCCAGGTTTGAGACGGAGCAGACTCTGCGCCTGAGTGTGGAGTCTGACATCAACGGCCTGCGCAGAGTCCTGGATGAGCTGACCCTGGCCAGAGCTGACCTGGAGATGCAGATCGAGAACCTGAAGGAGGAGCTGGCCTACCTCAAGAAGAACCATGAGGAGGTGAGCACAAAAGCAGGCTCAAAAAAGTCCAGCCTGGGCCCAGAAATATGAGGTCTGGTCCAACCTTTAAGATCATGCTGAGTTTTAAATTGCTGGGAGGGAAGATGAGAAGTGCTGATAAGGAAGTAGAGATGATGCATTCTGGATAACAGCGCATCCTCTCTGGACCCTGTGTAAAATCCATTTACCACTTGTTATTTCAGTAATGATGTCCACTGTAGCTGTTAGAGATGTGTTAACAATTCCAGCAGCTTCAGGCCTGGAAGGTCTATCTCCTGAGAAATGAAGCTAACTACAGGCTCTGATTTATTCTCTGAAGAATTAACTCAAATGGAGATTTCTTAGGAATTTGGATTATTTTATTTGTGATTGTGGAGCAAAGGCCCCGGTTTGCTCCCTGTTGATCTGCTCTAGAAATACCTGCTGAAGGATGCTACCTTTCCTAAAGAGCTCTATCCTGAGAGCAACATCTTTATACACTGGTTGCTGGATTGCACGAAGATGTGTTTCTCTTTTGTGCCAGGAAATGAATGCCCTGCGCGGGCAGGTGGGTGGAGAGATCAGCGTGGAGATGGATGCGGCTCCTGGAATCGACCTCACCAAGATCCTGGCTGAGATGAGGGAGCAGTACGAGAGCCTGGCGGACAAGAACCGCAGGGATGCCGAGCAGTGGTTCTTCAGCAAGGTGAGCTGGTTCACCAGCAGTGCAGAGGGGCGCGTGGGACCTGAGTCTGTGCCCGCTCGCCCGTGCCATAATGGCATGGTTTTGCCGTGTTGCAGACGGAAGAGCTGAACCGGGAGGTGGCCATCAACACCGAGCAGCTTCAGAGTGGCAAGACGGAGATCACAGAGCTACGACGCACCATCCAGAGCCTGGAGATTGACCTGCAGTCCCAGCTCAGCACGGTACGAGGGGCTGGCTCCCTGGCGGGGTGGGGGGCACGCAGGAGCGCAGGCGAGGGGACGCATGGGTGCTCCCATCCCTGCCACCCTCCGTCCCCCCCTGAACCTGTTCCTCTCCTCTGCACACAGAAAGCGGCATTGGAGGGCACCTTGGCTGACACAGAAGCCCGCTACGGCACCCAGCTGGCCCAGCTCCAGGGGCTGATCACCAGCGTGGAGGAGCAGCTGGCTGAGCTGCGGTGCGACATGGAGCGCCAGAACCACGAGTACAGGGTCCTCCTGGACGTCAAGTGCCGCCTGGAGCAGGAGATTGCCACGTACCGCCGGCTCCTGGAGGGCGAGGATGCCCAGTACGTAGAGGGGCTTTGCTTGGGAGGGCACATCGGGACGAGATGAGTAATAGTGAAGCAAATAAAAAAAATGAAAATCTGCATTCCCTGGAGGATCCTGTGAGTCCGTTTCCTGACCCATGGCATGCAGCAGGGTCTCACTTTTTGGTCCTACTAGTCCAGAACAGCCCAGTGGTTATCAGAGCACTGCAGCATCCCTGGGATCCACTTCCCATCCCTCCAGTGTTTACATGATCCTGGGGAAGGAGCAGGTACCACTGCTGCTCATTGCAGCTGGGATGTGTGCTGCCTTTATGTCTGAATCCCTGTGGCACACATACATCCTTACCACTTTCTTCCTTTCAATTTTGACACTAGGCAGTTTCCAGAAGGCATTTTATTCACAAACTGGTACAATAAGAAAAGGCGGGGTTTTAAATAATGTTTTCATCTTCGAGACTATGTACTTTTTTTCCGTTTCTGACCATTCTTTCTCTTTTCTCCTGTTGTAGCATGTCTTCCCACTACATCTCGCAGTCTGTGAAAGAAGGTAAGAACATGTCTTGGCTGAAGCATTGATCACACATAGCTCTGTCATATCCTTAGCCACCTTCTTAGTTCAGACTCTTTTCACTAATTTACTAAAATTACTATTTTATTATATTTTCAAAATGTGAATTGACATAAACCACTCTTATGATATACCAAAACATGTTTCAGAAGATTATCTGTCCAGACTGAAACTATATAATATATACGGGTAGGAATGTGGTGGTTATATTGTGTTTCTGAGGCAGTTGTTGGTAACAACAAATCTATCCATAAAAACCTTTGAGACACTTTCTCCTTCCTTCCCTGTAAATTACAGTTCCTTCTTTCTCCATTGTAGCACCTGTAACTACCCGTCAAATCCGCACAATCTTTGAGGAAGTCCAGGATGGGAAGGTGATCTCCTCCCGTGAGCAGATCACCCAGTCTGCCCACTAAGGTGGCTGCGTGGTTTGCTGCAAACCTTGCATAGCAAAGCAAAAGAAGATTCCAGCTTATGTGCTCTGGCTGTGTAGATGACGAAAAGCATCTTCTCTTTTTATCGCACCCCTGCTTCCCTCACCCTCTCTCTAAGCGCTGTGCTGCACTCAGAAATCAAATAAAGCTTTTCTGCGCACTCGTGCAAACCAGGGTCTTGTTTTGTTGCTCTGAAGAGCCAGGCTGTCCCACTCCTTGAGCTGTAGGACAAAGCTCCTCTCTGGAATGAGCAATATTCTCCACCTTTGGTACCCAGGTGGTGGGGCCAGTACACCTACACTTCTATAACACTTGAGATCTGGCTGCATCAGTGAAGAGAGCTGATGTGGGTGGAGGTCTAGAGAGGAACTGGTTACCTGGGTCGTGGGAGGTGAAACTTGTGAGAGTCTTTGTATTTCACCTCAGATCTGGCACTGTGACTTTCAGATCGGGGGAGAGTCCTTCTTCCCTGGCTGCAATGTACAGCAACAGCAGAGCTGAAGCTTTTAACTCGGTGAGTCTAAGCAAGAAAATGAACAAAAACTGGGTCACACAGCCAGGACCCTGCAAATGATTCCCTTCCCAGCTCTGCCTCAGCAGTTGCTGTGCAGTCCAGATAACGAGCTTTGTGGTAAAACAAAATTAAGCCATAGATGTGGCAGCAATACACTGGCTGACGCCCCTCCAGAAATACAAACTCAGATTAGTGTAATTCTTGCTTCCAAAGGCACCGCTGAAGGGTGAGGAACACAAGTGATGGTAAGTGGTGGGTATGGTCTATACAAGCAAAAAGATTAAAACTCTTCTGGGAGTTATTTCTGGCACTCCCTGGCTGTCAGTGGCTGTTCCTGATGCAGCAGTTCCTGTTGCCATCAGCTGACCCAGCCGTTCCTGGAAAGCCAGTTCAGACACATTCTTGGCTGGATTCTGCCATATTTATTACTTCATTAATCCAACTTCTAAATCGATGGGATGATTCAGAGAAACGCTACTGAACATAAGAATAGAGCTGGCCACACAGTTTTAAGACCCCTTTCAAGAAAACCTACCTGGATTTTATGGAGACACAAGAGAGAATTCAGGTTTTTTTTCAAAATGTGGAAAGGATCCCTGGAGTGCATCATCTACACCACAAGCCGAGGTAGCATGGATGCATGGTCTAGAGGCACCCTGTGCTGCAGCCATCCATCTCTGCCCGGTGTTGCCTGGGGCTGTATCCCCCCTGTCCACGCAGAGCAGATCCTTTGTGACCTGTGCAGGGCATCAGCTGCCCTGCGCGCCCTGCACCCTGCGCAGCAGCCCTGAGCAAGCCGCCTTAAGGTGCTCCCAGCACCCACCGACTTGTGGTAGACATGGCTTTGGTTTTGGAGCTTACCACTGATGAACAGTGATCTCATTTCCACTCAGATTCCACTGAATGACGTGTAAACACAACCCAGTAAGGGAGCACTGTGGTCAGGAGACCGGCTTCCACCGCTCTGCCACCGCATGGCCTCGTGGTGCATCGTGGACGGGCCACGAGTAAATAACAGGGCACAATTCCTGACCCGAGGCACTTCCAGCCACCGCATGTCTGCAGTCCTACAGACTGCGCTCTCTCTGCTCCCACACCCTTGGACTTGGACGAGGGAGCCCTGTGCAGCACAGGGACTCTCCCCAGGGATGCTCCATGCTCCGGGGCTGGATGAGGGCAGGCGTTGGGGAGCCCGAGCTCAGATGCCCGAGAAGGGTAGGGACAGACACAGCCCGCAGCTAACACCTGGGGCTTCCCAGGTCACATCTTAGGGATCCCCTGTTCTCCCCAGGGATAGCAGTCGTGCCCCTCTAGTTGCCACCCTTGCGACACATCACATGGGGATACTGAAGGTGCCTTGCTGGAATTCATCCTTGCTTTACATGTTTCTCCTGGAAAGGTCTGGGCACACCCATGTCGCTATAGAAACAACAAATAATACTTTGCTCGCAAAAGCCCCTGTTTTAATTACTCATTAACAGGGGATTTTGTTAGCAAAGTTTTATTACTCCTGCTACTGCAAATTGTGAGAGGTGTGGAAAACAGATGTTCATTCCCTCCTGCCTTAGGCATTAATAATTAGTCTGACCTTAAGAAATCCGCTGAGGAGGGAGCTGCAGGTGGTGGCTTATGCAGACAGGCAGCTGCAGCTTGAGGCAGGTTTCAGAAAGTGGTATTTTATTCCAGAAAGACAGTTTGACTTCTCAGGCTACACTGAGTTAATCTGACACAGACCACCACTTTAGAAAGAGATGTTAAGGTGTGGCTTTTGAGCTCATGTCAGGGAACTTTCCTATGATAATTTGATACTAGAGCAAACATTTTAAGTGCACTAAAACAAACAGAGAAATGTTTTTGTCTGGGTAGTTTCATCTACTGGATCTGCTGATACGTATGTTTGGAGCCAGAACTTCACCTCTCTTTTCCTCCTGAAGTAAGACAGTATTGCACGCTTAAACACCAATGCGCTACCATGAAATTACTGTTATGCCATAGAACTGGCATTCTGATTTTGAAATGTATAAAAAATGGGCTCATAGTGTGCATGTGCTCATGAAACAGAGGCAGAAGCTGATTTAATAGCCAGCCTTTTATTTAAAAGAGTGTGTGATACAAACAATATGCAGTCATTTGTGGTTGTGTTCAATGGGAGGTCATGTAAATAAAGTCTTAGAATTTTTAATATGTCGTTTTAAGTCTTAATTATCACTTCGTGATTTTAATTGCTGTCTTGTGGTATTATCAAAATATTGTAGATATCTTGAGCAATGTGTATTTTTATGACACAGCAGTTAAACAGGAAACAAAAGATAAAAGAAAAGGCAATTTCATGTAAAGAAAGAACATGCTGTTAACCTTGTAACATTGTGACAGCTATTCATTCTACAGCCTGTCTGTGGGAAGCTGGTTACTCCTGCTGGCTGGCCAGTTCGAAAGGCTTTGCTCATCACACTGAGGGTTTGGACTTGCACGGGGGCTCTGTGCTGTTTTTGTCACTGACACTCCCGTTTCTCTGTGCCACCCGCTGCACTCAGCAGGGACAGCCCGTGAGTTCCGCCCTTTTGTATCACCCAGGTGAAGGTGAGGAAATGAAGACGGGGAGAAAGCACATTCCTTGGAGCTACGCGTCCCAGCCGCCCCCGCGCTGCTGCGCCTTTGCCATCTGCACCTGGGGAGGATGAGCAGAAAGTGGGCGTCCGCTGGCTTTGCGCCCCGTCTCCTGGCGCTCACGCGACAAGAAGATGCTGCCGCCAAGAGACTGAACCCATCCTCCAGCCAGAGCAAACATGGTGGAGATTCCAGTTCTCAATTTGTCCAAGTCGTACAGACTTGTCTCCATTCACCAGTGGCAAAAGGGAACTTGGGTAGCTGTGCTTATCCATAGCAGCCACCTCCTGATATTCCAAGGACACACCCCACTCCTGTATTGTTTCCAGCTTTCTTCAGATAGAGGGGAGGCAGTCATGCCCTTTAAAGCTACTCACAAATGTACCCTCGCTACTTATTTCCATACTCTTTCCCCCCTCCTTTGGCAAATGATCTAAGGAAGAACTTGGCTGTTGGGAAGGGGTTGTTGGGGCCTGTCTGCAAAGACAGTCAAGCAATTCACCATGTACACACATGAGAAATATCTTCTCCTCCACACCCTGCATTATTAGCTAGTGACACTTGATTTGTGGTTTCTGCCCATGACGCAGGTCAGCATGAAGAACAGATAGTGGGACTTCACCATGCCTGGTGCACTCATTTTCGGAGCTTTTTTGCAGAGGCAACCGGTATCTCTCCTGAAGCTCTGTTTACATGGGAGCTGTAAACTCCAAACTCACACTGAAGTTGTCCTCCGTGGTCACAACTGATTGAGATGTTCATCACAGAAAACATTATGAGCATTAGCTGCTAAGCTATATTACTGTCAGCTTTGCACTCTTGTTCACAGTGCTTAGAGACCAGGAGCTTTTTGGCTTACATCCTCCATCTACTTTATGCTCTTCCACATTTTTTCCTGGAGCATCTCATAATTTTTAAGTTATGCTAGCTAGTAGCCATACCCTGCCCTTTCTGAGTGGTTTGCTAGGCTCTCGTTCACAAAGAAGAACACAAAATATCCACTGCTTATTGTCTTTTCATATTCCTCCACTCTTGGGTGGTCTCTGAAGCAAAGTGAAGAACTGAATGAGCCCTGAAGCATGAACTCTCTTTTCATTGCTTTTTCATTACAGAACATCCCTCTCTGTGGATAAAAGAACAAACTTGAATTTCCAGGATTGGTAGCCAAGTTCCTTCTAGCACCATTGTACTCACAGGACTGTAGATGTACATTCAGGGCTTCATGACACGGCTGTTATCCCTGAAGGTGAGCTGTGTGTACAACCTTAGTAGAGACAAGAAACTGTAGTAGCAGGGACAAAAAGACACAGTAAAAGAGATATTGACTTACTCCATCGAAATGCTGTCTGAATAGCTCTGCTTCAGAGCTAACAGTACAAAGCAGTATTAAAATGTAGCCCTGAGCAAGGAGCCTCCTACTTTGAATCACACCTGACTATTTACTTAGAAACGGAAGAACCATAAAGACGCCCTTTGTGAGATAAAAAGGTTCCGTGGAATATGACAAAAAACATTAATAGAACAAAGGCAAAAGTGACGATTCTGGAAGCTGGCTCAGATTTTAGGAGTGATGAAAATCATCGGGAATGCAACAGAAAAAAAAAGCGCTGGCAACGCCTCCTGCCCGGGCTATAAAGGGCTCCAAGCCAGGGGGAAGCGAGCACTCGCTCTCTGTGCTGCCGAGCCGGGTGTTGCTCTCCAGCCCTACAGCCTCCACCAGCCTTCGCCATGAGCACCACCACTGTCAGGCAATACTCCTCCTCCACCTCCCTCAAGGGCTTCGGTGGCCTGGGTGGAGGCTCCAGCAGGCTTTCCTCCGTGCGTGTTGGGGGAGGAGGGTACAGAGCACCCAGCGTCCATGGAGGCAGCTACTCTGTCTCTTCCCGCATTGTCTCGGGGCTTGGAAGTGGCTACGGGGGCAGCTACTGCAGCAGTGTAGGAGGGGGCCTCGGCAGCAGCTTTGGGGCTGGCTATGGGGCTGGCTTTGGGGCTGGCTTTGGAGGTGGCTTTGGAGGTGGCTTTGGAGGTGGCGATGGCATCCTCCCGGCTGGCGAAAAGGAGACGATGCAGAACCTCAACGACCGCCTGGCTGCCTACCTGGACAAAGTGCGTGCCCTGGAGGAGGCCAACACTGACCTGGAGGTCAAGATCAGGGAATGGTACAAGAAGCAGGGACCTGGTCCAGACCGTGACTACAGCCCCTACTACAGGACTATCGAGGAGCTCAGGAACAAGGTAGGATGCTGTGATTACCAAGACATCTTCACTAAAGTCACTTTTAAAAAGATGACCCTGCTCATAAAAGCCGAAGGAAAGAGTGTTAAGAAACGACAGGTAATTGGTCTGTGATGGGAAAACAGAAAGAGCATGCTTGGAAATCATAGTCATAATTTATGAAGAGCAGTTTCTTGATCATGTCCTCCACAAGGCACAAAGATGGGTTTTCTACTGACTGTTTCCATGTAGGGAGAAAGATGGGGCAGGAACGCAGAGTAAGGGGCTATCAGACATTGGTTCAAGTTACCTGATGCTAAAGGGTGCGTGCTGCACCGCCAGTCATTTCCTGCCTTTCCTCTATGCTACTTATGGCCCATGTATATGGTCCCTTTGCCAGACTCCTGATTAAGCACTCTGCAGGTAGGGACATGTTATCTCTTTGGCACTGTTCACTACTGAATGATATGCAAATGGAGATGCTAAATCATTCCCTTAAATATCCTACAAATCAGATCTTTTCTAGCCTGATAGGTGGCTCAAGGTAGAGGTTAAAAAAAAAAAAAGAAACTGCTGTCGGGGATAGTTGTTCTTTGGGAGTTGGAAACACAGACAAGAGTGAAATCCAGGAGTCAGAACATACTGGGCTGCGGTAGGTGGCTTCAGAGGTGCTGAAGTCAAGTGTGTGCCCTGCTCTAAAATGCAGCAGATGAAATCATGGCCAAGCTTGTTTCTTTATTCTTAGCAGTTCTCTGGCTCATTTTAGGCAAAGGTCCTTGAACAAAAGCACCAGAATCTGTCTTCCCTTCCTACCCTGCCATCACTGTCCTCCCTCTGCCCACATTACTCATCATGAGCTGATTGCCTACCGGAGGTGACAGCATCCTTAGTAAGCTGAGGTTCCACTGGAGAGGGTGGAGGTGTGGGCGGTTGGGTAATGACAATACCTGGTCTGTGAGAGTAAATGCCAGGGAAATGGGGTAGCAGCCCATGACAGGCTCAGGGCTCAACCCCTGGGGGAAATCACATACCTAGAATTTTTCAGTTCTTTAACCCTTCTCTTGGGCTTCGCCTTGGGGTGAAGGTCTCTTGCCCTGATGCATAGAGCTTCTCTTCAAATTCCAGCTTATCAGGTGTGCTCTGATCTGGAGCACAGATACATGTGGAGGCAGAAGCTGTCTCCAGATTTGAGCGATGAAGGGCTGGGTCTTACAGAAACCCTCTGCTCATGATCCAGAGGGAGGCAGACCCTTCCCTCCCCTCCCACACGGCAGCTGGGAAATTACCACATCAATATTCCGGGATTATTGCTTGGATATCCCCTGAAGCATCAGAACTCAGTGAGAGCTTTTCATTAGCTTGTGGCTACAGAAATTACTGCTTATTAAATGGCCAATCATTTTCAAAATCCCAGAACAAATATTTGCACCTCAGGTGTAATTACGAAAGAAAAACGATTCAGGCACACGGCACTCCTTCCTCAACCCTTTTTCCTTCTCAGCCGGGCTGTTCAGCATTGCCAGACAAAGCCCAGAGTGCTGCCAGGACTCTTGAGTGTGGTGTGAGCGCCTGGAGATGCCACTCTGGCAGGGGCAACAGGCTGTGGCATGTGTGCATGCCAGTGTCTTCACAAGACCAAATCAGTGCCAATGAGAGACTGAGCACGAGTACCCTGTCTCTCTCTCTGCAGAGTCTATGTGGAAGTCCAGCCCAACGGGCAGGAGGTTCAGTGCTGCTCCAGTCCTTCTGGATGGGAACTCAGGCAGCAGCAGGCCATTTTTTGGAACTACTTTTTCAGTCTTCCACTCTCTTATTCCCTCCCAGATTCTTGCTGCAACTGTCGAAAATGCCAACATCGTCTTACAGATTGACAATGCCAGGCTGGCAGCTGATGACTTCAGAACCAAGTAAGTCCAATGCCTTCAAGAGCTCTAGTGAGAAGGGAGGGAAAAGCCAGTCTGTTTAAGGCTCTTCTTTGCTTTCTGCAACTGAAGTGGCTCCACCAGGTCACTGCTCACTAGAAGAGTGACATTTGCAAAGAGTACATCTCTTCCTGGGCACAGCATTATCTTGACATTCCTGCACTGTGGAGAGCTGTGCACACACATTTAATAAAAGATGGTTGGCAGAAATACGCCAAGCTGGGGAAGGAAACAAGAAGAAAAAAACCTGTATCAGCTGGGCTCCACGGTGCAACTGTGTGTCGTCCCCCCCCAGGTTTGAGACGGAGCAGGCTCTGCGCCTGAGTGTGGAGGCTGATATCAACGGCCTGCGCAGAGTCCTGGATGAGCTGACCCTGGCCAGAGCTGACCTGGAGATGCAGATTGAGAACCTGAAGGAGGAGCTGGCCTACCTCAAGAAGAACCACGAGGAGGTGAGCAGAAAGGCAGGCTCAAACTGGGACCTACAAATATACCTTGTGCACAATGGAAAGTGGTTTGGTCAAATGTGCAGGAGTGTCTCTGCAACCAGGGCTGTCAGGAGACACTCAGGTGGGTGTCTTTCAGATAGGACCTCAAGGAGGTCATGATGGGAATATACTGATTTCACTCTGATGTGTGTCATGTGTCTTTTTTGTGCCAGGAAATGAATGCCCTGCGCGGGCAGGTGGGTGGAGAGATCAGCGTGGAGATGGATGCGGCTCCTGGAATCGACCTCACCAAGATCCTGGCTGAGATGAGGGAGCAGTACGAGAGCCTGGCGGACAAGAACCGCAGGGATGCCGAGCAGTGGTTCTTCAGCAAGGTGAGCTGGTTCACCAGCAGTGCAGAGGGGCGCGTGGGACCTGAGTCTGTGCCCGCTCGCCCGTGCCATAATGGCATGGTTTTGCCGTGTTGCAGACGGAAGAGCTGAACCGGGAGGTGGCCATCAACACCGAGCAGCTTCAGAGTGGCAAGACGGAGATCACAGAGCTACGACGCACCATCCAGAGCCTGGAGATTGACCTGCAGTCCCAGCTCAGCACGGTACGAGGGGCTGGCTCCCTGGCGGGGTGGGGGGCATGCAGGAGCGCAGGCGAGGGGACGCATGGGTGCTCCCATCCCTGCCACCCTCCGTCCCCCCCTGAACCTGTTCCTCTCCTCTGCACACAGAAAGCGGCATTGGAGGGCACCTTGGCTGACACAGAAGCCCGCTACGGCACCCAGCTGGCCCAGCTCCAGGGGCTGATCACCAGCGTGGAGGAGCAGCTGGCTGAGCTGCGGTGCGACATGGAGCGCCAGAACCACGAGTACAGGGTCCTCCTGGACGTCAAGTGCCGCCTGGAGCAGGAGATTGCCACGTACCGCCGGCTCCTGGAGGGCGAGGATGCCCAGTACGTAGAGGGGCTTTGCTTGGGAGGGCACACTGGGAGGAGATGGGTAATAGACACAAAACGTGCTGTCTCAGGACTTGGTCCAATTGCAGGTTTCAGGGTTTGTCTTTATGTTCATACCAGCCACGGATGCCCAGTGGCTCTGTCCCTGGTTTCTGTTTGCAGTGAGATGCTGTAACGGGCACCTTTCACTGCTGGAAGTGTCAGTAGACCCTCTGCCCTCCAGGAGACACTGCGTGGAGTAGTAGTTTTAGCAATGACTATGAGCCTTTTCTGTTTTCCTCCTGCCTGAATACAGACCCTGTGTAACAACAACAACAACAAAGAGATTGTCCCTAACTTCTTTTTGTTTTTCTCCTTCTCTTGTAGCATCTCTTCCCAGTACTCCTCTGCTATGTCCTCACACTCTGGCAGAGACGGTAAGAACCTATCTTGCTACACACACTTATAACGAAGAGCTTTGAGACCTGCTTTTAGAGCAGCTGCCAGACTGATGGAGTCAAAATCACTCCTCAGGCGTGCTGTGCTGCCTCTCTGGCTGAATCAGTGACAGCAGTGAAGAGAGCTTGTGTGCATCTTACAACTGCTAACCACAGGGAAAAGCTGTCAGGAAGGGAAATATCTTGCGCTCGTTTACCACAAGAATGATTTGCCCTAAATGGGCCTTGTGATTGAGCAGCCAGTGTTCTAGCTTTACACAGACCTGAAAAATCAAGTGACACCACACATTTAAGGAGTGTGCCTTTTGCCTTCTTGAACCTTCCCATCAGCCTGGCTCTCCCTTCTTCCTAGTCAATGTAGGCTTGTTTAAAACAGTGTTTTCCAGTACATTGTGGAATTTCTGACATCTTCCTGAAGAACATGCAATATCTGATAATATGTTAAGAAATCTCTCTCTCTCCTGCCCCCTGAATAATTGTCCACCTCTTTCCTTTTGCAGTCATGACATCTTCCCGTCAGGTCCGCACAATTGTTGAGGAGGTGCAGGACGGGAAGGTGGTCTCCTCCCGGGAGCAGGTTGCGCTCACCACTCGCTAGGAGGGCCAGCAGCTCTGTGGACCCTCGACCCCAAGCTCAAAAGAGCGGCGAGCTGAACCAAGCACTGTCTGAGGCCGTATGTGGTTGGGTCGTGTTACAGAAAGTAGTCTGCTTCATTCATCTGCTCCTCCTTCCTGTTTTACCCTAATTTCATGCGGGTGCCATCATGCACTCTGTACACATTTAATAAAGTTTTTTCCTCATTCATGCAACAGCAGACTTGTCTGTCACTGATACATGATCTCTCAAAGCCTCAGGGCTGTGTGTTCATGCCAGGGAAAGTCCTAAGTAACCACAAGAAGCAGTCAGTGAGAGGAGGGGAATAGAGGGATATGGGTTCCACCTGGAGCAAAAATAATTTGTGGCAGCTTTTTCTACTGAACTCATTGCTTGTAAATACATGGGACCGACTGAGACATAAACCAGATAAGTTTGATACAATATGAAGGCAATGATGGAGGGATGATGTTTGAGTTCTCAATGTGCCACTCAACTCCTAATTAAAGCCAACAAAATAAAGCTCAGTTCTCTAACTCTTGATATCATAAAGCATCACTTTCTCCTGTAAGTAGAACTTAAATGACTTCAGCAAGACTACGACTGTCATGTGTACCATTCCGAGACACGAGCACAACACCAGACTGGTTGGCAAACCTTATACATACATGCCTTCTGTCTTATTTGACTGCCTTTAAACCACACTATTAGGTACATTGTACAAAAAACTTTATACAGGTCTTTTCATGCTGCCTGAGGGCTGCACTTAACAGGTTCTAAAGTAACCATTGCTTAATCCGCAGAGGGATGAGTAGCAATAACTTTTTATCGCTATAGCATCTAGTAGATCACTGCTAAAATCCTTCCTGAAACACACGAGCTAGTTATCGTATGTCAACAACGTCTGCAGGCAAGCTGCCATTCAGGATTAGGTGACGCAGCTTGTGCGCTGGCAGCCAGGTACCTGACTTGCCTTTGCCCACTCATTTCCTGGAGAGTGACAGAGGAACCAAAGGATGCTGCACTGGTCACACATCCACCGAATGTGTCTTGTGGGCTACGTAGGAGAGGAAATAATTTTAGACCCAAAAGCCTGATGGAATCACTTAGAACCAACTTCATACTTTCTAGCCAGTGGTACTTGGGACCTCTATCCAGTCTTGGACTGTGGCCTCATGTTCATCACCCACCTCAAGAATTTGGGCCTTAGACAAAGGGAAAAGGTAATAGTTTGCAGTAATCAACTTCCCTTTGCTTATAATGATGTACAAGGGGCTTCTGTGGCTGAAGTTAAGCACGCTTGTCTGTTGGATTATTATTGATGATTCATTCTCCCTCAGCCTCCACAAAGGCATTATGGTCCTTATTGAACAATTACAAAGGTATGCTCCCTGGCCTGAACAGACTCTTGAAAAGAGCTGATGATGTCATGCTGGGCATGACAAGACAAGCAAAGGAGACGGAAGGTGATCGAAGAAGTGAGGAACCTGCCAGGTCTTTCCAGAAAAGGGAGTGTGAAGAGATGTTATCATTCTGTATTATTGCTTAACAATTACAGAAAAGGGTAGGAAATGAAACACAGACCAGAGTGCAGAGTTCATTGACTGTATAATGCTGTTCTCTTTGCTGGAATAACAGACCTTCCTTGCAGAAACAGGAAGTCTTCCAAGCCAAGTGAGCTAGACCCATCTCAAAAATAAAAACTAGATCAAGCAAAAATGTACTTTAGCATCAAGCTGTCTTAGACTTTATGGCAATGGGCAAGGTTGCAGGCTGGAAATTCTGATTGAATGGCAAATGTGCAATTATTTTTTTTTTTGCCATCAGAAGACAGTTATATTTCAGTTGTAAGTGGCAGCTTTTTAACTCTTGAGCCATCTGTAGCCTGCTCCAAGTGTATGAATACAGAGACTTTCTGAAAACTGCAAACATGGATTAAATATAAGTAGGAGGCTAAAAGAAGATGCCAATCCAAGAGTATCTGTCTGTGCTGGCAGCACAGTAAGGCATGGCCACTTCTGCAGCCAAAAGGACACAAGGGAGAGATTTATCAAGCAGCATATTTAATTATATTTGATATCTGTCACCCAGTGCTGAGATACCCATTTACATCTGTCAGCAGGAGTGGCCTGAAATGAATACCTGAAAAGACCTGGGAGAATAGCTGGGAGAGCTGATGGAAGGCCCAGGTTTGTAATCAGTTTATTCAATTCCACTGAGAGTATCTTATCAGGAGTTTTCCTTATTCACCAACATATATTTGCATCAATGAAAAAGGCTTACATTCTGTATAGCCCTATTGCCACAAACAAAAGAGAAGTCCAAGCTCAGCACAAGTAATCACTGTGTTACATTACAGTACTCTCAAGAAAGAAAATACCTATTATGCAATTTATTTTTTATTATTACTCTTTGCTACACACAGTTTGTATCTGTGAAACATGGACAAATTATCACATCCAAGAGATGGAAAATCACTGGTTTTGGAGAGCATTTTTCAAATTTTCTGCAAGATGCAAGCACAAGAAGAAAAGCCTTGTTAGGATTCAGCAAGGAGTTATAGAAGCAAGTCCTCAGCGAATAATGCTGAAACTTTAATGGACAACAAAACAAAAAAGGAAAACCAAGAATGTCCTTGAAAGGTATTTCATCAGCTGAGACACAGAGAGAAATATGTAGGATGTGCCAGTGTCAATATATAATAGGAAGTATACTTACATACAAGAATAATACTTAAAATGAGTATCATGTTTCCCATCTGTAAAGCTCTATGTTTACATCAGACAGTTGTTTTTACAGTGCCCTTTAGAAGGAGGATTACTGTTATTATTGTTTCCATCCTACAAAGCATGAAATTGAGACTTGGAGAAGCTGAACAATTTGCCTAGTGTGATTTGCAAAGCTAGGATCAGAACCCTGGAGCATCTGCTGTCATCAGTGAGGTGGAGATGAGTTTTGGTACAGCCAATAACACACAGAAAAAAAGTGGAATGACAATTACATCAATAGGTAGATAAGCAAATGTTTTGTAAATAGCAAATACAAAAATTTTCCATAGGTGAAACACTGAAATGTAGCCGACAATGAGCAGACAGGAGCTAGGGCTGGTTGTAGTTCTCAGTCTAAATCAGGGCCTCCTGATAAGGCTCTCCAAGCCAGAGGCCAGCCCTGCACAGGCTGGAGGGACATACACAAGCCCAAGTTGGGGTGCTTTGGATGCCAGACTGTCTGGCTCTCAGCTTCTCTACCTTGGCACTCCCTGGTGGTTGCTTCAAGCCCAAACCTGAGCTTGGACTGGCAGTCACGCAGGGTGATGGACAGCAGCTTGGACTCCAGCTGGGACTCGAGGTTCGGTGTTGTGTCTGAGTCACCAAGTCTCGAGGGAAGTTCTCTTGGACGTGAAAACAGCTAGTGACTCAGGGAATGTTTGTAATAACATGAAATGCTGGATCCCCTTCTTGGGGGCACATTATACTTTCTGTACTTCATATGCATTAGCTTAAGAAACAGTCTTAAGCTTTAAAATATCCCAAGACTACCAAAGGACTTCCCTCTGGGGAAATCTAATCTTTCTTTCTCATTTCCATTGCCCTTTTGCATCTGATAATTTTGTGCAGTAGAACAACCCTTGGGAACAACGCCACAGTGCCCATCTTCTACCACCATCCCGCTCTCCTTTATAAAGCACAGTACAAGACGCAAATGTAAAGCTGAAGTATAATTCCTTTCTACTTTATACAAAGCTCATTAAATGGGAACAGCACCTTTGCCTAGGGGAGGCTTTTCTGCTCATTTGTTACTTGAAGTAATCATTTTTCCTTGTCAGGCCTGCACTGCTGTTTCTGAAATGCCTGCCGGGAAATCCTCGAATTCTCATAAGCCATCATTTCCCTCCTTCTCTTACTCCCCTGGGGCACCACGTTGCCCGCGAGGGGCTCCCAAGTCAACTGAGGACGGCTCATTAGAGGTGCTGCCTGTGGCTGGCTACAAGGCTGTGGTGAGCAAATTTCCATCTGTAGATTCCAGTCTGGAAGTCAATAAAAGTTAATTCTGGAAAGAGCCTTCCATTATGCATGTAGATACCATCATTAGCAGACCTCCTCATAAAAAAATGAAAATCTCTTTTAATAAAATGAGTACTGTAACTGCTGGCGGGTCTTGAGGTATGCTCTGGTATAAAAGCAAGAGCTGGTTTTAATAAAAACTTCAAATTTTGGAAGGGAAAAAAGCTACCATGAAGAACACACAAATCCAGTAAAATCAGGAGTGAAATTATTATTCTCCTTTACAAAAGCTGTAGAAGTTCTAATGACCTTTGGCTGCAGAGATCTATGGTAAAGTATGAAGTTCAAAAGATAAGACAGAAACATGGACATCTCTGATTACTTTTCAATAATTGGAAAAAACCCCACTCAGTAACATTTCAATTTTTCTCATTGAAAAATGAAGGACTATCAATTAACTGCTGCTGGGCTGCTGGGCTCCATGGCAGAGGTGCCTGATCCTGACCATGCCACAGCTTCCACTCAGGATCTCGCCACCGATGAGGCATGCCATGGCACCATGGCACAGGCTTCACTTGCTAATTATGGATGTAACAAAGGATGGACATACACAGAATCCACACCACATTTAAAGTGTTCTGGATTTGCAGTGTCAAGATAAAATCAAGACTAATGAACTTACCCAAATGGCATAAGCAGTATTTCTGAAACAGGCTGCACCTGACGCATCCTTTATGTGATGTGTCCAGGTGACCTGGATGCCAAAACCAATGCTGAACAACACATGGGTGAAAGTCAGCCAATATTAGCATGGCTATATTAATATTATTAATAAAATGAAAGATTCAGATGACAAAACATTTTAATTATTTCCCTTCTTCCTCAACTCAGCATTCCAAGACTAAAAAATATGTTTAATATCTTTTTTAAAATGAACTTTTCTAGTGTTTTTTCTAAATTTAACACATTTCCCCTAGATTATTTGGAGAATTTCCATGGTGCTGGTTGGAACTGGGTCAGACCTATACAGAACCCAGCTACTTCTGAAATTCTCTGTGTTACTGTTTAAGAAATATTATGAAACATCTTGTGTGGCTGTCCTCTCTTGGCAGTGAATATTCATAGTTAACTGCAACATTTGGTACTCAGGAAATATCCTTTTCTCTTTTATTTTGGATAAATATTTGAATATTTTGTCTACCCTTGAAAGCAGCAAAACAAATACCATGGGATCTCCCTGCTGAAAGGGGGTGTTTTGATGCATGCAGGAGAAAGAGAATTAACAAATAGTCACTGGTACACTCAAGTGCACTATTCTTTTGTGCTCTCCAAGAGAAGAGCATTTTGAGGTCTAATGACCCAGACCTCAGCAGGTTCTTACTCAACTGACAGCCATGCAGAATGGGACAGGCCCTTGCTGCGGTGCACTTGCAGACAGGCAGCGTGGTCCAGGGTGGTCTCCTGGATCCGGTCCCAGGGACTGCAGGGCACCTGAATGAGGGGCACCCTCGCTTCTAGTCACAAAGGGGTTGAACAGGCTCTGTCAGATAGGACGGCTTTCCCACAGCTTTCACTTTCCAGGTAGACTCGCCCACGTCAGGGATGGATAATTGCTATGGTGTTTCATTCCCCGGGCACTCTCGGGTATTGTCGTTTTTTGTGTCACTGTTGTTTAGCTGTCATCACAAGTCAGACCTGATGATTCAGGAAGTAACATTTTTGATGTAGTTTTGAAACACGCTTCTGTTAACCAAAGCATCTTTCTGTTGTGGGATTTCTGGAGACAAACGCCTTTGGGGAAATATTTCCGGCTGAAAAAAACCACAGTACTAGCCAGGTCACAAGGAGGAAGAATAAACAGCCCTACTCCAGTGGCAACATCCACAAGGAATGGTATAAATAGAGGACTATGGGGACAGAGGGATCACAATCGGCTCCCGCAGTGATCTGTGCAGTTTGCCTTGGGCTCCGAGTTGGATCCTTACGCTCTCACTATGAGCTGTGCCGTCAGGCAGGTCATTACTGCCTGTTCCCAAGGCAGAAGCAGCGCGGGCAGCTCTGCAGCTGGTAGTGGAAGAAAGGTCTCCTCTGCCTCCTCAGGAAGACATGCTGCCTATGACTTAGGTGGTGCGGTTGGCAATTTTTCTGGTGGCAGTTTAAGCGAGGGATTACTTGGGAAGCAGCTGAGTGCCGGCAGTGCTGCTGGTGGGAGCTTTGGAGCTACCCAGAGGGCTTGTTCTACCCTTGGATTCAGCAGTGGAGGCATCTGCACTCGAAGCGTTGGTGGTGGTTTCACCAGGGCCAGCGCTGGTTGCGGTGATGGGATCTTATTCGCTAATAACGAAAAGGCAACGATGCAGAACCTCAATGACCGCTTGGCCTCCTACCTGGACAAGGTGCGACTCCTGGAGGGAGACAATGCCGACCTTGAGTGCAAGATCAGGGAGTGGTATGCCAAGGTAGGGCCCAGCTGCGAACCACGGGACTACAGCTGTTTTCATAAGGAAATCGAAGACCTTCAAAACCAGGTAAATAATTGTTTTTCAAGAAAATCCTAAGTATTTCTTTGGGCTTTGCTTTCACGTGCGGATAGACCAGTGTCAAATGGCAGAGGCAACAGCTATGTCTCTGGAGGTGCAGATGAAGAAGTACTTTATATGAAAACGGACAGTTTGAGGGAGAAGAACGCTGCATTTACAGAGAGCTGAAGTTTCAGCAAAGCCTGCTCCAACAAGCTGGCACGCAGGTTTCCCCACTGTAATGCCATCTAACTGATTAACAATCCCAATGTATGGAACCATTATAAAATAAGTGGGTTGCATTACCCTGGCTGGGTGTTTCCTCCAGGCCCTTCTGGAGCCAGAGGAAGCTGCAAGCCCGAATCTCTCTTCTGCGTTTTCTTTTCCAGATCCTATGTGCAGCCATGGAGACTAACAAAATCCTTCTGAATATTGATAACAACAGGATGACTGCTGATGACTTCCGAGTGAAGTGAGTACGGTCCTGTGCTGGACTGAGGGGTTCACACTGCCCGTGGAAGGGTAGGTGAGCAGTAGTGATGGGGAAATCCTAACCCTTTGCTTGTCATGCTGCCGTATTAAAATGCAGATCTCTGTGAAAGGCGTGGATACCATTGACAATGTTCATAGCATTGTGTGCCTGAAGTGAAAGAACGTGATCCTAAATTTTTTCCTCACAAACTCAACTCAAAGGCTTGCCATGGTTTACTGACATGCTGACCTTTCTTTGTTGGCTGTGGCTTAAGGTACGAGACTGAATGTGGTCTCCGGCAAAATGTAGATACAGACATTTGCAACTTACGCCCGGTCCTGGATCAGCTGGCCAGCTGCAAGACCGACCTGCAGCTACAGTGTGAGGCTTTGACTGAAGAGATGTGTTGTCTCAAGACAAACCACGAGGAGGTTAGATTGCCCCTTACTCTTAAAGAATTAAGAAGAAAGAAGAAGGGAAGTCCCCCCAAGCGTCAGCATTACTGATATGGTGTGCGTATTCTCTGCAGGAAATGAACTGTCTGAGGAAACAGGCGACCGGAGATGTGAGCGTGGAGGTCAATGCCTGTCCTGGCCCAGACCTGAGGAAGATCCTGGAGGATCTGAGGTGCCAGTACGAAACGCTGATGGAGCGCAACCGCAAAGAGACTGAGCAGTGGTATGCCTGCAAGGTACTATATACATGCAGAGCTGTACCCTACTCTGCCTGTTGGGGGGAAAGGGAAAAATGAGAAATTAAGAACACTTACTGGAGCTGTCTTAATATCAGCAATTGTGTCACAGATGTGCTCAGCATCTAATTGTACTGCCCAATTTTAGTGTTCTTCTGTTCATGGCAGACAGGCCACTGCATGGTGTTAGAGGGTCACAACGGAATAAATGGGGGGGCTTCAGATTTGGAAATACTCAAGTGCACTGCAGAGCTTGCACAAGCAGTGTAGTGAAGCCCCTGCCACAATGCAATGCTTTGGGGAGGTGAGGAAAGGGCTGCTCTTTTCTAACTTTGCAGGTGGAGGAGGTGAATCTGGAGGTCATCACAAGCAGCCAGGAGATCGAGTCAAGCAACAAACAGGTCACTGAGCTGAGACGTCAGCTGCAGGCCTTGGAAATCAATGTACAAGCCCAGCTCACCATGGTAGGTGATGCCACTATGATTCACATCTCAGACTCCCCAGCTCTCTTTAGAAAGCTACATGACCAGAGTCATACCTGTAACCAGATGGGCTAAGCTTGCAGCATACCCAGGTACCTTTATGTTGTTTCCATTCTCAGAAAGAAAACCTGGAATCCTCTTTGGCGGAAACTGAATGTCGCTACAACAAATACCTGGCTGAACTACAGAATCAGATCTCCTGCGTGGAGCAGCGCCTGGCTGAAATACGAGCAGAAATGGAGTGCCAGAACCAGGAATACAAGACCCTCCTGGACGTCAAATGCCGTTTGGAGCAGGAGATTCAGACCTACCACTGCCTGCTGGAGGGGGGACAGCACGACATCATGTACGCAGACTACAGATAGACCCGGGCACTGTAAAATCTCTATGCTTTGACTCACAGGGATATGAAAATTTGTGATACAAATGGTAAAAGCAACACTGTGGTGAGGAACCAGTACTGACCTGTTACCAGACAGGGCCTCTCAGCAAACCACAAGGCATTTGAGGATTTGGCTCTGATGACTGTCCAGAGTGCAAGCCAGAGACCATTCCTCTAACTTGGGCCAGTGAAGGCGGCTGGGAGAGGCCCCCAGAGCTCTCCGAGCCACCTGAGCAAGGTGCAGCATCACAGCTTGTTGAAGGGCGGTTTCACTGTGAGCTGGGCAAGGTTTTTTATGAACACTGTCATTTAACTGAGCTTTATAGGCTTTGCCACAGCTAGACAGGATTAGGGACTGGCAGTTAAATTAACTGAAACAATAAATTATCTAAACATTTTCAGTTTCACACAACAATTTTAATTAAAGTTTTGGGAAATTTAATTTGTATGCAAAGCAGTTGGCTCTTCCCTGCCTCCCATTGACTGAGATTTTGAAACAGTGAGCCATGCTGTTAATCTCATAAATGGCTGCATACACACATAACCAGCCTGAGCACCCACCTGCTCCATTAGTTTGGAAAAAGAGGTATTTTAATGGTGGTGCCCTGAGGTGGGCTCTCCTGGACTCTCCAGTCCTAAATTAGTTACATGAAAAATCAGGGTTTGTTCCAAAATGCCAGTTGCAATGGATGAAATTACACTGTCAGAGCTTGTCTCAGAGTCTCTGGTAATCCTGAGCGTGTCGAGATGGAAAAGCAATAGCTGTCAACAGGCAGGCGGGATGGAGGATGTGCTAATTGCTGCTCTTATGACCCTCGTGGTTCGAAGGGGAAGTGGCCAATAGTGACTGAAGAGACACAGCTAAAGCCAATGCTCCAGGTCACGGGGCAGATCTCCAGGGCGTGAATGTCGGGGACTTTGGTTACCAGAGCTGTCTCCTTTCCACAGAGGGCCAGTGGGAAGAGGAGCCCCTGCAACATCAGCTGGAAGAGGCGGTGGGCTTAAAGCCAGCCTGTGTCAGCCATGCCTGCCCTAAGCCTGTGCCCTCTTGGTGAGGATGTGTAAGGTGAGGTGTCCTCTAGAAGCCTGTGAGTGTGACTGTGAGCTGCTTCTTTAGTCCTGCTATGTACCTGGGGGAGGGGAGGATGAGACATCTCCAGGCTTTTCTAGGTGGTAGAGTACGGGGATTAATTGGGCTATGGTAGAAAGCAGTGGCAAGGGATGCAGCTATAGGGCATTTATAAACTTATGCATAGAAAATATGTTTGACACCGGGGGGGTTACTAGTAGTAAATGTGTTTATAAGACTTTCAGCACAACATGAAAATGAGGAACTGGGAGGGAGAATCAGTCACGAGTCTTTCAACAAGTATATAAAATTAAGCAAGCTAGGGAGAAGAGGGAAAAGAAAGGTCAGTACAAGAGCAAGGGGGATGCAAGACAAAGGCATGGTATGCAGACAAAAGCCCTGACAAAGTAATACTCCCTGCTCTCCCTTGGCAGGTCACTGCAGACAACAGAGCTTCCCTGCCAGCCCCACTGCACATCCCCCTGAGGAGGTCTCTTGAAGAGCAAACCATTTGGAAAAAGCAAGGCAAAAATGACCCGACAGTTCTCAGTTCTGCTTATAGCACCAATTGGAAGCGTCTTTGCAGAATGGCTGCCTTCCTGCCACCCACGCTGCCTGCTGTCTTCATCCTCTGATGCTGCTTTGATCCGATCCCTTGTCTTCACTTGGGCTAAACTGTTTTGTGGTCAGTTGTCTAACAACTACCAAAGCTTGTCTCTAATAAAACTTTGCTACTACTGACACAGCCTTGAACCTTGAAATAATTTCTACAAGTAAATTAACGATTAAAAATTGTTAAGCAGATAGAGTTATTGTACAATGTTGGTTAGAAATCCATCTTTGATCTATATCCACAAAGCAATCATTACAAAGAAAAAGAAAAATAAGCAATGTTCCCATCTGCTGCACTGCTGCTGAATTCAGTGGCTGTAGGATGGAGGGGCAGCTGCAGGAGGATGGAGGAAAGGGACCAGCTGATGCTGTGGAAAGGGACATTTGCCACTGGAGGAGGAAGCATAAGCTAAGACATGAAGTAGAAGGTGATGAGGAAAGAAACATTCAGGGAGGCTGGACAGAGTGCAGGGAAGGGGTTTCAAGGCAGTCTGACTGACAATCTTCTATTGAAAGAGACTTCTGAGTGCAAATTGAGTTTTCATTAAAGTAGGTGTGTGCTAATATAATATAATATAATGTAATATAATAATACAATATACAACACCTTTGAGTTATTATGAATATGCAGTAACAGGATAAGATCAAGAACAATAAGTTTTCCCAAATAATACTGAAGTGGTAATTTTGAAAGCAAGGCTCTGCTGGACTTGACACACCCTTCTGGTAGAGGAAAACAATTCCCAGAGAAAATGCTAAATAAAGAACCTTTAAATGGATTTTAAAAAAAGGCAAACAGGAAGAACCAGCTGGCAACATGTGGGAAGATAAAAGGGTGAGACAAATTAATATGTGGGAGAGAATTTTTTTAAAAGTAAGATACAATAAACAGCCAGAAAAAAAAAAAGAAGATGCTGGTATTTATTTTATTACCACAGAGAAAGGAATTACTAAGACATTCAGGAACACAACTGCATTTTGCTGCTTGTGCAAGCAAAGACTCAAGATCCAGCCTGTCCCATCTCACTGGTAGTAGTGTCTAACAAATGCGTCAGACAGACTTGAGTGGTGCTTACAGTCTTTGCTCTTTATTATGTGGCTCTGTTAGCCTTTTTCTGTAATGAACTATTGGATGAGGTTTGACGACTAACCTTATACAGAGGTCTAACAAGAAGGCTTCTAGCAAGAAGACTTCAGGGGATACAATGAGTCTGAATTAGTGTCTATTTCTAAAGAAAGAAACAGCTCAGATGTTTCTGGAATGACAACACGGGACAAGCTAAAGCTTGACCACACAGAGCTATTCTCTTGGCAAAAATCACAGCAAAGATGGCACTTCTGTTTCTTGCTCTGGGTCTTTGCTCTGCAGAAAGCCGTGTCTGCTCATCTGTCACCTCTCATGCCCTAAGCCTTCAGCTCCAAGTCACATGTCATGTCTGTATGACTGCACCAGCACAGAGGGCCAGGGGCTAAGCAATCCACGGACCGGCTCCAGCTGTCCCTTTTGGGGATAGACTCTCCCCAGGATCTGTCCAAGTAACAGACACTTGTTAGCCCTGTGGGGGTAATTGCACTAATGAGCTTCTGGACAAGGCTCAATGTTAAATACTTTCTCTGCTAAGTTCTGTATCTCCCATTCCTGCAACTCTAATTATACTGTGCATTTCAGTATTATTTAATCTGCCTGAGTGTTTATGTAGCACCTCTGAGGTCACTGCATTAAATGCTATGCAGAAATAAAAAGATGCCTTCCCTGCCCAATGAGTTTATAACCTGGACAGTAATGAAAAATGATGACTGTGGAAACAGCACAGGAAGAGATGGGGAAGAGAAGATAAATGAAATGCAGAGAACGCAGTGCACGGGACAACAGGACAAGAAGTGACCTGCGACACTGACTGCAGGCAAACTTCTATCATATTTCACATATGCAGCCACTCACACGAGCACACAGATAATGCAGCTTGTAAGAGCTCGTTCTTTTCTCTTTTAACGTGCAAATCTTGTAAAGCAAGAATGAATGAGTATGTCAAAGACAAACAGAGACTTAGGCTGAAGGTGTAAGATTGGGAGAGGAATCTAAGGATAAAAAGAGCAAGGGTGGGTACCCCAGAGAGAAGAAGGGGAGTTATATCAGCACTTGACTGGTAAGCAGAAGCTATCAGCATCACAACTGGTGGCTGTAGATGAAATGTACTGTGGTTGCTCCAGCAGATGTGGTCTGTGTGTTACAGAGAGAGCAAACACATGTGAATTACAACACCATCAGAAAAAAATCCCTGAGGAGTGAATACACCAGAGGTTTAAGACATCAGTGAAGAAAGAAAACAAGCAGTTTTGCAAATGGTCAATGCTGGAAATCAGCCACGAGTTAAGGACTGCACTGCACAAGCAATTATACCTGATTACAGGCACCATGCGTTTTTAATAGTACGTCGTATTCTGATGTGATGTATAAACTATAATTTCTCTATAAAAGTCTATTTTATAAAGTATGCAGACAGGTACAGTCTCACTCACACCCATAGTAACTATCTGTGAGGTTTGTATTTTTGTTTACTGGCTTGTATAACATTTATAAAGAATTATATAGATGAGTAAATTACTACTATAATCAAGCAGGAGATTTCTCAGCTCAGTACACTGAATAATATAATTTAAGCTGCCAGTATGAACCACATATTGACACTGTATTGAAATTAAGAGACATTTTAGTACAAATATGAAATAAAGATAAAAAGAAGACACTGGGGAGGCTCTGTCTGGCCTACACCTTTGGGTGCCTGTCTCTCTTGTACCGCTGTATGGTGTCTGAGCACAGGAAGCACCTGAATACTCCAGTTCTGCTTGTCAGGTTCTGGTTTGACGCACGTGGCTCTGCCGGCAGGGACTGCAGGCTAAAGCCTTGTTTTTCATCCCAACCTGCACTGCACTCAGCTGTCCACGCAGGAGTGAAATTGCTGTAGTTTTGTTCACCCACCAGTATTCCCATCTGTCCTAATACAAATTCTCTTGTACTCTTCTTTGCCATGATAATCAGTAGTTTTTCCAGAGATGTAAATGCTGGGAAGTCTGGCTGCACTGTCATGGTCTGATAGGTGCTGGAAGGAAATTAAAACCCTTCACAAAATGAATCAGGGAAGACTGTGAGCTTCAGTAGGAAGAAATCTGGTTCTGCCCACCTCTATGTTCTGCTGAACTTCTACTTCATCACTAGCAAATGTTCAGAGGTAGTCTGAAGATGTGAACAGTCAGCAAGAAAGAAACTGACACAGAGTAATCACCTTGGTCTCTGAGGCGTATTTAAGACCTAGGATCATGCTGTTACCAAACTCATTGTGATAATTATTTCACTTGCCTTACAGGAATTTTGCTAAACATGGTGGTATAAACCAATGAGTCATTAGCCAGAAAAAAGTCATGGTCTGCATTTGAAAGATGGGAGCATGAGGTCTGGAGCCGGCTCAGTATCACATCAAAGAAGTGTTTAATAAGTGATGCCTAATGGCTATTATGCAAATTATTAATGGTAATTACAAGTGACAAGATAAAATCATACTCCAGTGTGGTTGCACAAACATCACTGAAGCAATGCTTATGAAAGCAAAGTTCTGTCAAATTAGACACACCCTTCTTGTAGTTGACACAAGAAAACATTATCAATTTTGATAAGTGAGCAGAGCATGGAAAAGACAGGCTGACATTTTGCAAAAAGGCTGTGCACTGGGAAAGTCGCAGTTGCCAGGGGACCAAACTCTACTGCCCACAACACCACTGAAAATGTAACATCCTCCCACCTTCTCCAGAGCTGCCCATCACTATGTGTCAATATTTACACTTACTACCTCTTCGTCCACCTTCAGATCTCTCTTTCATAATGCCCACAAGACTTAACAGTGTTTGCACTGACATTGTGCTGAGACCACTGCTAATCACGCTGGCTAACAGCCTGTCACTGCTTCCTTTACTTCCATCTGTATGAAACCATTTGTTTCCTCCTGTCTTACATTTAGGTTGGAAATATTGGGGCATTTTTATGACTTAGACTTGCACAGTCCTTTCCTGTGCACTGCTCTGCACCAAGGCTATGCCCCTAGGGTACAGGAATACAAATAATAACAAAAGTGGAGGTAAATAAATCAGTTTAGTGGGGAAAAAAGCTGGTATTGATGGAAATTTCAGAACAAGATGGTGGCTCACAGCTAGAGAAAGCAGAGAGCTATATAGCCAGCAAACACACACACACCTCTGCCCAGTCCGTGGCGAGGTCTCAGTGCCGAGCCTCGGAGCCCTGACACGTTCGTAAGGAGCTGGGCAATACCATACTGCTTGGAGTGAAACTACCACGTGGCCACAGCTGCAGCTATACAGCACAGAGCAAGAAAAAAAATCTAACTGGTTTTAAAATACAGTCTGGTTAGTCAGGGACTGGCTTTTGGATGCATTTGCTGTATCAGTCCCATGTTCATGTCCCAGTGAAACTGGCAGGAGCCCAGTAAAGCTCCAAAGAATGTAATTATATCACAAATATGAGTACTTTGGAAGAATTATATGATAGTTTCTAATCTTCACTGGTAAAATGTGATTTGGTAGCCTGTGGACCTTTTTGCCAGGACATATGTAAAAGGTTGTACAATGCTGCAAACAAGTTTGTTTTGTGGAGCAAGACCTAATTCCTTCTTCCTATTAGGCAACTGCTGAAAGAAGGAGGTGTAGGTGCTTCTTGCTCACCCATAGAGAAATGTCCAATACCTGCAATGTCTCCTCCTAAACCTAAGTGAAAGGGAAAGAAAGGCAACCCTAACCCAGAGCACTGCTCTCTTTAGATTGCTATCAGGTAACTTCTTCTGAAAACCTACACAGCAGAAGCAAAGCTCCAAGCAATCCAGACATTATATTAATTTCTGTTGGCTCTTACAGCCACACCTGGTCTTCAATTATATTCCTCAAAATGACGGATGAAAGCCAGATTTACTCCCTATCCTCCTTTTTGCTCATGATTTTCATTATTGTGAGTCTAGGCTGTGTGGGGAGCATGGGGGATGTGTTTCTAGGGGGAGGATGGACTTGAATTTCAGGCACTGCAGTCTTAGCTAGGAATCTGAGCTCTGACAGACTCCGGCTCTGTTCTTGAGCAAGTTATTTCACTGCACCATAGGAATAATGAATATTCTAGGATGCTGCCAGTCTTGGGTAGGCGTCTTTTTATCATTTCTGATCTAAGTAAAGAAATAAATTATCTCACTGGATAATGGAGAGTCCTAACTTATGCTGGTAAGAAGACAATCACATCTATACATGCTTGGGGACTTTCTCCTACCATGGTGACAGAAGCCACCTAACTTCCCACCAGTAAATGAGAGGGGGCTGAGTGTATGAGTGTAGGTTTTCTCTGCCCTTCTGTCTGGAGGTGATGGCTGCTCTCAGGGCTCCCTGTCAGGTGTCACATGCACCACCAAAGAGGATTTATCACAACTGCTACTGTAAATATGGACATACTTGAGTCAAAGGTTACTTGTGAGTAAGAATTGCTTGGAAATTCCACCCTGTAGGGAACAGAAGCCTATGTCCCCTGGAGAGCAGAATATCTTCTCATTACAGCAGTCTGCTGGAGAAAGATACTTGCACTGGTGGAGCCAGTTCGCCGAACACTCATCTGGCTATTGCTTGTTTGGTTTTGGAGATCGCGCTCCCATGACTGGTCAGGCTGTGCTAATGCCTGCTACTACTCTGAGAAACTCAGTTAAGAAATGCAAAAAGCTTTTCTCCTTCTAATTTTGTGCTCAGCACAATTTTAGTAATGGCAAGGACCTGCGGGATCGCATCTCAGTCCATCCAGGAAACTGGATATATCGCTCATGGATACTCCCTTTCCTGTCATCTCTTTCTTTATCTATGGTCACCACAAATTGAGGCAGCATGGACAGCAATTAAAGTAATTGAAAAATAACTTCAGAGCAGTATTTCATACACTTCAGTTACATCAAGTCTGTGTAACATCTAGACACAGAGGACTTCCAACATTTACCAGACCTGATCTTTGCAGACTGTGAGCAACTTGACTTCTTGTGTTTGCATGACCAGAGAAATATAAGACACAAATGGGGAACTAAACCCATGGGGAACTACCTCAGTGATTTAAGAAATCTCACAGTAAAGCATGTGTTAGACCTACTGTCTGTCACTGAGCCAGGTGACAGACATCTACACCATGATATCCCTGGTCTTTTCACTACTACAGTCACTCTTATTCACACTTTTCAGAAGTGAGAATTTATATTAATTTCCCATTTTTGTTCCACGTACTCTACCATAGCATGTGATATAAAAATGTTTACTGGACTAAGAATAAAATAAATACAAATTAATAAAAGATAAAAGGCACTTTGATGTTATAAATACCAATGTTTCTCCTTTGTACATAATCGAGGGCAACTTTTTTTCTTGACTTGTTGTAAAGTTTGCATCATACAAAATGCCGATGACTCATAAAACATTATTTTACTTTTTGGAATAAGCTGCTGACATGTAAAGTATCTTCCTTGTGAACTGGGATTTCTAGAGGGAAACTGCCTATGGGCTATTTATTCTTGGCATAAACAGCAAGACTAGCCAGCCCCGTGGGAAGAAGAAACACCCTATAGGTGACACCCCCTTTGAAAGGTATAAATAGAGATCTGCGGCAACAAACAACCTGCAGTCTGATTCAATATCAAGCTGTGCATCTTGCTTTGGGCTTTGGGTTGGATCTGCAGCTGTCCTCAAAATGAGTTGTAGTATTAAGCAGACACCTGGCTCTCTCAGGGGCAGGACCAGTGGTGGCAGCTGTGTTATTGGTGGCGGTGGTGGTGGTGGAGGAGCACGGATCTCCTCAGTCTCTTCTGGAAGATACACAACTTGCGGGATAGGTGGTAGCCGAGGGTTTTCTGGTAGAAGCTACTGTGGTGGTGTGAATTACGGCGGAGGACTGAGCACTGGCAGTTTGGTTGGTGGAAACTATGGAGGTGGCTTAGGAGCCGCTGTCCTTGGAGGATGCTCAGGCATTGGATTCAGCGGTGGCAGTGCTCGCTTTGGCGGTGGCATTGGAGGTGGCCTTGGAGGTGGCCTTGGTATTGGTCTTGGTGGAGGGGTAGTTGGAGGTGGTTTTGCTGGTGATGGCATTCTTCTTTCTGGTGATGAAAAGGTCACCATGCAGAATCTTAACGACCGTCTGGCTTCTTACCTGGACAAGGTGAGGTGCCTGGAACAAGAAAATGCTGACCTGGAGTGCAGAATCAGGGAGTGGTATGCCAAGCAGGGCCCTTTTTGTGAGCCACGGGACTACAGCTGCTATTATAAAGAAATAGAAGATCTTCAAAATCAGGTAACATAATTTCTCAGCTGCTTTCTCCCTTGTAAGCTTCTCCCACGGTCTTGGTTCACAACTTAATGCAGTGATTGAGAGTAACATTCCATTGTTGTAAAATGCTTTTTGTAAACAGCCATTAAGACAACTGCCTGTAGAAAGCCCTAGAGCTCAAAGGTAAAAACCTTGAGTGTTTGGACTGTTTCCATTGCTTTTATTCATCAGATATATTTGAAGGGCAAAATGTTATCTTCATGGAATACATCTGGATTGGCTCAGTAGTCTTTCTGAATTAGGTTTGTGCCAAGATGTTTGAATAGATATATGCCAAGAAAGCAGCTAAAAGAGAAATAAATAATGGATCGCATTAATTTGCCTGAATTATTATAATTCTGTCATCAGTCTTGCAGAATTCCAGTTAAATGTTATTTCCTTTTTTACAAGTTTACTCTTTCATACAGAATTGGGAAATATAGGACATCTAATTAAAAATAAGAACAAAAAGAGCATTACCATAACACATCTTGAGTATGCAATTTAAAACTAAAAATGATTCCAAAGTGTGTTTGGCAAAAATTCTAGGATGTCAACGCACAAAGAAGAAGAAAGTGAAAAGAATCCAGGAAACAGACAGAAAGAGAGACACTTATAATTAAGTCCTGAAACAAAGCTTTTAAACCTCTTATCCATGAAAGTAAGATTTAGATTTAAAAGGTTAGGTGGGTTGTGGCAGGTGCTGGACAACACTAATTATTCCTCTCTGACTGTCCGTATCTGAACCACGTATTTTATCATTTTAATGCCTTCACCATACTTCACTAAACACTCACTCCTCTGACTGCTGCAATCCTCCACTCCCCCATGCCTGCTACACAACATTAAAAAAAAAAAGAGAGAGAAAGAGGTTAGATCTGGTAGCACCAGTCAATGGGTACACTTGAGCCTGAGGATACAGAGAAGAGACTTCAGGAGTGAGTATTCTTTTTTCAGATTGTCTGCGCAACCATAGACAACAACAAGATCATTTTGAACATCGATAACAGCAGGATGACAGCCGACGACTTCCGAGTGAAGTGAGTACCCTTCAGCTGTCCCCTTCCTCTGTCACTGTGCTCCTACTCACAAAGCTGGTGAGAAGGAGCTCTCAGACAGGTCTCCTGTGATCCTCTGGTCAGGACAGGCTGGAGGCTATGCAGAAAATCTCTTTCATCCATTGCCTCTAGAGTTGCCTTAATTAGTGGCAGTTCCAGGGTAGAAAATTTGGGACAAGATGGTTTTGAGCAGAGATTAGAGTTCTTCAGAAGGCAGAAGGGATCTGGAAAAAGGGAGAAAGCGTGGGCTCACCTGAGCTGCCATTCTGGCACATGGTGTCTTTCAAAGTGGAAACTTTTTTTTTCCTTTTGGAGCGCAGAAATGCAGTGAGTGACACCTCCATCCTGGTTAAAAAGCTCCAGAGAAGGCAGACTGAGGGCAGATTTGATGGAGCAAGCCTCAGACTGCTTTTCTTAGAATCCTGTTAGGCTAGTTAGGAAAATACTGTAAGAAAGATGGATGGTCAAATGAAAAAAAAAAGAGCAAATGGTGGTGTCAGACACTGACTACTCTTTCTTGCTTTCTTTCTCACTCCCAGGTATGAGACAGAGCTGGCCCTGCGCCAGAGCGTGGAGGCTGACATTAATGGCTTACGCCAAGTCCTGGATCAGCTGACGCTCTGCAGGTCTGACCTGGAGGCACAGCTGGAGTCGCTGCGGGAGGAGCTCTGCTGCCTGAAGAAGAACCACGAGGAGGTAGGGTCCTGCCCTTCTTGTGTCCAAAGTGTTAATTCATGCAGGATCCATCACCCTCCCTCTCCGTGGTCCCTACCCCTGGGGTGTTGGCTGCAGACGGGCAACTGGTTGATGGAGACAATACATGTAAACTAGGAGCTGTGAATGTCCAGCAGAGAGGGCCTCTGCCAGGAGCTCTGCTCTTCCCTACAGGGCAACTTAGCTCCCTCATTTTTTTCCTTCTTTTTAAAAAATGACATGATCTGGGTGGTGTTTCCAGGAAATGAACTGTCTGAGGAAACAATCGACTGGAGATGTGAGCGTGGAGGTCAATGCCTGCCCTGGCCCAGACCTCAGAAAGATCCTGGAGGAGATGAGGTGCCAGTATGAAACACTGATTGAACGCAATCGCAAAGAAGTTGAGGATTGGTATGAGTGCAAGGTGAGTACATTTACACAGCCCTGACTTTCCCTAGCTGATATCCAGGCAATGGCTCCACAGTGATTTATTACACGTTAAAACCAGACAACATACTGTAACAGCATTTAGCATTGGTTTAAATTGACCAAGTGACACAGGGTATACTGCCACTCTGCATTCTTTTTATGGGGTGATGGGAAGTGCTGCATGTTAGTGAGACTTGAGGCAGCAACTCTTTACAATGCAGTAAGTAGTGAGAAGAACTGGACAGCAGTACTATTAGAAGAACAAGAGGAATGACGAGCAGGGTTCACACTCCATTAGGATGACAGAGAGTTCACCCAAACCTTTCTCATTTCATGTTTTTTGCTAGCTTCTCTGCTCTTTCCTTAATCTGTCTTACATCAAACATTCCCTGAACACCTTTATTCTGGATTGGTGATTTTCAGATTGAGGAGGTGAATCGGGAGGTTATTACAAGCGGTCAGGAGGTAGAGACGTGCAATAACCAAGTCACTGAACTGAGACGCCAATTGCAAGCCCTGGAAATCGATCTCCAGGCTCAGCTCAGCCAGGTGAGTGGTGAGCTGGGTAAAGCTCAGCTGTCTCACAGTTATGCTTTGATGTAAGAATTTGTAGTCAAATGCAGTGTTTCTCATGCCTGTATTTTTATTGTGCCACATGTCACTCCTCAGAGGGACAACCTGGAATCCTCGCTGGCTGAGACAGAGTGTCGTTACAACAATCACCTTGCTGAGCTCCAGAGCCAGATCACATGTGTGGAGCAGCAACTGGCTGATCTACGTGCAGAAATGGAATGCCAGAACCAAGAGTACAAGATCCTGCTGGACGTCAAATGCCGTCTGGAGCAGGAGATCCATACATACCGCTGCCTGCTAGAGGGCGGACAGCAGGACCTTATGTAAGTAGGCTTGAGATGCACCAAAAGACAAAATAAAATACCTGCGTCCTGGGTATTTTAACATAACAGCAAAGTGAACAATAGGTGGAGGCTCTGCACAGCTCCTTCACCCTTACTGACCTGTTCAGGCTGCCTGGTAATCAATGGTGACAATCTGCTTCCCTACCTTGTGCCAGCCATTGCCACAAGAAAGGTCACTGCAATATTTTGCCAAAAAGGAAACCAGACTAAGAGCAGCAGAGACAATGAAAAACTGTAGTTCTACTTTATCTGTCATTTCTTTCACTAAAATGTTATTTTCCTGTCCCCTTAGTCAGCAAGGAGGAATTGGTCAGTCTTCGGGTCTAGGAGGAGGAGTTGCAAGAACTAGTGGAATAGGAGGAGGAGGTATCATTAGAACAAGCCACACTTACACTTCATCTGCCCAGATGCCATCCTGTGCAGCTGCGGAGATACAAGGTAAAAACTGCAATACTCTACAAGATTTCCACAGTCTTCTCTATTCTAATGCAGCAAGGACAGGCAGCCACAAAGATCTTTCCCAGGTAGCTTACAGGTGCTATTTGAAAGTTTTATTGTGAGGCTACTGGGAAATACATGACAGGAGGGCACAGAGGAGTGGCTACAAGTGCTTTCAGGAGCTGTGACTCTGCTAGGAAGCATGAGAACTGCAAAAAGGGAGGAGGGGGAAGGGGGATAGGAAGGAGAATGACAGAGTCAGCAGGCAGGCAAGCCACAGAGAACGTGGAGAAAGGACTGACATGAAATCTGGGACAAAGGAAAGAGTAGGAGAAAGGAGAAAGCAGAGTGCCCAGAAATCAGAAAAAAAAGCACGAATGGGAATGCTGGCAGAAAACTACTAGTACTATTTGAAGGGGAAACTTCCAGCCAAACTCAAAAACAAAGAAAGAAATATGGCGACAGTTGGTCCAGGAGAATGAGTGTGAGCAGGGGCATTGCTCTGGCAAGGACCCTGATGCCATTCTCTCATCCAGATTGCTGCTGGTACAAAGTCTGCAGCTTCCACCATTTGGCATTTTTAAGTAAAAAGGCAGACCATGCTCCAGCTAGCTACAAATCCCATCTGCCTGACTGGCAGGCAACAATCAGACCTTTCCAGGAAGGGACAGTATTTATCTGAAATTCTAATTGAATTGGCTTGTGAAATGATCACATCTATAGAATGACAGTGTGGGAAAGAATCTATTTTTGCTATAAACAAAGTAATGTTTCCTTTGATCTTTCCAGTGCCTTGCAGAAGGATTTGTGATTAAGCAGAGAAATGAGGATTAAGCAGAGAAATGAGAATACCCAACAAGAGAACCCTGAAGCAGAGCCATGGATGAAGACAGAGAATATTTTCTGTATGCCTCTGCAAAGAGCAAGGAGCGTGATCTTTTGTATTACTCAGCAATGCTAAGCAATGTGTCAGAGGGATAAGCAGAGCGTTGGGCCACATTCTGCTTTATTTTGCTATTTGCTTTTTCCAGTCTGTATTGCTGTGGGTGCCCAACCACCATGACTATTGCTGGAGTTAACCAGTAGTATATGATCACTAATGTACCTGCTGGTGAAAAAAATTCTCTAATAAAACTTTGCTTCTGCCTGATGCAATCAAGAAACCTGTGTCTGGAAACTGCGTTCCTTTAGAAAATCAGGTGCTGATCCATGCACAAGGGTCACCTAAACAGGTCAAGATCATAGTCCACTGGGAACAAAGCTGCTTTGCCAGTGGGAGCCAAAGAACGGCCTTGCTGACCTTGCAGGTCTTGTCCACCTCCTCCCTGTCAAAGCCTGTAGCATACGTTGCCCGTTCCTGCATGACATCCTCCATGATCTACATAGACAGCCTAATCAGGCAGATGCCTATGTGCTTGTCACAGAACGTTGTGCTATAGCACAATTTTAGAAATATTTTGAAAGTCAGCGATGGAACATCTGGAGATAGATTGCCTCGGCCCCAGTCTAGTGCTGACACATTTGGGCTGTGCCCTCTCATACTTCATCATCCAACCTGGGGACTGTGATTAGACTGAAGAGGAAATCTTTGTCTCCACAAGTGATTCAATTTCTGCTGACATGGCTTATATTCTGACCTATCCCTTTCGTTTTATAGGAATCTTCCCATTGAGAAAAGGACTGAAGGCAAAAAGGTTTCTTTCTATCTGTTTTCACATAGTGACTGAGTCATTTACTGGTCATCCTTCTATTTCAAAGAGTTTCAACCTGAACATCAGGAACTGTTGAAAGATCATCTTTACATTAAACATATCTTCTTTGGAGAATTGGAGAGGGCAGGATGGGAGCTGAAAAGGTGCAGCTCAACAGAGAATACAATGGAGAGAAAAGCCAGCTAGGGCCTTTGGATACACAGAGTCAGTATGTCTTAAACTTCACAAGCAAGGCAAAGATCACTCCCTCCTTTGGGCCTTGAACAGCAGCCATGTAGCTGATGCTGAATCAATGTGGACTGGCATGGTGGTGTGCATGTGTCCTGACACTGACCTGCCTAGAGAAGCGAGGGCAGCAGTTTGGTAACTGAGGGCCCTGGAGCACTTCTGGTGGGTGCAGCCATGGGAACTGGCCATGGTGAGCTTGCAGAGTCATTCTGGGTTTGGAGAATTTTCAGTTAAAAGCCATTATGACCTGGAGAGTGTTTTGAGGTTTAAATTGTCTGTTGGTCCTGAAAAACAAGCAGTGGCCGGTTTTACACGTCCACTCCACCCTGCAGGTTCACAGCTAAAAGAGCAGCACTGGTTATGGCTGCTGTTACTTCTGGTACACTGCGATGTGGTTGTTATAGAAAGAGTCATATTCACTTATGAGATGACCTGGTAAGGCAAAACTCCTGGTTATTCCTTTGCCATCAAAAGCTGGAGGTTATGGAACAGCCAGCCTTGGGGGGGGGGGCACTAGAAAAGAGTATAAAGGCAAAAACATTTCAGGACCATATATACAGCATAGTGTGCCACACTTTTTTAGTGTCAGCTCTTTTATATGGACACCAATTTCTCTTTTACTACAGAAAAAGACTTAATACAACCTGAAACCTTCCAGGAAAGCAGCATCTCCAAGGCCCATAGGTAGCAAGTGTCTGAAGAATCTCAATCGTTAATGTATCAGGGAGCAGGTGAAAGGTGCCCTTCTCCTAATGTAAAAGAACATGGAGAGAAGATGTCTCAGTGTTATTTCTTTTATTTCATCTACCAGACACTAAACTCAATAGTATCCAGGGGCTAGAGCACAATAAGAAAATGCAGCACTGGAACAACTGCAATAAAGATTCAGAAGAGTGACCATAGGTAGAATATTTTAAACCAAGACTCTAAATTGAGCCTTCTTTAAAGATCAGTTCCAGCCCTACAGAAAGTCCCAGAGATGCCAGAATCCCTCAGTAGACATGTAAGGCCACTGCTTCACAAGAGATCGAAAGAGATACTTATCATGGTTATAATGGGAAATTCCCATTGGTTGGACTCTTTTGTGTAGATCCCAGTTGTCCTCAGAGCTCTGGCTGAGAAGTCAGAAAGCAAGTCTTTCCCTTTTCCTTTCCCGTTGTATTCTCCTGCCTTCTTCAGTGCAAAGACCGACAGTAAGATAAGCCACTGCCTTTCTGGCCTCAATCCTTCCCAACCTACCAGTCCTCACACTCTCATTTCTAAAAATATAAAGATACTGTATTGATGCTCTTCCAGTTTTCAGTCTTCTAGAAACTCTAGGCAACCTACAATACATAAAATCTTGCCACTTTTTTCTGGGAGCCCCAGCTGAATCCCACCGGCTCTGGGCTAGTCTCCTCTTGTGAACTGCTACTGACATCTAGCTGTTCCACCTGATTCCCTGTACTCATATCAAAGGCCTTTCCACCCTTCCCACCAGGTCCAGCAGGTGCGAAGCATGCACTTTCACAAAGGAGCTGTCCTAAATTCCTGAGAGGTGAAAGAGACCTAATGACATGGCCAAAAGGACTCTAATGATCCAGACTTTATGAATATGCCTCTGGAAAGTCCCCGGGGTTGTACAGACTCAGCTCCTAAGACACTGTGATGTTGTTTGTGGACCTACAAGTTTGGGATGCATGTGGAAAGCAGCTCATGAGAAGGTAGCCTGTGATAAACAGTTCCCCAGCAGAAAACACCCTGGAAACAACCCATATATTAAAGAGTTGCAAATTATGGAGCTGCAAACCTTGGGCTGGAAACTACATTTCCATGAGATTTCCATATTTCTTTGTGCTAATGAGACAGACCCAGGAAGCTTATGAGTTCAAATAACTGAAGGAAAATAGGAGGGAAAGCTTAACTTATTTTTTTAAGGTCTTCAGAACAATTATTAATTTTACCTTAGCATAACTAGTGCACCCATTTCCTGAAGACAAAAAGGAAAAATAGCAAGAAAGAGAGCAAGCATGTGCCATGCAAGGATACCAGGCAAAGGTGCCTGCTGAAGACCCACAGCAGAAAGAGGTGGGTCTAATGGATAAAGCTACAGGCCCACAGGGGACCAAGGTATGTCAGAAGAGCAGGAGCCATCCTCTCTGTTCTCTGCAATAGTTACCACAATGGGCATGTAGACATCCTCCACTCCCACAAAGGAGTAAGTCATTCCATGTTTCTGCCTGCATTATTCTGATGTGCTAAAATGATAACTGTGGAGCAGAGGAAGGAATGTGCACTCACTCAGAAAAGATGGTTGCTGCAGACAGCTATTGGGAAACTCCTGAAGAATCATACGCAGGACAGGCAAAGCTTCAAGCGATGCAGTATTACATCAGTTTCGGTTCATACTTACCACCACGCCCTGACTCCAATTACATTCTCCAGTCCTAGTAATGAAATCCAGGTATTCCTTCCTATACACAATAGCTTTATTAGAGTTTTTGCCTAATCTGAGCTTTGCTCCTTTGTATTTTGTGACTGAGTGGAGCACAATTTAGAAGGAAGGACAGGCTGACATTCAGGCACTGCAGTCTGATACAGGAGACCTAAGTTCAACTGCAGACTCTGCCAGAGGCATGCTCTTTGTCTTTGAGTAAATCACTTTGAGCAAGTCTCTCCACATGTTTGTCTCCGGCCTGCTGGAGATATCACCAGAATGCTGCTGGGTTTCATTGTACTGGATAAGTAAGATCCAAAGATGCAGAGATAAGGGAAGGCATGTTTTCAACAGAAATAAGGAGAACAAGAGCAGTAACATGATCAGCAAATACATGAATACTGGGACAATTCAGTCCTTCACTAAGTGGGATTATTTACTTGCCAAATAATAGCTATTCTAATCCACAATCCTGACAGGGAGTGGGGATTTGAGCAAGAGTTTGAGCTCACTTGTTCCCTGGTAAAGTAGGCTTGGAGAATTTCTTACAGTGAACGGTTAGTTTCAGAAAGCTGTCGAACGCCTGTCTCTTGCTCAACAGCCAGTAGAAACAGGTTCTCCCTAGAGAGAAGGCCATTGCTCTTGAGTCTTAGCAAAACATCTCACGAAAATGAGCTTAGCCTGAATTTTGATGTCAGAAGAGTGGAAGGATTCTTACCTTTTAATTTCTCTGCCTAGCTAAGATTTGGAGACATTAGTGATAGAGAACAACCTCTGCTTTGTACTTAACACATCTTCTCCAAGCCAGTGTAGAACTGTATAGGGCAATGATTGCTCTGCTGGCAATCAGCAATTCTGTCTTTTTATTTCCTAGGACAGCAGTCCCAAACCTTTTATTAGAATGCAGCACATATTGACAGAGAAATTGCCCACAGGATGTTTCCACTCCCATTCACTGTTTCAAAACACCCACCCTTCCCCAGCAACGATCACTATCCATAATGATGAAAACTGTAGAAATATCTTTCACTGAACAACACGAAATATTTAAAGTACTTTTACCTTACTCTACACTCTCCACTTAAAGAAACAAAACCTTTGTGAATTACTGGAGAGTCACAGTCATATATGAAGAACCTTTCATCCATGTCCATTAAGACATCACTCCACGGTCTCACTTGTCTCATAGCAGAGTGTTCTGGAGTTGTCATTTTGCCAATGGAGAGACTTAAAGGTTAATCTCTGTGTCTCTGATCTTTCCACAAAGTTCTTACATCATTCCTCATACATCTTTCGAGAGTCAAACTTCGTATTTATTCTTTCTTTTTCATCTTACATATTCCAACATCAGCACCTTGCATGAAAACTGCTTATTCAACTCAAAATAAAATGAAAATAAATTAATGAGAGATAAAGAGCTCTTTGATGCAATAACCTTTAATGATTTCTTCCTGGTATATAATTTAGGACAGTGTTTTTCCTGGCTTAATGTTGTAAAGTTTGCATCATAAACAAAAAGCTGATGATTCATAAAACATTATTGCTAATGTATTTTTGAAATTAGCAAGAGACATGTAAAGTATCTTCCTTGTCTACCAGGATTCTTGAAAGGAAACTTCCCTTTGAGAAATTATTCTTGGCACCAATGGCTAGAGTAGCCAGCCTTATGGGAAGAAGAAACAGTGGTGACACCCACTGTGGAAGGTATAAATAGAGTTTCGTGGCAACGGACAACTCGCAGTCTGATTTAATATCAAGCTGTGCATCTTGCTTTGGGCTTCTGCTTGCATTTCCAACTGCTGTCGCCATGAGTTGCAACATTAAGGAGACTATTACTGTGTCTAGCAAAGGCAGGAGCAGTGGTGGCAGCTGTATCATTGGTGGTGGTGGTGGAGCACGGATTTCTTCCTATGGGATAGGCAGTGGCAGAGGTTTTTCTGGAAGGAGTTACTGCGGTGGAGTGAATTATGGAGGGGGACTGAGTGTTGGTAGCTTGGCTGGTGGGAGCTATGGAGGTGGCAACTGCTATGGCAATGGCCTTGGTTTTGGCCTTGGAGGTGGTGTGGTTGTTGGTGGTCTTGGTGGCGACTGTTTGCTTTCATCCTGCGATGAGAAGGTCACCATGCAAAATCTCAATGATCGCCTGGCTTCCTATCTGGACAAGGTGAAGTGCTTGGAGAAGGAAAATGCTGAACTGGAATGCAGAATCAGAGAGTGGTATGCTACACAGGGCCTTTCCTGTGAGCCCCGGGACTACAGCTGCTATTACAAAGAAATTGAAGATCTTCAAAATCAGGTAATCCCCTTTTTTCAGTTGTTCCTCCCCTATTTAAAGCTTATTTCTGAATCTGTATTTAGAATCTACTACAATTGTTAGAGGTAACTTTGGTGCTGCTAAATGTCTTCACAAACATAAATTTTGGCAAGCTCCTCTGTGACAGTGTTGAGTGTGGGTGCATATCAAAGATGCATGCTGCAAGGTGATACAGGTGGGATAATACTCTTAAAAAGGAAAAGGATGCTTTGTTACATTGTTTTGACTATACAATTATAAATATGGTATCACCAAGTGTGCTCTGAGGAAATGCAGTGGTGTCAGCCCAGTAGGAAAAGCAAAGTAAAGAGAACTATAGAACAAGAGCAAAAGATACATATCAAATGCTGTATCAAACAAAGCATTATAAATTCCAGGTGAAAAAAAAAAAAAAAGTGGGTATTTGAAATTGATTGCCACAGTGGCACAAACAGCTTGATATTACTGTGTCCAAAATGAAAGCTATGGCTGATCTTAAGGCTTAAAGATACCTTCCAACTGTCTTCCCTGAAGACCCTTATCCTGAAGGCCAGAACACACCAGCTTGAATGTCAGTTGAGATTTAATGTCTTAAGGAAGGTTCTTTAGGTTCACTTCTTTGTGAAGCATCTTTGGAACTTGCCTTCAGATCTTGAAACTGGGAAGTCCCTTCTCACAACTCTTTAACTCCCAATCTCTCCACAGTTGATCTCTTTTCTTTACTGACTGTGAGTTAAGGAGGCAAAACTACCTCCTGCAACTGCTCTGCTCAAGGAACAAGGTTACTGAAGTAAGAAGGTAACAGAGAAAGGAAATTGTGAAGAGTTACTACCTAACTGCAATCTAGATAGACCTATAGAGTATAACAGCAGAGAGAAGTGAAACATCTCTCATGGTCTGCTCTTTTCCAGATTGTCTGCGCAACCATTGATAACAACAAGATCATTCTGGACATTGATAACAGTAGGATGGCTGCTGATGACTTCCGTGTGAAGTGAGTGCCCCTCTGTGTAGATGAGCCCTGTTGCCTCCTCCCTGCTCCTTTACATCTGATTTGTGGAGTCTCTGTGCACTAATTACAGAGACTTCAGACAAGTGGCGGTACAACACCGCATTAGGACAGGATGGAGTGATGAAAGGCTTTTTGCTCTTGGTCACCAGCCCTCCCTTAATTAGTATTCTCGGGTGAAACATCTGGCAACAGCGTTTGTTGGTGAGGGCTGGGGACCCACATTGCAGGGAGGAGTCCTTAGTGGTATAGTTGGCGCATTTCCATCACAGACCAGTGCAGATTGGGATCAGCAAAACAGAAATGCAGCTGAATAAGTGATATCAAACGTACAGTGATCAGGAGCAGGAAAAAAATAGATAAGGAAAGCTTTCACATAACAGACATTAAGTGCAGTGCAGAAATCTAATGCACAGTGCATTCAGCTTAGACAACAAAATACAGTTTAAAGCAGGCAGTTGGGAAAGGAGATCTTTGCATAAACTGAGCACAGTTGAGATGTTACCATTCTGAATTTCTGCTTTCTTGCACAAACCAGGTATGAAACGGAGCTGGCCCTGCGCCAGAGCGTGGAGGCTGACATTAATGGCTTACGCCAAGTCCTGGATCAGCTGACGCTCTGCAGGTCTGACCTGGAGGCACAGCTGGAGTCGCTGCGGGAGGAGCTCTGCTGCCTGAAGAAGAACCACGAGGAGGTAGGGTCCTGCCCTTTCCCTAGGAGCACCATGGCCCTGACATAAAACTTTGCCTACACGAATGTGCTCTAAATTTAAAAGTAAAGATCAACCACTTTCACGCCACAGCTTTCCCGTCAAACGCTTCTGGGGTTCAGACCTGTCTGCCTCGTGGGTGGTGTGGGAGCTCTGGCACCGAGGTGGCTGCTGCTCACGGGGCTGCGCTGGCACTGGGAGTGCCAGGGGGGTGTCTGTGAAAGTTACTGCTGACTCCAGTGGATAAGAAAAGAAATTACCCAACAGATTTGTTGGGGAAACACTTGCACCATCTCCCAGTGCTTTTTACAGCCATAGCTGGGAGGCACCCCTCACAGGGAGTGCTGTTCTTAGCCACCAAGCTCTGCTCTTCTATGTTGTCTTTCAAAAGCCACTATGCATCTGATCTGGGTTATATTTTCAGGAAATGAATTGCCTGAGAAAACAATCAACTGGAGACGTGAGTGTGGAGGTCAATGCCTGCCCTGGACCAGATCTCAGGCAAATCTTGGAGGATCTGAGATGCCAGTATGAAACACTGATAGCGCGCAACCGCAAGGAAGTTGAGGATTGGTATGAGTGCAAGGTAAGCGACACACACCTGCTGCAAAACAAACTGACATGCACATTTCAAGGCAGAGGAGCATTTCAGAAAACAGACATGGAGACAATAAGCAGGTCTTCCTTTACAGTGAAGCCCGAGATCAGCACTCATTATACGCTGTGTTCCACAGGAGACACAGGCCTGTCTGACCAGTTTGTTATGTCCCATCTGGAACAGCAGCATTTGCCACAAGGCCTTGTGGTGTGTTGTTGGAACTAAGATATTTCACATTTGGATTAAAGAGATTTAATAACCACGAGGCTAATGCAATTTGTAAAAAGAGCAAGCAGCTGAAGCTGGTGGTTAACGCCCAGTGCACAGAGAACTCACCCTGCTCACTTCTCTTTTTGCTAGCTACTCACTGTATTCTGCTTCTGTAAAAGAATGTCCAATTTACGCAGATATTCTCTGAAGCTCTTTATTCTGGATTGGTGATTTTCAGATTGAGGAGGTGAATCGGGAAGTTATTACAAGCGGCCAGGAGGTAGAGACGTGCAACAACCAGGTTACTGAACTGAGACGCCAATTGCAAGCCCTGGAAATTGATCTCCAAGCTCAGCTCAGCCAGGTAGGTGGAGAGCTTACTTTCAGCTGTGATGTGGTTACTGCTGGATTTCTTAGCATGAACAGCCAGACCTACCAATCAGCATGATGGTGGTGAATAGCTCTTTCATTTTTGGATTGGAAATAATAAACTCCAGGGTGACACTTAAATTAATGTTTTTACTTTGGTTGTCTTGTTTATCAGAGAAATAATTTGGAATCCTCTCTGGCTGAGACTGAGTGCCAGTACAACACCCTCCTCGGTGAGCTACAGAACCAGATCACATGCGTAGAGCAGCAATTGGCTGAGATAAGAGCGGAAATAGAGTGCCAGAACCAAGAATACAAGACCTTACTGGACGTCAAGTGCCGTTTGGAGCAGGAGATTCAGACCTACCGGTGCTTGTTGGAAGGAGGACAGCAGGACCTTATGTATGTAGATCTCTAAATCCACTACAGAATAAATGAAAATATCAAGGATCTGTATTACAGATTGGGAATCTAATATAATCTTTAGTCCATCTTAATGCTTTCTTTGAGATGAAAAAGTTGTCTCATGAGCAACTTTACTGTGATGAACGTTCAAATCTGAACTAAATGGCACTCCTTGGGATCTGCAATGCAGAGAAATCAAATCTGCTAACTGCTAGTTACAACATTGTAACTACTAGTATTATGTCAGCATTCATAATAACCTCTTTTCTATAGTAAGATGGGCGAGAACTGTCAAAATAAGAATTAATTGCAATGCTCTGCATTGCATTTCCATGCCAAAGGGGAGCACACACAAACCAACTCTGAAAGTGAAAAAAGAATGCAAAGTAAAATACTCTAACCCCTATAAAAGACATAGTTTGAGACTTTGTGTCATGTAGTCAGTCAGCAGTGTCATGTAAAGTTCTAAAACTCCCTATTCCTTTCACCAAATTTATCCCACCAGTCATGGAGGAGGAATCGGAGTAGGAACTGGTGTAGGAGGAGGAGTCATTAGGACAAGTCACACCTATACTACAACTTCATCTTCCCATTGCCAGTCCCAAGTCCCACCCTGCAAGACTGGAGATATACAAGGTAAGAGCCGTGTTTTCACAGAAACAGTTTTTTTCAGTTTGTTCCTTTGTAATAAGGCCAGGAGACAACACATGCTCCTAGGACATGTTGTTGGTATCTTCTCAGAGAGTTACTATGCTACAGGTGTGATCTGTTACAATGGATCCAACCGCAGTGCAAAATTGGCTGTGTCATCAAGAAATAGTTTTAAAGAGAGCTCTGACTGAATATGAAGTAGCAGAAAGCAAATGAGAGACAAGAAGGAGCCGTAGAACTAAGAGGAGAAAGCTGGGGAAATGAGGCATAAAGAAAAGGTCTGCAAGTAGAAGTAAAGAAGATGACAGCCAAACAAGGCTTAGCAAGAGAGTCTTGAAGGAGTGAAAAGAAGAGCAAATCTGTAACTTTACAAGGGCAAATTCCCATTAAAACACAATTATTTAGGGAATTTCTGGGGTTTCCTGGGTTGTCTGCCAACTGCTCTCGTTTAACAGAGTATATTCTTGAAATAAGGGCACTACACAGACAAAATTTTTATTTGAAGGATTTTATCTCTGTTCCAAGCAAATAATGTTGCTACATTTTTTCTCCAGTGACCTGCAGGAGAATTTGTGATTAAGGAGGAATGGACTAGAAGATGATATACAGAGAAACCCACAGACAAAACAAGAACACTCAATGTTCACTGAACACCTCTACGCAGAGAAAGTAGAAGTAACTCAGCGATGCTTTGCCATGTATCTAAAGGGGCCTATTTGGGGCCACCTTTTTCTCTGTTCTGCTACTTCTGTTCTGTAATGCTGTAATCTCTAGAAGTTACTTGAGTTAGTCAGGATCACTAACGTACCTGCTGGTGAAAAAATTTCTCTAATAAAACTTTTCTTCTGCCTGATGCAATCAAGAAACCTGTGTCTGGAAACTGAGTTCCTTTAGAAAATCAGGTGCTGCTCTAGGTGCAAACCACAACCTCAGGCAGGGTAGCTAGCCTCTGCAGTGACCCACCAGAAAAGCTGGAAACCCACGCACAAGGGTCACCTAAATGGGTCAGGATCATAGTCCACTGGGAACAAAGCTGCTTTGCCAGTGGGAGCCAAAGAACGGCCTTGCTGACCTTGCAGGTCTTGTCCACCTCCTCCCTGTCAAAGCCTGTAGCATACGTTGCCCATTCCTGCATGACATCCTCCATGATCTACATAGACAGCCAGTTTAGGCAGATGCATGTGTGCTTCCCACAGAGCATTTTGCTTAAATTCATTGCAGAACAACAAAGAAGGAAGTAAGTGGAGCTGGATCTTGTCAATGAAAGAACAGAGAGATCAGTGACAGACATTTCCATGAAAAAGCAAGCTCAGGATGGTGTATATCCATGCACAATTATTGACTTAGCAGCCATCCCTGGTGTACACCTCCAGCTGCTCTCCAGATGTGTCAGGAATTAAACTGTGAGATGTGTTGGCTGCTGGGGAGTATGATGTCAGTCATACATGTCTTAACAGATGTGCATTGTGGTCATCTGGGGGGAGGGAGGTGTCTTCTGACCTCACCTGTCTTCTAGACTTCTGTAATGTAAGCACATCTGAGTGAGTCTGTCTCTCTGCAAAGCAAATCCCACCTCTTCTGTGTCAGATATCTGCTTGGGGAGAGGGACTGTGCAATACAAGTGCCTCTTCTCTTGGGTGACTGTGAGCAGATCTCAGAGCAGGTGCTGAGAGGACAGCATCCAAATTTTGTCATGAATCTCCTCTTTTCTTGACAGCCAAGGGGTGGTTGGGCATCCGTAGCTGTGCAGAGACACCCACAGGACGGAAAAAGCAGATGGCCTGAAAGCCCTTTTTATAGCCTATATAACGTGGCACAAACATTTCTCACACATAAACACATGTAAAATATTTCTGAGTCCTTTGATGAGAAATTAAAAAATATTTGAAGCATAAAAGCAAGTGCATTTCCCCAAATCCCACTCCTGAATATACCACCCACCTGGAGGAATAGCATTTCTGCCTCTGCTCACGGTCAGTTTATGCGCTGCAATAAGCAGGGAGACGGGGACGGGGACGGGGCAAATGGAGGATCGCATTTTGGCTTTGAAGCAGAGAAGCAACAAGGCTGATCCCTGGCGGACAGGGCTGTGAAGAGCAGTGGGGATGCGGGGAAGGCAGCGTCAGTGAGGCACCGCTGGCTCCCGACCCTCGCCCGGAGCTGCTGCCGCAGCGCTCCCAGGGCGGCCTCTCCTGGATTTAACCACCACCTGGAAAAGAAATGCAAGCAGAAACGGCTGACACCAGGTTTCTGGCTGATGCGCACCAGGGGAGGAAGAGGTTAATGCCAGCAGCACACGCACGTTCCCTGGTATCGTGCCAGGTTTGCCATGTTGCTCTTCCCAGACTGTGATTTCTCCCCGGCAGCTGCCACCACTGTACAAACCCTTGTACAAAATACAGTTCTGCGGACGTGCCACCTGCTGCTCGCTCCTCCCAGCTCAGGATTTCACCTAAGCAGCATGAACCAAATCCTCCCTGAAGTGAGACGGTTTCTTATAAAAACTAAAATCCTGTGAATTTGGCATCTGAGTTTTCACTTTCTACTGCCATTGGCACTGGCATTTCCCTCTTGCCACCACATTAGGAAATCACGACCTGAAGAACTTGTGAAAATATTTATACTGGTTTGGGGTTTTTGTTGTTGTTGTTGTTATATTGGGTTTTGGGGAGGGGTGGGGTGGGGTGTTGTTTTTTTTTTCCCAAAGAGAAATGTTTGCCTGAGAATACAGAGCAAAACTGGTAGTCTATCCAGTTTGTACAAAAACTCAAGCAAAAGTTTTTCATGAGCACGGTATTTGATGTCAGATAAAAACTTAAGAGGAGCTGGAATAATAAATTATTACATGCAGATACTGCTTGTGCTGAAGAACAAAGAAATGGAGAAATGCCTGGTAAACACCAGCAGACCAGACATCTTGGTAGTTTCCAGATCTCTCCGTAAGGTGTCAGCTGTTCTTAACTGGCAGATCCAAACAAAATGCCGACCTGCCAGTCTCCTGCTCCCAAGTGCCTGGTCTGGTACAGTCCTCTCCTATTCTTGCTCCGGCCTACCCAAGGAGGGTAAATAGTGCATTATCGCAGTATGTGAGACTGAGATCTGATAATCTGCTTAAAGTGGGACTTACATTTTACTAAGATGCCAGGAGATGCAGATAAGTTTGGCTAATATGATCTGTGGCTAAATGGAAGTTGCTGTTCGACTATACAACAAAAATACAATAATATGTAGTTAAAATAATGTTATATAAAAATGTCATGATGCATACTCTACAGTAATTTCAGTACTGTCCAGGGCCACCTGCACTGGACAGTCCTCTAACACGCAGGAAGATGCAATTACTGCACTGCAGTGGCATGGGGAAGCATTCCCTCCTGCCGCTGCCAATCCCTGTGCCCATGGTGCCAAATGATACAGACACATTTTGTGTTTCACTACATGGGATATTTGGAGATGCAGGAAGAGACGGACATCATAGGCCCTGCGCCACAGTCTGCAGCCTGCTCTCTAGAGGGCACTCAGCTCTCACCGAGACTGCCAAAGGGTGTCCGGGGAGAGGAATGAGGCAAACCCAGCTCTGATTGCTTGGCTAATTTTCTTCTAACAGAAATACTCAGCTAAACAGATGAAGTAGTGTCTGCGGTATGTGCTGGGGAGATCCTGCTAGATGAAAACACAGAACAAGCTATCAGCCCTGACATCTTGCTCCAGCTCACTCACCTGTATTCAGTGGTCACATTTGTAGTGAGGTTGACATGACCTGATTTTGTGTGTGTGACTACTGCAGGAGACGACGCAGGTTTCCTCCCTGCCTCTTTGAAGACCCCAGCTGCATTCTCCTGTGTGTAAGTGCACAGAATGGATGCCAGGCTGAAACTCACTGCACTAATTTGCTAATACCTGTTTATGTTTCGCCAATGGCACTGGAATGTTTTACATCATGTCATTAGGCAGGAGCACCGTGAAGCCCAGGCTCTCCACAGGGGTTGTAATTGTGTTATGATGGCAGAGATGCAGTTTAGACCCTTTGCTGGCAAAGGTCTTACCAATAAGGTAGCATTAACTGAGACCCCAAAGAGTCAGGTGTGCAAGGGGCTGTTTAGACCCAAAATGGAGGAGTTCCCAACCAAAGGGTTTGTACTCTAAAAGTCTCTTACAGCTCTGACTCACCTAATTACTGTTCCTATCATAATCACCATCATTCCATTGGGTGGTGGATCTTTTGAAGGTGCCCTTTAATGTTTCGTCAGTACTAGTCTCTGCAATAACAATGAGTAACAGATCAAGTATAATGTATGCAAGAATATTTTTTTTTTCCTAAAGGAGAGATGTTTGCTGGATTGGATACTACTGACTACCCTTACATGGAGGGCAGCAGATCACCTCCCAGTGCTGCAGTCCAGATTTAACTGACAGGTGGGTGTATGTGCTGTGTTAGGACCATCAAACACAACAAGGATATGTTCCAGGGCTATTCCCCGTGACCACACATCTTGGGGTGTGGGCAGATGCCAAGACTTACACCCTGTCTTGCAGAAGAGTGTAGGAGAGGTGGGGACTTACCCTCTCGCTTCAAAGCAGATATTTTAAAAACCTTCACTTAAAAAAGCCTAAGTATGTTTTGGCATGCAGGGAATGACCACATACAGATGGTTTTCACAGAATTTCACTGAGCTCTAAAAACATACTGCTTTATTTTATTAGATGTGGCCATAAATATATATAGGAAGAAAGAAGCAGAATGAACAATATGTACAGTGTACTGTTCCACTAAGTAATGCTAAATATCTTTGAAGATGCTCCTGCTGGGCACCAGGATTCATGACAGTTGTACAAACTGCTGTGGTAACAAACCAAAGTCCACTGGTTGAGTGTCCTGTCCCACTGCTAGGAGAAGAATAGGGCAGATTTTTTGACAGAACTATTTCTAACTACAAAAATGCATTTAGAGAAAACTTTTCATTGGAAATAGTTGGAACTGACAACATTTTCAACGCCAAATATTTCTGGATGGAACTGCTGCCAGGCACCAACAGCTGAGTTAGTGGGGGAAAAAAATTCCAAAGCACATTGTGCCCTCATTACAGAGTAAATAATTGGGAATCATTAGGTGGGAATTACTTTTTGTTTAGAACTCTCAGTTAATCCACTATTAAAATAATAAACTTGATTGAGCCCTTCAAGTACATTTCAACTAATCTGAATCATATTTTCTCAGATTACTCTGTTTTCAAACATCTAGCTTTTTATCCGCATAAGAAAAAAAACCCATTGTCATTTAAATTTTAGTGGAGAGGAGAACAGTTTCATGCTAAGTGTTAGGCAGCTGGACCTCAATGGAAGGAAGAGCAGTGTACATCCTCAGAACAAGAAGAGTATTCTCCCTCCAACACAGTCATACTTCAGGGACTGGGTTTCTTCTTTACTATGGAGAAATATTGTTCTATGGGATTATCTGGTGTTAAGAAAATTGCTTGATGATTATATAATGGAAGTTAGTTTATAATGTATAATTATGAGAATGAGTCATATTCCCCAGATAGATCTTCCACAGTTTTTCTCTGTGTGGCAACATAAGCAAATTGAATTTTCCTGACAAGACCTGACCAAAAGTAGGAAGGATGGAAGAGGATTCAACACACTGAAGCACCGAAAAGGGTGGGTAACAGTCTGGTCGTACCCCCACAAATGTACTCAGCAGCCTCAGCAGTTTCTCCCAAACATATCAGTCCAAAGGAAGTTGTAAATACAGAACTCAGAAAAGGTGCAGCCAAGGGAGGTGATGTGTGCTTAGCCCACACACCCATCACTGTGCCATCACCCCAGCCCACCACGGAGGCCATTTCAGCCTCACCCTTTACTGCTGCCACACACACCTCAAAGGAAAAAAGACTTCATTCTCTCCCAGCCTCTGTGTTCAGCCAACACACGTCTGTGTTGCACATGATAATTCTGCCATTTAAGTGCACTGTGTGAATTCATGCCCACACTGGGTGAGCCTTTCAGGCTTAAATAGTCCACCATCCTCTTCTGGGCAGGAGCTCGTAACAGTTTAATCACAGGAAAAGGGAAGAGGCTTCATTGCAAACAACTATGGTGCCATCCACCCCCAAGGCATCTTCCTCCTCCTCCTCCAACCCCTCCTATCTTGGCTGTGACCTGAAGCATGTCAGTCAATGTGCAAGGGCAGGTTTTCCTGAATGCCAGTGACTGTATGCTGTCTCCATTAGTTATGCCCGCTGCAAAAAAAAAAATCTGTTTCAAAACAAGTCCCATGTTTTATATCTCACCTTGCCGTTCAATTCACACTTTTTTTTATACCAGTGTGAGAAGCACAGGTGATCACAGCTTCTCTGAAGCAGCCTTTCAGAGGTCTCTCAAGCAGAAAAGAATCCAAAATGCCTCATACCCAACACACCTGAGACTCTACCTGAATACCTGAGAGCAGCCAGGGCCGAGAATGCACAACACAGTGTCTATAAGAGACACTCACTGGTGATAAATGAAGACTTCTGCCTTGTCACACTGTTCAGCCACTCCTTAAGCACAGCCATAGCTGCCTCTCAGCCCCTGCTTGCTGCACGAACTGAAGTTTACTCAGCTTTCCTCATCTGCCCATGATTGAGAACTGTCCTCAGTGTGGACAGAAGATATGTCAGTGCCTGTTTCCATCATTGGTAAGCCCACTGAGGTAGGCAAGTAGAGGACAGTGAATTCAGATGCTCATCTGGTTATGAGAACCACATCACGGAGTGATGCCGGGCAGTTTTGAGTCTGGGCAATGCCAGAGTAAGCCTTCACGGCTCTTTGTCCTGTACTCACTGCACTGCAGGGTGTGATAGCAAAGGGCACACCAACTTAGGGAGGACATGCCTTGTTGTGTTTGTGGAGCAGCAGCTTGATGCTGCAATAAACAGCACCAGCCCAAGATTTCGTAATGTTTCACTGTCCCATTTCACAGGTACTACTGGGGTTTCTTGCAGCTCCTCCAGAGTTTATTGAAATCTCTCTTATGCCAAGGTTTTCCCAGCCCTCCAGGTTCTCTTCTGCAGCATTATCTCTAGATTTTGCTGGAAGCATTATCTAAGATCATCTAGTTAGCTCAGTATGCTTGCAAATGCCTGGGCAATCCTATGAGCCATAACTACAGAGAAAACTACCATCTCGTAAAACAGCTTCCATCTTACAGCAACTTTGAACTAAAACATTCCATTCAGGTAGCATTTGTTCCATAACATTTACTTCTGATCTTGGCCAGTCATTTCCAGATACACTGAATCCACCAGGCTTCTTCAGTTTTAAGGAGCTAATCTTCACTCTTGAGGTATGTTGCCTGCACAAATTCTAGGGAAAAAACGGCATTAAATCTTCCTTTCATGTATTAGACATGAAGCTGTGAAGTATGTTGCACACAAGCATCCTCACTGCTATTCAAACTATCCAAATGTTCTTTTTGTGAACAGAAGACATGAAGCTTAGTCCACCTGAAAGGAATGACTCATATAAAAGATGTTATGAACATCTTTCCAGGAAAAAAAACACCCAAACCTTACCCTTCTGCAGAATTATACAGAACAACATAGAAACATATCCACATCCTTACAATGTGGGTGTCAGCAACTGGAAGCCAACAGTTAAACAGAATGTAACCCAATAGTTTTACGAGCCAAAGTCACTGTTAGTATAGAAGAGAATTTTGTGCACTTCAAGAGAAAAGGATTTCTCACTGGAACAGACTAAAATTATGAATTAGACTCCACTAAATTTTATAGAGAACGATTTAATTTTCTACAAGCCAGAGAAGGCCTTGCTTCCTTGGACATTTCAGAAATGAAGTCTAGCAGAAGATGAAACTTTCTTTAGGTGTGTCCTACTGTGTGGATGAGGGTGTATGGGAGGGGCATTTACAAAAAGATGTTTCCACAAACACTTGCTATAAGCCATAACAAACAAACCTCTAAATTAGCAACAACCAACATCACAAAGGCTGAGTGAGAAAAGAATAATATACCAAATCAATACAGAAAGTTGGATATAACACAACTAGTTCAACCTACAAAGAAGGACAGCTAACAGACTGCATTTTGCAAAAGATCACGTGCCTGGGAAGGAGGACAGAGATGAGAGGCAGTCAGGAAAGAATTTTCAGATGTTTGAGGCTCAGGTTGCTGTAAGAGCTCAGAAGATGGATGCGCAGCTGAACTATCCACTGCTATGTATTTGAAAAAGATACAATCTTGAAAGAAGAAGATGCAAGATAGCAAATATTTTCTACTTTTGGTCATGCTGTGCCCATGAATGGAAAACAAAACTGAAGGGAAAATGATATTTTGATGTACAGCTTTCTGACTTAATCCCAAAACCAGGAACTTAACCTTTCTTCTCTAAGTAAGTATGTTTGTATTTATACTGTGGAAGGAAAACATCCTGACTGAAATTTTGAAATCCCTTCAGGAGTGAGAACATTACCTCTTATATTCACAGACATGTCAAGAGAGACTAGCCCAGAGCCAGGATACTTCCCCAGGTCTCTTGACCATCCTATAACTGCATTTGGTCTGAGCACATGAAGAGTTATTCCCTGCTACAACTTGTCACACTTCCTTTCCTTACAGTCTTACACAGAGCTATTTTCCAGTTGTTGTAATGGAATTTTTCAGAATTAAATTGTTATTTATAAAACATAAATGCAGATGTATGTTTGGAATAAATTGCTGACATGAATGATACTTGCCAATGTTCCCTAAGTTTTCATAAGAAATTACAAAGATGTCGCAGTGGTTCAGTGTACCTACAAAATACATCCTGCAATATGTTTTCAAAAGCCATAAAGTAATAAAGGACTAAAAATAAGGAGCATACAGCATAAGATAACCATAAACCAGAACCTACTAAAATATCACTTAAGTATAAAAAAATCTGTTGCGATTCCTTGACAAATATCTGAAAGGGGAAAAGCATGAGGAATGACTATATTAAAAGAGAGATAGTAACATTCATTACTGTTCCATTATGACAGTTTATTGTTGTGCTGAAAGAGGTGCAAACAGGATGAGATGAGTGGGATGAGTTCAATTCAGATGACTGTAAGTCAGTGAACTAGATCACAGAAAAGATCTACCTAATTCAGAGCCACCCAATAGAAATTACATGTTTTGTATTAATAAACAAATGGTCATGAACACTTTGAGTATGGGTTAAGCTTCTTGACACTGTCAAACATCTCCCTGTGGCAAATTACCCTGGGCAGAAAAACTACGGCTTGCAAATGCACATGGAAAGAAGGTACTCCCTTTGACGGTGACACCCACTGTCTCAGGTATAAATGCAGACCAGGGAGGGTGGAAGTTGGAGCTATGATTCCAGAACAACTGTAAGACCAGCTTTGAGTTTTGACCCAAGTAATTCGCTGCTACCACTATGAGCTGTGGTTCCAAGACCTCTAAAAGCTGCCTGCGAGGGAGCAGTGGTGGCAGTGCTAGCAGTGGTGGTGGTGGAGGGGGCAGCAAGTATTCCTCTGCCTCCTCAAGAAGAATCACTTCTACGACAAGTGGTGGTGGCAGGATTTCTGGCAGCAGTTGTGGTGGAGGAAGTTCCAGGAGCAGCTATGGTGGGGGAGCTAGCGGTGGTAGTTATGGAAAGATCAGGCGCAGTAGTTATGGAGGAGGAATGAGTGGTGGTAGTTGTGGAGGAGGAAAGAGTGGTGGTTATTATGGAGGGGGAATGAGCGGTGGTGGTTATGGAGGGGGAATCGGCTGTGGCAGCATGGGAGTAGGCTTTGGATCACATGGGAGTGGGTTTGGTGGTGGTTATGGAGGAAGCTTTGGTGGAGGTAGTGGTTTCAGTGGTAGCAGCTTTGGCAGTAGTGGCTTTCATGGAGGGAATGTGGGAATTCTCTCCAATGATGAAAAGCTGACCATGCAGAGCCTTAATGAACGCCTGGCTTCCTACCTGGCTACGGTCAGAAATTTGGAAATGGAAAATGCTCAGCTTGAACAATTAATCAGGGAGTGGTACCAGAAGCAAGGTCCTACTGGTACAAAGGACTACAGCCACTATTATGGAAAAATTGAAGACCTTCAAAATCAGGTAGGATGTTCTTTGTCAGAGAAGTTTAAGCATTGACAGACTTTTTGTGATTGAGTAAAATGTTTGAGGCATGGATACTTCTAAACTCAGTAAGTGCCTCTCTGAAAGTGTCTCTTGGGCTTGAAATTCTGCCTTCTGTGCATGCATCCAATTATCTCCAACTAGAGGTGGAAAAAAATGCACGCCCCCTATAGCACACCCCACAGACCATTCGCTGGCAATGACTGCAGACTCTCAGAACACCTCTAGTGGGTTTTAGAGCATAGGAAAAAATGGTAACAATTACTCTCTTGGATGTGTACTGTCTGACATTTGAGTACAGCCCTTGGCCTGCGGGCATGGAAAGTGAGACAGAGCTACAGAGGTGACACCAAGCCTCTTGACAGGACTCTTGTACTCACAAAACAGTTTTTGCTATTCTGATGCTATTTCATACAGGTACCTCTTTGTTTTGCACTGTAGATGACCTTTCCAGGCCTCTGTATATAGGAAATGCTGTTCACCTCAGACACCTGGGAATTGTAACAAGATCGCATTCGTATTTCTGTCCCTTGTGCAAACCTGAGAGATTCACAGGGAAAATTTTCCTCAGCATATCGTCTTCTCTTCTAGCTTGTGACTGCAGCTGTGGAAACCAACAGGGTACTTTTGGACCTGGATAACACAAGGATGACTGCAGAAGACTTCAGGATAAAGTAAATATATACTCCTCTTTTCCAGGCACTGACTTCCGTTCTCCTACTTTTCTCAACTTACTTTCATAAATTCATTCCATAAACAAGTATCAATCCACAGAGACTAGGGTTCCTCCTGGTTCCATGGCAGCACAACTGAAATAATTTGTAAGACTTCAAAATTCTTCATTATTTCTGTAATGATTCTTCAATGGGAATACTCCCTATGGTTGTGGATTCAAACCTTAAAAAAGCTTTATTTTTAAGGAAAGAAAAATTATGATTATCTCTCACTGAAATTCAGATGAAACAGATAGATGAAACCTGCACAAAGTCTACAGTAAGAAGAGACAATGAAAAAACCCACAGAATACATTTTAATATTAAACTTTAAGTACTGGCTGCTGATTTCATAATTCTGCTCATGGAGAGATGCTATGTGCTACAAAGTATAGATGTAAAACCAGACACTGAGATACTGGAATACATGAACTTTTTCATAAATTAAGTCAGTAGGAGAAGGACTGAGAATCTAAGACCAGGACTGACCTTTCTGCACTGTCCTTGGCACAGGTATGAGACAGAGTATGGTCTCCGGCAGAATGTGGAGGCTGACATTAATAGCTTGCGACCCTTGTTGGATAATCTGACTCTGAGCAGGTCTGACCTGGAAATGCAATTTGAGTCTCTAAAGGAGGAGATGATTGACCTCAAGAAGAACCATGAGGAGGTAAGAGTCAGTTCCTTGAAATGCAAACTACAGAGGAAAACAAGAACACTTACTGTATTGGAAATGCGGGGAGGTTTTGCAGGTAACATCCTCGCACTAAGTAGTCTTCCCTGCTCTCCTAATGTGCGGCAGCTTGGCTAGGGGCCTTCTGAGACAGGCTGACTGCCAGGCCCAGGCTGCTCCAGGGCATTTCTGAGCACAGTCCCTCTCAACAAGAAATGACCAGGAAGTCAAGGTAAAGTAATTGCAACAAGAAAAAAACCCCCACATACATATATATATATGTTCTTAAAGGATCCAGGATGGTTTATGACATCAGAGCAAATTAACTGACTTCAAAACTCTTTTGCAAGTTATTTTACCATTTTTGTTTATTTGCCTTGGGCCTGGGTTTTCTCTGCAGGAAATGAAATCACTGCAAACACAGTCCAGTGGTGATGTGAATGTGGAGGTGAATGCTGCTCCAGGAGAGGATCTACTGAAAAAACTGAATGATATGAGACAAGAATATGAAAATATTATTCAGAAAAACCGTGAAGAGGTTGAAAGGTGGTATGAAAGCAAGGTAAATGGTTACAATTTGAATGTTTATATTACAAAAGAAAAACAATACCAACTTTTGGCAAGAACTTCCTGTAGATGAATGACACTTTGAATCACAACATCCATTGCTTTTAGGATAAAATGGTAGAATACCTTTGATTAAAATAAAGGAAATCACAAGTGGGCTTGAACTGCACTGGCAGAGCCATATAATCAAATTTAAACAGCCCCCATATTACACTTGGCACTGCTTCAACTTGTTGTATTGCCAGATGCTTCCATTATAAACTACCACAATGACATTGTAAGTTAAACTCAAAAACTCCAAAGTTGTATCTTAATTTTTCAGATGGAGGAAGTGAGTCAACAAGTCCAGTCAAGTGGCCGGGAAGTGGAATCAAGCAACCAACAGATCTCTGAGCTGAGACGTGAATATCAAAGCCTGGAAATTGAGCTGCAGTCACAAATCAGCATGGTAGGTAATGATTGCTTCTGATCCTCTGATATGCCAAGAACATGTGAGTTGCTGGAATGACAGGAGATCAACTATAGCTAGCACTCCGTTTAATGAAGATGCTCAGTGCATCTGACACCATGTAACACTTTTCTCATCTGGAGCATAAGAATGATCTAATCCTGCCACATTCCCATAAACACTGTATTTTTTCTTTCATTCTCAGGTACAGTCTTTGCAATCCAACTTGGAAGACACAGAACGTCGCTATAACATGCAGCTGCAGCAGATCCAGGGTATGATTGGCCCCTTGGAGGAGGAGCTGGCCAGCATCCGCTGTGAGATGGAGAGTCAGAATGAAGAGTACAAGATGCTCCTGGGCATCAAGACTCGCCTGGAACAGGAGATTGCTCAGTACCGGGCACTGCTTGAGGAAGGGCAGCATGATATTAGGTACCTACATTCAAATTAATTAACGTGCCACCTTTGCAAACAGGTCAAGATGAAAGTAGCGATATTTATATTAGGAACTAGTGCAACTAATTCATCATCAACACATTTAGTACAATCACAGGAATTCATATGGAATCTAAAACTTGGCTGGCAGTGTACAAAGCTGTATTATTCTATACTTACTATGAACTAGACAAAAATGTTTACAAAAGTATTCAGAACTATAATTTGCCATTTCTTCTCCTAAGTACAATCAGGAAGTACAGTTATATAAGAAAATGAAAGGTAAGCAAGAAAATAACTTTTTCATAAATACTCAAGGTACATATTTTGAAAGACTTCTAAAGGCATCCATTGTCTTTCTTCTTCTGTGCAGATCAGTTCATTTGTCCTTAATTCAGATAGTTTAAGACCAGTTCTCTAGAACATGTTTCACGCAATAGTACTTTCTCAGGCATAGAAGGAGCTCAGAGGGAGTCAGAAAGTGACCTTGATACAGCCGACAGGATGCCAGACACTGGTCATGTTGCTATAAATCTTACACATACATGTCCTTTCCTCCTTACAGCACCTCACAGGGAGGAGCTGGTGGTGGATCTGCAGGAGGAGGAGGAGGTCATGGAGGAACTAGCTGGTCTTCTGGAAGAGGAAGTAGAGGAGGAGGAAGTAGCGGAGGAGGAAGTAGCTGGTCCTCAGGTGGAGGAAGCAGTGGAGGAAGAATTGCGGGATCCTACGGAGGAACTTCCTCTTCCAGAGGTGGAGGAGAAGGCAGCAGAGGAACAACAGGAGGTGGAGCCTGTGGTAAAACTTCAGGTGGAGGAGGTGCCAGTGGTGGAGGAGGAGGGGGAAAATCCTGCCTCTCCCACTCTTCATCTTCCCAGTCCCAGTCTGGCAACTCTTGTGAAAGCCAAGGTAAAAATTGGAATAAAGGAGTACATAGCAGGAAAGGATATGACAACTTCCTTCCTCATTTGGAAATCTGGGGATATTTTTGCTACTTTTTTCCCAATCATGTTCTAAGTCCACTCTGACATTTGTTCTCATACAGTAACATATCAACATGGTAGTATTTTCACAAGTGACTCAAATGAAGAGGATGTTATTAAGAGTTCTATCAGAGGATGTGTAGGAAGAGGAAATGAAGGGGGGAAAGGAAAAATAATCCCCAATCCAAAGCATGCAGGGAACTAGAGAAGTCAGTAGTTTTGGAATGAAGCCAAATGTTAGAAATGTAACTGGTATTAAGGGAGAAAAATGGTTAAAGCGGGGTAAAATAGTTGGAACACTCAAGACATATAAAATATAAGGGGTACTAGCTGTAAAATACTGAAATAGCAAAAGATGGGGAGTGACCAAAAGGTCTTCTCCATGTCTGATTTCATGGCTGTGGTTCCAGGAGGTTCTGAAAACATGAAGCTCTGCCTGGAAGGGAATAAAACACTGGAGAGAGGAGCAACAATGGAGGAAGTGTCTGAAGCCATAAAAACGATGAGACTGGGTAAGGCTCCAGGTCCTGACAGCATCTCAGACAAATGCCTGAAAATGTTGAAAATTAACAGGAAGTTATAATTTTTAGAAAGGTTCTCTTCTACCTCTGATTTTTTAAAAAAAGATGGAAAATGATCCTGCTTTGAGGCTTCCATTTATTCCTTCTTATCAAGGAAGTAACAGGGATATTAATCTTAGTTAAGATGTAGTCTGTCTCAAAAATGTGCTGTTTTCTGTCACAGACTGGCAGTTGGTCATGGAAGTATCGGCTACAGGCCAACAGGCCTGAAGCCATCAATATAGAAAGTGAGAATACTACACAGACTCTCTTGCTGCTGAAAACAAAGGCAGTGAAGTCAGAAAGTTTTTGTAAAATGAGTAAGATTTTTTTGGTAATATTTGGTGTAGATGAGATCTAGTTTTTAAAAATTAATAGGCTTTGCAAACTCCTTCGTAAAAATTTACTCCTTTGATCAAACATCCTATCTGACTTCCAACAGTCCTATGTATACTAATGCTTCGTAGGAAAGATTAAAATATATTATGTGCCATCCATCTTTAACTTATAAAAATTTTTTGTAAATATCCATACACACATGAATACAGATTCTAAGTTCATCTGTATTTGTTTTATACTGCTACAGTCACTCTAAATTTAAAGAGAGATTTACCCTTATACAGTTGAGAATAGAAGCAGGTCCATGTATTTAATATGATAAAGCTGCAACACATATGCTTGTACAAATATTAAGTCTGACACTGTTCTAACCTTTCCAGAATGCTGAGAAAAAAATCTAGTCCACTGAGAACTGCACAGTCTAAAATTACGAAGTAACAAAAAGATTTAAAATGCTGAAGGAGATAACATTTCTTCAAAGAAATTCTTGCTTCCCTTCATCTTTCAACAGGGAGTTTTAGAAAGTCTGAGGACTGATTGGAAAAACCAGCATCTTCCACTGCAGGACCTTACCAGTGGGCCTTTGGACCAAGCAAGACTATACCAAGCATGTCGAATCACGCCTCTGCAAAGAGCAAGAGCAAACACTTGTTTAAGTTACTCAACACTGCTCACTCCAGGGGCTCATCAGAACTCTCTGGATGGCCTACCTGCTTCTTCTATCTTAATTTCTGTGCCTAATCACTGTTACCTGAGTTAAACTACCGTGATTGGTATTCCTGTGAAAAGAAAAAAACATACACACCACCTCCCCCCCCAAATGCTAATAAATCTTTGCTTCTCTTTGATGCAACCAGAAAGCCATGTCTGAGACAAATTTCCTTTGGTGGACATTTTTGTTTGAATCAATTACAAATATCAAGCCCTACCTGTGGAATACACAATAACATGTCAGATTATGCATAAGACCCAAAATTTTGCAGCAACATATTCACCATTTAAGACTAATGCAGCAAAACTTTGAAGAATACACTACCAGGTACAATGCTCTGGTGGTCCCTGCAATAGGAAAACAGTCAAAAACCTGACTCATTTCTGCTGTTAACTTCTATCAGGGAAAAAGAGGGTGGGTTTAAGGAACTGACTATTCCCTAGATAGCTTCTTAAAAAAAATCTTCCTAAGGAATCACTAAAATGCATTAAGAAACTTTTTAATCAGGGAATTTAAAGATGGAAATTTTCAGGTCCCAGTGCCAAAACACCCCCAAGTGCAGAACTTAAATCATGTAGAATTAATTATCCAAAATGAACACATTTTAAATGCTACCTGCTTGGGTACACATTGGCTAACAAGTGGATAGAAGTTCAGTAATAGGATAACCCTACTTTGTGAAAGTAGTTATCTGTACTGTAAAATAAATTCATAAAGCTGGAGTATGAACCAAATTCCATGCATATGGTCTTAGAGAAGGCTAGTTTTACTGATCATAACCATGCCTTGCCATCTGGCAGCTGTAAAATACCTGGCCTCTTCTATGTATTTCCACTTCAGGGCATTTCTAATGCCTAAGTATGGACAGGTATACGTTTTGCAAAGAAGACTGGCAAATTATTCATATTTAGGATGTGATTTTACAAAACCCAGTGGTAGGTTGAGAGAAAAAAAAAAGATATTCAAGAAAAAAGATTCCCAAAACAAGTTTAAGGTTTGCCTACAGATCACACAGTAGAGGGACTGCTTACGGTGGTAAGGTTGCAAATGCCCTAAAAGATAGAGATCAATTTTTTTTCTCTTTGTTTTAATTATAGCCATGTTTCCCTCCTTTATGACCTGGGCGGGTGCTAATTGGCCAGAGGGCTCCCTCTGCCCACTCCCCCATGCTGTATCCCTTATAGTGCCTTTCACTTCTGTTGTGGCTAATTAAAGTGTGGGGTCTGCATAAGCAGAACCTCCATGGCTGAATTGGTGAAATTAACTATATGTGGAATTTCATTTGAAAATAATTCAGAGGGCTTCTCACATGACACCTGTTCACTAATACATTCTTTATTCCTTGCATTTCTTGACTCCCCTGCTTAAACACAAAGGGAACCAGATAGGAGTATCACTGCAGTAAGTTTTCCTCTCTCAGTTTTACAGTCACGAGTTTTGGTTTTTTTTACTCTGAGGAAGGCATCACCCACTGGAGAAGGTTGAGAAACACAGATTGAGTGGGAGACCGTGGGAATGGGAATCCTGAACGCCCGAGTTCTAGGCAGATGTGTGCCAGTGATTCACTGCATTGCCTTATGCCAGGCTCTCAGCCAATGTGATTAGTATTTGAATAGAAAAAAAATCTAAGAAGAAAATTCTTTTCTGACCAGTGTCTCTATGGAGGCCTGAGGAACTGGCTAATCTTCATGAAGGACTACTTTATACATAAGCATGCACTGATATATCCCTTACCTGACATGCTAAGAGGCAGTGTTGATTACATTTGCAAGGACACCCCCATCTCTCTCCTACTGCAAAATTGCCTACTTCATTTTTAAAACCCTTGCAACATCAAATCATACTTGTGTCTATATTGCTAGCTGTCCCCTCAACCTACTTTCTCTGATTGCTCTGCTAGTTTTACACCTCTTGCAGGCTGTGACAATTCTTTCTTAGACCTGTCTATTCATGATACTAAACTAACAGCCCAAATTAAAGAATATTCCCAATACAGGAGCCCTGCTTCTCATACCTCCTCTAAGAGCCTGCCAAATTAATCTCAAAAATGCTTCTGCTGAGTGCGTGCTTCCTGGCTTTTATAGGGTGATTTGCAGGCCATCACCTGACCTCTGCCCTTACAGCAACACCCGGAGGCTATTAAGGAGGTCAGATACAATTTACTTGGAAGAGTAGTCTGTGCTGAAGCTTGCTGCTCTGTACCATCACAGCAGCTCTGGGGACTACTCATACCTCTCACTCCTTGATCCTACACTTCTTTCAAAAAATGTAACTTACTTTTAGTATTTTTACTGCCAGTTATCTAATTATCTAGCATACATGCATCTAACCTTGCAGAAGAAATTCTACTGAAACAAGTCCTTGTGAGAGCAAAGCAGAATGAAACTTGAAGAGTTTAAAGCATGGGAAGGAGAATCGACATGGCAATGAGGCAGTTCAGTACTGTATCAGAGAAACCTGTACTACAGTACAAACATGCAAACATTAGAATGCAATGTATTGTATATGCTATGCAATTCTGCTGATTTAAATGCTTACATTAATGTTACAATCATGTGCAGAAATAAGTAAAAATTTCTGAGCAATTAGGATAAATAAAATATTACTATTACTTCTTTTACTACTCAGCATTGATTGTACTGTCTTCTTCCTTGCCTAAAATCTGTACCTTTCTTATCAAGATGTTCTTATAATGTTCCTTGCATGTAATGAGTCTGCATCTATAATGCAAATAAGCTTCATAATAAAGTTTATTTGCTATACATTACAGTATGTGACAAAATAAATACAACCCACTGATAAACTTAAAAAAATATCTACCTAATGATGGCATTAGTGCTTATTACAGACAAAAAGAAGAATTAATTTAGATGGTTTCTTACCATACCCTGGAAGAAAGTGCCAGTTTAAATATTCTTTTGGTTTTCCATTTTGTGTATATAAAATCTGCATCCAGGTTATCACTAGCATTTGGTTACTGAGAGAACAGGCTTGTAATAATAACAACAATGCAAAAAAAACTTATGTGGAGGAACAGAGCTAGAAAACCAAAACTACTGCAAAGCAGGAGTAACAAATACAAATACTGTAGTGTCAGATGTCAAAGCTTAGGGCATGCTTAAAGTGGGACTCCAGCAATATTAAGTGTAGTGAGGAGAACCTTGCACTTGCGTGCATTTTGTTAGGCATTAATCAGCATAATAAGCTTTAATTTTATGAGCACAACGTGTTGCAATTCGGATACTTATCTGGTGTTCCTATTAGTGCTCTGAGAAGAAAATTGTGGTACATGTTAGAACAAGACCTTCAGAACAACCTTAGGCAAAAATAAACGTGCACACACACTCCTGTATGTTTGGCTTCAGTACTCCCAGAGCAATTCATTTGTCCATTTGAAGGCATAGATGTAATTTCAAAATTGCCTATGCATATATTCTGCTGATGTCTCTTTTGTTTAGCATTAATTGTTAGCCCTATTAATTGTCAAATAATACACAGTCTATATTAATGGGCTACAGAATTAGCACAGCAAAGTATGCTATTTCACTGCAGTGTTGTAGGGGGAAGGAAGAAACTAGCAAATCTTTCTAGAGCCCACCCATCTCAACTTGAATGTCCTAGTGCTTCTTCTTCACTTTTATGAGGGGATAACACAGGTTGCTTAGGCAGTCATTTGTTTAAAGTGTTCGGGGGGGGGGGGGGGGGTGTGATAATAATTCTCTATATGGACAATCAAGCAGGAGCCAGATCCCCAAAGGCAGTAGGCATAAACAGGATTTAGCTACACTTAGACTGGGTGAAGTCCAAAGCTCTGATTCCCAAATGCCAGCTCAGTGGGTATTTAACCACCTTGAATTACCACATTCACTAAATCTTACTTTTTGACTAACAAGTTCTTCAGGCTGCTTCTGCACTTGCTCAGACCAGGCTGAGGCTAAGGGCAGCAAGTACCAGCTCCCTTCCACTTCCCACTGGCAAGCAGAGACCACGCAGGTTGCTCCTGAAGTGTGCGTAAACCCCCCGCCAAGCTCAGCCCAGCAGCATGCCTCCCAGAGGCCAGCATGACCTTCCTCCCTGTAAAACACTCCAAGAAGGGTGGATGCCTTTCTTTTATACAACACATTAGTTGTAGTAACAGAAAGTACAATATGCAGATTAGTGCCTTTGCAGGCTGGGATTCAAATCCCTATGTTCCATCTCGCAGGGTACTGCAGTAATCAAAGGCATTAAGGTGACAGAACAGCTGTAGATGCCCACAGCCTAGGGGATCTGAGGCTGCTTATCCCAAATGGACTGAGGCACTTAAACTCTAGAGAGAGGCAGGAGACCTTGTTGGCAGATGCTCTTATCATGCCCTCCAGCTGTTACAGGCAATATGAAAAATGCTGTTCCATTTTGGTACCAACAAAAAAATATATTCCTGTCCCATTGACTTGACCCTGTAGGAGCCTGGGGTAATCACAGGGGGACAACTCTCCGATTCTGGCTCAGAAAGTGTTAGAAATGATAACTGGCAGCTTACAGGCAGTAATTGGCAGCCTGTAAACTGTCTGTCAGCTGTTGGGCACAAAAACCTTGACCCATGGTTGTCCCATTCAAATGACAAAAATGACGTGTACATTTTCAGGATCTGAACAACGGGCATTCTTCCCATCAACCTACTTGCATGGAAGATCCAAGTTACCCTGCACAAAAATGTGCACTAGGGAAGTGCTAGAGGTTTTAAACTTGACAGGCAAGCTTACTACTGCCTTAATAGTCCTTGCTTCCTTTGCTGGGACTAATCAAAATTTCTTTGGAAGTTATTGTGATTTCACTAGAATATTATGAAATGAAGTAGGAATGAAGAGCGAGTACAGATTCCTAGGTGAAAAAAGATCCTCTCTTCTTACAAAAGTTTCTGGTAAGAGTGATGGGAAGAGATTATTAAGTAGATCAAGAGAATAAAATCTAGCACTTGCCTGAGGCATGGCATCAGAATCACATTGAATTAAGGGGAAATGTTTTAATTTTTTGGTGCAGAGACACAAAAGTGAGAATACATTTTCTCCAGGTCTGTTTTGAATGCAGCAGCTCCAGCCTGTTGTAAAAGTCTCCCAGTTCTGCTAAAATATACAGCAGTGTGGGCTGCTCACAGAATTTGTCTTCATTCTGATGGTAGGCAGTCACTTTTTTGATATATATCACAGAGGCCTGATTAAAAAGTAAACAATAACAGAGAGAGAGTGAAAGAATGTCAGCTGTACTTGAAATGTGGCATGTGCTGAGCTTAACAAGAAGCAGTATGCAGTGTCAAAACATTCAAATACTCTGCAGGCTGAGTAATGCTGGTAGCTGTGATAATGAATGTCCTTATTCTGGTCTGATTTGGAAACAGCAATGTTATATAGCATACTGGATGCTGTATCAACACAAAAACATTAATGATTAAACTGTGCATCATATATAAGAAAGAGATGAGAAAAGGTCCTAAAATTACCAGTTCCTTTTAGGTAATTCCATAAATTATAAACTTTACATCATCCACATATAACACATTAGTGGAGAGCATCAGAACAAAAATTTGTGAAGGCTCTTTAAATGACCTCAGAAAGGAAAAATTAATCCTGTCCACAGCATGGATCTTCTCTGGTTTGTAAATATTCGCACAGTTAAATATTTAATAAGCAATAAATTAAAATATACCAGGATGGAATTCAATATATGCAAATTTACAAGAGGATGAAGTACTACTCATAGTTCACCTGTATTTTTCAGGTACCTTAGTATTGTAGTCCAAAGAGACATAGTACATTTTTGAGAACACAATGACTGTGAAAGAAACAAAATATCACAAGGGAAAATTTTCAGCTGTTAAGAATACAGCATATCCTAATAGCCAGAAGGATTTCTATAAAAAGCACTAACTAGTAATAAAAATAAAATAATAGCAACACTAAAGACAAAAAGGAACATCCTATGAGCATATGACTTAAAAGCTACCAAGATCTAAAGCCAAAATCTTTTATTTGTGTTCCTCCTTTATATGTAAGTAGTGGTAATAATAGAGAACTAAAATGAAATGTTGAGGCTATCTGAAGTTCTCCACCCTCAATGGTTTGGCTCTTTCTTTTCTTTCACTGCTTTTATTTTTTAAAGTATTTTCCAAGCATATAATAAGATACGTGCTTATCAGAAGAATCTTCCAGTACAGACAAGTCCCTGCTGTGAACAAGCATATATAGAAAAAGACAACCAATATATAAAATAGAAAACAGTGTAGGTTCTCAGAAAGTACATAAACTGATAAAGAGACTCTTTTGGCAAATGTTTTTACTTGTTTTAGTCCAGAGAATTTTTTGCTCACTATCACTAATAAACACATAGATTGTTCTAACTTGTCTATGAAAAGCACCTATAAGGAATATCACCGGAATAACTGATGGAAATTTGAATCTGATAATCAATTTTACTTACCGTAGTGGCATTTGTGAAAAAGCGCCCCCATTGACCAAAATGACATTACCCAGACACAAAGGCAAAACAACACTAAAAAGAAAAAACATTTTGCTATAGTAAACTACATCTTTCAGCACCAATAACAGAACATGAAGAAGCCCCGAAACTGTGTTTACACTGCTGAGGTGACACTACCATCCTCCAGCTGTGAATCAAAGAGAAATTATCACATCATCAAGCTACTTGAAATCTTTCATCACCTTTGAGCCATTGAGTATATCAAATCGCAAGATAAAATCAGAGAGCTTTTGAAAGAGATTGCATAAGCAGCAATAAAGCAATGCTGGCAAAAGCACAGTGCAAAGCACAGGACAATAGATTCAGTCAGAAAATGGTAAATAATCCTTAATTTAACATAAAAAAGACCAGAAGTTGAGGCAGAAAATACAGTTTGTAAAAGAATCATGCACATGGAGACTGATAGCAGAGTGTGAAATCAACTTCTAAATCAAGGTGGCCTTTGGAAAGCCAGGACTGCATTGCATTGCCATCTACAAGAGCTCTTTTTGAAGATGCTGAGAAAAGAACAGCAGACAACAAATGATAGTTCCTCAGATGTGCCCTCCTTTGTTCCCTGCACCTGAGGTTTAGGGGGAGATTGTTAAATTTCATAAATACCTTACAGTCATTAGAGGATCAGTAACCAAACAGAGAGGAAGAAAGGCAATGAAGACATTTCAGTAACAGAACAAAACTGTCACTGGAAAAATGTACACTTTCTTCCAAGCAAACTGTGAGTATTTGGGTCCATCTACAGCAAGACCACAAATGCTGATGGTTTTGCTGTTGTTTGCAATTAAGCTGTAGGGACTGGCTGTTTGCATGAATGAAGTCTCTACTATATTAAAAAATAAGATGTAAATTTCTCATAAAAGCTTGCAGTGTAAGAACAGAGCTAAGCAGATGCTGAGGAAATGAGATCCTGCATTTGAACCAGAATATTTAGTTTTTAACCCAGGACTAAGATGAAACATTATAACATGAGGGTATTTTTGTAGATGATAGTCAACTGGAATCAGAGTCAGTCAGCACTGTTTGCCTAAACTCAGACTCTTCTTACAGATTTTTCAGAAACATGCAATTCTGCCTTCAGATACTCTGCTTTGGCATCGAAACTAACAACTGAGGATGAAAACCATTTACAAGTCCATCTTGCTAAACTTCTGGGGATCGGTGCAAGACTGAAGTATGGTCTAATGTCTTTTGTGGTCTCAACAGTCTGATTTCAACCAATTTGTGTTGAAAAGCCTTTCAACTTTTCTCTCAGGATCTATTTTAGAGTCTCATGGATCTCTGCATTAAGAGCAGTATGTGTAATTATTCTATCACCCGTAACAATAGAGATGAACAGTTTTATATTAAACCATAAAAGGCCTTCCCACACAGTAGTTTATAGGTCAGTGTCTGCATTAATACAGCTTCTAATTGTGCTACAACTGAGACTGTAATACAATTAAAGTATGCTTCAGCTTCCTACTATGTTAGATCAACAGCTCTTTGGTGAAAAAAATCCAATATTTTTTTCTCTTTGAATTCTAGGACTTAAGCTATCTAGTGTGCTGTCCCATCACTTTCTTCACAAAAGAAGGATTTTGCTTTTTAAATAAGAATCCTGCTGCATTGCTTGAAATAGACTTCTCATATAAATAAAGATGTTCTCTAAGTGATGGCAGGGATACACATGTTGGACAATCTAAATATGCAAGTTGTATAGTCCTATTAATAAAACTCTTGCACTATCATATATAGTGAGAAAAAGAATATAAGCAGTATAGAAGATCTTAAATGCACAAAATTTGAAAAAGCAAAAGAGAACAACAGTCTTTGACAATAGCAGCTACAAAAATCTAAGCAAAGAAAGGAGATTAATAATTGAACAAATAAATGCATGGTCTGACATGAGAGATTTGGGCCTCACCTTCTTTCTTTTAGGGAGGAACTGAGAACAAAAATTCTCCTTGTACAGTTCCATGAGGTACACATTATCTCAGCATTAGCTTCAACAGGATCCTGTATAAAGTGACTTTTCCATCATAAACCAGATCCAGGCTGCATGAGGCAAAAGACTACCTATTCCAGAAAAAACTAAATGAAAAGAATACCACCCAAAAGAAAAGAAATGTTCTATCTTAAACAAACACCATAAATGCAGCAATGGGCTAGATTGCTGAGATATCAGCACAAAAATATTGTTCAGCAAATTATTCTTGGCACAAACAAAAATGTTGGTAAATGCCCTGGGAGAAGGAAACACCCTGATGGTGACACCCACTGTTAAAAGTATAAATAGAGAGAGCTGGGGATGAAAATTTGCAGTCCTGAGTCTTATCAGGCTGTGCACCTAAATTTGGGGTTGTGGTTAGACTCTTACCTGCTGTCACTATGAGCTGTGGCACTAAGTCTTCGACTAGTACCACTAGAATTAGCAGTGGAGGTGGTGGTGGTGGTGGTGGTGGTGGTGGTGGAGGGGGTAGCAGCTGTGGAGTTCGTAAGTCTGGTGGATACTCCTCAGTGTCCACTAGAAAATACACTTCTGGAGGAAGTGGAGGCTTTTCTGGGAGAAGCTTTGGTGGAGGAGTTTCGAGGAACAGCTATGGAGGGGGCTTTAGCAGTGGCAGTTGTGGAAGGATTAGCCGCAGTAGCTATGGTGGGAGAATGAGTGGTGGTAGTTACGGAGGAGGAATGGGCTGTGGAAGTATGGGAGGAGGATTTGGATCAGGTGGCGGTGGTTTTGGGGGAATGGGAGGTGGTTATGGAGCTGGCCTCGGTGGAGGTAGTTTTGGTGGTGGTGGATATAGTGGAGGTGGATTTAGTGGCTTTGGGGGCAGTGGTGGCTTTAGTGGTGGCAGCTTTGGTGGTGGTGGCTATGGTGGAGGTAGTTTTGGTGGAGTGGGGTTTGGTGAAGATGCTGGCTTACTCTCCACAAATGAAAAGTTGACCATGCAGAACCTCAATGATCGCCTGGCTTCTTACTTGGATAAAGTGCGACGCTTGGAGGATGAAAATACTCAACTTGAACACCTGATCAGGGAGTGGTATAAAAATCAAGGTCCCACTTCTACCAGGGACTACAGCCAATATTACAGAACAATTGAAGAACTGCAAAACCAGGTATGATGTAATTTGACTAACTTTGAACAGATTCTCATTAGAACGGCACTTGCCTCCTGCAGCACAATATCCCTATTTGAGGCAATATATTCCCTCCTTTGTTTTAGTCAGGAAGCAGACTGGTGGGGTGACAAAGCCTGACTACCAGTTTTTCTCTGCTGTGGCTGATATGCATATTCAGGCACACTTGTATTTGGCACAGGTAGCATTGTTTGGTGCAGTGGCAGACCATTACTAGTGCACCCATTATGGGGCCTGTCCAGTGCTCCCTTCAACACTGTGCTCTTGCTTGTTTGTTCCTCACTCTCTTGAACAGGAGATATAATCATTGCTTGCATTGCTTGCTTATGTTGTGCTGCTAGTGGCCATATTAATTGCATCTTCTTGTGAATATGCAGGATGAGCCAACATGTGCATTTAGTCTAATTCTAGCCCTCAGCCATTTAATAGTCCCGTATCTCCTACATGAATACGGTTGTTGCCAAATGCAATGGTAATTTTGTTTTCCAACTGTTTTTGAGTAGGAAGAGTTTATTTAGTTATTATTTCCAACAAGGTATTTTTAATAGATATTTATAAACCAAAATTGACAGCAAAGGCACTTTCTTTTGACTGGAAGCAATACACTCTTCTCTCTTCTCTCTCTATAGCTTCTGCAGCACTAGTCAGGCTTGACATTACCATAAAGATATTCTGTAATGTGTTTCTGCACAGATATGTCTTCCCTCTATCTATGTGTCAGACTGAAAAGACAACTGAGTAACATCTGCCCTCTCCCTTTCAGATTGTAGGTGCAAATGTGGACCTTAACAAGATCCTTCTTGACATAGACAACACTAGAATGACTGTGGATGACTTCAGACTGAAGTGAGTTGTTCCCTTCCTGTTTCATTCCACCTTGCCTCCCTTTACACTCCATCAATTCATAGTGCCAGTTAATCTTTGTAGATGGAATAGCCTCTTGGCTCCAATGACAGAATATATAATTGTTAGCAAAAGCATTCTGAGAATGTTTTTTTTAGTTTTTCATTATTATTTTTCTCCAGACAAGTTATTGAAGACTGCCATTTAAAGGACTACGTTCTAAGTTTCTCCATCCTTGTATGTAGATTTATAAGCATAATCCTCATCATACAAATCTCACAGAGAGAAATTCTACTGAAACCAAACCAACCTATTGGAGATGGAAAAAGAATTAGGTCCTTTCTTTTAAGAACTGAGCAATGGTGTTAAAGACCAAAGGTGTACTGATGGGATCTGTTCATAATCAAGATAACAAACAAAGAGGTCTGGCAGCACTTTTACTATTTTTCTTGTCTGTTGTTTAGGTATGAAACTGAATATACTCTCCATCAGAGTGTGGCAAGTGATATTAACGGATTACGTCCACTTTTGGATCAACTGACTCTAGCCAGATCTGACTTGGAGACACAGTTTGAATCTCTAAAAGAGGAATTGATCTATCTTAAGAAGAACCACGAAGAGGTAAGTTTCTCCACACTTTAAAATAATAACGAACAAAACCTCAATACTCAGAGAATTTCTTGTGGATTTCTTCCACTAGCAGTAACCAGATTTTGGCTGCTGGCTTTGATCATCCAACTTGACACAACCTGGCTTAGATTTTCAGGAGTATGTAGCATCCACAGCTGTCCGTGACTGATGTAACAAGACACCTAGATCAACATGTGGCAAAATGAGACCAGGGAAATGAATGGCTTTCAGTACAAAGTACAGTTTTGTTCCCAAACTCATGGAAGGAAAATTGGATAGAATATATAGAAAAATCAAAAGAAAATATTTATACTACCTGCAATGATATTTCCCATTGAGAAGAAAAACACATAAAAGGATTTTCACAAAGAGCATACTGCATAAAATTTCTTATGACCCTGAGGGGAAAGTGTCGGTGTCAATGTATACGTGGTGCCTCCTATTGTTCACTGTAAAGTTTGCCTTAGGAATGGCAGAATTGTTCCCTTTCACAACAAGGGTAGATGAGGCCCCCTTAGCAGGAGCGATACGGCTGTGTGAGGATTTGTGTCCCTTTCTTTTCCTTTATTTGAAACTATGACATTTCTCCTTACCTTCACCCTTTGAGAACCTGGTGGTTTGTGGGGTTTTTTTTCCAGGAAATGAAAGGACTGCAAACACAATCTGGTGGAGATGTCAATGTGGAGGTCAATGCTACACCTGGCATTAATTTGATGGAAAAATTAAATGAAATGCGTTGCGAATACGAACGGCTTATTGAGAACAACCGGAGAGAGGTGGAAAGCTGGTATGAAACCAAGGTAAAGCACAGGGGTTTTTTGGCTACTAAATTTTTCAGAAAGAACTGGACCTACATACATCCAGCAGAAGAAAGGCAACTTGTCATGTATTATTTAAGGGACATTAACTTTAAATGACTTTAAGCAGTTTACTGTAACAGGTCAGTTCTGGAGTACTAAGATTATGTGGTAAAGCATGTAGAATCTCTGTGTTCCAGCAGCAAGGTGAATTACATAGAGTGAGTTAGCAGAGTGGCATGTGGGAAATATACATGGTCAGTCTACATTACATCTTTCTTCAAGCATATTAATTGCTTTCTTATTGCTGTTATGATAAACTACCACAACATTTTCTCATTATCAAAAATGCCTCAATTTTGTATGTGAATTTTTCAGATGGAAGAAGTTAATCAACAAGTCCACTCAAGTGGCCAGGAGATACAATCAAGTAACCAACAGATCTCTGAGCTGAGACGTGAATATCAAAGCCTGGAAATTGAGCTGCAGTCACAAATCAGCATGGTAAGTAAAGGTATTTACTTCTGCTTCACCTGTGACACAGGCTGTATGTGCAACTAGAATGAAAGAATGGTTACACATAGAAAGTACTCCATCTGTAGAGAATGGGACACTGGATTACTTCTCTTCAAAGATATGCTTTTTTCTGGTTTGTGAAGATCTCAATTTTTTCCATAAAAATTAGTTAAACTTGCCATATTCCCAAAACCACTGTATTTTGTTTTCCGTTTGCAGGTAGACTCTCTGCAATCCAACTTGGAAGACACAGAACGTCGCTATAACATGCAGCTGCAGCAGATCCAGGGTATGATCGGCCCCTTGGAGGAGGAGCTGGCCAGCATCCGCTGTGAGATGGAGAGTCAGAATGAAGAGTACAAGATGCTCCTGGGCATCAAGACTCGCCTGGAACAGGAGATTGCTCAGTACCGGGCACTGCTTGAGGAAGGGCAGCAAGACCTTGTGTATGTAAACTGACAAAAGAACAGAGCATTGTGTGAGACCCAGGGTTGCTAGATTAGTCACAAAGACAGGAAATTAACAGTCTACGTTTGAAAAACAGATTTTGTACTGAAATGAGGCTAATTCAGCTATCTTGACCAATTGCCTCCCAGGTTTGGTGTGCTATACATTTCTTGGCAAATCTGTTCAGAATATAAATAACATGAAGAAAAATTAATGCCGAAATTCTGAACTACCGACTTGGGTCTTCAGAGGGAAATGCACATACAGACCCTTACCTTTATCCTGGTTCCAGAAAATGCCAGGAACTGAACAGACATAAGTCACCTAGGAATAGACTGTAAGCAGAAAAATGATCATAGTTTTCCAAACCTTCATAGAAGCTTCAGTGTGCAATTCTCTGAAAATTCAAGCTACTTTGGTTTCCCTTATGCAGTGAGTGGCACCTCTGCTTGTAAGTGGCACCTGAAAGAACAGCTAAAGCTTCATTTTCTGCCTTTTCAATTTGGAGTGCAGTGTACACCATACACTGATAAAGCAGCAATGCCAAACCTTGCAAGAAATATCGGAGCAGAGCATGGGAAAAGCAAAAACTCTTCCATTCAGGCTGAAATTGAAGGAGAGGTTGATTTTTGGCACTGCCTCAGTTGTCTTGCTGATCTGTGCTAGGTTCTAAGAACGGGAAGTACAGACAAGAGAAGTGCAGGCTTCCATGCAGTATCTGTAGATAGATTTTCCTTCTGAGATCAAAAACGCATTTGATTAACTTTTTTTCTCCTTTCTCTCTCTTTGCAGAATCCCAGCAGGAGGAATGGGAGGAGGAATGGGAGGAGGCATGGGAAGTGGTAGAATAGGAGGTGGTGGCTATTCTTCTGGAGGAGGAAGAGGAGGAGGAGGTGCTAGCATGAGTGGTGGATATGGAGGTGGTAGCATTTCCTCCAGCAGTGGAATGGGAGGAGGAAGTGGCGGAGGAGGAATGGGAGGAGGAGGAATGGGAGGAGGAATGGGAGGAGGAAGTGGTGGAGGAGGAATGGGAGGAGGAAGTGGTGGTGGATGCAGTAGTATTGTTGGAGGAGGAGGAGGAGGAGGAGGAGGAAGGATCTCAGGAGGTGTCAGCAGTTCCCACTCCTACTCTTCATCTTCCCAGTCTCAGTCCTGCAGGAGCGGTGGTGAAAGCCAAGGTGAGAACTGTTGTATAGGCACACTGTTCTCTCAGTCCCATCCTTGCTAATTTATACACTGTATCAACATACTCTTTTGGAGGTAAACAGTGCCCAGGATAAACTTAAATTTCTGGAAAGTATTAGATTTACTTTTATTACAAATTCTTTCCTATTTGTGTGCAAAGGATCAACTCTGCTTAAGAAACACACATTCAACATCTATTCAATTTTGTGGGTGGCATCAGCTAATCATGTAGTTAAAACCCAAACTGGTTTTCTTCATCTCTCATTCTTTGCAGAATCTTATAAATACTGCTGCTTTTGTACCATGCTGAAGTTTTCCTTTATGCTTTTGGAGTGCTTATGGTCACCTATCACATAATGAAGCTTTTTTTCTGTCTGGTAGATACTGGTGCCTCAGAGATTCACTGCCAGTACGGGAGGAATTAATACTTTATTTCTAAACAGGGTATGGAAGAAAATCTTTTGACTAAGAATATGCATTGAGGATCATACAGCTCAAGAACTTTCAAACAGAAATTGGTCCAAATCCTCTACATTCCGCGTGCTCCTGAGGAAAGATGGATGCTCTTAACAGTTCCTCAATGTTGCTGATGCCATCTATCCAAAAAGGCCCATCAGAGCTACTCAGATGGGCCACCTGCCCACCTGACATGCATGCTATGTGCTTCTTCTGCCTGGAATACTTTGTGGCTTCAATCATTGGCACTTGAGCTACTTGCTTTATAGATTCAACCTGTTCGTTGCTTGGATTGTTCTGTATCAGGAAAATGTTGCTAATAAAACTTCATTTCTGTCTGATGCAACCAGAATCTTGTGTGTAGGTTTTCTTCCATTCTGTAGGTGTAAACACTTAAAAAGAAAATACAAAGCCATGCCAACACGTACCTCCAGGTAGAAAAGTTGATGATACATTACAATAGTTGATAATGAAATTTAGAGTTAAAGCACAATTTCTGAGCATTCAGGGCAGATCATAATATTCTTGAAGCATCCTGGGCTGTGCCTTTGTTTTTTAATAATGTGCCAGATACTCTTGTGGAGCTGAGCTCTAAGACTCAATAGCAATTGAGCATCAGCCCAGAACAGACTGCAGCATCTCAGCACTATATGAATGCTGATAAAGATGGCAACAAATGAGTGCCCGTGCAGGCACACAAAGAAACATGAATGATTACAGAATCATGATTGCAAAATGAAAGAATGTTTCAATTTGTGATTCACAAAAACTTAACTGACACTCATGGGCTTAAACTGGAAATGCACAAACTAGTGATCTGTTTTTGAACAGAAGATAAGTTAAAAGGAAATAAAATTTACAGGATCTTTACAAAGTTCTCCTCCATAAAATGTTAATACTAACAGCAATATTTGCCTTCTACTTGTGACAAATGAAGTACATGTGAAAGTACCTTGAATGTTTACTTTTGGATATAGGAAGATCTGTACTGTGAAGAAAATTAACATAAACTGAGCCACATCCAACTGGTACTTAAAAACATTCCTGACTACAATTTGCAAAAAATTTGATTGTTTGGCTGCTGCAACAGCTTGGAGCAAGTCAGCAAACAAATAATCAGAAAGCACTCTCTTGTTATTATCTATCTTTTGGGAGTTGCATTTGCTTCTGTTTAGCTTTTTATATGCTTTTTTAGAGTCATTATTTCAAAGAAATTATAGTATAGCTTTCTTCTGTGATTGGGACAACTTTGTTCATGCAAACAAACAGTAGCTTGTTTCATTGCAGCCCACCCCCATGGATAAAACCCATTTCCAGAGACTTTTAGTTGAAAAAAATAACTTTGCCTTCTGAAGACTAACAAATTCAGAGATCAAAGGAAATGAAATGTATTGTCCTAGGCCTTTCAGAGCAGTCTCTTGTGCATGTTTGAGGAATCTCAGGAATTTCTGCATAGTATTTTGGAGGAGAGAGGGCTGCCAAAGTAGGCAGATCACAAACCACAGCTTTATTAATTTTAATGAAAAGTTAGCATCTGAATTCCTCAGACTCATTTGGAAGTCTTAGTCCATTGTACAGCTACCACCTAGACCACACAGAACAGAAGTCAGCTATAGGCTGTGCAGCTCGCAAGTAAAGCCACCAGTGGAAAACCTGGAAAAGAACATAAAATCCTAGTCCGTGCCCAGCATGCCAGTCTTCCTGTAGTTCTCCCCTGAGGCAGGTTCAGCTCATACAGATGTTTGCAGGAGGCTCTGTCCTAACCCCCGCCAAGACAGGATGTCTATGGTGAAGCTAAGTTTTAAAAAAATGCATACAGTGGCCTGAGCAGCAAAGGCTAGCACAGTATCCCGGGCAAACGAGGGGCCAACATTACCCTGAGGCTGCACAAGTGAAGGGTATATTTCACTTGTACATGGACTTGCAGACTTAACTGCTGAGGCAGGGCTGTATGCTCAGGGAGTGGCCTCTAGTGGTGCATAAAGACTCAAAGAAAATATGGGTTTTGTGGGAGAGGAGCTAACACCATTGATGAAAAGTAAAACAGGTCGACACACAAGGGTGTGGGTCGAAAGAATAGATGCAAAATTAGTTTCCAGAAACACAGGTCACATGGCCATGCAAACTTTCTCAACACTTGGAAACAGACTTTGTGCTACACAAATACTTCCAGTTACATACAACAAGAAGAATGAGATTCTAGTAATGCTGATTTCTATTTCTTTGTTTTAGATACTTAGACTACACACATCATCTAGAAAGAGATATAATGTTCATATTAAATGGTATGCGGATTATTTCGAAGAATCAACTGTGCTTATGCCAAAGCCCTCTAGAGGGTACTATATTGTTACCTCTTGCATCTTGTATGTTACAACTACCTCCACAGATGTCAATCTACACTTTAAATTAAGCTTTAAAGAGTATTTATTTTCCTGTCTCGTAATTACCTTGCTGCCTGACAGGCACTAAATGCTACGCATCATATGATGAAGTTCAGAAGGGGTTAAAATAGGCAGAATGGAGACAGCACCTAGTAAGAGGCTCAGTTAGAGGGAAAGAAGGATTTTCAGGAGAAAGTCACTGGTGTGGCTAAGGAAATTAAAAGAGAGTATCAAAGGGGAATAAGGAATCTCACTGTATCTTGAACAGAGACTGAGGAAAGCCCTATGGATCTAGAAGTGAGAATATTTGGATGAATGAAATACAGCTGGGGTCTTCCATGGAGAACTATGAAATTTGGGGATATGTCCCCCTAAAGGTTATGGCCACAAAGATGATTCTCCATTCAATACACAGAAGCTCAAAATGAAGAACATCATTAATTCCACCTTATCTGTCTAGGGCACATAGATACCCTGGGCTGTATTTTGAGTGCTGTAACTTTGGTGACCCTGTCTCAGAAAGAACACGACAGAGCTGGAAAACATTCCAAGAATGGTGGAAAAGGTATAGGAAAAACTTCTGTATGTGCGCTTGATATCCTAGAGTGTTTCAGCCTCAGGAGGCACATCATGACCAAGGATATGACAGCATTCTCTCTAAACACAGCAGTATGCAAACTCACAACTGACATGAAGGTGTTTCTATTAAAGTTAGTTGACAAAAAGTTGGTAAGTCATAATTTTGTAGATATTTTTCATGATTCAGTTTCAGTTTAAGTTCAAAATTTTGTTTCTCTCTTAAGGAGTCAGAGCTAACGTCTCTAGGTTCTTTCAAAGTCACTGGCAGTATCTACAGGGACATGCCTTTAGGCAGCTGAATTCAAGCTCTGGCATACAGCACCTCAAGTTTATACCTCATCACATATTAAGCCTCTAAAAACTAAGGACTTCTACAGATAGCAGATAACATTCTAGTGGTAACAGTTTACACCCCTCCCCTTCCAAATCAACAATATTTTGTTGACAAGCCTTCCTACATAATTCTTATGATAAAAGAATAAAATTATATATATGGATATACAAAAAATCATAAACCTATTTAAAAAACCAAAACCAGAAGACTCTACAAGCATATGGCTTTATGGAGGGTGAAGTTGTACTATTTTCCAGTAGTTGTCTGTCAGTTTTCAGAGGCATGGCGGGAGCAGGAATCTTGTTTGTAACCAGCTTCCTGTAATGCCTGTGCTGCTCCAGGAGACAGGCAGGTAGGAGTGCTGTTTCACCGGGTGTTTGAGAAGCTGAATGGCAGCAGCTACATGCTAAGAGCAAAGTACAGTCGAAAGGCACTCCTGTCCAGGACTTTAGCCTCAGCTACTTTTACATCCATGGGGCATTGTATTGGGTTTGTGTGGCAAGGTTTTTGTAGGGGGGGGGGGGGGGGCTACAGGGGTGGCTTCTATGAGAAGCTGCCAGAAACTTCCCCCATGCCCAATAGAGCCAATGCCGGCTGGCTCCAAGACAGCCCCACCACTGGCCAACGCTGAGCCCATCAGCGACATTGGTAGTGCCTCTGGGATGACAGATTGAAGAAGGGGGGAAGTTGCTGCAGAACAGCAACTGCAGCCAGAGAGAGGAGTGAGAACATGTGAGAGAAACAACTCTGCAGACCTCCAGGTCATGGAATAAGGAGGGGGAGGAGGTGCTCCAGGTGCCAGAGCAGAGATTCCCCTGCAGCCCGTGGGGAAGACCATGGTGAGGCAGGCTGTCCCCCCAGCCCATGGAGGTCCATGGTGGAGCAGATATCCACCTGCAGCCCGTGGAGGACCCCACGCTGGAGCAGATGGATACCCAAAGGAGGCTGTGACCCCGTGGGAAGCCCATGCTGGAGCAGGCTCCTGGCAGGACCTGTGGACCCATGGAGAGAGGAGCCCACACTGTAGCAGGTTTGCTGGCAGGACTTGTGACCCCATGGGGGACCTACCCTGGAGCAGTCTGTGCCTGAAGGACTGCAGCCTGTGGGAGGGACCCACGCTGGAGCAGTTCATGAAGAACTGCAGCCCACGGGAAGGACTCACATTGGAGAAGTTTGCGAAGGACTGTCTCCCATGGGAGGGACCCATGCTGGAGCAGGGTAAGAGTGTGAGGAGTCCTGCCCCTGAGGAGGAAGGCGCGGCACAGACAACGTGTGATGAACTGACTGCAACCCCCATTCCCTGTACCCCTGTGCCACTGGGGCAAAGGAGGTAGAGAATTCAGGAATAAAGTTGAGCCCTGGAAGAAGGGAGGGGTGGGGGGGAAGATGATTTTAAGATTTGGCTTGATTTCTCCTTATCCTACCCTGATTTGATTGGTAATAAATTAAACTGATTTCCCCAAGTCGAGTCTATTTTGCCCATGACGGTAACTGGTGAATGATCTCCCTGTCTTTATCTCAACACATGAGCCTTTCGTTCTATTTTCTCTCCCCTCCCCAGCGGAGGGGGGCAGTGACGACAGAGTGGCTGGGTGGGCACCTGTTGTCCAGCCAGGGTCAACCCACCATAGGCACATACAGGCACAATGTCTTCAAATTCAAACAATCCTACCCCCTCCTCTGACGTGTACCTTCATGTTTAATGTGACTCAATCCCTTGTTACTCTCCTTTTGCTAATTTTAAGGAGTTTATTTCTTCTTCTGTAATATGGAATCTCTTCCTAAAATACTTCTGGGTTGAATTCATCCTCCCTCACTGTGGATAAACTGATTTTGAGGTGGTAATTCACAGCAGGTTCCACCAGCTCCTTGTGCTTCCTTTGTACTAGCCAAATGACTCTTCCGCAGGAGTTATAGTGCCAATATATAATAAACAACTGGAAATCTGAGAATTTGTTTCTGTTCAAGGCTTTTCTCAGTTTCATAGAAGCTTGATTAGTAAAGATGGAAAAAGCAACTCATTGAACATCCCATATTGCATAGGCAGTGGAAAAAAATACACAATTGTTTCTTACTCTGTTTTGTGTTGCAAGATGCTCTCTCATGGTTGGCAAACACAATTCACGGTAACAACTTCAGATGATGACTGTATTTTTTCAGGTCTAATCTTTGGCACTGTAACTTTTCATCAAACTTATTTTTTACAGCATTATATAATTCAAGGACATGTTCTGAGAAATGGCTATTTTTAATATGATTATCAAAATATGAAATATCAAACATTTCTCCCCTCAATTTCCTCTGAGTCCATTTCAAACAGCTAAAATAAAATTAATAGCTGTTTGATAGGACAAGACTGAATATGTTTTCCTTTGCAAAATACTACATTTGTGGCTGTCACCCAGTTTTCTTCAACAAGAAAAAAGACTGCAATCACCATCCTGCACTTTCAGAAAAAGTTAAATACCAGAAGGACCTTCCTCCATATAAGTAGTGACAAGAGAGTAAAAAATTCATTGTAAAGTTCTCTGTATAACAGACATGGGAATGCAGTTTTAAAAGATAATAATTTATGTCAGTAAATTAAAGTAGATTTCTAAATAGCTAATATAAATTTTGAATAAATTAATGAATGAAGAGTCACTTGGAGGCTGCTGGTCTTACGAATCATTGTCTGTGATCACAGGAGGAAGATGAAAGCTGAAATACTGAATTTCGCCACACAGAAGACTGAAGGAGACAGACAACCAAGGCGGAGCCTTCATTAACTCCTATTACTAGTGATATATTGCCAGATTAATAGAAGCTATGAGATACTGTATTATCCAACAAAATATCCAACAAAGAGCCACCCACATAAAATTATAGTGCATGCTTTGGGTGAATCAACACAGACATACTTGAACAGAATGGTAATGTGATTTACTTACCTCAGACAAAATTTCCTTAGCACATCACTTTTGGCATGAGCACTAAGGCTGGCAAACTTCATGGGAAGCTGGACTGCCTTACAGGTGACACCCACCCAACAAGGTATAAATAGCCATCACTGAGGACAGAAGACTGCAGTCTGATTTTCCGCATCAAGCTGTGCACCAAGCTTTGCATTTGGGGCTGGATATCTGATTACTTCCACCATGAGCTGCAGCATCAAGAGAACATCTAGTACCTCTTACAGGAGCGGTGGAGGTGGAGGCGTCTGCGGCGGCGGTAGTGGCAGGAGTTCCTCTGTCTCCTGCAGGCGATATGCCTCCTCTGTGATAGGCGGTGGAAGCTATGGTGGGGGAGCATGCAGCATTGGCTATGGAGGGGGCATGAGCGCTGGCAGCCTTGCTGGTGGCTTTGGTGGAGGCTTGGGAGGAGGCTTTGGTGGTGGCCTGGGGGGAGGCTTTGGTGGTGGTTTTGCAGGAGGCTTTGGTGCTGGGGGAGACATCCTTCTGAGCGGCAATGAGAAGGTCACCATGCAGAACCTCAATGACCGCCTGGCTGCTTACCTGGACAAAGTACGAAGGCTGGAGGAAGAAAATGCTGAGCTTGAGCACCACATCCGGGAGTGGTACAGGAAACAAGCTCCCAGTGTTTCAAAGGACTACTCCTCCTACTACCAGACCATCGAACAGCTCCAAAATCAGGTAGGATAGCCCCGACTAACATGGCTCCATCTCCTGCCTGCTCTTCTCCTTTGTAAGGACTTCCTCCTTCCCTCTGGCACTGGCTCTAAAGGGGTGGGAGGGAGCTACTGGATGGCTCTGCTGGTGGTACCGCAGGCAGAAAACTGCTGAGCTGCGCTTCCCATCTCTTGGGGAAGCAAACCCCCACACCACCCCACAAGTGAAAGGGCTGTGCTGTGGGGGCACAGCCTGAGGCGTCAAGGAGTGCTCCACCAGGCCCAAACATGCTGGCGCAAGTAACTGAAATCCCACATTGTACAGGTGGCTCCAAACCAGGCATGTGTGGTTTCCAGTCCTTCCCTCTCCTCCCACCCAGTCCAGCTGGATGGAGTGCAAAGCCAAAGCACCTGGACTGCAAGATCTGAACTCCCTTTGTCTCTGCACACTTCTACATATAACAGCTGGAAGGACCAAGGCCTTCCCTTACAATTGGCTTTTCTTATAATGAGACGAATTACAGCATCAGGGACAAAGACTACACTTCCTTACACACCCAGAGTGCAGAAACCCATAGGTGTTGGTGATCTCCCAGCATAAATGTTCTTCTGTTCTTTCCCTCATCAATACTTTCTTTCATCAGAATGTCTGGGGAAGCCAGAATCTTGCACACACCAGTTCTTGTGGCATGGCATTTCAACAACTTCTGTAACAATGCCCTACCAAAGCTTTAGGTCTTCTTTCTTCTTGTCCTGGATGTCTAGAACACAGAAAGACTCCTCTCCAACTTCCCCTTTTGCAGATCATTTCTGCCACTGTGGACAATAACAAGCTGCTTCTCGACATTGATAACAGCAAGATGACTGCTGATGACTTCCGAATGAAGTGAGTACCTCTCTGTAAACCTTACATGTCTTTCAAATCCAGCTCATAGTCTCAGGAGACAAGGCAGCTCTGCCCTGAGTGGTGTTACTGAGTCTTCTTGTTTTATTGGGATACTGACCGTGGAAAGATGTGTGCTATTGACTGCCATCATCTCATTTCCTCATTTTTGTGTCTCTTGTCTGTGTTAAAGGTATGAGAATGAGCTGGTCATCCGTCAGACTGTGGAGGCTGATATTAATGGCTTGAGAAATCTCCTGGATGACCTGACTCTGGTTAGATCTTCACTGGAATCCGAGCTAGAGTCCTTGAAGGATGAGCTGATTGCTCTTAAGAGAAACCATGAGGAGGTACGATCCAATGATATATAGTGTGTCCAAGACATAGTCCTTCGTCTCTTCATGGTTCCCAAAGTTACATATCAAGTCAATTCAGCCTTATGTCATGTGATTTTCATTCCTTTGTACCTTGATACTGCTTTGTCCACTGTCCCCAACACAAGAAATGACCTGTGCTCTTTTGTTTCTCTCTGCAGGAAATGAGACAGCTGCAGTCTCAGACCGGTGGTGACGTGAGCGTGGAGGTCAATGCTGCCCCTGGTGAAGACTTGACAAAGATACTGAATGACCTGAGAAACGAATACGAGCAGATCATCGAGAGGAACCGCAGAGAGGTTGAGCAGTGGTATGAAGTCAAGGTACGTAGCAAAGCACAAAGTGGAGTCTCCTTCTGTGGCAAAACCCAGACACCCTGGTACTGGCCATGCAATGCCTTTGGCTAAAAGGAGGTGGCTGCTCACCTGCATCTCACTTGCACAGCTGGAGGAATGGGAAGGAAAAAGCGGTTGGGGAAAGACTGCAGTGGCAGAGAGGGAGCAGGCCAGGGTGATGTGCAAAGGGGGGTCAAACGTCAGGGTGTACGGAGCAATGACTAGGCTGTCCTCGATGAGGACAGGATGAAAGGCAGAGGCTCCCTGGCTATCTTAGTTCTCAGGCAGCAAATCTGCTCCCTGAGGGGATTTTTTCTCACTCAGAAAGTGTGTTTGGGGTTTGACTCCTGCAGATTGAAGAAGTCAACCGGCAGGTCACTTCTAGCAGCCAGGACATCCAGACAAGCAGCCACCAGCTCACTGAATTGAGACGCGAAATGCAGAACCTGGAGATCGAACTGCAGGCGCAGCTCAGCACGGTACGTGGGGCAGGATCGCTGAGGGCCCTTCCCTCCTCAGAATGGGCAGGGAGGGGTAGAGCTCTGGTCCTAAACTCCTGCATTTCCCCTTTCAGAAAAACTCTCTGGAAAACTCCTTGGCAGAAACTGAATCTCGCTATGGCTGCCTGCTGCAACAAATCCAAGGGCAGATTAACTCTGTAGAGGAGGAGCTGGCCAACATCCGCTGTGAGATGGAGAGTCAGAACCAGGAGTACAAGATGCTCCTGGGCATCAAGACCCGCCTGGAGCAGGAGATTGCTCAGTACCGGGCACTGCTGCAGGAAGGACAGCAAGACATTGTGTACGTATTCCATACTATAGCAAGGAAATAAAAAGAAATCCTGTGTACTTTATTGCTACTAGATACTTCTTGTCCATGGAGCTATAACATCTTTTTTTGACCAAATATCCAGTGGTTAGATGTCTTTTGGTGAATTAATTACTCTCCTTTTACAGTGCCTCCCAAGGAGCTTTCCAAGGGGGTGGTAAATCCTCCCATTCATATTCTACTTCCTACTCTCATTCTCAGTGTGGTGACATGACAGGTAAGACAACACTTTGTAAGAATATGTTTATTAGTGGGTTACACCTGCCCCAAAGACTACAGTGTATTTTGTCAGAAAAAAGTTTTGTATTTTTGGCTGGGCAAGATTCCTAGGTGCAGTAGTGAGAGAACCTCACTGACTCTGCCACAGAGGAATGAGGTTAAAATACAGTCTCGCCCTTCCCTCTACCTAAATATAAAATACAGATTATAGACTTTACAGAATGAGATATGCTTTTTTGCTTATTGGAATGAAAAAAAATACAGTTCTGAGAAAGCGCCTAGGGTATTGCTGGGCTTGGAGCCTCTGAGCTTCTCTTGCTAACGCAGCATGTTAGGTGAAAGAATTCAGTTCAGCAGGAAAGATTAGATTTCCCCTTAAGGCAATGATTTGCTCTGTCTTTACACAGGACAGTCAAGAGTGTGCTAGAGTAATAGCAGCGATGCTGGCAACCTCCAGCTGAGAGGCATTGAACCTGGACCAAGAGAGACTGAAGCACTTCTGCAGTACAGCTGATGCAACTGGAACAATTGGGAAGGAGTGCCTGGTCACCCGCCTCATCACCCCTTCTTTCATTCTGCAATGCTTGTCTTGCTCAACTTGTCTTTGTCAATTGGTTCTTTGTTTAAGGGCTTAAATTCTGCTGATAATACTGCCTCTAATAAAACTTTACTTCTGCAATGCAAATAAAAACAGCGTGTCTGAGAAATTTAATTTAACAAACTTTGAACAGGTATTTATCAAGCTAACCAATCAAATACAGGTTGCCCTATCATACTTTGTAACATAGTCTCAGGAAAATCTGGTTTGTACTAAGAAAATGGACACCATGCCGAGATAATATCACTGAGTAAAAGGAAATTCACTAATTCTGAGCATGGCTGTATGAAGGCTGTATGAAGTGTGATGTCTTCCCAGCTCTGCCTATGGGAACTGTCAGTCAGGTGAGACTGTCAGAACTCTCTGCTCAAAAACAAGGGGTATTAGGTTGAAAACAGAAATCCATTCTTGACACAATTTTTCTCCTTCCTGTGAAATTACAAACCATTTACCATTTTGTTTTCTAATGGCCACTAACAGATTACTTTCTGGCCCCTTGCCTTGCTGCTTTTTACTGAAGACACTCTGAATGATGTGAGTGAAAGGAGAAGGAAAATACCAATGATGGGTAATGCTCTGAAGATTATTTAATTAACTGTTAATGTACTAAACTGTGTTCAGCCACTACTATGACTCATCTGAGTCCATTCAGCTTTGGCTTTACTCAGCTTATCATAGCTAGAGTTCCTGTGAGAAGGTGTGACTCAGTATAGGTTGTTCCAGTACATATGGGTTTCCTGACATCAAGTATTTCTACACCTTTGACTACGCAGAGAATTACATATTGCTAACTTCTGTTAGGAAATACAGCCAACAAGGCAATGTCCCTGTTTCCTTCAGTGTCATGCACCAAAAACATTCCCATGTTTTATGATAGAAATTTCAATTCAAACACAAATATAATACCAAGAACCCAATTTTTGTCGGTACACTCAATTGGCTGATACTATGCCTTAAGAGGAATGAGAGAGAGACATATTTCATCCACTGAAAGTATTTTCTATACTTTATTTTTCTGCTTAAGAAGACAAAATATGCAATAAAATTGGAGATGAGAGGGCAATACTATATTAGAACAGCTATTTTATAATATTTTGCTTTCTGAAGATGACAGTGAAGCCCCTTTTCAATCTCTGTGTGCATCAGATGCACAAAATCAGCCAGGTTTCATTCAAATGTAAGTGCCTGTTGTTCCCTTCTCCACCTATCAAATCTGGTCTCTAGTATTTGCTGTTTCATTTAAGAGTGAGGGTATTCTGTTAGGGTAATTGAATGAAAGGTTTTGTCATCATAAACAACTTACAAGAGTATTATTTAGGTTAGGTCTTCCTTCACTAATCATGTGGCTTGGCTCTGCTATCACACTATTGTAATTGCAGTCTGCAGTTAAGTATCCACAAGGAAGAGATACTTTCTATTCATGTCAAAAAAACAGGTTTCCAAACTGACGTTTTTCAGGCCAGCATCAGGAATTTGTATGAACAAAAGCACTCCTCCAAAGAAAAAAAAGGGTCATTTCAGGTTTTAACAGTATAGAAAGTGACATAAAGCAAATGCAGACAGGACTTTCATCTCCAAAGGCTGCCAGAATTCACATCTCAGCTGTACTTAACATAGCCAAAACAGCTTAAGAAGACATCTTTTTTGAGGCAGTATTATGGAAACTTGAACTACAGTTAGTGTATATAAATAAATACTGAAAGGTTATTTTGCTTTCTTCTAATCTTCCAGAAGTACAGAGAAGCATTAGAATGATCAAAAATACAGTCTTGCACATCCAGAGAACTCAAGGGAACACCAGAGCTGCAGTATGTTTTTCCCCATTTCTGAACTAATTTGTAAGAATGCAATGTCTTTGTGAAATAGGCAGCACTATGAAGAGTCTTAAGTTAAATCTGCAAAACGAAAGCTATGCAAAATCTTCAGACTGAAAGGAGTGGATGCACTGCAAGATTACCAGTCACTGCAGCAGGATTAGGTCACTGGTGGAGTCCTCCTGCTGCTGACAGTACAACACCTTTTGCATATCACCACTGATTCATGAGGCACTAACCTCCATCTAAGAATGAGGCAAGGGCTGTCCTGGGGAAAATGCATGGAACATGCCAGAGCTGTGCCAAAAGCACAGCATGTCTCACTGCCTCCATCTAAGGCTGGCAGATGCTCCAGTCACCTTGTATATGTTCAGTCAGGTATCTCGATATCACTGTCTGCTCCTGGCACTCACTTCACTTCATCCATGGTTCTCAGAAAAAGCGATACGGTTGCTTAACATTCTGAAAAGACCTACAGGAAAGACAAAAAAGGGCTTTGACAGGGAGGAATTTAGAATTCAATTGGTTAACATCATTGATAATAACAGCATATTCTAGCAGGTAGAGAGAAAGAGAATAGGAAAGGATTGCTACACTGGAAGAACTTAATTTCTCTTGGGAATTACTTTTAAACTTTTCCTTTTTCAGTGGTAGAAAGGGCTACTGAACTAATAATTTAGATAGACTGTAGAATTAAAATAGCTCCCATTTAATAGGATTTTCTTTAGGTCTCCATGTGTGCAAGATATAAGGGTCCAACCCAGGGAGTCACATAAGAGAAAAGTAAGAAAAGTATCTGGGGCTATGGAAATCATTCATCTCTGAACAAACTGAAGAAATGCACAGGTAAGTGATGCTGAAAGTTGATGGGTGATGGATGAGGAATGCACAATGGAGTTCCTGATGAGACTCACGGGCGTAGCACTTGTCTTACCAAGACCACAGTTGACTCATTTGTTGTAGAACAATTAATTACCAGTAATTGTTTCTGAGGCTGTCCTCTCCTTCTTGTGTGACTAAAGACATATACCCAGTAATAGCATCATAGCTTCTGTGAAAACCACTGACTAGTTTGGGTTTTTTTGCCCATTCGGAGTATCTGTTTGTGGCTCTGCATCCAGTTTCACCAGTGAGCAAACAGCACTTGGAAAGGCTTCATAACACTGTTACTTCAAACAAACTTTTCTGATTTACAGCGGTTCATGGGGTGCATTATGAGCAAGAAGTCTTCCAGGGCAAGATACGATTTCAAAGCTCTAACAGTCTCTTCAAACGGCTGAGGAGCCTTTATACCCTCTACAACAGAAAATGTCTGACCTTTTTCTGTCATCGCAGGGATTACAACTGTTAATGGACCTTAAGAGACCTGGCTCTTTTAGCTTGTGAAGTAAATTGGTATGTCCACATTGACTCACAACAGCCATCTCAGGCCAGAGAGCTGTGTCCACAGGATGGTGGACCAAAAATGCATAGGAGACATGGAAATACCCGTGAGTTATGGAATAGAAAGTCTAAAGTTTAAGTATTTGTGACACAGTTAGAGCAGGAAGAGTAGTTAGATCAGCTATTCAAAAAAAAAAAAAAAAAAAGAAAGAAAAGAGGGACAGAGAGACAGAGAAAAGGCATCTGTTGATGGTATGAAATTACAGCATTGGGAAATGTTTGAAATTGTTGGGTCAGATGTTATGATGCAACAATGCCGAGAAGGAGATATAAAATCAACACCTCTGGCATTAATGCCAATCAGCAATAAACATCTCATAGGGAAGAATAAAGGTGCATTTCAACAATCTAATGAGGAAAATATGACTAAGGAATCACACCCTGTGAGAAAATAATTTTTATTTTTTAATAATGATGACTCAGTCTCAATAACATATGCAAAGCAACTGGTTCTGACGTGCAGATAATTAGAGACCTACCAATAAAAGAACAATCATAATTATGAAGATCAAAGTATTACATTATCTTCAGCATATCTATGAAAATCTGTGTAGGGGTATCAAGAAAGAGGGTAAATGGCTTTCTATGATTCTTCAGTCAGCCATAACACGCATTAGTAACTTTTATGGGTCTCATAATTGTTACGGCTAAGAGAGAAAATGTTGCTCCAGCCACAACTGCAAGCTGTGTATAAGTAAGATCGTAAATGAAGAAACCAACAATGAAATGAAATGAACTAGTAATTTTTAACTTCCAAACAGAGATGAATTCCCATCAATGTTTAACTCCTACATAAAGAGGCCCCTTGTCTTTCAGGCTTAAAATGTATGTTTTCCAGAAGTTATTTAAAGGCAAAATTTCATTTCCAAAGGAGGGTTCATCATATCCTGTTCTCTTACAGAAATGCTGCGATTGTGCAGCAGTGTTAGAGACCTCTGCAGTGTTAGAGAGACAAAAGATAGAAGGCAAGGGGAACTAAAGGGTCATCATAGCTGTCTCTAATATATGAGGATAAAACCCCTACCATCAACTGGTCAAGGTCAATCTCAAAACTGTTTCTCTTTTCCATCCAAAGCTCCCTCAACAGAAGCACCTTCCAGACCCCTATGCCTCCCATAGATAAAAAGCTCCCCTTAGTTTCCAGCCCAAATACACTCAAACCCAGATTATGCCCTTTCTTATGTGGACAACAGGATTGTCCTTTATTTTAAATAGCCATGGTATCTCCTTTCTCGAGAGCAAGCTGATAATCATCTTAGCCTCCATTTTGCTGAGTTGAAAAGCTGAATCCTTTTGCTCTCCTCTCCCAAGACAGAGTCAGTGATACCTTATAGATACTACACATCTATTTCAGTTTAAAATAATCTTTGCGTGACTGGAAATTTGCACAAAATATAAAAAAATAATAACTTTAAAATTACATCTCTGCATGTCCATTGCTCTGTGCAAGACATAAGATTATTTCCTGGAAGTGATACTACAAGAGTTTGGTGAAAACAGAAATATCACTGCTTCTTTAAAGGATATTCTATTGAGAATCACCACTAAACATTCTGAAAGACAGTACCCATGATGAGCTTTCTTTGTAGGGAAGGACCTAAATTCTTAGAGATTCAGTTTCCAGAAGTGTCAGTTACTGGCAGTTCTGCAGGCAAATTGAAAAAAGAATCACACACAGTGTGCCTGACTTTCTATTTCTCCAACTCTGAAATCACAGCAGTGTAACTAGATGGTGCTTTCACCACCTGTTTTCAGGACAAAAAAATTACTACAAAGAACAAAGAAGAACTATTAAAATGAGTCTCACTCACTAAGTAGCCAGCAGCATACTATCTGAAACAAAATCTAACACACAGCCACCCACCTGAAATTATAGTGCATGCTTTGGGTGAATCAGCATGCAAACACAATACCAATGGGGAGGGCTGTCCCAAGCCCCAAAAGAAATTCCCCTTAGCACATCACTTTTGGCATGAGCACTAAGGCTGGCAAACTTCATGGGAAGCTGGACTGCCTTACAGGTGACACCCACCCAACAAGGTATAAATAGCCATCACTGAGGACAGAAGACTGCAGTCTGATTTTCCGCATCAAGCTGTGCACCAAGCTTTGCATTTGGGGCTGGATATCTGATTACTTCCACCATGAGCTGCAGCATCAAGAGAACATCTAGTACCTCTTACAGGAGCGGTGGAGGTGGAGGCGTCTGCGGCGGCGGTAGTGGCAGGAGTTCCTCTGTCTCCTGCAGGCGATATGCCTCCTCTGTGATAGGCGGTGGAAGCTATGGTGGGGGAGCATGCAGCATTGGCTATGGAGGGGGCATGAGCGCTGGCAGCCTTGCTGGTGGCTTTGGTGGAGGCTTGGGAGGAGGCTTTGGTGGTGGCCTGGGGGGAGGCTTTGGTGGTGGTTTTGCAGGAGGCTTTGGTGCTGGGGGAGACATCCTTCTGAGCGGCAATGAGAAGGTCACCATGCAGAACCTCAATGACCGCCTGGCTGCTTACCTGGACAAAGTACGAAGGCTGGAGGAAGAAAATGCTGAGCTTGAGCACCACATCCGGGAGTGGTACAGGAAACAAGCTCCCAGTGTTTCAAAGGACTACTCCTCCTACTACCAGACCATCGAACAGCTCCAAAATCAGGTAGGATAGCCCCGACTAACATGGCTCCATCTCCTGCCTGCTCTTCTCCTTTGTAAGGACTTCCTCCTTCCCTCTGGCACTGGCTCTAAAGGGGTGGGAGGGAGCTACTGGATGGCTCTGCTGGTGGTACCGCAGGCAGAAAACTGCTGAGCTGCGCTTCCCATCTCTTGGGGAAGCAAACCCCCACACCACCCCACAAGTGAAAGGGCTGTGCTGTGGGGGCACAGCCTGAGGCGTCAAGGAGTGCTCCACCAGGCCCAAACATGCTGGCGCAAGTAACTGAAATCCCACATTGTACAGGTGGCTCCAAACCAGGCATGTGTGGTTTCCAGTCCTTCCCTCTCCTCCCACCCAGTCCAGCTGGATGGAGTGCAAAGCCAAAGCACCTGGACTGCAAGATCTGAACTCCCTTTGTCTCTGCACACTTCTACATATAACAGCTGGAAGGACCAAGGCCTTCCCTTACAATTGGCTTTTCTTATAATGAGACGAATTACAGCATCAGGGACAAAGACTACACTTCCTTACACACCCAGAGTGCAGAAACCCATAGGTGTTGGTGATCTCCCAGCATAAATGTTCTTCTGTTCTTTCCCTCATCAATACTTTCTTTCATCAGAATGTCTGGGGAAGCCAGAATCTTGCACACACCAGTTCTTGTGGCATGGCATTTCAACAACTTCTGTAACAATGCCCTACCAAAGCTTTAGGTCTTCTTTCTTCTTGTCCTGGATGTCTAGAACACAGAAAGACTCCTCTCCAACTTCCCCTTTTGCAGATCATTTCTGCCACTGTGGACAATAACAAGCTGCTTCTCGACATTGATAACAGCAAGATGACTGCTGATGACTTCCGAATGAAGTGAGTACCTCTCTGTAAACCTTACATGTCTTTCATGTCATCAATTTTACGATATTCATGAATGCAGGTTATGACACCCTGTTCCAAGTGGTATGACCAAGCCTACACATTGTAATGAAAAGAATGTGTAATGTTTTTTTGTCTTTGGTGAAGGTATGAAAATGAGCTGGTCATCCGTCAGACTGTGGAGGCTGATATTAATGGCTTGAGAAATCTCCTGGATGATCTCACTCGCACTCGGTCTTCACTGGAATCTGAGCTAGAGTCCTTGAAGGATGAGCTGATTGCTCTTAAGAGAAACCATGAGGAGGTACGATCCAATGATATATAGTGTGTCCAAGACATAGTCCTTCGTCTCTTCATGGTTCCCAAAGTTACATATCAAGTCAATTCAGCCTTATGTCATGTGATTTTCATTCCTTTGTACCTTGATACTGCTTTGTCCACTGTCCCCAACACAAGAAATGACCTGTGCTCTTTTGTTTCTCTCTGCAGGAAATGAGACAGCTGCAGTCTCAGACCGGTGGCGACGTGAGCGTGGAGGTCAATGCTGCCCCTGGTGAAGACTTGACAAAGATACTGAATGACCTGAGAAACGAATACGAGCAGATCATCGAGAGGAACCGCAGAGAGGTTGAGCAGTGGTATGAAGTCAAGGTACGTAGCAAAGCACAAAGTGGAGTCTCCTTCTGTGGCAAAACCCAGACACCCTGGTACTGGCCATGCAATGCCTTTGGCTAAAAGGAGGTGGCTGCTCACCTGCATCTCACTTGCACAGCTGGGGGAATGGGAAGGAAAAAGCGGTTGGGGAAAGACTGCAGTGGCAGAGAGGGAGCAGGCCAGGGTGATGTGCAAAGGGGGGTCAAACGTCAGGGTGTACGGAGCAATGACTAGGCTGTCCTCGATGAGGACAGGATGAAAGGCAGAGGCTCCCTGGCTATCTTAGTTCTCAGGCAGCAAATCTGCTCCCTGAGGGGATTTTTTCTCACTCAGAAAGTGTGTTTGGGGTTTGACTCCTGCAGATTGAAGAAGTCAACCGGCAGGTCACTTCTAGCAGCCAGGACATCCAGACAAGCAGCCACCAGCTCACTGAATTGAGACGCGAAATGCAGAACCTGGAGATCGAACTGCAGGCGCAGCTCAGCACGGTACGTGGGGCAGGATCGCTGAGGGCCCTTCCCTCCTCAGAATGGGCAGGGAGGGGTAGAGCTCTGGTCCTAAACTCCTGCATTTCCCCTTTCAGAAAAACTCTCTGGAAAACTCCTTGGCAGAAACTGAATCTCGCTATGGCTGCCTGCTGCAACAAATCCAAGGGCAGATTAACTCTGTAGAGGAGGAGCTGGCCAACATCCGCTGTGAGATGGAGAGTCAGAACCAGGAGTACAAGATGCTCCTGGGCATCAAGACCCGCCTGGAGCAGGAGATTGCTCAGTACCGGGCACTGCTGCAGGAAGGACAGCAAGACATTGTGTATGTATTCTGTTTGCAAATAAGGGTATAAATTCTATCACAATCTTCTCTCTGTTGGGACTCACAGAAGACAGAGTTGAATGTTTCACCCACCAGTCTGTAGGTGAAATCTAAATACACAGGGGTTTTTACAGTATCTGCACTGAAATGTATACATCATAAACTTAATAAGCACATCAAACACAGAGGGAAACACAGAGCATATAGTTACTGACGTATTTTCAATTAATCAGTTCCTCTTGGCCTGTTTGTGCAGAGTGAATTCCATGAGAGGAATCACCATACAAAACCAAACTGTAATCTATTGCCTTCTGTCAGCAGATGAGCAAGCACAGCTGGACTGTGAGAATATAAGAATTATACTTCTACAGCCATTTGTTATTTCTGCTTCTACAGCTTTCTAGGGAAATATAGCTGAAGGGTATGAAACAAAATAATATAAAGAAATACTTGCAAAGTCCAGGAAAAGCTGACCTGTTACATGCACTGCACATTATGTCACAGTATGTCTGTTTATGAATGTATTTATCATTCCCTTCATTAAAGCTCTTTTTCTTACACAGAACGTCTCAAGGAGCTCTCCAAGGAGGGGGAATATCCTCCCACTCTTATTCTTCTACTTCCTATTCTCATGGTCAATCCAGTGACAAGACAGGTAAGAAACATCTTCCAAAGAGGATCCTAATTTATCCTGTCCCCATGGCCTTCATATTTTGTTTCATCTCTTTTCTTCTTAATACTATCCCTTGTGATATGACTTCCACATTTGCAATTGCAAGAGGGATTAAACCATTCACAATCAAATCTCTTAATTTCAAGGTGCCTTAGCTTCAGTTACAGAAACAGGGTAAGCTGCTTTCCCATGCTTTTGCTAACACAGATGGACATTTAAACAATGGATACATCTGAAATGCCAGTGCTGCAAGAGACTCTTGATTTCCCTACCAGGGTAATGGTTTCTTCTTTCATTCCACAGGGCAGTCAAGAGTGTGTTAAGATACTACCGATGCGTTGGTCTTCCCTGAACTACCTAATGCCATCTGAGCAGCCCAGCCTACAACGTGATAATACACACAGCACATGCACTGTGTACCTACCCAATGCACAGATTGCTTTACAAATATTATTCATGAAGTCGAGATGAATAATTTCTAGGACTTTCCTAAAATTATCTACTTTTTCTTTTTTATACTGTTCTTCATATGCAATCACTGTATCTATGTACACTTACCTGCAGTGCAATTGCTGATCTACTTTCTGCTGATAACAATGTCTCTAATAAAACTTTACTTTTCTGCAATGCAAAGAAAACTGTGTCCCCAACAATCTATTTGGTATATTAATATTGTATTTAAATTTAGGTGGAACAATGAGATATATCTTCACAGAGAAATTAAGTTTGGGTGTATTATGTAATATGGCCCCAAAGAAAATTGTGTATCCTAACTTAATCAGATGATGTCTGGATAAAATATTGGAGATGAATGAATACATTCACATTAAACTCAAGAGTGACACCTATAGGGAAGAAATAAGGATGGGTGAACCCTTTTTCATAGCGTACATTGCAAAGGATGTGCAAGCAGTTGATTTGCCAGTTCAGCAGCTGCACTGAAACAATCAGAATTAATTAACCCCAAAATTTCATGAAAATTTTGTCAAATCAAAAACATTTTCCTTTGGGTCACTGAACGAGAAATCAACCATATTCAGGCAGCCCTCTCTCCCAGCTTTTAGATGAGGGGTCTATCTAATCTTGTTCAATAAAAGCAAAGGATTAGATCAGGAAATGAGTGATGAGTATGCAAATAAGTTCTCCTTAAAACACAAAATTCAATTGTTAGGATTATTCCTTCTGACATGCTGGAAGATCTGGGCTCAGGTCTTTTATCTGGTGGTTCAAAATAAAGGAAGTGTGTTCTCTTATTTCATAAGACAGTATTCCTAGCTCCATGGTTGTACAGTGTTCTGGATGGATGGGTGGAGGATGGCAAGGTGGAGGCAAAGTTCAATCTTTCTTACTAAAACTGCTCCACTTCATGTAACGCACATTACTTGGGCTTGCCAGAGGAAGAAAAAGTAGTGAAATATCTCACTCATTTAAAACCTGCAAAGCTGTATTTCAGTCTTTGATTTGCAGTGGGCTGAGAAAGCAGCTGAACAGGGTCTACCACATATCAGGTGAGTGAGTCAACTGCCTCCCTGTACAAATAAGGGTGGGTCTCACAAGCCTTCATTGTTCTCTGAGTAAATCACTAACATTTTTTATTCTGTCAAACAGCTTTGCACTTGCACTTTGGTTTGCAAACAGATTCAGGTCAGGTAAAATACCATCTTTTTGGATAACAATATTATTTTATAAGGCATCCAACTGTCTACATGTTACAATACAACGCTGAATTCTCAGCACAGCAGAAAAAAGAGATGAGCCAGAGAAACTATTTCCCTAGAAAACAAAGGAGATTTGTAAAGTCAAAGCAAAAATACCTCTCCCTTGAGCCACAACGGGACTCTCATGCTCCTGTACAAGCTAACACAGACTCATGTTCTGCCTTATGCTCCATTTTACTTCTCATATCAACCACTGCTGACTACCTCAAAAAAAAAAAAAAAAAGGTCCAAACGTCAGCATTAGCCAGCTATAATGGACTTTGTGATGAAATACCTTATTTGACCACAGTTTAAATAGAAAGAATGTTTCTGATCCCAGAAAGGAGCCCATTGTGTTCTAGGCTGTCTGTCAGGAACATTGTCGAGTCTCCTGCTTCCCTTCTGCTCTCTCTCTTAAGCGGGAAAGGGGAGAAACCTCTGTGCTGGGTGTGCTGCCCTCAGCCTCTGCCGAGCATTTTAAGGGTAATGAACTGAGGGTGCGTCCACCGCTGAGCTGAGCCGAGCCAGGCACACCCAGGTCTGGCTTCCCTTTGACTTTGCTGGATGGACTTTTTAGGCAGGACTTACCAGAGCATAATTTGCCCATCAAAATATCAAAGCCCATCAAAACAAGACGGAGTGAGCTGAAATCAGTCTACATTTGCAGTGTCAACACAAGGGAATATTGTACTCTGCTCTTTTGTGGTTCAGTACAGTGCTGGTCCTCTGGCTAACCACACAGCAGAAATATGTCCTACAGTTTGGTACAAGGGATAGGCTTATTTTGAAGCTGACAATGCAGCATGTCAGACCATACAGCCTGCCACTTCGCACAGCATCCTCTAGTGGCAAATTCAGAAAATACACAATAGGATTTGTGGCAGAAACTGTTCAATATATTCTCAAAATTAAATTCAAGCCTCAGACCTTGGAAACGGTTAGGCCAAGGAAAGAACAGCGCAAATAATAATAAAATTGATACGTTTTTCACAGGGGTAACATTGTGATACCAGGGGGTGTAATAAACCAGATTAATAGATTGACAGTAAAAAGGTTAGAAATCAATTCATTATGAAGGAGAGGGAAGAGAAAGAGAGGAAATATCTGTTTTGCATAATTTTGCTTGAAGGTTTTGAGGTAATTCCATATGAAATCAGCAAATTCAGATTAAGTCAAAACTTCCTGGATTGTTCTTGCATGTGTTTAATTAGCATTGAAGTTGTTTGGTTTCTGTTTTCAACTCATTTAGTAGCAACAGTGGCTGTCACAGACAGACAGGGAGCCTGGTATTACCAAGCAAAGAGAAGAATTTTATTAAGAATGAGGTTCAATTAAATGGTGCTGTGTTTAAAAAAATAGGCCTGTAGGGGGGACTGTGGAGATACTGACATTTTGTACTGTTACTATTTCCAAAGGCAACCAAAGTTATTGTGCATTATAATCTTTGGGTGTGTTTGAGTTTCTTAGTTCTGGAAATTAATCATCTCCACCTGCATAATATCACATTTTCAGGAGGCTAGATGAAGATGAGAGGGGGAAATAGCTGGATAGAGAAGAACCCAAAACAAGAACCAGAAATTAGCGGACTGAATTCTCTGAGGGGCTTCATGCTGGATTAGAACTATCATGTACCTGCAGGATCTAGACCCGCAGCAGATGTTTTCATTTGCAAAAGCAGCTGTCAAGTATGGACAGGTACAACAGCCCATTGCTTCTAAGTCTTGCAGCTTTGTGCACACTCTTTCCAGTCTCTTGCACTCTTGGCTACAAGGAAATGGTATCACTGAGGCAGCACCTGCTGCCTGCAGCCTGGCCAGGCCCTTTCACTTCAGACAACCTTTTGCAAGATAGACTTCCCTCTTGGGCCACCCCTCCCCCAGTCTCAAGTAATCAAAAAAAAAAAATAAAATCTGTGATTCACTGTGCCTCTGATAAAAAATCAGATGAAAGGCAGCTACTTTTGTGATACTTCTCACATTTACCAGCCTACCATAATAACGAAAATAATAGCAGTCAAGTTAAGCAAATACAGAAATTCTTGTAGGAAAATCCATTCTTTCTGTATTCCAAGTACCATATTTCTATTAAGTTTCATGTAATACATAACATTTTGGAGTGCTAATCCCAATAAACTTCTGAATTTCTTCAAGTATTCTCACACTATGGCAGACATTAAGGGCAAATGGTCTCTAATGGTTGATACAGTGAACATGTAATTTCACATGCACTGGAGCTTACTTTCATAACTAACATTACTGCCTAAAGAGAAGTTTATGCACACTGCAATTACTGCTAATAACCCACTATTAATAAGCCCACGCTCAGAGATGCATTGCAAAGACTGGCTGGAGGGAACACCTTTCCACTGGCATGCACTCCTGTGCTTAACTAGTCCTGGCAGCAGGAGTGCAGCTGTGGATCAAAGGCACTTACAGCCTTATTAATCAATATTTTCTTACAAAGTTTCTAATCTTAGTTCAGTTCTTTCCCACAACCCGATATCAGACTGTCAAAAATTATGGCAGTACCAAAAAGTTCATAGTGATTACACACATGTAAAGATTTTAAACAAATGCTAACAACTGCTCGCTGTTGAAAATGCATATCGCGAGAACCTTACAGTTTTTATTAGTTATTAAAGTTGAATCCATCAGAAAAGAGTGAAAAGGCACTCAGTAAGTATTTCAGTCAACTTAATTTGGTGATGGTGGGCAGCCCAAAATATCTAAACAGCTGGCACAAACCTTAGTGATTAATTGAAAGAAGATTTAAAGCTGAATACAAGTGTCAGAGGCTGGTGGAAAATCATGGTTCTCCGTTACAGTTAATAGCCAGGACTGTCCGGGAAGGTAACCCACCTGATACACACAAATACTGTGAAATTTGCCTATAAACTACTTCTATTTGAAAACAGAGCAAACTGCTAAGAGTAGTTAGAAATACCCTTTTCTTTCCCTAAAGGTGTGCAGTCATTCTGGGCAGACAAAACCAGGGCTGCAGAACAGGTTTCCATGAGCTGATAGTTGCTATGAGAACAAGCTGTTTTAAAAACACCTCCGTGGCAATAGGTTTTCAAACTAGTAGCTACAGGACTTGCCCTCATAGAGCAATACAGTTTCATTTTCTCACTGAGCCTAACAGAGATCTGGAGACTCTGAGAATTTATCTCAAGCCAAAACCAGTATGAAACCACCTGTAGGATCAGGAAAGCCCAAATGCAGTTGACAGGATCCATCAGCAGTGGACGGAGCTCCTTGTTTTCTCCAATTTGATCCAGAACATGTGTTTAACGCTTGCACAGTGAAAGCCCTACCCTTACTGGAAGCCATGGCTTGTCACTGTGATCAGAATATGTTCTTATAAAATTAGCAAGAGAAATAATAATATATCAGTATATAAATACAAATATATAAATCTATGAGCACATAAACATAAACAATATAAATACAAATATGGTCTCCAAATCTTTTACAGACATGAGCAGAATACAATAGCTCATCTCTCTGTGGTATGAAACTCATCTACTCTGTGTTTCTACCTAGCCTGGGATTTTTTTTTCAGTAGGAATTTTCCATGTGGCCTATGGGAAAATGTCCTCTGAATAGCTCTAAGCCTCCTCTTTCAGCATGAATCACTTCAGAACTGCAGCTGACGTGGCGAGCATTCAACATGTACTTGGTTCCTCTCAACCTGGGACAGGTTTAGTCTATTTGGTTTTGGCAGCAGCCTTTAAGTTGCTTATTGCTGCTGCCTGCAGAAACCTGACTTTTGGAACACATTGTCTCGTCAGTTAGACATTTGACTCTTAATAATAGCTTCCAGCCCCATCATACCTTGCTGAGATTTACCAACCAGATAACAGGTTAAAGGAAATGTAAAAATATATCCAGTGACTTGTCTTTCACTCATCAGGGCTTGGTGTCCTAACTCATCCTTTCGTCCCACACAATTTTTAATCATGCTATAAGAAAATCTATTTTATTTTCCTATCTCAGGTACTTTACTCCCTGATGTGCATTATCACTATAGTTCTGGATTGATAGAGAAGTCGAGTTTAAAGCTATTTAAGTTTCTAGGGAAACAGAGACTCTAATGAGGTATTTCCAAAAGCACACACCACATCCAGTTTCAAGTATTTGCCAAGTATTTACATTGCTCCCAGTTATTTAAGTGTTTGAGTTCTTCATGATCTTTTATGTATTTTCCTCACACTAATCTATTCAAATATTATATAAATGACAAACACTGAGAAATTAAATTATGTCCCAATATCACTAAAGCAGCCTGTAGCTGAACAGGAATCCACATCTTTCAAGTTCAGCTCAAATGATTGAATCATCATTTTCTTTTCTGCCATGAAAGAACTAGACCCCCAGATAAAAATGAGTTGTCCTGCATCCTACTCACAATTTCATTTTTAACTGAACCCTTACATGACCTTATTTCTCATTTCTTTCAATGCAGAAATCGGGGCACCCACATGCATTTCCCTTCACATTCCCTCAACTTTGCAAAAATAGTAATTCTGAGAAAGTTAACAGTGTTGCTCTCTGCTCTTATCTACCCTTTTTTATAACTGTTAACAGCTGTGTGTGCATGTGTTAGGACCTGCCTTTTCAGCACATAAACATTCTTGTCTTTGAATCTGTTGGCACATTCAGTAAATATATGGCAATGCAAGGTTTGTGAGGATTAAAAAAAAAAAGATTAACAATGGGATATAAAAGCAAGAAAGCCAAGAATTGTATCTTAGGCACACATTCAACACAGTTATTTTAGTACCAGCTGCAGATCAGTTCTTATTATAATTGGTTCTTCCCACAAGGAAGTTTAAAGAGAAAATAGAAAATTTTGTGTTTGAATTAAAGAGATATAAATGTTTCATGACTATGATCTTCAATAGGAGAGAAAAACTTACAAAGTTGTGATTTTAAGAGGGCATATGACATGGTCAGGAGGGTGGGGCGGCCAAAGTTCTGAGGAGCAAGAGAAGAGATTAAGACTGAAAATTTGCATACAAAAGAGTCAAGAAGCACATTTTCACAGATGGAAGCAGAGGTGGAAAGGAAGAATTATCAGAAGGGTCAAACACTTAAAGATTTAAAAGGTAAATTCAGAATAATAACCTGACTTTGCTCATTCATCCATAGAAACATCCATGGAAATGCAGGCACCAATAAAGTAGGTTAAAATGTTCACAGAGCTCATTTAATTGTAATTGCATTAGCAATCCCTGGAAGCAAATCGAGCAGGAGAAGAGTAAAGTATATGCCAGTGTCACTCAAGGGCAATAAAAAATGGTTTACAGGAGAATTAATAAAAATAACCTGAAACTATATGAACAATTTTATAAAGCAGTAGTGACTAGTAAAGCAGAGTAGATAAAGGTAAAGCAGAATGAGGTCTCAGCCAGGAGCTTGGGCGTGGACTGTTTGCACCAGGCTACAGGATGACTTCACTTTTAGAAATGTGTCTCCTTTACCCTCAGATAAGTTGCAGATAAAGGAAATTCCCTTTGTTGACCATTCCTTATATTTCCTTTAGGGAAAAGTTGACCCTACAATAAATTAGGTTTATTGTAGTAGGAGAAAAAAAGGCCTATGCAGAATGATGAAAGCACCTTCTTTCTTGAGCAAATACTTTGCCATACTAAAGGCTTTTCCAAGTATTTAAGCACATGTTATCACCTTAAGGGAGTTCCAACAAAAACAGATATGTGCAGCCACTGAAGTAGAAGAGAGATGGAAAGTTAAAAGGAAAACAAAACCTTACTGGAAACTCAGAATGCAGTTTTAGTAAAAATGCTGCGTGAGGGACTGATTTGATAGTAGAAGCTTATGATATATTTGGTGGTATAACTAAGATTAGTTACTCTAATTGACAGTGTCTCTTCAGCTTTTCCTCTCCTGACACTTTCAGATATACTTCCAAACTGCCATGAAGAATTGCAGTTCATTCTTTGGGGATTTTTTCCCAGTATGTTGAAGCAAACCTAACCTGCTTGCAGTACATCATCAATATTCTAACAGTACAATATATGATGATTGCTGCTTTTACTCAAGGGGTTTCACAGGGAATGCAGAGGCCTTCCAGGCTCCAATTTTCATAAGCTGGATCATAAAATATTATGCAGCATCATAAATGTGCATTTTATTTTGCAAAACCCCCAAATTCACTGCTTTGAGGTCCTGACATGGGAGTCTAGGGAATGATGAAGGAGTACCTAGAGAGAAGGATGTTCCCCTCTCCTTGCAGTAGGAGACAAATCAGAATACACTAGTATTTGTTAAGCTTCTTACATTTCTGTTCAGTGAAAAAAAGCACATGGACTTAGGTTCTTTATGCTCTAACTATGGACTTTAATATTTAACAATAAAATAACTGTTCTTCTGTAGCTTTCTTTTGGTCTACAGGCAGACTGTAACTTTCTGATACTATTATTTCACCTGTTCACAGGACTTGGAACAGTTACCTGCTGGGCAGGTTTTTCTGACCCAGGGCTGAACAGGACATTCAGATCTATAGAAAGAATGACCAGCACGTCTTTGGCAGACAGAAGTGCCCTCTGTATCTCTTAGGAAAGGCTGTACAGTTTCACTGTGCAAGTTGGAGAGTTGTTTGAATGCAGCAGTCTCTACAGAAAGAAAAGAACTCAGCTGTGATGTCCCTAGGCTACAGCATCACAGTCAGCTGAAGCATGGTACATATATGTCAAGTGATATATTCTGTACCTGAGTCACTGCAGAATTCCTCTTTCTGATAGAGCCTCATAATTAGATATAGACCAATGGGGCTGTTGATACAGGTGCCTTGGCCAGCTTCCAATTTGTATATTTGTTCTTTTATCCTCCCTATATTTGCCCTGCAGTTTGACATTTCTCCCTGTACAAAGTGAGTACAGCCCTAATGTGTGGTCTAAAATAACTGATGCATTTTTTATGGGTATAGAAAGACTAGACAGGCCCTTGCACAGAGTATGCATTTCATTTGGCTTATCTTTAATTCTTTATTTTAGTATTAAATGGATTTCTCATTGACACATCACAGCATGCATCTTGTGCTCTCAAGGTTCTGTTTAGTGGAAGCACTTGTAGAATTTCTGCCCAGGCCTCGTTGTTCCCAGAAAGCTGCAAATGCTGGTAGGCCAGCTTACTCCTTTTTTCTTTAAAGCAGTTCTCCTGAGGAGTCCCAGAGGTTTGGAGGAAGTGAGGGGTGGCAAGTGAAAGAAAGAGAATGGAAGAAAAGATGTGAATATCCACTTGTATGTTAGGGATGCTCATGGAGGAGCTTGCAGTAACAAAAGCAACATTGCTTTTAAAAATTTGTCTTGGATAACAGAGGACTTGAACATTTTAGAAATAACATTTTCATGAATCTCGAAGACCAGAAGAGTGATTATGTTTCTTCTGTTTACTTCTCCTTTTCAGTAGCAATGAAAAGACTAAATGTATAATCAGGTACTTTTTTCTGTTGTTGCTTACTCCCCAGGTACTCAGGGAAGTTCAATGCTTATCTCTGCTACAATTATAGCTATGGTTTTTCTGTAGAAAACAAGACTCTTTCAGACAAGGCATGTTCTCTGTCAGACCCTCTCTTCTACTGTCAGCCCAAAAGGAACTGAGAACAAAGAAAGAAACAGTTAAAATCTTAACTTCTGAAATAATTTTTCCCAACGGAAATAAGGAAAACAAGAGGGGTGGGAACCTGTTTTGTCACGGTCCACACATACTGTTCACCACTTGGGCTCCTTTCAAGCCCTGTTATGAGTCTACCAATTCACTATCTTAATCACTCTGTATTAAAACTCTTTCCTGAGATCACATGAAGAAAGTCATTGTGTGACTTTGCTATGGACGCAGCGTTGGCTGTAGCAGGGCTGTGCGCTCCCAGTCCTTTTGCTTCCATATAGGTAAACTATAACTAGATTTATGAATGCTCCCCTCAGCAGGGTGACACCTTCTCTGAATCCCACCTTTTCCTTCAAGAGGCAAGGGTCGGGGGGAGGGAATCAGCTCCTGTGCATGAAGGTATTTGGGAAAGAAACACAGCCCACTTCATAGCAACTGACCAATAAGAGGAATTGCCGTGTTGGCAGAAGGCTTAAGGCTGATAAATTCCACGGGTCTCAGATAACACATTCTGGAGACAACTCCCATTGTCACAGGCATAAAAGAGGTAGGGTGGGGGAACGGAGCACACACTCCTGCCTCTGGATCACAAACTGTGTGAGCTGCAGCTTGGGTTAGGTCCTTGGTATTTCTTACCATGGCCAGTTACAGCTACAGGCAAACTAGCTCTTCTGTGGCGGGGGGACCTGGTGGCTCCTCGGTCCGTTTTGGTGGAGGTTGCTTTAGGGCTCCAAGCATCCATGGGGGATCTGGTGGCATGGGTGTGTCAGTCTCTTCTGCTAGATTTGTCTCTTCTGGCCTAGGAAGCAGCCTGGGTGGTAGATATGGAAGTAGTTTTAGCAGCAGCTTTAGTGGTGGTTACGGTGGTGGTTTGGGTGGTGGTGATGGCCTCCTCTCAGGAAATGAAAAGGCAACTATGCAAAGCCTGAATGAACGCCTCGCATCTTACCTGGAGAAAGTGCGTGCACTGGAAGAGGCAAACTCTGATCTTGAAACTAAAATCCGAGACTGGTACCAAAAACAAGGACCAGGCCCAGCTCGGGATTACAGTCCTTATTACAAGACTATTGAAGACCTTCGAGACAAGGTAGGTGTTAATATTTATTAAAAATCATCCTAGATTTGCACTTAAGAAGGAAGCATAAAAACCCAAAGAGAAAAACTTCACCAGGAAAATACCCAGAAGACATTGCAGTTTATGAAAAGGAGAGGCAGATGAAATGAATATGCAATGATTGGGCGGGGTGGATAAAGAAAATTATCAGTTTGGAATTATCTACTGTTTTAAATGTTAGCTAAGAGAATGTACAAAACAGTCAGTCTGAGATGCCTTAGTACTTAATTCTCTGATAACGTTTGCTTTTAACAAAGCAGATATATATACATACACACATATATACACACACATACTGGTCGTATACACCTATATGACCAGTCAATATATATATGACCATATGTATACACTAATAAATATAAAGAGAGACAAACACTGACAGCAACCTGCCTATCTCTGTAATCTGTTACCTGCCATATAGCTTGAAAAGCTTCAGAAGCACATACACACTGCTTTAACAGTAAAAATAAGAATTGGTTAAGTACAATTTTGTAAATGTGAAGATAGCAGCTCAAGATTTCATCACCATATGTTTATTTTTCTTTCACATTTCACTTACTTAAGCTTGGAATTGAAATAAGAGTGCTGAAACATTTGGCTTATGGAAAAAGGAAGTAGCAGACATGAAGTAATAAATCCCATACATAAATGCAGGATTTGCCTCAATAGCCCATGGGTACCTGATAACAGATTGCTTTGAGATGATACACACCCTGGAAAACATAGGTAGTAGCTGATTAAACTATGTAAATAAATGAGAGAAAACTTGAGGTTTAGTTTTCACAGTTCAGCTTGGAGTTCATGATCGCTCCCACGCAGTTTACTTTCTCTTTGCTTCAACCCATTCACCTTCTCTCCTGATTTCAAAAACTGAGCTCCAGTAAAGACAGAAATGGCAATTACATTTTATCTTTTTAGTATTCTTTTCCCTCCTATCTGTTACTCCCCTTAGTTAGGGGAGAGAAAATGTTGCTCCAGCTGGTTTTGTGGATGACCTTTTGAGTTTTAAAAGTGGCAGGCAAAAAAGACATGTTTTCTAGGTAAAAATTAACAGGCATTACTTCTAAACAAACAAAATTTCCTTTGCAGGCTTTCATGAAGCATTAGAAGAATCAATAAACACTATCCTGGATACTCCAGGAAATAAAAATGTGTTCAAAGACTACACAAATGCAATATGAACCCATATTGTTTACGAAACACAAACATGTCATTTATTTTAAAATCATACAGACCTCGTAATCACTTCCTACTATTAAGGAAATGTGTAATGAGAACAAATTTTGCCAAGAGGGGTCTGCAGACTTTGTTTCCTTTGCATCTCTCCAGGAAATAAGTTTCTTGCCTCCATCCTAAAACATCACCTACCCCCAGGCTCACCAAAGTCCTCTCCCTCTAAGACAGCATGCAGTTTTGTCTCACTGTGGGACTTCTAGCTAAAAGCCACTTCATATGCCAGACAAGAATAAGAGGACCTATCCATAATGGACAATGATGGCATAAATCTGTGCCATCACAGATAAATCTGTGCTACGTATTTGCTATAGATCATTGATACTTTCCTACTGAGACCAAATAAAATACACTCCTATGTGGTGTAGGTACAGATGAAATAGAATCTTAACTCTTTTATCTTCAGATCAAGAAAGAAGATAACATAGTTGTTTCAGCCTCAGCAATGAACTCTCATTGTTTGTAGATCCTTGATGCCACTATTGACAACTCGAAGATTGTCTTGCAGATTGACAATGCCAGGCTGGCTGCTGACGACTTCAAAACCAAGTGAGTAATTTCTGAAAGGAAAAAGGTCTCTTGAGCAGGCAAAAATCCTTGTTGAGCCAAAGGGCAGCAGCTGTGAAAAAAGAAAGGAATGCCTATAAAATCTCTATATGAACACTAGTTTGATCCTGTTGTTGCATTTCAGCCCTTTATGTATTTCCTGAAAGCACCATCTGTACCACAGAAAATTTTATATCATGTAAAATATGTGGAGAAAAGTCTAATGCTGGACAACATTTGCTACATCATAAAATCCTACAAAACGAGACACATTTATAGCAAATAATGTTTCATGGTTGGCTGGCTTAATCAGCTAACCTGAATAGTTTTGTTTTGCTTTTTTAAGGTTTGAAACAGAGCAAGCTCTTCGCATGAGTGTGGAGGCCGACATCAATGGCTTGCGCAGGGTCCTGGATGAGCTGACCCTGGCTAGAACAGACCTGGAGCTCCAGATTGAAAACTTAAAGGAGGAGCTGGCCTACTTAAAGAAAAACCATGAGGAGGTAAAAAAAACCCAAGAAACACTTTTGAAAGTGACATCAGAAAAACAGTGTGTGGAAATGTGGAGTCCCTCAGGATTGCCCTGAGCTCTCCAACAGTGAAGAAAAGATTTCTGTGTAGACTGGGAGACTAAAAATACCCCCTGCAAGTATTTAAAGGGAGTCAGTCCGACCTTAGCCCTTGAAGAAAGAATGGAAGGTTCATAATGTTTTCAGTTTATGATTGTATTCTCTTTTGTCTTCCTCTGCCATGTCCACATAGGAAATGAGTGCCCTGGGAGGGCAAGTTGCTGGCCGAGTCAGTGTTGAACTGGACTCTGCTCCAGGTATTGACCTGTCCAAGATCCTGGCTGATATGAGAGACCAGTATGAACATATGGCTGAGAAGAACAGGAAGGATGCTGAGGCCTGGTTCCACAGCAAGGTAGAAAAAACTCCATACTATATAAATACTACCCCAAAAATCCATGAAAGAAACAAAATAATTATTAAGATACATAGAACACTGCTATGAAAGCCTTATGACCTCTACTTATAAAGGCCCCATAATTCTCATGTAATGTTTTTCCTGTTTCAGACTGAAGAGCTGAACCGTGAAGTAGCTGTCAATACTGAACAACTGCAGAGCAGCAAGTCCGAAGTCACTGACCTGAGACGCACACTCCAAGGGCTGGAAATAGAACTTCAGTCCCAGCTCAGCATGGTACATTAAAATTTGCACTGCATGACACCCCCCATCCCACCCCAAGTGAAATGGGTACATATCCCCCTCCCTACAAGGAGTCTTGCATCTGGCGGCAACCTTTTTGTGGTTTCCCCTTCAACCTCTCTGCTCTCAGAAAGCTGCGCTGGAAAGCACCTTGGCAGACACGGAAGGGCGTTACAGTGCCCAGCTGGCGCAGATCCAGGGCCTGATTGGAAGCATCGAGGTGCAGCTGGCTGAGCTCCGAGCTGATATGGAGCGCCAGAACAGCGAATACAAGATCCTCATGGATATCAAGACTCGACTGGAGCAAGAGATCACTACTTACCGACAACTCCTGGAAGGCCAGGAGTCCCAGTAAGTAACTCTGCTTGCTGCAGAAACCTTTTTGCTTAGCCTCATAAAGTTTGACCATGCCATCATGCTCATTTGCCACAGCATCACAGTAAATACAACTTCAAATACTCCTGGGGTTCTAAAATTTTAACAAATTAATTTTTCTGGACCATGGTGGAGCTAGAAATGTTACAATTTCCATTTACATTAAGTGAGTTCCTCAATGAGTTTCTAAACAAAAAGGCAAACTGACAAACAGTACAAGAGATTAAATGCAACTAACAGTTAAAGTGATAACTAATCAATAGCTGCTTCACCTGCAGGAAACATAGTGCAGTTAGTAATGTTTTACAGAATATTAATATTTACAGAATTTACAGAATATTAATATTTTACAGAATATTAACACCAAATTCCCATAAACTTCCTGTTACCAGTTAAATAGCTCTTGCCTCATAGGAATCAGTGCAGAAGAAAATATTCTGAAGAGAAGTGAAGGCAGACAAGCTAGCTATTTTCAGACAGCCATTAAGTGACCTCCCACATGGGAGCACAGCTATCTGTCATTTCACATATAGCCTCAAGGACAAAAATATCTCATAGCCTGGAACAAAAAAAAATGAGGTGTGAGTTGAAATGTTTTGATTTCCTCTATTCCTTCTTTTCCATAATTTACTTTTCCCACTGCAGTTGTTTAAAAATATACTTCCTACAACAATTCCCTCTCCTGAGGTGAGAGGGAGAGCAAGGAGATGACCATCTCTTCTCTGACTACATACAAAATGTACCTGATTAATAGAGAATTTGCTTTCATACATCCTCATCTCACACAGCATTTGATGTGTTACCTCTCCTTTCAACTGTTATCTCTTTGTTTTACAGGATGTTTGGCTCCCTTTCTGGAACTGGTGGTAAGGATTCTTTCTCTTTCAGGAAACCTGAAAGAAGTTTTATTTTCTAAAAGGAAATATACATATATTATGGTAGTTGTGTCCATACTAGAGACTGGGCTGCTGCACTGATTTGTGTCACAGAAAAAAATCTAATAAGTAACAAATGATGACTCTGGCTAGAATTTAACAAATTTCAGTCATTAAAGGACATTAAGACATCAGAAAAAAAATCTCAGAATATGCTACAGTAAAGGCTAAGTAAAGCACAAAATGCTTAATCATTCCCCCAGATGAAAGGATACAATAAATTTAAGTTTGGCCAGCTCAGGGGAATTGTATGAACATGTAAGTAAAACTTGCCTTGAGCTTTTAAAGGTCAGCTGTATTGTAAAAGTGATGTATGATTCAAATCAATGCTATGAAGAAGAAAACTTCTGAGAGAATGGAATGAGAGACAAGGCATAAACGAAGCTCAGCACCCACTGCAGAGTGGTCTCATGTGTATTATACTTAAGTAATTGCTGTTCTTTCTCTCCATATTACTGTAGACAAAAGAGACAAGGTGGCAGGTGGAAAGTAGTACTGAAAGTCCTCCAAACGTCATCTTCAAAATGAGAAAAAGCAGACAACACACAGGAATTGAAACAGAGAGGAATCACTCTAAACTGCTGGAAATTACTATCTTAAAGCACAGAAAATCCTTGGCCACACAAAGTTTAGGTAGATTCATCCATTTAGTGGTGATTAATTTGCAAATTGGGTTAGCTTTTCCATTATTTCTAGTTCTTTCATGTACTGAATTGCTTTATCTACTCTAATAAAGATGATCATCTTGCAGTCTTAACTTCTTTTGAGTTACTGTGATACTGTTACTGAAGTTTGGGTTTAATTAGGCAGGACATAGCTAGCCTCTTCAGCCTCCCTGACAGGTTAATATTCACAATGTCTGTTGGTGGCTTGAGCTCCAACTCTGATTTCTCTAGCTCCTCTTGCTGGCAGGAGCTCTGAATATGGAGGCAACAGCATCCTCAGCCCCTCAGAGTGGGAATACAGGAATGACTTCTGTTTCTGACTACTACGGCTGTGCACTCTGAAGAGCAGTGGCAGTGAGATGTTAAGTGACTCCAGTAAGAAGCAAGAGCTAGGAGACATTTTGTTAGGGTAACATATAAAGCTGTTAAAATGGCTTTAAGGTAACTCCTACAGAAACAAAGAGGAGTGAGAAACTGTTGTGAGATTTCTTCACTTACTTTCCCAGTTCATAAGGAGGTAACAAAGCTTTAGCACCACTTTTAGCCACCTACATTCTCATGCCATTGAAAGGATATTATCCTAGCTGAAATTCTACATGTAATCAGTAATTTCATTTCCAACTATCCTGCTGCAAGCCCACAGCCAAGGAAACTTTTCAGGGTTTGTGCTAAAACAAAATCATGGCTATAGCCTATCACATTCCCACCTCTCACTATTACAAAAGGCACATAGTTATCTCATCAACTGAGGGTGAAATTGAAACAACAGTATGCCCAGACTAAAAGTAGCCCAATACTGCAGACCTCCAGAGTGGATCATCTTGCAGCCTGTGCTTCAGGAAGACATCATCAAATTCCTCAGCACTTGTCGCCTTGGACTTGGGAGGGAATAATTATTTCACCCATGTTCACAACTCTATGTTCATAACAGATTAACGGAGTGTTCACATAGCAAGAGGCATACCAAAGCTATGGACCTCCTCTATCAAGGTTGGGCAATCCTCTTCAATCAAGAGGCTCTGGTGCTTGATTTGGTTCAGCAGTGACTCAGGTGACCTGTCAACATCAGTTGTCAGGTACTGACACAGACAATCCCAGCTCAGCCTCTGGAAATCTAGCATGATAACATTAGGCAGTGGCTCCACTATGACAGGGAAAAACTGTGACAGTAAAGAAAAACAGTCACAACAAGTAAGAATCAGCAAAGGGATACAGAAAACAGGATGAGATGGGAAGAACAGGGGGATTAAGGTGCTCTGGTGGAAACAAGTACAGAACTGAAAGGGAGCAGTGGCATGAAAAGCACTGGCATACACGAGATGCAAGTGGTCCTTCAGAAGCTCACCCATTTATATGGTGTCTGCTTTTGGAAAAGAAGAAGAAAGCTTTTGTGCATTAAATGCTTCAGTACAGTCTGTTACTCAGTCCTGACACATTTTCTAATAAATGTTTTATACCAAAATTATTCCCTACAACAGTTAGACATGGAATCCCTCCCAGATAAAAGAACAAACAACTCCAGGTGTCTTTTTTAATTTTAACAAATCCCACTCCCTGAGAGTGAGTTCTTGTGACAAAATTAGTCAGAGTATGAGATTACTGGTGCGGATTTCTTGTGTTGTATAGCCACAAATGCAAAAGTCTGACAAGAAATTATCGTGCTCAAAGAATGCAAACTATAAGTTATAAGGACACTTTGCAAATGTATATTTTGACCAAAGAGTTATTTTCAAAGACCGAATTAAATGCATGGTTAGAAAAAAGATGTTTAAAAGGTTAACAGCTTAACAGTGTTTAAGAGGTTAAAAGTGCCAAGAATTTAATGAATTCATAAACCCTGCTAAAAAAATTGGGGGCTTCAGTGACTTGAAAGAATCTTGAAAAGGCTGGAATTCTTGTTTTTATAGTCTGATTTTAATTTTAGTTTATAATTTTATTGATTTTGTCCACTATTTGTAGGGTAATGAAGGATTTCTGCTGAAATGTTAAATATAAAATCACTCAGAGACTATAGTTCTAGAGTTTGGTTCAGAAAAAAAGTGTTTTCTAAAGGTATGTAATGTCTGCATGACGGTTTTATCAGCAAAGACTGAGATGATAAACAAGCTGCTTCGTGAATGGAACTCTCTGTCCTCCTGAAAGGAGGGGCTAAAGAGTGTCAACTCCGTTAATCCCGTAACAGAAGTAATAAAAGAGTTTGTAAAGCATAGACATGTCAGGGGATGTCTTCCAGGAAAGATCTGTGGAAGCATGACAAACCAAGGAGCTTATGCACCACAAGTTCAATGCTGAGTACTGTGCAAATGATGAAACTGTGTGTCAAGGCATTGGATAAGAAATCTTAGAGTGAAGCTAGTAAGAACAGAATAAAGACATAAGCTTGAAATACCTTTTTTTTTTTTTTTTTTTTACTTCAGCAGGCTTCAGTTTCCTTGTATAGACTATAAGAAGAAAATTTTGTAGGCTGAAGTTCACGTTCCAGCTGCAGAAAAGAGCTAAATGAAGAATTAACAGAGCAACACAGATCTCCACCAGTACAGAGATAGCACTGATTTTAGATGTTCATTTAAAGTCCTAAGAGGTTTTGAATCTGGAAGCATTCCAAACCTCATGAATTTAGAGAAATGTAACTGCCTTTTTTTTTAAATGACAGATAGAACATAGCTAAAATGCAGAAAAAATAATTGAAAAGAGGAATATGACTGTATGTAGAATTATACCTAGATCTAGAACTCAGATAAAGACAGATGATTTTCACATACTTGTTCAAGTTCAGATATGAAATTAGATTCATCAAAACACTTTTGATTTCTAAACTTTTAGTAATGTAAATACCAAATTGTATCTAATTTTCACCAAAGGAAGCTTTGCCTTACATAGTCTATTATAAAATGTGATAATGCATGTGGGTTTTGATATAGAAGTCTTCAATGTGGAGACAGTAATAAAACAACAAAATCTATATAAATAAATAGCATGAATGAGTGAATTCTGAACACACACTCACGTGTGCACACACACACACACACACGCCAGCAGTCTGCTCTCAGTGTACAGGTACGGACATATTTACCATTTCTCTTTCACCAGAAGAGCCAATGTTCATAAGTAAACTCTCAAAAGTGAAGTTTTTTTTCTCTTTAGGAAAATATCTGTGAAACACAGCAACTGAAGCAAGCTGCAAATAAATGATCCATAACCGACCACCTCCAAATTTCACAGTGCTTCATTGAGGCACCTTTCCTTGGATTCTCCTTTGGTTTGAAAATACTACTGACAATTTCTAGTAAAATATTAGGAACTATTTAGAAGTAGTTGTTTAATATGAAAGAACAAATAGCGAAGACAATGAAGGCAGGGATAAGCCTCAGGTCTGCAAGGGCTGCACATTTACAAGCTTTTGATCATGGGGGACACACCCTAGGATCTGAGTTTGATGGTTTACAGAAAATTGAAAAGGCCACAGAATCCCCACCACTATGGTATTCTGAATTATGTTATTGGGCATAATCTGTATTGTCTGCTTGATTTATTTTAATTTTTCCCAATGGTAAATATTCTACAGGAAAGAAACAGCTTTATATCTGCTACCTGTTTTTTATAAGTGTTCATCTGATAACAATCTAGAATAACACACAAGGCATTTTAAAAAGCAGCAAAGTGTGTTTCACCAGCAAGCTTCCAAAGAAATTATAAAGACTTAATGAAAGAAGACTGAATGAAAAATCCCCAGAGTTTCCTGTTAAAGTTTATGGTGTTTCCTATAAGTGATTTTGCTAATTAATTTTTTTTAATGGAATTTGATCTTGCTTATTGTGGGATCACTCAGAGTTAAACAGACCCTAGCAGCTTGCACACCTTAGGATATTTAAATTACAAGGGTCTTAAAGAAACTTTTTTATCTTTAGGAAAGTTTGCCTAAACTTGTTTCCTGAGATACTAACTCTTGGATATACACAGATTTGGCAAGCTACACAGAACCATCAATCTGCCCAACAGCAAAACTGAACTGTGGTGGCAGAGGTCCAGGTTCAGTTTGAAACATGTTTCCACAACTGTGAAACACCCTGTCTTTTCTAATCAGCTGAAGAATGAGTGGACATTCTCAGAAGCAGTCTGTTAAGCTGCGTACCACAGTTAGATTTTGGATGTTTCTTTTTTCCCAAGTACACATCTTCCCCTATTAAAAAGGCTGCACATTTCCCTGAGGCTGCATTAAAGTCTCAACTGTAAATTTCAGAAAACCCCTCAGTATTCCAACAACTGGTATGAGCCTCAGTTTATCTGCAATCACCCATCCTGAATTCTAAGCTCATTTTCTGTTGATACGTACCATCAAAAACTGTGCTAAAACCAACGTTCTCCTTATTATGTTGTTAGCAAACATATAATTTTTCTTCTTTATTTCAAAGTTTTATTTAAAAATAATTTTAGTGGTTCCAAACTAGAGACCAGAGAAAGTTCCTCCCACCTTCCCTTTGTCCCTGCTTTTCTCCCTCCCTTCAACCCCCTGTTTCCTTAAACAATTATGTGCCTCAGTACCAATTTATTGTCTTCCCATACCCCTACTTCTTCAACTGCAACTTGTGGTTTTCATTTGAAGAATGTCACCTTGTCGTGCAAAGAGAATGGGGCTCTTTCTTCAAACTCCACACTATTGCCAAACTCTCCACACACACATTATCCCCAGTGACACACCCCACCAGGGTAAACAAGCAGTTAATATTTCCTTAAAAATCTCCCAAATATGTTTTCCCATAATTATGCACTATTGAACAGAGCTGTATTATCGAATCACTGCCTTTTGAATTTCACTAGCAAATTATTACATCTGAAATATACTGGTGCTTCAGACTTCCACTTTAAATGAGGCATTAAGATGACTCTTCTAAGTGCTTCTCAAATCTTATTTTCAAAAATTGCTTCATTTCATAGTGCATATTGGCATCAAACACAGTTATTGCTATCTGAACAGTTTCATCTTAAACCCAATTTGTTTACATTTTCCAAAAGTAACAGGAACTTAGTCCTCCCACATTTCTTCTTTTAATTGAATTATTTCCATCTTGTATTACCCTTCTTGACTATTTCACAAGCATTAGTAAATTAACTGTGCCCACTCTTCCTTGTACATTGATGGATGCTAATGTTCCTCAAGAAATGCTATGATTATATGCTTTTTGTACTAAAAATTCAGCCTCCAAAATCTAAATACTAGTTTCAAGCAAAGAACAGGAACAAGGACACATAAAATCCAATTCCAAATTTTCAGTGGAGAAAAAAATGGATAAAAAAGAAGAAATAATGGTGAGATGAACTGATGATTGTACATTTTTCCATGAAAGGAGAGTCTTACTTAAACTTCATTTTGAAAAAGTTAATTTTCTTAAAATAGCCATGGTGATTGCTGTAAATGGGTAAGTGGGTGTGGTTGGACTCACTTTGTTTTTCCATTCTTAAATGTCAGAGAAGTAAACTCCAAGTTTCAAAACTATAGCCTGAAGAAAAAACACTCATCTGAATCATCCCTTTTGTTTAATTAAAAAGAAAACCCAAGCCCTAGCCCCTGAGATGTACAGCCAGCTCTGTGAGGAATGTCATCATAATTGGCCTCACCTCTAGGGAGGAGAAATTTTGGAGGGAGGGCTACAGGTTGGGTTTCTCCCAACACCCTATCTTGAGGATATAAAAGAAGCACCAGGGCAGTGAAGACATATACTTTCCTCTTCTACACCAAGCTGAATAACTGACCTTAGCACCTTCTTGTGCTGCAGCTATGGCTACTTCCTTCGTGCAGAGCTCTTCTTCTACCTATGGTGGTGGCTTTGGGGGTGGTGGAAGCAGCAGCTCTCGCCTTTCCTCAGTCCGAACAGGAGGAACCTGCCGAGCTCCAAGCATACATGGGGGATCTGGTGGCAGGGGTGTCTCCATCTCTTCAGCTAGATATGTCTCCTCTGTAGGAGGTGGGTATGGTGGTGGATTGTGTTCTGGTTTTGGCAGTGGTTATGGAGGAGGCTACTCTGGCTTTGGTGGTGGTGTAGCCTATCGCTTTAGTGGAGGAGCTGGCTTTGGTGGAGGTTTTGAAGTTGGTGGTGGCTTTGGTGGTGGTGATGGCCTTCTCTCTGGCAATGAAAAGATAACTATGCAAAATCTGAATGACCGTCTGGCTTCATACCTGGACAAGGTACGAGCACTGGAAGCGGCAAATTCCGATTTAGAAATTAAAATCCGAGACTGGTATCAGAAGCAAGCTCCCACCAGCCCAGCCCGGGACTACAGTAATTATTACAAGATAATTGAAGATCTCCGAGACAAGGTATGACATTGATATGTAGAGGAGTTATAAGAATGCATTAGAATTGTGGAACTGCATATTCCACTTCTTCAAAATAAGCTAAAATAATTACAAAATAAATATTGAATTCCCCAACCCCAAATATATTGTGGTTATGAGCATTCTAGCAGAAAAGAGTAGCTTTTTCTCAATTTAAAAATAAAATATGTTATCCTGAAAATGTGACATTTGTTGATATTAAAATTATTGCACTAAAAGTTAGCAGAACACAGCAAAATGTGTTTAGAATTATCAATATATTTATTCAGTAATCAAGTAGTAAAGAATGTGAAAGGTAGGCCTCAAAGGCTGAAAAAATAATTCTCCTAGTTACAGATAAGATCAAGTGTTGTACAAATGTATTTTCTAATCATGCTTCTAATATTACACAAGGGTATCTCAGCTCTCTTATTTGCATATGGACTGTGGAAAAGAGCTTAGCATTTTTGTTTTTTCTCTATAAAAGCTGTAAGAATTACAGTGTGGCCAAAGAGCAACATAATAAATTGAAATGGCTCTTGCAATCCAAAAAGCATGCTTAACCAGTGACATCACAATAGAGGTCCATTTTTTTCTACCTTCTTTGATGGTTTACAGCCTCAATAACTTCCTACTATGTACTCAGGACCATGATATTTCACCATTACTCACAGGAACCTTTTTCTGTGTTTCTTAACTGCCAGATCCTTGCAGCTACGATTGACAATTCCAGAGTGATTCTGGAGATTGACAATGCCAGGCTGGCTGCAGATGACTTCAGACTGAAGTAAGTTTACCTGCAGCACATTTGTCTTCTCTCTCCTTGTCTCTCTCTTAAAACAGTTTTCTGAAGTTTAGTATTACTTTTTATGTAGAAAATAAAGTTCTTCAGTCACTGAAGGACACATTTCAAAATTATGGATAAGTAAGTATTTTTCCTCAATAACTTCTCATGAAAAAAACCCTGGCAAACAGAATCAATGTGATAAAGGATCAATTCAGAATATAAACCTGATAGAACACAGTATCCAGATCACTGAGCTGTTTACATAATAAATTATAGTTCATGTCTGAGTTTTTTAGTGATGCTCTTAACTATTTTTACTAGCCTAAATCACAGGGGAAAAGATGACAGGAGTAGGTTGGGATTTTCACTTAAAAAGAACCGAGTGGCGTGAAGAGATCGCTGTTCAGTTGCAGTAGTTGTCTCTCAAAGAGTCTGAAATTTAGAAAAGAAAGACAAAGAGTAATTTGGGGCTTATCCAGCTCATGGACTCAGCAGTACATCAGACAATGCTGAAAAGATGGTAAAGATACTTGCACAACTGATTTATCTTGCAGTGATGTACCTGCAGGTTTGTATTTTCTCCTCTATTGTCTTAGGCAGAGCTGGGCAATCTGTGCTTTCCTTCACGCCAAATTTGAGAGGACACTGCAAATGGACTGTTCTGTGTGACAACTTTTCTATTGATGCTGATAATCATTATTAGGTTCTGCAAAGTGAAATGTCAGGTACTCCTCAAGAAAAAAATCAGATGGCAATGCATGTAGTTTCACATGGCATAGTTGGACATTGGAAAAAACATCTTTACTCCCTTTACACTTCTTTTCAATATAGATGTTTTCATTTATAGCCCACTGTTCCTCCTACATTCAAGATAAAATTTCACAGTATTATAGCTCTACTGAATGCAAACTTGTACATATTCCAGTGCTTGTTTCTTGTTTAAACTGCAGATATGAGAATGAGTTGTTCCTGCGCCAGAGTGTAGAGTCTGACATCAACGGCCTGCGCAGAGTCCTGGATGAGCTGACTCTCTCCAGAGCTGACCTGGAGATGCAGATTGAAACACTGAAGGAGGAGCTGGCTTATCTAAAGAAGAACCACGAGGAGGTGAGAGTCCGTATCAGTACACTGAGAGGAAATTACTTGTCTTTGGAATTTATGCCTCTCCTGTGGGGAGGAGGAAATCCAAACAAAAAAACCCAGAATGACAACATTGCAGCTTAATAAGAAGAAAATTGATATTAAAAGAATCCAAAGTGTGCCCTGAGAAGCTTTTATCTGATTCCAAACTGTTCAGACCTATTCGTTTCAGTTCGACATTCATAAGCACATGACAGGTCACTGAGATAGATAAGCTGAGTAAAAGAAACATACATATAAGTCACATGTAAATATGTGTGTGTTGTGTGTGAGTATACAGAGAGTAGAAAAGCATGTGTGATGAGAGATAAAATTTGATAAACGTTTTTTATGTGTGTTCCACCTATGACACTTGATAATAAAAGTACCGTGTACCACTGCATGGATTGCTCATGGCAGAAAGTATATGAGAAGAGAAAGCCTAATCTTTTTTGTGTCCTCTGCCTTCTGCCCATCCAGGAAATGAAAGAGTATTCAAATCAGCTAAGTGGAACAGTCAATGTGGAAATGGATGCGGCTCCTGGCATCGACCTGACCAGAATTCTGTCTGAGATGAGGGAACAGTATGAAGCTCTGGCTGAGAAGAACCGTAAAGATGCTGAGGCCTGGTTCTTCACTCAGGTATAGTTACACCAATAAACAGCAAACTGATTCATTGCCCCATTATTACTGCCCCAGCAGATAGGATGGGCCCTCCCTTGCTCAAAATAATTTAAATTTTTTTATAGACTATGTACCTGATTTTACAGTTGTTTTTTTCTTCCAGACTGATGAGCTGAACCGTGAAGTAGCCACCCACACACAACAGATACAGACCGGCAAATCAGAGATCACAGAACTGAGACGCACGGTCCAGGGCCTGGAGATTGAGCTCCAGTCGCAGCTCAGCATGGTATGGAGCTATCCCAAGCACATCAAAAGTCACTACTACTACTACACTCTCCCCTTCCTCCCTCCCTATCTTGCCTCTCCTTAGACTCCCCCTCTGTGGGAAAAATCTGCATGCTAACCTATTCTGACGTTATTCCACTTTAGAAAGCTGGACTGGAAGCCAACCTGAGAGATACAGAAGGACGATACTGTGCACAGCTGGCACAGATTCAGGCCCTTATCACCAGTGTTGAGGAACAATTGAGTGAACTTCGATGCGACATGGAGCGTCAGAACCAGGAGTACAGAATGCTCATGGACATCAAAAGTCGCCTGGAGCAGGAAATCGCCACATACCGCCAATTGCTGGAGGGCCAGGACTCTCAGTACGTTGCTATATACAAATCCTATGATGATTAGATAAGGTTAATAACATGATGCATTGTAAAGCAGTAATTTGTGGTTGCTAAGCTGACTCCAGATTACTAAATTACCTTCACTGCACACGCAGCCTTTAGAGTACTGGCAAAACAGATGCCCAGCAAAATCCCAGGTGTTGCTATAACTCAAGCTGAATCTTCAGAACAATTGTGCTGATGATTTGAAAATATAAATGCAACCATTTTGACTACAATGAATCACAGAAGGCACCAGGCACCATATGTATGTCTTACATAATCCTCTTGTTGCACTGGAATAATAGCCTTCAGCCTGAAATAACCTATAAAAACCTGTTCTCAGTATTTCTTTAGCTCTTGGTTTTCTACAGTTGTGCACAGAGGTGAAAATATTCATCATCATACACCAGTACTCCCAACTAGAAAAGAACTTGGTACGGACCACAGCTTACTTTAGTGAAGTCTACGTTTTAGTGCCCATTTCCCATATCTGATCTGAATTACTTTTGATTTCTGAGGAGGAATCAGCTCCTTATACTGTTTCTAGATGATGCCACTTTGAGAAGAGAAGTATATAGAGCCATATCAGGACCAAGAACAGGTCTGACTGCTGTTCATATTTCCTATTGAGTAGATAGGAGTGACCTTCAAAGCAGAAAGCACCTTAACAATAACACTAGTAACCACACACCTGAGAAACAACCCATTGAAAGAAGCAGTGTGAAATCATGGCTATTCACACACAGTGGTTCCTAAATAGATCAATGGTTTCAGTGGACAGGGTTGGTGATGGTCATTAATCAAATATTTCTTCTTTTCTACAGGATGTCAGGAGTGAACCCTAAGGATGGTAAGAAAATTTTGATTTAAAGAGGGGTTGAAATTAATTGAAAAATAGGATTAAATAAACCTATCTTTTTTGCTTTGGATTTCCTCTTACTAACATAGATTGCATTCTCTCTGCAATGACCACATTCTTCATCATTTAGAGACAAAAATATAATACTTTATCTTATTTCATGTGCACTTTTGAAACCAGTAGCTTGCCAAAATGATTGCATGAACTCATGGGATTCTAAAATACAAAAATCTCCCAAAGATTCCTAAGCTGCTCTGCTGATTCACACAACATACAAGATACATCCAACACCAACATGTGATGTGCACTCTGAAGATTTACTGGATGAGGACCAGTAGGGAAAGAAGATAAGATGTCAAGGCAGTTCCCCCTTTGATATGAGAAAAAGATCTTGTGAGGAAACAAACAAAAAAAACCCCATCACACAGCTCTTCAGTGTGTTAGCAGTGCATTTTTTTTCCCTAGTTGAATTTTTTTTTTCTCCTTTAACAGCACCTCTGAGCAGTGGAAGAGTTCGCATGGGCATGGAAGATGGTGGAAAACCTGTTTCTACTCATGAAAGGAGATTCCAGTAAAGAAATACTGAATCCCTTCTTGCATATGATAAAACCAGTGCAGACTACACATTCACTAATGCTAGGAGAAATATCCTTTCACTTTCACCAACTCACAAGAATGTAATCCAAGAATGTGCAACAGCTTGATGTCTTTCCTTAAATTTGCTCTCCCTTTTAACACAATCATTTGGCTCTATGGGTCAGAGATGGCAACCTTGTTTTCTGCCAGTAGCTATATAGTTTCCTTATGAAAGAACCTACATAATAAAGTTTCTGTTCTGCTTGTGCAAATATGTCCAGTCTAATGTTGTTTTTTTGAAGTCAGTATGGCATTGCCATACACATGACCATACACCCGCCCTAACACAGTGCTTCCTATAACCCAAAACAAGAGGTGCTCAATGTATAACAACAATAGCAGTAATAACTTTAATAATAACAATAAAGATGATGATGAACAGATATAAAGTGCCATTAGATTCTCCCAGGAATCTGAAGCTAATATCAGTAAAAAACCTGAGAAGATAATGCAAAAAACCCTTAAGCTCTTTGTTCTGGGTTCAAAGTGCACAACATGACTACAATTCATGCACGAATAAAATGCACCTCTGAAAAACATTAGTATTTTTCCATATATCTATTTATGTTTCTGCACTTCCTTCAACAAAAAGGCAAATTCCCTTAGCTCTCAAGGAAGCACTAGGCAAGGTCCAGGTGAAATGAACTGTTCAAGCAGAGTTTGCTGTGACTATTTTGGTTTTCATACATAAGGAAGAAACTCACCAGCCTGTGTCATTACTGTAGCTGTTGTATTAGCAATACTGCCTTTTCTCAGCAATAAGTTAGTCTGCAAATTTACACCAGTGTAATTGGAGTTGCTTAATAAAGATTTAAGAGGCTACTAAATCCCAACTTCAGAAGCATATAAATCATTTACATAAATGCTGTATTTTGCTAATATAACCTGTTTGGAAAATTTGTTGTTAGCCTCATCATTGGGTATTTCAATCCACATAGTAGTATCTACAAAACCAGTATGATTTCTAGAATTACGTATTTTATTTTCCTTCCAACCTCCTTGGAGCCACTATTTTTCTGTGTTCTATTTACTGACATTTAAAAAAAAATAATCTACACTGCTGGCACCAGCTGCACAGTTTAGCCATGGACGAGGCTGCAGGATCATTTGTATACCACTGTTAAGAAACATACATAGCGCTGGTATTCTCACTGGAAAGAACTGAGAAGAGCTTCTCGCAAACTTCAGCAAAGCAACATCACAATCTACCAGAAAAGAAAAACTGAACACTACAAATTATATTCCTTCCTCATCCAGAAATCAGGTGACTATTATATGTTATCACTCAGCAAGAGAGAAATTCTACAGCCAAAGGCTGCTATCCATTTGTATTTCAGAAGGAGGAGTTGAAGCAACAAGTGAGGTCACAGGATATTTATCTGTACAACATAGGTGTCAAAATATTCTGCCTATACTTAACCTGCAGTCTATAAATTCAGTTCAGTTTGCTTTTCATGTTCCAATTCCCAAATAAAGTAACTCAGGACTTTGCATTCCTCAGTTACCCTACCTTGGGCCTGCCAATGAAACAAAGAACAGCCACCATCCAATGGTGCCATCTGCTGACAAGGTTTTATTTTCTTACTCTGATCCTTTCATTCTGTACTCTGTGGATTAAATAGTTGACTAAAACCAAGTCCCATAGTGCCAGCCTGACAATGGAGAGCCGTGTCTGGTTTTGAAGTAAGTTTTTTTGTCTTTTCCATGGATCATCAGCATGTGTTGATGAAAACTGTGTGGCATGTTTTCCAGTTTGAAAAGGCTGAACTTCAGAGGAAACACTTCCTATATGCCAGATCATCTTTGTTTTGTATTACTTGCCAGAAAAAATACAATTCTGTTTTTCATGATGGTATGATATTCCATGAAACTATCAGGGAGTAAATCAGAAGCTATTCTGTCTCACAAACTGTCAGCCTCGCTGCCAGGCAAGTTGTGAATCTCACAAAGTAATTTCATGGGCAACAAAAGATTCATTTTATTTCACGTAATATTATGTACATATGTATGTACTTATATTTCCATTTAATATTTCATAGAACATTAGCTGTCTGAACTGCCACGCTAGAAAATTCAGACTGCAATTAATCTCTGGTGAGATGAACTGAACAGCAGGATATCATTGGTTCTATTATAATTTGGGGTTTTGTTCAAGTTAAGCCTTCATTTTTTGTCTGGTGCTTCAAGCTCTTCTCACTCTTAAGCAGCAGAGCTGACACCAAACTGTAGCTATTAATAATAGCTGTTATCAGAATATTTTGTGATAGCCACACCTTGTACTTACTGGAAAACCATATCTTCAATGATTAATTTCCCCAAACAATTAAAAATGTTAGCATTTCTATTCAATGAAGTGCATGAGGAATAAGAAGTAATATGTACTCAATGGAAATGTAACCGGTAAAAAGAAAATCAGCAGGTGCTGAGTAGGGCTGACACAGAGCCACAAGGAGGAGCTCAAAACCTGCCCTGGGCCGAAAAAGAGGCTGAGGAGGCATCCCAGGAAAGGATGAAGTGCAGCAATTCATTATTACTGAATTTTTTCAAATGAAACAGAGAAAAAAAGATTCCTTCAGGTTTCTTCCAGGATAGTGTGATGCTGGTTTGTACAGTCTCTCTGCCCCCACATTCAGAATGAGTAACAGTGCTAAGTAAGATCTTGTTAAAGAGCTGAGCCTTCAACTGCTGTAAGGCAAAACAGCTACACCATTTCTGAGAGAGCCCATGCCCTCTCAGCTTTCCACCTCTTCCCAAGTCTTCTTCCTCTATCCTATCCATTAGTCGCAGCCTAGCGCTACTCTGAAAGACAAGGTAAACCCAATGACCCCCGCTGTTGCCATGGGAATGCTTCACAATTTACCACCTACTTATCAGCATGAGGAATAAGAAAATCTTTGCAGAAGCCAGACTTGCCCATTCTATATTTGATGGAAGAAATTCGACAGAAGGTTACTGCAACTTTTCAGAAAGACTATTTTTGCATGATTGCCAGGTCAATTTTTAGGGCTGGTAGCTTTAAATAATCACCTGAATTTTTCAAGTGTTGTTACAAACTCATATTCTAAATACTTTCTGTAGCTAAACATATAAATATCTTAATAGTATTAATACTAGTAACAGCAAGAAATTCCTGTATTACTATCTATTTCAACAAGACTATTGAAATATGACTGCACCTCATGAAATCATGAAAAAATCAGTAGAAAAGATTGTTAAGTACCTAATTCTCATGTATTCACCTGGAAATGAGCAGCTGCAGGGAACAGGTAGGCCTTACTCACTTTGGACTAGAGTTTTAGTCAAATGACAGAGGTTAGATAACTTCATTAAAGCCTCATGTCTCATACAGGCTGAAGCTGTTTGGTACGTTAATGACAGCTTGATAGGGCATGCTGCATTTCAGGATTCACAGACTGCTGTAATTCTAAAGCCTGAGAATTACAACAGAAAGAAAGAATCTTGAGAGACCCATTCCTGTCCCAGCTCTCCATTTATTCTCTAATGGGCAATACTCTTCCCCTCATAAGCAGGAAAATACAACATATTAACTACAGGGTTAGAAAAAAGTCTGAGGCAGAGCTGATCCTGTTCCACACCTACTGATTTTAGCCACACCTCAGTATTATAATATGAAAAGAAAAAGAAAAAAATCCCAGAACAATCAAAAGGAAAGCAATCTGGTATGTGGCTGTGATTCCAAATAACAACAACGGTGTGTGCAGGCTCATAAATGCTTCAGAATTGACCAAGAGGAAGCGCATTTCATGATGACACAATCTTGTTGCTGTAGTCATTCATCGAAGGGAAACTCCCACAGGAAAAGGCATAAAGCTGCTTAGGGAAGGCTAAGAAGCTGCTCAGTGCTAGTCAGTCAAACATTGGGTTAGATTCACAACAGAGCTAAACATGAGTACCAGCCAAGGCCCTATTCAATTTTTTTCTGGGTCCCTCAGGGGTAGTTCAGGGTGTGGTTTGGCCCAGCAAGGAACTTCTTACAGACCTTCAAGTGCAGATGGTGGTGCCAGCAGCACACATACGTCTTTCTCCTCTGCCAGACCCCTCTGGCTGGCTACTAGAGGAGAGGCACCTTGGGGAGGCTTCGGCGAGCACCATGGGGAAAGCATCTTCCTGGGTGGGAAAGAGAAACAGACTATGCAAAACCTGAATGACCGTTTGGCTGCCTATCTGGACAAGGTCCGCTCCTTAGAAGCAGCTAACGCTCAGCTGGAAAGCTGCATCCTAGAGTGGCACAAGACAAAGTCTCACGGAAAGAGGCATGACTTCAACCAATACGAGCAAAACGTCACTGACATGCAAAGACAGGTAAGTCAGAGCTATAAGTGACTATGTCATTCTATGCTCTTTTAAGGAATCTAGGTACTCATTTATGCTGATGGCTTTCCTTTAAAGAAAGTTAAATAAAACCTTTTAAATGTTAGAAATACTAATGAAAGTGGTTAGAGGACCTGGGCATAAACGGTCTTTGTGTTCACAAGGAGGAGAATGGGCTACAAGAAAGAAAAGCTGGAAGGAGACAAGGGGGATTCTGCAAAGACTGGTAGTATAAAAAGATTTGTCTGGTGCCAAGTGTTCGTTTCTGTACATGAAAGTGTGGTTTGAGTAACTATGTCTGGCAGAATTTGGTCTTTTTGACTGCACTTGTATTCAAGCAAATTACAAAGCAGGCAAACTGAAGAGACTGCCTTCTTTCATGCATGCTGGTTTTAGACATACTGTTGCATTTCATTGCTTTGATTCTTATGGTAGCAGTCAATGAAACTACAGGAGGTTTGGGTCCAATGAGCTTATGTAATCAGATGGAAAAATACTTCATTGTAATTAAGAAAATAGCAGTGACAAATTCCTTGTGGATGTTTTCACTATAATTAAAAGGAGAATTTCTGGTTCCTGCCAGTAGTTAATATTAACGTTCAACAGTAACTCTTTCAATCTCCCAGACTCACGTGTCTTCAAATTTAAGCATAATATTAATCTGTATTCATAATGAACATACTTAGCACTGTAACCATCTGTGTGACTAATCAGTGTAATTAACTTTACATAGCCATATGGGGCAAAACCCAAAGCTATTCCAAATGCCATGTTGTAGTTTTCCCTCCACTTTTTATAATATCGTTACTTGACATTCTCAAGACCCTGAAAAATTTTTTTCAAAAGGGCTTGGAAATGGTATTAGCCAACATCTTTGCTGAGTGAGGCCAGGGACTTAATCAAACTCCCTGCTCACTGTTAAATGTGTTGCCTCCAGGCAGAAGATGAGGCACTCTGACCACAGACTGCATAAGGAGAGCCAGAATTGTCATCACCTATTTCTGTTTTAAGGATAAAGAAAGGTCATCCATCTCCAGACCTATCACTTGAGCACTTATTTTTTTTAACTGATCCAGAGATAAAAACTTGTTCATCAAGAATATAAATGTGTTCACATTGATTTGGAATTAATAAATCAGAAAGATTTAGGAAGACAGTAAGACTAAAAACATAATGCTGATTGGGGTAAAGCCCTCACTTAGGAATAGGTTGTACCCAAACCACTTATTTTTAACATTCACCACTTAAATAGCTATCACTGGCTACAGGCACCTGTTAGACTAATGACTGTCTCAGCCAGTATGTACTGCATGTGGTGGTCATACTGGGGAGGAAGGGCTGTTAAAGGATTATTTACAGGTGACAAATCAGTGATTTAACCCAGAATTTTTACTTTCTCTATAAATTATTGCAATTAGCACCATGACTGCCAGTAAAATGAGTGAAAATATAGCATCTAATTATTAACCATAATTAAACTAATTAACCATTAATTAAAAAGGTGAAACTAATTTAGCACCTAAAATGAAATTTAGACAAAATTTAGGCTCCTATATCCACTAACCCAGACAGTCTATGATATAGGCTGTCTAAACTTGGAGGCATATAACCGTTTGGGTCCTACATTTTGGACCACACTCTTCCCCAGATACCTGAATTCTGGATGAACATGCCAGATGGAGCAACAAGTTGCCTTGCTCCAGCCTGACTCCATTCTAACCCAGATACAAAGAAAATAGCACCAATTCTTCAGGTAAATGTCTCATTCAAACATCTTGTACCGCTAAATAAGCAAACTGATTTACAGAGCATTCAAGGAGCCAGGATCAATGCTGTTGGACAAAGGACACAAGGCATGCTGAGGAAGAAGTCAGTGCAGAAAGCCTTCTTGAAAAAAAATCTGTTTTGAGAATGAATTTGAGTGTATTTCATGTATAAAATGTATGAGTTCTTAATTAAGGTATCTGTAAGTTTGCAGGTTGATATTAGTGATGCACCCATATTCATGATGGATGTAGTCAAGAATTCTGTATAATTATAAACAGATAAATGCCCGATTTGAAATACACTGCTAACTGGCATAGCAATCAATATCGTACAGCAGTTGGCAAAACACTGAAAATTGTATAGATTGCACAGAAGGAGTCATAAAGCATTTATATAAATGTGTTGCTGTGTTGCATGATTATGAAATGGCAAAGTTGAAGAACTCGTATGTTGCTTTCTCACTGCCTTATTACTTTCTATAGTAAAATTTACCATTCTCTAAGGATGGATTCAAGAACGGCTGCTTCTCTGACAACAAATTCCAGGCAGCCACACATTTAGGGTATTGTTATACTTCTGCAGCTGGCCTTGGTCATGTCCCAGGGCAGTATCTGAGGTGTGCTGCTAATTGCTCAAGAATGTATAGTCTGTTAATAGATTAGTTAAAACACTCCACAGGCATCTTCTTTTTTGCTATGAGAGGTAAACTTTTGACACTTCAGGACAATTTTGTCATTTCCTTGTTTCTTTGTGATTCATTTAGGTGTGGGAAGTTTTACTTCAAGGTGCTGAGAGCTCTGTAAATGGCTAATGATTTCTGTGCAGCCATAATGCACCTTGTTTTGCTATTTAAGTGTTGAGTGAAGGCAGCTGTTGGAATTGCAATGATGCTTCCCTTTCCTCTTTGTTAGAAAAGGACATGGAGTCCCACAATGATTAGTTCCTGCTAATCATGTATGAGTCCCTGCTAAAATTCTTTCAAAGATTTTGAAATACTTTTGAAATACTGAGCTTTTCATATTCAGATCTATAGTTCAAAACTATTTCATGTTAACAGGGACTTACCAGTCTTTTCAGTACATGCTGAGTATACTAAAAGAATGATGTGGTGCACTTTCTTCTGCACCTTTTAGAGCAATTTTCAATATCCCAAAGGAAAATCTGAAACATGAATTAGTCACTCCATGCTGCTGGACAATTCAGTACAGTTATAGCTGAATAACTGAATGGACCATGACAACTAGATGCCAGTGTTATTCTCAAAATGACAATCCATGCAACTGTAGACTGAAGCACATGATGGACTCAAGGGGTCCTGCTCAACCACGACAGCTGCTTTTCTAGCAATGCTAAACTGATTCAAAACCAGTTCACAAGAAAAGAGGAAGACAGTGATTGTTATTCTGTAATATACCATGAGGTTTGTGTAATATTATTCATATCCTCTACCTGGCCAGGAATAAGACGACTCTCCTCCTGCTTCATATCCAGAAAAGTAAGACAAAGAAAAAAGTAAGATTATGGACAAAAATTGAAGAAACATCTAAGTGAATCAGGAAACTAAGCTTCTTTTATTCATGTACTCTCCTTAACATGGGAATTCTACTATTTAGATGCTTCCTAAAAGCAGCAGGGAGTCTAAAACAGCACAGGTTATTCACCATCACCATATGGCAACACTGAGTCTCCTGTTGGATTCTGTTTTCCAGATTGAGGATGGCAAGATCACCAATGCCAGTATCCTTTTACAAATTGATAACGCTAACATGGCATCTGAAGACTTCAGGCTCAAGTAAGCTCTTCTTTGGTTTCCTGATTAAGTTTGAAAGAGGATTAAGAAAATACTGCTTTTTCTTGATAATCCAATATAAAACCGATTTTACTGAGGTTTTCTGTTGATACTAGATAAATAAAACCGATGTAGAACAGAAGAAAAAACAAGCCAGAAAGGATAAAAAGGATGTAAAAATCACAAATGATTGCTGAACAATCTTGAGTCACCCTGTTTATGATACTTAGTTCAGGTCCTGAAGAGCAGGTTTTACAGCAGACACCTGATACTTGTGACAAAAGGCATTTAAAACTGTCATCTGGGAATACAAATTAACCCTTCTCTGCACTATGCTTCCCCAGTCCAGCCCAAATCTACTTCCCGTACTTATCACCTCTTCTGTCCAGCTCCGCAGGAAATACCCGTCTTTCAGTATCTTCTGCTTTGGAGTCTCCTAAGTTTTGCCATAGTAAATGGGCCAGCACTTCCTTGGTTACCAGTACGCAGTTTGATTTTTCAGTACATTGTTGAAAGGTAGTTCTCAGACCCAATAAAAAGCCAAAATGTTTGGACACAAAACTTCCAGGCAGATCTTTGCAAAGGAAAGGATTTTACATTTCTGTAAGTTAGACCTCTTAGGAATCATGAAGATTTGTCTTATTTTCAACAGATTATCATCAGCTATTAAAAAAAATATCAGCTTTTCGTAATATTGTAATAAACTTAAAGATTCTGAACACTGTAGGCCTTATCTAGCCTTGCCTTCCTTTATCATTCAATAGTGTCATAAAAGGAAACAGTGGAACTACTTTGAGAGAATGGAATCATAGCATGAGTCTGATGGATTGAATGTAGAAACATCAATAGAGCCCACAAAAAATGAAGTAAAGGGAGAGATTCGGAGGAGCAAAGGTGCTTCATATGCCCAAGGGAAGACACAGCAGTGTCTTTCTGACTCTAGCTCACTACAGATGGCAAACTGCAAGAGGTTAGAGAGGAATGTTAAAACCTGGCTTCTGTGACATTTTTCCTGTTTTCTGAAGGACTGAAAAGTTATCATTTTGGAAAAACTACAGAAAGCATTGATTGTTGATACTGTTTTCCCACCTTTATTGGCAAATTTTTGAGAATCATACTCTCAAAGCTTTCTCGAACTGGTGAATGTTAAGATGTGAAAAAGGAAAATGAAAGAAAGAGCAATTATTTCATACCATATAGGAGGAGGAGTGAAAATTGTGAAAAACAATAATGAAACCCATCTTATTTTTAAGACCATTCAAGAATATTCAAAGAACATATTTTAGAAACATAATTTGTTTCCTTGTTTTTTTGTTCTCTCTAGTTCCCTACATAGAGGACTTAAGTATACTTCTCTCTAGAAGCAGTCTGTTCTCAACAAGCATCCTTTATCTTCTTTTTCCTCATAAAGGTATGAAGCAGAGAAGTCTCGCAGGCAGGGAGTGCAGCTTGATGTTGAGAACCTGCGTAAGGAGCTCGACGGCCTGACCATTGTTACAACAGATCTGGAAATGGAAATTGAAGGCTTGAGAGAAGAGCACATCCTCAGGAGGAAAGACCATGAGGAGGTAGAAAAAGTTCCACTTGGTAAAATCCTATCACACAAATCTTCGCTACCATGTAATTAACTCTAGTAAGAGCCACAATCTATAAATGGGATTGATGATTCAGAACCTAATCATGTTGCTAAACAAGCCAATGAGAGTCAGATGAGGCACAAAGTTTGTGTACTACTTTACCAATTAAGTTGGGATTTCAGAAAGGATAACAAATTGTTGTATTTTCTCCCACTCTTTTCTAGTCACCTACCCATCTGTCATACGTAGCGAATAGTAACTTACATATTCAACAGAAATATTCTCAGAAATACTTAGATACAAATACACAGAGACAAGTAAACAGGAAACGTTACTGTTTGCTGTTGAGTTTTACTCATCACAGACTTTTCCCTCAACTCTGGCTATATCATTTCACAGAATCACAGAAGCACAGAGTGGTTGAGGTTGGAAGGGAACTCTCAAGGTCACCTTGTCCACCCCCGCAGCTCCAACAGGGTCACCTGGAGCAGGCTAACCTGAACTGAACAACCCTTGAATTCTTGAAGCATCAAAATTAAAAAGAATGGTTGGTGCAGTCAAGTAAAGTTACTTATTCTTGCAAAATCCTAAGCACAATAATTAGATAATACTTAATAATTGTCAAAAAAACATGCTGCTCTGAATTCTTCCCGAGCTATACCACAGTGGTCTCTGTTATTGCCACATATATAATACCACTGCTTGACAATTTACTGTTTTCATTTTGCTTGATCTGATGTTTTCAGTCATGACCTAATGCAGAACCAAACATCCTACTCAGTATCTGTCAACTATTAAAAGGGAGAATAGAAACACAAGGGTTACACTGCAGTAGGTGAAGCTGTCTTTGGCTGATCCCCTTACAGCCAAGGATACTACTGAGCAGCTATAATAAAACAGTTCTTGGAAGCAGGGCAACCAACAGAGACATCAGTAAGTCCAGTTGATCTGCATTTTGGAGGTCGTGATGTCATACCCTGAAATGCTACTTTGCCTGGGCACTTTTGAAAATGGTACCTAGCACATAAGATTGTGCTACACCAAAAGGAATGTTACCATACCTGCTTGACTTGTCCTGTAATTATGTTGTTTACACAGTAATTATACGCTTTAATCCAATTATTCCTTTACCAATTACATAGAACTTTTACATTACTCTCCTGTAAACTTAGTTATAGTTCCATAAATATTAACATACAGTGTAAGAAAGATGAAATTACTGTTAGATTTTCATCAAAGGTTTTGGGTTCCTAATAGATAAATAAATAAAAAATGTCAGTGCTTCTTCATTAAGTATATATCTTCCAGAAACATTATATGAAAAGATCTTCTCACATGTTTTTCATTGAGTTCTCTACCACAGTTCTGCCACAGAAATAGATACAAGTCACTGGTTTAAGTCACACCATAGTATTATCCATATATAGATTTTCCAAAGAGTGTTAACTGAATGTATATAAGAATTAACCTACCATAATGAAAAACATACTGTGGGTATTGTGAGAGGATAGAACTGAGGAAGACAAGACAGGGATGAAAACTTTCTACTTTCATAAACAAGTTTGCTTGTTTCCTCTACTAATATATGAACAGGATATGGAAGCAAATCGCTCATCGCAAGACTTCAAAGTCAATGTAAAAGTAAATGCAGCACCTCCTGAAGACTTAGCCAAGATTCTAGCAGAAATAAGAGAAGATTATGAAGACATAATTGAAAAGAATCGTCAAAGCCTGGACAATTGGTACAAAGAACAGGTAACAGCTATTTTCTGCTCATTTCAAAGAGCCTGTTACTGTACATGACTGACCAGAATCAGTAAGCTTTTCTCTTGCTTTTGCTCCATAGACTGCAGCTATGTCTCTGGCAGCAACCCCTAATCCAGAGCAGATACAGCGCAATGAGAACGAGATCAAGGATCTAACACGTACTTTACAGTCCCTGGACATCGAACTGCAGGCACAGATGAGTAAGGTATCTATTGTAGACACCTCTGGCTGGTCACTGTTGCTTCATATATTCGCAGAAACTGTCATGGACCAATTCTTCATTTAAATCCATAGCTTAGCATGACTTTATTGTAGTTACTGAAGTATCAGTGAAATTGGAATTTGGACCATGCTTGACTTTGCCAGACTATGCAAAATAGATTCAGCAACCATCACCAAGAAGTGAAAAATTTATGTCTCTCCTTAGAACAAAGTATGGGGAGAAGAAAAAGAAGAGATGGGATAGCTGACTCCGTGATCTAGAAAGAAAAAATGTCCAAGAAGACAGATAGTAATACAAACTTCATATTTACAACCCCTAATATAATGCATGAAATACATGAACTGTGAAAAATGTTGGTGGGGAATCTTCAAAAACATTACTCAGCTCTTGTACAGGTTAAAGCTCATGTAACCATGATGTGGAGACTTTAGAGCAATTCTGGACAGTAAATGCAGAACTGAAAAAAGAGTCAAGAGCTACAGGAGCACAGCTTTTGAGCAGAAAGAATATGGCAGGGATAAATTACTCACTTTTTGCCTCTCATTATGCACACACAACACAGCTTCATGATTCTGCTGTCTTCACATGAATAGTCATGCAAATTCATAGGTGTTTAAATTACCACAGTCTTAATTTGCAATCTTCTAGCCAGAGACCAAATTTGCTGGCATTTCAGCATTATATCTTCCACATGAATAATAATCATAGTATTGGTATTATCTGCTCTGTCAGAAACACATGCTGGAAGACACCTTGGCTGACACTCGGAATTACTATGCTGTTGCGCTTCAAAACATGCAGCAGATCATCTCCAAATGTGAGGAAGAGCTAAGCCAGGTTCGTCATGACATTAAGCAGCAAAATAACCAATACAAGGTTCTTCTTGGGATCAAAACCCGCCTGGAGAAGGAAATTTCCACTTACCGCCTGCTGCTGGAAGGGAATGTTGACGGGTAAGGCAAAGCCGCCCTGACTGGAATAGATGAGAAGAGAGTTCTCATATTTGGGTTATTTATTTGTTTGTTTATGCTTAATCAAAGCTTGTGAGTTCCATACTACATCAAGGGTTGGTATTTTAATGTGATGGATCATAATAAAAAGCTTGAGCCACTTAGTATACAGAGAAACTTGTATCCATGTAATTTGGATTACCTAAATTAATATAACTATTTAAAAAAAAAATAATTCTACATTCCTATAGCATGTCTACCTCAGCATAGGAAAAAATGCCAATTTCAGTAAAATTCATATTCATTTCCTATCTTCAAAACAAGTTCTAGATCAAAAAGAAGCCCGGAGACAAGTTTAGATCTTTTTTGGTCAGCCATCTGCAGTTACAAATACCAACACACAAAATCTGTACCGTATGCCCCTCTGCTGATGGGTTGTTTGGTTTCCCCATCTCTGCCTTGTCTGAAATCCCTCCATTCAGAAATCTTTGGGCCTCTATTCTTCATTCTCTCATCTTATATAGAGGGTATGTCTTATTTATACAAAATCAGAAAAAGCAAGATTAGCAGTCTTTATAACTGAAAATCTCAGGGAGGCAGGACAGTATGGCACCAAGTATGGGGTTATTTGTCAAAAGCCAAAATGGGATCAACTTGAGCAACTCAGAACACATGAGAAACAATGCAACTGTCCACGGTAGAAGCAATAATGAATGTACACACAAACAGTTTCAGGTGAGAGTTATCTGTATCTAAGACTACCAAAGAGGAAAAGTTCTTGTGGTATAAAAGCATCATTCTTTTTTATTTAATTTTTTAAAATTTTATCTTTTTTTCATAGTGGTATGAGGTCTCCTTAGAATCAGTGAAAAGAAGGGGATGAATAACTTCTTGAAATTAGTAAAATAATTATTTTTTCTCTGTTTTATTATCTTTACAGGATAGCAAGAAAATCTGAATCAAAAGCTAAAGGTAAAAGTCCCTTATTTTGTTGTCTATAGTCAGAATAATTTTAACCTTACATGAATGAACTATGAAAGGTTTGCATGGCAGTTAATTCTCGTGTAGGCCATATTTGAGACTAATTTCAGTGATTCATCAGTCTTGAGAAAGGCTGCACTTGAGAGCACATTCTGCTGTGTCTGCCCACTCATGGACTATCTTCAGACTGACCTCTGTTAGTCAAACACGTTGTCCAAAGCTCAGACTCAAGACTAAAGCTTTCATGGTATATGAGGAGGCACAGAGACTCCATTTGGTGACTAAAACAGTGTTAGGGCTTGAGAGCAAACAGAAAATCTGCATGTCTGGAAACTCATATTCTGGCATGAGCATGACCTACAGACATTTAGGATAATCTGCTCTGAAGTTAGATTTGCATTGGCTGGGATGTAGCTGTATTATTCATTTGCCCTGACCTGGGCAAGACTCAGGGTGACTTTCTGGCAGTACATTTCACAAAGAGCAATAATAAGTATTGGCTTAAAGGGAAACATGTAAAGATAATTCAGTTGAGGAGGTAGCTGGTAAATTACTGTAAATGAAGCTTTCCCTGCATCATCTTGTCTCAGCATTGTTTCTTGTCTAATTAACCTTTCTTTTTGTTTCAGAACACGCTGGGCTGACCAGTCGAAAGATCAAAGCAATTGTCCATGACAGTGTGAATGGGCAGGTGGTATCCTCCACCATCAATGAGATCCACCAGCAAGCATGAAATAAAAAGTTCTGCTAACTACTGGCTTTCCCAGCAGACTAAGCTCTGGCAACCCTTCTGTGTAATTGTGCTGTATGTTGGTCTCCCTGTGTGTAAAATAGGGATACTACAGTGAACTCTCTCCTAAAATGATTTGCAGCCTAATAATGAAAACTGCCATACAGAGCTAGGTATAGCTGATATTGTTAGTTTAAAGAGCTTTTAGTTATGAAACCGCCAAAAAAAAGCTATTCAATGAAAACGACCAGCTGAGCTGGTAATATATGTACTATGCACATCTCACTGGGGCATGAATCTCCATCTGTGATTCATTTATTGCTCTGCAAATTAACTATAATTTAAAGTGAATAATCTCTCAACTTTTCTCCTGGTCTTATGTCTCTCATCATATACCTCACTGCAGCCAATAAATTCTTTTCCATTACTTGTTCTGGTCATTTGAATTTCCGATTTTGCTTTTTCTTACATATGCACCAGCCTAAAGTGGCAGTGTTACTGACATAGGTCAAATTGTTTCAGGAGGTATAAAACTGGAAGGACACAAAAAAGAAGAAAAGAGGTGACACAAGTTACAGGTGATGTTTACATAAGCAAAACTATTAGACTTCCCTGTATACAACTTTTCAATGTCACCGTTTAAAACAGCATTATTAGTAGGATTGTTGTAAAGTACACTTTACTAAGATAGTTACCCTAGAAACATTTCTTTATTCTTCAGCTTTAGAGAAATTTTCTTTAACTGCCTTTACATGCTTTCCTTCAAAGATTTTAAGTCCTTTTCCAGATACTCTCATTCTTTCTCAGTGACCCATTTAATTCAAAAAGCCATTTCAGTTATTTGCTTTCATATTAATGTTCACTGTTTTTGTTGATGGGTTCTGTAGTCAGCATAGACTGGTATATGCAATGCATACTAACGTAAGGGGAGAGGCCCAAGTTCTTTACCCAAATCCAAGCTTCTTCCCCTTTCTCACATCAGTCCAATCACTGACTCAGCAGGAGACCCTAATAGCAATAGGAAAATGTCTAGTGATATTCAAAGCTAAAAACTGAATGAGAAAACGAGAAATATTATTAGGATCATTTAGACAAGAAAGACTGTAAAGCAGAACGAAGAGAGACAAAATGGAGCATAATCAGTGTCTGTACAGATTTGCATTCCAAAGTCAATGTCTGCATATAAAACAGTGTGTTCAGGGCAGTCTCATATTCATGTGTGAAATTGTCATGGTACTCTTTCATACCTACTCAGAAGGGACTTTCATAAAGGATTCCTGTTACCTGCTTTGCTTTGAAACAAGGCTCATAAAAGAATGTGAAATTTTCAAAGAAAATGCAGATTTAAAATAAACAAAGTCCATCTCTATAATACAGTGTTTTCTTATTGGCATGTTAGGACCAGTTCATGATTCCCCTTTGCCCCCCACCCCCCAACTCTCCACCCTTGTTGCATAAAGAGATCCCAAATGCATTGAACGGATTACCTAATGGTTTCTTTAAATTGGGTAAAACTTGAAATACAGGATTAGTAACTCTTGGATAATTAACAATGTCCTTCCTTATGGCTTACCAGATCCAGCAAGCCAGACCTGGTGTTCATAGCATCTGGACAAAATGTGCCTAGGTTTTCTTGAACAATTTTCTTTGTTATTTAAAGTTATATTCATTTCTCAAATTTACAGAGCAGAACCACATTGCTGTGATACAAATAATTATAAAAACTTCTAAGTATCTATGCTTTGTGCCAGGTTTTGATTGTGCTAAACTACAAGGAAAGAAGAAAGAAAAATGAATAATTGAAGTACTTTATAGAACACGCCTGTCCTTATTTCACATTCTTGAGCAATGCCTTGGCTTTACTCGTGTCCTAGTGTCCTCTCATGCACAGGTGAGAGATGCACTGCCTGCATTGCTGTGTTATGCGCAGCTATGGTCCAAATGAGACTAAGACGTAGCAGAATTCCCATTCCTCTCCACCACTCTGATGATTTTAACCTTCTTTTAACAACTGTGTCATTGCATTCTGTAATGGTCAGACGAGTACAGCTCAGAACACTGACCTCATAGTTCACTCTGTTTACTAACATCACCACACATCGATGGCTCTAACACATCCATTCAAGTTGCTGTCTTTTAGTAAGTGAAGTAAACCAATTAGTCCTTAAGCGTAGAATCATAGAAAGGTTTGGGTTGGAAGGGACCTTAAAGACCATCTAGTTTCCACCCCTCTGCCATGGGCAGGGACATCTTCCACTAGACCAGGTTGCTCAAAGCCCCATCCAACCTGGCCTTGAACACTGCCGGGGATGAGGCATCCACAACCTCCCTGGGCAACCTGTTTCAGTGTCTCACCACTGTCACAGTAAAGAATTTCTTCCTCATATCTAATGTAAATCTACCCTCTTTCAGTTTAAAATGTATAAGTATTAGTTACACTACATTCTGTTTTCTAAATGAAAGCAAGTATTCTATGGCAAAAATTGCTTATTTCTGGAGAATTTTTCATGGCTTTAGACTACTATGTATAATTGCAGATTTCATCTTTGTTGAACATCTTGATATTGTGTCACTGGCCATATGTTGCCCTATATCTAGTGTTTATTCATTATTTCTGAATTTGTGTTCTGGTAGATAAGCTATGCATTTCTAAATATATTTAGGGTAGGTCTGCACCTTAAATAATAAATAATGATACTAATATTTACCACTTGCATGCACTGTTAACATTATATTCTCACAACACACTGAGAGATGAAGTTAGGGAGATAATGAATGGGGGTAGTAGTATCATTCCCATTTTACTGCTAGAGAAATTGGAAAAAAAGAGATGACACAACTTGCTCAAGGCTGCAGAGAAAGTCACTGATAGCGACTAAATTAGAGTTCATCATTTCACAGCTTCTACTTACCCCAGTTATTAGATAATAGAATTTCCGCAAAGAGCCATTCTCTAGTTACAGCAATACTTTCTGTATCTGATCACACTGAAGAGATAATTCAATTGATTCATTTCAAGTGTGTACTGCCAGTCAAGACCTTGCACATACTTTGATGATGTTCGTCAATTTATGTGTGCTAATAGCCCTACTACAATTAGTCCTGTACAGAACACTATGCCTGGGTGTCTTTGGTGATTTTGTAGTATTTGGGAAACTTTAAAAAGAGATGGCATATGTGCTTCTTTCTCTTAATCTCAGATCAGTGTCTTGAAGGAAAGGAAATGTTCAGGAGTGTGACACTGTATTGCTTGAAAAATTACTTTATTAAAACTGATTGAACTCTCTAGATGGTATTTATTCTACTTCAGTATTAATTATACACAGAAGTGCTGTTTCAACATGAAGGAAGTGACTGACCCAGGCCCAAAGAAACTGCAATTTTAAAAATTTGAAGTATCATAAAAAATAACACACTCAAAGTGATTATATTCTATTTCCCATAAATGGAATCGGATAGTAAACAGCATGTAATTTCTAAGTCTAAGTGAATGATGTAACAATACTTTTGCAAACTAACAAGACACAGGAACTCACAGAGTCTATAAAAGGAGGCTGAAACCATCAGCATTCACAAATCACTTCTTGCAGTTTCACCTGCCATTTAAGGAAGTCCTGCACTAAATAATCCTCCAACGTGATTTATAACAGACTTGAATGCACTCCAGAATGTGTATGAGTCATAGCTCATTTCACTTGTAGAAATGTTAAAACTTATTAAGGTGTATTACAATACGCAGCTTTGGTTAAGTGAATTGTTGATCCTCTGGAAGAAGTTTGCAATGAGGTAATACAGTAGTGGTTTGTGCTATTAATCACACATTCTTTCGGGTGATTTGGGCACACATTGGCAGGTTTCTTTCTTATTTATGAACAAACCATTTCTGTAGAATGCAAAATTTTGCTTTCTGCCTACCTTGTTAATACAGATGCAAAATTAATGAAGTAATTTCAGAAAGAGAAGAAAAGAAAATCTAGCATTTATAACACTGCTAAAAACACTGTTTGCATGCTATTACCGAAGCAGAGAGAATAGGTAGAAGAGCCAGTAAAACATTTCACAATGTCCACACCCTGACCTATAAAGGTTTCTAAGATTTTGCTGGGAGATGCTTGTTTCTGTGTATGAATCATTTAGAAAAGGAAGGATCTATAAACTGGGAAGCAAGGAAACAATAATGCCTGAGAGGCCTGCACCCCGCCATCCTTCCCCCATCCTGAATTATACAGCAAAAGCATCTTAATTATTGACTCTACTTGTACATTTGGCTTCGTGAAATCACAAGTAATTTTTTACTTCATAATTCCTTCCTCAGTAAAATTTTTCATTTCTTTTCAAGTTGTATTTTTGAGGTATTTTTAATTGTATGACTATATTGAAATGACCTACTTGAGCCACACATCTAGGGGTTGCCATAAAAGAACTGTTTGCAAAAGTATCACATTAAACATAAGCAACAGTTCGGACTGCGCTTATGATAGAAGCTTATAGCTGACAAAGTACCAGCCATGACCTAATGGTGAAACAGGTGCATGGCTGCTTCTTCTGGACATACTAATTTGCCTTTTGAAAGTCTGAATATGCATCAGAAGCTTAAAGGCATAAAACCATAACATCAGCTGTGGTAAAGACACTTCCAATAACTATCTACACTTCAGGGGTAAATTTTTCTGCTTTCCAACATCCTAAGGACAGTCAAAAGGAGTTAATTTGATAGGCTGTTATTAGGCTCTACAGAAAGCAACAAAAATGTGGAATATTTTTTGAGAAAAATGTAGTTCAATTTAGAGGAATAATTATTTGCAGCAGGCAGGGAAAAGGAGAAACAAACAAGCTGAAGTATCTGAGAAACTATACAGTACTTATTTAGAGTAGAAGTTAATATTCTGCTACTTTTAGAGAAAAAGTACTAGCTTTGCCCCAGATGTACAGCCCTGAATCATGCTTACAAGAAATTAAAGCATAAAATGCATAGAACAAATACACTGCAGGCAACTCTTGCCAGAGCAGTTTCAAAGAAGGAAATATGTAATGTTGCTGCAAATAGACAGAAATTGTGGTTTTTAAAGTTAACAGTGCAGGAAAAAAAACACTTTTTCATTCCTTATTACTGAGACAAATTATCAATTTTTGGAGGCCATTTAAGTGCCCAGGTTCTGTTTCTTAGTTAATCTCACCACAGAACAGTCTCAAGCCAGTTACCAAGACATTTTGTGAATGGACATGTTCCACTGGAAATAACATTGCTGCTATGCAGAAAAAAAAAAAAAAAGTAAAAACAAAGAAACCTTCTTTAATGTCTAGAGTTTATTGCTGTCTAAAAATTAAAATACTCAAGCATCAGTCACAAAGGGGCATAATTCAAAGGGATAATGAATATTCCTGCCCTCAAAAATTCAGCTTTCAAGATTTAGAAAGATAGATAATACTTGTTGCCATTGCTTACAAACTCAGTGCCATACACAACGCTAAACTCCTGTAATTACAGCTTGTGGCTGTGAAGATAAAAATTACTTTAAACATTTGGCCACAAAAGTTATGCAAAAAAATTTTCTTCTGGATATAGGACCAGAAAAGTGGGTAATATGTGAAATTTTGTTATGTAATATGTGAATTTCATTAACCATGTTCAGGTTCCAGTATGGGTTCTCCCGTTGCAGCAAATTATACGTACGTTTCTACACATAACTCTTTTAAGAAGGCATGTGGTGGCCTCTAGTGACAAACAGCTATATACACATCATGTTTCTGCTCCAAATGGCATGCAAATGGGACTACTATGACTAAGCATTACCACAGGAACCACTCCTTTTGATATCTGTGCCTTCTGTGAGACTCTTAAGGCTAGTGAACAATTTTTAACTGGAAATTTCTGTTGAAGTATTTGTGTAATGGACATTCCTAAAAATGCACAACTTTCTTAAGGGAGTACTGAGATATATTTTTGTCCTGTTTTCATTCTTGGGTTTGTTTTTTTTTGAAACCTGATTGCCTGACAGATCCTGAGGCTTGGATAGTATCTCAGGTTGCTTCTCTTTACAAAGCAAGCAACCCATAATTTGCTTCTGGTTATACAAATACTGGGAGAGGAGATGCCATGTGGTCACTACAATGTACTGGACCAGAGTGGTCCCCAAAGAAAAAGCTGCAGTCACGGAACTGCCCAGGCAACTCCTTAGAGTTATGAGTGCAATTATACCCTTGAAAAAAATTTAAGTTTTTCTCCTGGTTTGGGGGTTCCAAGCATGATACAAGTCAAGTCCCTGAAACCACAAGGATTTTTTTTTTTAAAAGCTAGTGAAAAAAATCTACACAAATGTGAATACATGCAACACAGTGTGTTTGTACGTATCTTTTACGGCATACTATCAGTGTGTGCATATATTTGCACAGGGCCATGAAAATCGTATTTGCTCACTGAATCATATAAATAGATAATATTTTCTCATGGATACTGAACTATTCCAGCATTATGGAACTAAGAAAACCAGTAAGCTGAAATATTCTCCAGCTTACTGGTTTTCTCATTCCACCGACACCTCAGTTGCACATAATTTTTACAAGGGAAAAAGATCCACCTGGTAGTCTTTTAGATTATATTAGAGTTGATATTAATGACACTTTTAGGGGAGAAAAAAGAGAAGGTTCATTTGTATGGCCTGGAGCTGTTATTGCTGGCACTGAAATCTGATTTGATTCAAGAAGAGCAGCTAAGACAGGAAAGGCAGCTCCTGACTTTCATTTTCAACCTGTTGTTGGGGAAGGATATAACCAACACAGTCTTATGCACTATTCCACAATCTGGAACACCTCTTTAAGTATCATACGATTTAAAGTAATGTTTTAAATTTACCTCTCTGGTCAAAAGCCCAAAGCAGAAAAAAATAAGGTGTAGTGATTTGATGATTAAGATATTTTCATGGGACAAAAGATAAACAGAGAGGGAAATGAGGAAAAAATATGTATGTGAGGAAGACAGTGTAAAATCTTGTGCTGCAAATATTCAGGGCTTAAGTGAATCCAGTTGAGTTAGTGACATCATCTGGACCTTTCTCTCATCCGATCACATTCAGCAAAACACAAAACATCTTTCTTTTCTCTTTGGAGAGAGCAGTCTTCAAGGGTGCAGCCTTTGCATTAACAAATGGCACAAAGATAGTTTGTTTTCAGGGTGGAGAATTGACCTGAGTACTTTTTTTTCACTCATTCAGAAAAATCTTAATTTAAAACTTGATTTTGGCTCACAACTACATTAAAAATTTACTCAGATTTTCCCCTGAAAGCTCATCTTACAACCGTTCCTTTGGTTGTAAACCAGCTGTATGGCATAAATCAGGAAGTAACTTCTCACAAATAGGTTAACAAGAGAAAGAGGGGGGTTTGTCAGACACAGAAATATTGAATACTGGAATATGGCTGGAATATTGAACATGGAGATCCTCTTCCTTGAATGCACTTTGCACAGTGGAAGTGGACTGTATTGTAAGAGATCTTTCATATTCAAATTCTTATGACACAAAATCCAAACTCAGATCAGCAACATAGTTACAGGGACTAATAAACGGGCATTGGATTTCACTACTAGAATGGATCATCACTAAAGACCAAACTAAAAGACTTTATTTGAATCTTTAAGTCAGCCTAAAGAAAAGCATATATTCCACCTAAGGGCAGCATAAATGCAGAACCAAAGCTGGGTGTGTCTTTCTTCCTTGAACTCTGAAGACTGGTTACCCATGACTGGTTAGTAAAGGTGAGTAATACTAAATGGCATGCACATGTTATCATAACCCTGCATGACTTATCTTCATTGCTCTCTAATATACATTAAACTTCTGTCACACAGGTTCGATTTCTTCATGAAATCAAACAATTTATTGGTGTTGTCATGAATGTTTCATTATGACTACACACAAACCATTTTGACTAAGCACGTCGCTGAAAGGAAGTGTTACACGTGAATCCACAGACTGTCCTCTATAGAGTATTCACAACTGAGTCTGGAGTTGGAAATTATACTGCTGAACTAAAGCGTCAGCAAAATGTTAACAGCACTTCTTTAACATTGATCAAAATGGCAGATATCAGATAATGTATTTTTAGATTGCTCAACATCTATTTAGGTAACTTACTGTTCCAACCAATAAAATAAAATAAAATAAAATAAAAAAATAAAATAAGACAGCCCATATTCTTCCAGATAATACCTGGGCATAGTTCAAGAGGTAGTGGAGGCTGATAACCACTCCCAACTGAGAGCTGTACAGCTTTGTAGATGTGAGCCATGACGAGCCACTTGCCCTTCAGCCAGCCTATGGGCCTTACCCTTGTTTCATTTACTGGTATAGGTAGAGTCTTTGGTGTTCACTCTTGCAGTTTCCAGTGACTTGTACAACCATTCAAGATATATTCCATGAAAAAACCTATATTGAACCAAAAAACAGAAGCAAAACCCACCTCTGGTGTGACTGATACCTATCCTGATCTTAGTAAATATTCTTGCAAATATTCCAGCTTATTTTTTGAAACAGAAGCACATATAAAATGATAAGACCAGAGAAATTGTCAGTAAACAATTTGGAGAAGAAAAGAAAAAGAACACTAAGAAAATTCAGCCCAGTATCTTTTCATACTAGGTCTGCATGATGCTACTGCTCTGTGCTTCTAGTTGCATATGCCTTGAACACTTTTGCTTAATAGTCAAGAGGATTCTGGAAGAAAAATAATTGTTGAAAGTTCAGCTTGACCTAAAATAGCAGAGCTAGAACACAAGGCAAATGTCTGACTTAATCCTGGTGTCCACTTTAATTCAGATCATTGTACAAGGTGAAGTTAGAGAAAAGTTTAGAAATTTTTATGTATCAGTGAATTTTATTTCTCTATCAATCTGAAATGTATTTTTATATTATTCTTACGTTTCTAAATAGTATACACGTCTGTAAATTTCAAACACCTGACATTAATTTGACAACACACATAATTAACTTTTGATATTTAAACTATGTAGCTGCTTCTGCCCAGGGAGGTGGGATAGTTGTGAATATGAAGATTAAGAATTTGACCCACAAAAGCCAATCTAGGCTTTCAATGACAGCTTGTTGCATTTAAAGGCAAGCATGAAAGCTAACAAATAACCTTTGTCAGTTGCTCAATAAAAGAAAAAATGGAATCTTCAAGTGATGTTTAGAAAAAATACCATTAAGGTAACATGGAAACTAATTTTAATAAATACTAAGAAAACAAAGCAGAAGGTTTATTCTTAAATAGACTATCATAAAATACTGTCAGAAGTCTAGGCTGTAAATATATAACCAAGAGATGTAACTGTAGAGGATCTCTTGCTGTATTCCTTTTACAGCTTTAAAGGTGTAAGGTCTGCCCTAACAACACCATTGATTCTTACTTAGTCTGAATATTTTTAATGAAAAAAAGACAACCCACCTTGAGTTCCTACAATGACAGTCCAAATTATATGGCTAGTGTACTTTGGTTTCAACTGTCATAAATGTTTTCTATTACCAGTTACACCCAAAGACCAATTCAAGGTCCAAAGACAATTCACAGCATCCTCCTGCAAAAAAGTTATGCCCTGAACACTGATCACTTTGGTTTGGAAGATGCATGTTTTCAGAATATCTAAGTATGACAGCTTAACACTTTGCCTTGATCCGATACTATTTAGACTAAGCTGTAGCACAGTAACTTAAAAAACTTAGCAGTACTTATGATTCCATAATAGCCCAGGTTAGGTGTTCTCAGAAACCTGAAGATGCTTCCAATATATAGTCTAATGCTTCCAATATATAGTTTAATGCCTCCAAAGCTTAGTGTCTCACCAATTTCCTTGCCCCAGAGTTGAAGATCAGTACGTACAGCAGCTGTTTTCACTAATACAAGCAATATGTGTTAATTGTTCTACCTGACTAGCTGTACATTAATAATACACTAAAGTACTGTCAATGCAATGCCCCAAGGAACTACACCTACATCCTGTCTCAATCCACACCTGCTACCTGCTTTCCTGCAGGACTAATAATGCCCTCAGGAAGCAGTTTCTTCCCTAGCTTTCCATTTTACCTCTGCATTTTCTGTACCAAAAGTATACACTATAGTCAGTTTAGGAACCTCAGTACGATTAGAAGTAGGATTGTTGGATTTCTTCATGCGCTGAACAAAGGCAGCTGATTTCCCCTTAATGAACACCCAGGTTTGTGATGGAATGCCCAGCCATGGAACTCATCAGCTGGTAGTCTCTTTGTCTAAAATATTGATGAGGCAGGAGGGATACTTGTTTTGCTTTAACTTCAGCCACACAGTAGGGCTGGAAGCTAGTTAGGCTGGAAGCTTGATCTCAACACCATAGACCTCAGCATCTCATACGTGAAACAAAGAAAGCGGGCAATGAAGATTTCCGGTATTCTTGTTCCTATTACTTTATTTACGGACAAAGCAATACTCTTTCTGCTTAATTTCAACTGCATTGAAAGCTAGAGTTCAACTTGTAACAGTTTTCTAATACTAAATGAATGCATGTTCAATGTAAGCCAACTACAACAACATTCACTTTCCAATTACAGTATGAATATTGTTTTGTGCTTACTATAAAATTAACATGGTAGTTACAGATGCCTCCTTTCTAATAATTTACACACTGTTCTAGACTGTCCTGAGGCCCAAACTATGGCTTACTCAACAGAAATATATACTTGACTGCAAATATAAACATTTTAAGTCTCTTGCCACATATAGTCAACTCTCATTTTTATGTCATACACTGCACATGGGGGTAAGGATGTACTTGTTTGTTCAAAAGGACCATAGAGAGCATGGCTGCAGGTATACTGTTGTAAATGATTCAACAGTTCATTTGTGTTTTATCTATTATTCAAAATAATAACAAAGCAAGCCAAACTACCTGGGGAGTTTTTCTCAAACAGAGGAACACATGAAAACCCCTTTACATAATACAGAGTGTGGGGGCAGTGTGCTATGTGCTATTTGTGCTGACACCAGTTATTATGTGTCAATAGAGGTGAGGTTTATAACTATTGTGCTTCCTCTTTGAAACACAGTATAAAGGTTTACAGAGCACGCACTGCTTTTCACTTCAGCTGCTCTCCATCTGTGTAGGTTTAGCCGTTTCATTTTAGAAGACAAAGAAAACAAATGGCGTTCTCTAACAGAAGCCTTCAGTGGCGTAGAAGAACATCCTTTCAACCTACTGCACTCAGTGTCAATGGTTCAACCTCCAGGAAAATGGCCATCCAAAAGATGCAGGCACCTAGTGTCTATGGGGGAGCTGGTGGCTATGGCACCCGTGTATCTACCAGCACCAACTATGGACAAGGCTTTGGTGGGAACTTCCAGCTTAATATTACTGGTAATGATGTGCTGCTCACTGGCAATGAAAAATCAACTATGCAAAATCTAAATGACCGTTTGGCTTCATATCTGGAGAAGGTGCACTCTCTAGAAAAGGCAAACTCCCTGATTGAAAAGCAGATCAAGGAGTGGTATGAGAAGAATACCACAGTCATAAGGTATGACTATAGCTCATACTTTAAAACAACTGAAGATCTCCAGAAGAAGGTAAGATATCATATAACCATCTATAAATATATGAAATGCAATTATTGGGAAGATAGACAATAATCTATTGTAGAAAATGAACTTTTCTAAATTGCAATTGTCTCAGCTAAGAAAAATTAATGCTTTATTTTGATCAGATACAAATTAGTGACAGATTTTACATAATTTGTGATACTAGATATATGTCTGCAGATGTGAGTAATCTCATACACGAAAACAAAATTAATTAATCCTCCTGTATTTGCCTTAGGTAATTTTAATTAGTGAAAGTACTAATGGTAATTTACATATTCAAATATAGTTTAGCATTTGTCAAAGTGTTTTTTCAGAAAAGAATGTCAAATGCTCAGACAAAATAATAGATCACTACTTGAAATAGTAAACTACCACTATAAACAATAAAATACTCCCACAGCAATCAGCTGATAGATTTGTCAAATTATGTTTCCAGTGAACTTCCTTAAATCTTTCCCCTCTTACTTTTCACCAGTTCAATTTCCCATCCTTTAAAAGCAGTTCCTTTTCAGAAAGCAGTTCATCCCAACTATTTTATATACCTATTTTATGACAGGATAATTTGCCTTTTGGAGAACCCTAATTCCTTCTGTGCACTTCAAAGGGAACTTAGCTTAAACCTAGATGACTAATAGACAGCTAAAGTTAACCGAGATGAAGCCCACATGCAGTATTAATTTCCAGAAATGGAGCAAGTGTGCTTTTATGTTCAAAGATTCATTCCTTTTCAACTATTTCTTTTTAGATTGGTGCTGCACAGTTGGAAAATGCAAGGCTTGCCTTGCAGATTGACAATGCCAGACTGGCTGCTGATGATTTTAGACTGAAGTAAGTTCCATGATGGTTTCATAAATTCTCTTTCCTGCTCCTCTTATTCATGAAAGCTTCTAGTTATTAGTATCAAAGCTGAGAAGTAAACATTTTCTAACATAAAGTTTAATAAAAAGTTTACAGCTAAGGCTATAGTAGTTACTGATTCTAACATTTACATCAAAGAGTTGCATTTTCATGATGACAAAACAAGCTTTATTTTACAGGTATGAGAATGAATACCTGCTCAGGCAAAGTGTCAAGAGTGACATTAATGGACTGCTCCGGGTTTGTGATGACTTGACTTTGATGAAATCTGATTTGGAGTCACAGATTGAAAGTGTGAATGAAGAACTAGCTTTTCTTAAGAAGAACCATGAGGAGGTGAGAGCAGCCAAACACTGTCAGGGAGAGATGTTTTTAAGTGCCATACATAAACTCAGCCTCACTAGGAATAATGAAATCTTCATGGTTAATCTGAAAGAATATTACACTTATGGTGGGATTCAGCTCCAGATTAGCATATCAAAATTTAGGTTCCTATTCATATATTACCTTTGTGAATGTGCCTATAGTTCTATTACAATCAACTGAGAGACAGTCAATAAAACAGACATACCGTAGAGAGTGATTCTGATCACTGTAGAGCAAACACCTATTGGCTGGTCAGCTGGGACACTCTCTGGCCTCTACTGGTTGTAACAGGAACTCTGGCTCATGCAGAGATACGTACAACTTAGATATGTGTACTCGGTATCTCCTGGGAGTCTAAGTTCAAACTGAACCTCACCCTTAGCATTACATTTATAGTTTCAAAGACCTACAAAAGTAAGAATGTTACACAACCATTGTTTATTTCCCCTTTTCAAGTAAAGACACAAACTGAAATCCTAAATTCAAAATTACTCTTAACAAAATCTCAGTTATGGGATATGCCCAAGTTTTCCTCTTAGTGTCATATTATCAACTTCAAAACTGTAAATTCCTCATCACATTGCAGAAAATACATTCTTTAAGCACTGTATTAGAAAGATCCAACCAAGAAAACCAGCCAGCCTAGCCACCCACTTAAAACTGTGCTGTGCAGGACTGAGGCATTTGCATCATTTCTATGTGTGTGGCAGTAACTGACATCCAAGCTATTAGGCATCAAAGATTGAACAGCTCCAGAAACCGAGTGAAGGTTTTCAAGAATAATTTGTGGTTTAGGAGTTGCTACCCCACAAAAGTATACAAATGGGAACCATGACTTCTACACTTATTCCATAGATCTGGTCCTGAGGAAATCATCATTTTATAATGTTTATCTATGATATAGCATTTATTGCTACAAAATAAGTAAAATGTTCTAACATGAGGTGCACTAAACAGTATTTACAAGGTGATTAAGTTATCTTGCCCTGAGGTGCTGTTTAAGAATTACTCCTATGTCGGTAGATTTTGATTTGCTTCCAATATTCAGGATTGAAAGTTCCCTTTAGTTGATGCTAATACAGTCCTCATTGCTGTAGGACGTCGACAGACTGCGCAAACAGGTGAGCAGCTCAGTTAATGTAGAGGTGGATGCTGCTCCAAGTACTAATCTTGCAGCTATTATGGAAAACATGAGACAGCAATATGAAGAAATGGCAGAAAAGAACCGTCAAGAAGCCAAAGAACGATTTGAAAAGCAGGTAAGGTCAATTACTTAAACATCAGCAAGAACCTCAGTCATGTCTAGTTGCAGTTTACAGCCCCTCCATTTTTGCATTTCAGACAGAAGAACTGAACCAGAAAGTAGCAATCGACACTGAACAGCTGCAAGGCCAAAGGAGAGAGATCACCAACCGGAAACAGATCTTTCAGGGTCTGAAGCTACAACTACAGACCCAGCTTAACATGGTAAATAATAAAGAGTACTTGAAGTAAGGACTGCGTTTAGTACACAGTTACATGCATAAATATAGAAACTGAGAGGCTTTTCAATCAAAATTCTATTTTAACACAAAAAGGTACCCTCTTGAATAATGTACCTCTCTTCTTTTCATTGGCTGTAGAAAAAGCCTTTAGAAGATACTCTGGCTGAAACTGAAGCACGTTATAGATACCAGCTAACCCAAATACAGGAAGCAGTTGTCAGTTTAGAAGCTCAACTGAGGCAACTCCGAGCTGACATGGAGGGTCAGAATAAAGAGTACAGTATACTACTGGATATCAAAACTCGCTTGGAAATGGAGATTGCCACGTACCGCCGTCTGCTGGAAGGAGAGGACAGTGGGTGAGGAAATACACGCACTTTGCTTGTCAGTTTAGTTTGGTATGACAGCAAACAATGTTGCAAATACTATCTATATTCACAAAGGCAAAAGTGTAAAATCTGCCACTTTCCAACTGGGTGGGGGGAAGAAGCCTGTTGCCCAGTTCTCAACTGTAGATTCACAGGAGGCTGCAGTTCGTGCTGGGTTTCAGAATCTGCTGTGGAACTCGGTTGAGTTTGTCTCTCTCAGCCTCTGCACAGGTGTATACTGTTACTCTTTGTAAGCACAGGTGTATACTGTTACTCTTCGTAAGATGAGTACCTGGATAGATGTTCACGCTCCAGAAGCATCAGTAATTCAATGTGGGATTGACTTGTCCATAACTGTAATGACTGTAGCTTCTGCAGACCTGGACTAACCTGGGCTAGATTATTTTTAACATGCTTTAGACACCACAGCACCTAGTCATACCAGAGCAGGCACTCAGCAAAAGCATATCGATCTTCTCTTGCAGTCCATGCCAAGTTTTGCAGCCTGCACTGGCTTATGCTCTGCTCTACCTGTGTCACTAGTAGTCAAGCTATTTAAAAATTTAAAGAGGTCCAAGTGAATTGACACTAAAATGTTCAGTTAGTCCAGTATCCCATATTCTGAAGTGAAAAGAACAGACATCTATGAAAGCGGGGCAAGCAGAGAGTGGTATTTCCCCCCAAGATTCTGCCTGTTCAGCTATTCTGGAACTAGATTGGGCATATCTGCATGAGCTGAAGTCATAGCATTGTAGAAATGAGTCTGCAGATTAATTTCACCTATAGCTTATGCTCAGCAAGTTTTACTTTAACAGAGAAAACTCATTTAAATACCTGGTTATATGTCTTGATGAAAGGACATTACCTGTCTTGATGAAATGTACAGGAAACATACAACAATGTTTCTTCAATATGTTAGGTGTCATATATTTATATTTTTTAATTTATAATTTAAACAGACATTTCCAAGTGGATGTACCTACAGCAGAGCTTGAAAAAGGTATGTCATACCAACTTCCTTATTTTTTGATGGCTGCCTGTTGAAATGTTACGGAACTAAGTAGCCTGATAGAAGACAACACAGTTTGAGAGCAAATAACCAGTGGAATCTTACATCAAGAAAGCAATCAACTGTATGAATAGATAACCTATAGGGATTATACAAAGCCTGTTTTTATGTATGTAATTCAGACGCCCAAAGTAAAATCACAGACTCCTCAAAGAGCCAAGAGAATGACAGAGAATTATTGAATTACCCTCTGGAGGACTTCAGAAGCATCTGCTTCTCTCCACTGACTACACAGGGAGACTAGGCTCCTAAATAAAGTATCTAGTTTAATAGCAAAAATATCCATTTCAGTGTAAGACTTTTCCTAGGTTTTAGGTCTACATGTTTGTGCTAAACTGAAGCAAAACTATCCGTAGGGATAGGGAGTTATTCAACACGATGTCCGCTGTAATATTATGGGTAACATACAGGATGTTCAAAGGAAGAGAAACCATATCCTGTATACCCCAAAAGCTTACTTCACAGTAACTGTATATTGAAAAGATGCCTTTATCTATTTTCTCATTGGTGGAATTTCTGCTAGTACTACAGTAATATTACTCTGTCAATATACATTGCATTTAATTAATTCTCTGTTCAATTTCATTAGCAGAATCAAGTAAAGTTAAGAAGATCAAGACAATTGTTGAAGAGGTGGTTGATGGCAAGGTTGTCTCCTCTAAGGTGGAAGAGATTGAAGAGAAGCTGTAAATGGCACCAGCAGAGAGGAGACGGCCTCTGAGCTTCTTGGAGCTGATGCCAAAACTGAAAGATTAAACTTTATAAAGTATCCAATCTAATTCTCTCTAAAACCCGGAGGGGTTGAAAAATGCCAAACTATCAAATCTCAAACAATTTTTTTCTTTTTTTTTTTTGTGTGTGTGTGAGTGTTAATAGAAATAGTAAGTTGCAAAGTACAAGATTTTGGGTTTACTCATATTGTGACTAAATACCTTGATGAATAAAACACAAATCAGCCTGTTATAAATGTATAATTGTTTCCAAGGCAGATAAAAACTCAGTATTATTTTTACTTACATCATAGTCTTAAAATTACATTAAAATCTTACTCAGTAAAAATTAGGAAGTCAAATTACTTATAGCATGAATTTACTATAGCTTTTAAAATAGTCTAAATTACATTTAGAAAAATACTGAAACAATGTTTACTGTTGAAGTTTCAAAGCACTAAGCTGGTGAAAGTCATTAGATGAAGACAAAATGGGACAAAATTTGCTCATGTGCTTAACAAGCTCTGGATAGTAATGGACTTTTCTGAAAGCACTATGAGAATTTTTGCTTCATTTTTTCAGACAGTTAACTTCAACAGCTGGTGCCCTAAGTTTTCTCACACTTTCAACATATTAATAAATGAAAAGTTTTTAGAAGAGAGCTGCTATTTCTGAGACCTTGATGGACACCTCATCAAAACTTTACAAAAAAAGAATTTACCAGATACAGATGATACACTCTCTATCAAATATGTTAGTTTCATTGCAATCCAGAGTTTAGCAATCTATTTTTTCTCTTATGTAGTAGCACATTTAGAGTATTTGTTTTTAAAAATGCATTTAAATATTGATTCAATGCACCTTTTCTGAACTTGAACTACCATTCAAATGTAACGCAGCTTCATTTTAGTAAAAGCTGATTTTCAAATAAATAAGAAGTGTCAATTTGCATTTCGTAATAAATTAAAGTGAACAAATAAATTGAAGAGGCCTGTTTATTATTTTTCACTCTCTGTGAATGTTTATATCACCAGGGACCTCTCTGTGAATGTTTATATCACCAGGGACCACAGAAAGCAAAGATATTTTATCAATAAGAATGTATTTTGCCTTTCAGTTCAGAAATAAAAAGACCACCATCTCTATTAAACCTTTTTCTACCAATAACTGCACGTACCCTTCCTCATACAGTGTTGTCTCCTATACCACACCCAGATCTTCAGTCCAAGAAGCCTACATTTTCCTCTTGACGACATAAACACAAAAAACTCTTCCTTTTGAAATCTCACCTGTCCAGTGTGTTATTTACTGTATATAAACAGCTGCCAAATAAAATAATCCTCTGCTTTCACTATCATGAGTCACTGATACCAGGCTATCAATTAATTTCTACACAAATGCTTTACTTAAACCTTTGATCTACTGCTCACAATACATTTCTGCCCAAAGAAGCACCTATGCTCCTAGATGTAGATAAATTAAAAACTAATACATTTCAGTTGACAAATCCAATGTTATAACTAAGCCAGAACAAAGAAAAAACAATTTTCTGTTTACCAAAATAACTTCGAAAGAGAAGTATATTGGTTTTGAAGTGTGTCCATGCCTAAACCTGCAACAAGAAGAGCTATATTCAATCTTTAGATTTATATTATAAAAAGCACAAAATACAGAAATAATTTTCCTTATTTTGAGATAATAGCAAACTATTTAGAAGAAACAATGGTTAGTTTTCAGCTCAAAAGTATAAACTGTTGGTATAGGCTACGCATATTACACAGAGATACTTCAATGATGAAAGGTTTAGGGCAGAAAACACAATATATTCAGTATAATCAAGTATATTCATGTTTTCATATTAATGATCAACCTGCAGATCACTGAATGTCCATATGCCTCTTCATAACTATTGTTGATCACTTTTCTTACTTCTTAATAAACATACAAGGAGCACTAATCTGGCAGACATTCATGCCAGAAAAGTATTATGAAAAGAAACACATTTTTGACACGCACACTGGGAAGTATGATATGAAAGGGATCACTCCACTGACTTAAGCATACTCCTATAATAATAGCCCCAAACCCAGAAAGCAATGAGTATGTAATGACAAAAAAATTACTTAGGAAGGATTTAAATGCGAAAAGAAATTTTTGTGCTCTGTTGCACATGGCAAAACATTATCGTGATGTCTTAGCTCTACTCCACCCATTTCCCCTCATACAGCAAATACCTGGAGGGCACCAGATTTCCACTCCCATTGGCAATTTAGATTGACACATATAATTTAGTTTGGTTAGGACATGCTAAACTGACTTCCCCTCCAAACAAGAAAGAGAGAGAAAGAATTAAAGAACTTCCTAGGAGGTGGGGACCACTACTGCAACACCCACTGCCTTCCCTATATAAAGGTTAAACTGTTCTCTGATCGGCCTTGCTCTGTGTTTTATGCTTCGCATAACAGATCAGGGCACCTTGAGCACCATGGCCCTTTCTGTGCGCACAAGTGGTGGATCCCGGCAATTCTCTTCTCGGAGTGGAATTGGTGGAGGATCTCTGAGAATGTCCAGTTCTAGTGGTGGAGGAGGCTTTGGTAGCAGTGGACTTGGGTTTGGCAGTGGATCTGGTGGAGGTTTTGGTGCTGCTTCTATGTTTGGTTCAGGCTCTGGCTTCAGTGGGGGGTTTGGGAGTAGCTCAGGTGGAGGCTTTGGTGCAGGCTTTGGTAGTGGTTTAGGTGGTAGCTATGGAAGTGGCTTAGGCAGTGCTTTTGGTGGAGGTTTAGGCAGTGGTTTTGGCAGCAGCTCAGGCACTGGTTTTGGAGGTGGCTTTGGTAGTGGCTCAGGTTCTGGTTTTGGAGGTGGCTTTGGTAGTGGCTCAGGTTCTGGTTTTGGAGGTAGTTTTGGCACTGCTGGTGCTGGGGATGGTGGCCTTCTTTCTGGCTCAAAAAAAGAAACTATGCAGAACCTCAATGACCGTCTGGCTGCTTATCTGGACAAAGTACGATCTCTGGAGGATGCCAATACTGAGTTGGAGCACAAAATCCGTGAGTGGTATGAGAAAAATGGCCCTGGCGCTGGTATCCCTGGATCTGGGAACGACTATAGTAAATACTATCCTATAATTGAAGATCTTCGAAACAAGGTAGCAAAGCAATGTACTTAAAAGTATCTTTACATTTGTAATTCACCTGATAATATTTTGGATAAAAATATTTTCCTTTCAGAAATCAAGAGCAAATTTATTCTACAGTACCAACGCTTGTAATAACCTGCCACATTGCACTAGTATCTTGTGTTGAATTTTTCTTGTATATTAACAGCAGTTCTGTAGCTATATCACACAATGCTGTGTGACTTGGTCTAATTCGAATAAAGGAGAATGCAGTTATGGAATCCAGTTCTACAAAATCCTGTAGATTACAAAGTTTAAGTTTTAATAAGTTTCATATTTCTTACATCAAGAATTCAATTCCTGAAATAGACAGACTACCTGGCAAGGTCTTCAGAGATTATAAACTATCTACTCATAGAATCTGAACTGGTATTCTACCATTAAGTGAAGCATGCTGATTTGCAGAAGCTGAAAATCTGTCCTATATATTTTCATAGTAAATTGTACAAGAGTCTAACAGCTGCAAAGCCATTGAGCTATAAAATAATTCTCTGAACTTTGTTTGTATTCCAGATCATTAATGCAACTATCGACAATGCAAGAATCATTTTGCAGGTCGATAATGCCAGACTGGCTGCTGATGATTTCAGACTGAAGTAAGTACATCTTTGTATTACAAAAACTTACCAATATTTTAAGGAAAAAATTATTTTGTATTTAAAAATCTCTTTCGTTGTAGAATACTTTAATATAATTATTAATCAATATTATAATAATTATGTGTATTAAGATTTCATATCAAAAGATATATAAGTACATAGTAATAGTTTGCATTTGACCTCATTAACCATGTAAAACATCATATTTAATTACTTTATTTACAGATATGAGAATGAAATGGCTCTTCACCAGAGTGTGGAAGCTGACATCAATGGTCTGCGCAGAGTTCTTGATGAGCTGACCTTGACAAGAGCAGATCTGGAGATGCAGATTGAAAGCCTGAATGAAGAACTGGCTTATCTCAAGAAGAATCATGAAGAGGTACTTTTTTTTCCTTTGTGAATTCATAACAAGGCAGATGGAATTGTGAAATATCAAGTTATTCCCTTATTTATGCCAGTGGGAGTTCCTTGGTTTCATTATTTGTTTTGTTTGCTCTTCTTTTTTGAGTTTACTAAGTGAAAGAGTGAAAGAAATAGGCATGCAAGCTACAGATTCTCGTTGAAACAGAATTTATATCACATATATTTCTTTACATATATTTTTGGTAGAACTATTTTGCCTTTTATTAACGGAAACTTTACTTTAAATCTCTCCAGGAGCTTCAGGGAATCCAAAGCAGTGCACTTGGCCAAGTCAGCGTTGAAATGGATGCTGCTCCAGGAACTGACCTGACCAAGCTTTTGAATGACATGAGGGGACAGTATGAAGTCATTGCTGATCAAAATCGTAAAGAGGCTGAAGCATGGTTCAATGAAAAAGTAACAACCAGAGACAGCAAATCCAGCTAAATGCATGTAAAAATGAGTTAAATGTTTGGAACAGTAAAATTACACTCTATTCTTCCTTGCTATTTCAGAGTGGGGAGCTGAAAAGGGAAATCTCCACCAATACTGAGCAGCTTCAGTCAGGGAAGAGTGAGATCACAGACTTAAAACGGACTCTCCAGAGCTTGGAAATAGAACTACAATCTCAGCTTGCCATGGTATGTTCTAAGGAAGCTGCTAACTAGTCAGAGTAAATTTTCCAAGTTCAAAAGTGTTCTTAGATCTTATACTATTATATAGGATTTAAGACTTGCATTTATTTTCTATTAAATCTTGCATTCTTTTAGTTCCTAAATAGCAGTAAAATATATATAATTGGATTGCAGGTAGTGTGTTACAAAGCAGATGAACTTTTATGTTCACATTCAGTGAAGCAGCAAAGGCCAGTTTTCAAACCGGTATTTCAAGAAAAAAATAATCTCTAAGTAATGAGGCTATACTTACTCCCATTAAACTATTTCTGTTGGTTTTGTCTTTGCAAAAAATTTGTTTTTCCTTAATCAGAGATTATTTAATATCCTTCTTACACAGAAAAAATCCCTTGAAGACACTTTAGCAGAAACAGAAGGAGGTTACTGTGCTCAGCTTTCACAAATGCAACTTCAGATTGGGAATCTGGAGTCTCAGCTGTTTCAGGTCAGGGCTGATATGGAGCGCCAGAATGCAGAGTATCAACAACTTCTAGACATCAAGACTCGCCTAGAAATGGAGATTGAAACCTATCGTCGTTTGCTGGATGGCGAGTTTGTGTAAGTAACTAATTTACATTAAATATCTCCTTTGTTTTATTTTCTGTAGCAATATCCTTTCCAGTAAAAAAAAAGAGGTAAAAACAAGTGGTACATTCACCGAAAGACAGTAAGGCACATACAAGGATTCTGAAATAATACAGATAGACTCTAACTGAGGAGAATGAATGATTTTGCTCCATATTTAAAATAATCTATCAATGCCAACATGAAAAGGGTATTTCTACTGATCTTGACAAACATTCTGCCATATTGCATGTCTCTGATTCACTTTTAGGAGTGCAGGACAGGGAGTAACATTTGAGAGCTCATCCTTGACAGGGTCCAAATCACAAACACAATCATTGGATTCTTCTCAGGGTATGTAGAACTTGATTGAATAAAACTTTGTTTCTAAAGTCATTCTTATAAATAAAATAATGCATGCTATTCTGTTTAACTACATCCTAGAGTTCATTATAACAAGAAGCCAATTTGAAAGGAAAAGGATGTAACTGTTCATGTACACATACTGCTCTGTTTTATAATTTTTAACACTTTGATAAATGTTTTGTTTATGATGTTTAGATCCTACCAAAACTAGAAAGATCAAGACAATTGTCGAAGAAGTGGTAGATGGAAAAGTTGTTGCATCCCATGTTAAGGAAGTTGAAGAGCAGATATAAGGCACAATCTGATGTTGCAAAGGAACCATTCACTCCATGTTTTTTCAAAGCCAAAATGGATAAATAATTTTGTTCTTTTGTGTGAAGTGATAAAAATAGATTGGCTTTTTACTAAGATTCTTTTACATAAAACAAAGCCTGCATTTTCATTCTTAGCAGCCATGCAATATATTTTCTGCTTCTGTCTACTGGTATTGCCTGTATTACTTTCACAGTGTTCTTCAAATGTATCACCAATTCTTTGTTCAATAACTAGAAATATGATGTACACATTAGCCATTTTATTAGATATGCCTTTTTATAATTTTTAGAAATTAATAGATAAAATAATTTTGCTATTCTAACCTCATTTTCCAGTTTTCTTAAGTAATAAAAAGGACTCAACAAGCTTTAAGATATTAGTCTCCCTTTATTCTTCATTTAGGACTGCTGCTTCTGATCCATATTTGCATTTTATTGGGTATCTTGCTTTACCATATACTATGTGTGGGGTATCGTACTCCCCATTAATTTAAAGAAATTAATCCAATGCTAGGAGACGTACATGTTAAAAAACCCACCTGTTTAAATATAAGATTAAAGGAATACTTGCTAACTTAAAATTTACAGCTATCAATTTAAGAGAGACGTTTTTGCAAACAGAACAACCTATTGTAGAGACTGCAACTGTAGCAGAAAAGGAGGGGTACCCTGGTTTGGAAGCACACAGCTACCCACAGCCATGAAGCGGTGGGTCCATGTCCCTGAGTGCCATCTGCTGGGAGCACCATGTGATCTTTAGAATCCTGAATTTGGCTTCCAGATGACCAATTCAAATGAACTGTTTAAAGGAATCTCATCCAAAACCAAATAATGAACAAAAATACAATCCCCTTATGCTTTACACCTTTGCTCGAGCCAAAATGTTGACAATTTTTGTGTGATTCTCAGATAAGACAAGGAAGTTACTGTGACCTCTTACATGTATATTACTGCATCTCTAGAATACAAACATTCTGCACATTTTATCACATCCCTTAAATGCTTGACTCAAACCAGACATTTAATGGGAGCACAGATTTCATACTGTGTTTCCATTCTGCCTTTTGTAAAACCCACTACTAGCATTTTTTCTGCTTCCTGCTTTGAACCAATAAAGGCCAGGGTAATTAAAACAATAGTCAAAGAACTAAATCAGCATAGTAGAATTGCCACATCTAAAATCCAGTCAGCTAAAGAAAAAGCACTGTGATAAATAACCCAAAGCAGTGAAATGGAAGAATCTTCCACGTATGCCAGTACAAAGAGGGAAGAACTTGAAAACCCCTTGAGTAAACGCACCATCTTCAGCAGTTTAAAGAAGTAATGTCTTTTCTAAAAGCATGGAACACAAGTGTACCTCTTTTTTTTCACCCTTTAAAAGCAGTGCTGATAAATAAATTAAAAGAATCTTACTACATGTGATGTATTTCGATATATTTTACTGTTGCAGACTACATTTCTTTAATTAAAATAATTACAGTATAAATTAGAATAATGATATCAGAAATAGACAAATTGAGGTTGTTTATGTAGTTGTGTATGATTACCAAGAGTACCATTATAGAGAAACTTTAAGATTATAGACTGAAGGAAATTTTTTCTCTAGCTAAGACAGGACAGCATTCATCATCTTTCTTTCCTATCCATAATTTTCTTCTCATATGTGGAAAACCTGAAACCGTACCATCTTCCCCATTATTGACAGCATCTCCAATCCGAAAAGAAAACCATGTCTCTTTTGTCTTCTTCTTCCAAAGACATATATACTTTCATAATAATTGCATACAAAGAAATATGAAATAATGTACATACCTCAAGGACCGCAACTGTGATTGCTACAAAATCATTACTCCCTACATAATTCAGTGTAGATTTCCACTCCAAAACCATGTAGTTTACCTACATACACATTAATCCTGAATTTAACATTATGATCTAAAATATGACTTAGAATTGCCTAGGGTGCAGTTTAGATGTATATAAAAATCTGGAATCCACTCTAGCTATTGTCTTGTGAGAAAGCAACAGTGGTAATCCAAAGCAGTTTGCTATCACTATAGCATTATTACCCTGTATCACAGAATCCAAATAATTGTTGCACAGTATCTGAACTATAAAGTTAAATAAAATCCAATAACTGTAATAGAATATGAACATTGAAAGTAGCTACAATTCAAAATTACATAAATCCTAGTGAAGATACAATTGCTTACACCTACCTACCTTTAGCCTTCAGGGATCTTGTAGCCAGATGTTCCCTTTACACCTGAAAAAAAGACAGAAGAAGAAAGCATTATTGCTAATTTCTTTTTTAAAAGCTTTTAAAAATTGTATCAACTGACAAATGTTTAGCTCCTGGTAATGTGAAGATTCATCCATAGATGCTTGTTGATGCAAAAAGTTTGGTCTGTGCAACCAAATCCAATATCCCTGCAAACCTCTATATTGTATTTCAAACATATACATTTCTGGATTCATTTCTGGATGCTAGACAGCCTTGACTTCACCTGATGTAAACAGAAGATGTTCTGAGTCCCAGGGAACTGAAAGCAAACTGTAAACAATCGGTATTGCAATGCAAAGTAAAAGGAAGATTTTAAATTACATTTCAAGTTCTTATTTGCTTAGATACATAGACTTTTCCTGCTAATGTTTATACTGTCCTAAGGTATAATATCTTATGTTTGTTTGATGGATTCTTAATGTTTTTATTATGTGATTGTTCCCATACCATCAATGAAAAACACTGCCAAGATTTTGGTTTTAGAACTACATAAAGCTAGAATAATTAAGACACTTGTAGAAAAGATACTGGACAACAAAACATTCTCATCTCAGTCCAGGTCAGCTGAAAAACAGCCAGCTAAGAAAAATAAAATCAGAACACAGGATCCTTTTACATGTGCCAGCGGACGGAGCCAAGAACAAGGAAGCTTTATGCATACAAGGAGACTCTTAAGTGGTATAATACTTTGACTTCTAAAAAGACGAGTGTCTTGTAAAAGTTTACTGCCTTTTTTCTCATTTTACTGAGGTATATTCTTATTTGGAGCCTAAAAATGCATTCTATCTAGCGAATTTTTATTTTTTACTGAAATCTTGAATTTTTTTCCTAAATATCTGGCATTGCGCATTACTGAAAAAACTTTGAAAAATTAGGTAAGAGCCGTTTTTAGCAGACAAGATCATTGGGATCATATAGTAACTACAGTGAGCCAGGAAATTAAGAATTCTTTGCAGAAAATACAGCACAGCACACAACCTATACTTCCTACCTCCCTGGTAGCTGTCAAGAAAGGTAAAAGAAAACTTACATAATCTGCATATTCTGTGAACTGAGCACACTGACACATGGCAGAGGTACTGTAAACACCTTCAGAGCCAAACCAGACACTTTTTCTGACAGCAGCTAGCTATGTTTGAAGTGTTAATTCACCAGAACTTTGCACCCTGCAGAAGAGGAGCCAAACCCTTTGCCACAAGGAGCACAAGCATTCTTTACCACTAGTAGTGCTGGTTCCTCTCCCTCTTTTTGTGTTTCTGCCCGTAAAAAACAGCAAAATGTAGGGTGAGAGGATGTCCAGGAGCCCAGCTCTTTTTCCAGATCAGGTCAGCCACCTGAGGCTTTGCCTCACTGACTCTCAAAAACCTTCAAGAATGGATATTCTGTAACATCCCTAAATAACCTGCTCCAGTGCTGCACAACTGCCTGGTGAAGGCCCATTCCAGCAGCCCTGCCACCAATACAGGTGTACTGCTGTGAAGCTGTTCCTCTCCCTTCCTCTCTGCAATTGCACTCTCATGCTGTGCAGCTGTAATTTTGTCCTTTGCTTTGTCTCTCTTAACCTCACATTTCTAAGGTTATAAAACCCCACAGTTATAGTGTAACAAAAACGTAAAGACATTGTATATGTTCATTTCAGCACATAACTTAGGAATCATCATTTTAATCGCTGCAAAAGTGACAGACCCTTGCTTTATTAACTTGCTTTTAGAAACGACTGGAGGCCTCTGACCTTCCAGTGCTTCCTCAAAAATAAAGCTCTGCAGCTTTAAAATCTGGCTGTACGCTCTCTCTCCTCTCACTGCAGGCAGGGAAGGCTCTGCAGCAGCCGGCTCATCCTATCAATAAGGCTCGGTTAGCCAAGGTGGAGGATGGGAGGAGAATGGAACTGTCCCAGCTCCTCAATGAGATCAGGGCAAAGTATGAAACGCTCACCACCAGAAATCAGATAAAGACCATCATCTCAGCAAGGACCCAGGTAATGACTTCATACAGACATACACCTTCCAGAGTAAGGAGACAATCCCTGTCTATACAATTCCTCCCTCAGCCTCTATGAGGTACAGTATTTCCTTTTCAATGCAGCATATTATTGGGGAAGGGATTTTGATTTTACTGCAGTAAGATGTGAGCTAGACGATACGGAAATAGATTTTGTTTAGGGTATGAATTCACACTAAACAAATGCTGTGTAATTCATCTGGATGTTTTTCTGTACCTGCAACACTGATATTGTTGTGATTTTTAAAATGATGACATATGCTGTAACATGGTAACCTCTAGCACCATTTAGTTATCCCAGAGGAAAAGAGAATCTGGAAAATCAAAGGCAATGTAAAGAATCCATTTATATACAGTAAGCTTTACCATTTTTAGCACCTATATTAAAGAAAACTGTACCTTTTCAGGAACTATTTTATATTGTTCACAGTAAAACTATGTTATACTCTTCAGCAAATATAGTTTTTTCTTTCATACAGATTGATTAACTGTTATCAATACACAATGCTACTATTTTAGATTTACATATAAAACATCTCCAAAACCCAACTGAACTTTGAAATAAAATGGCAAAACACTTTTCGGACATCAAACATGAAGAAATTCAGGGTGAAAATTAGGTATTGTATCACCTTGTTGTACTTCTTAGGCATTGCAGAAATTCTGGAGGTTTATTTTAACCACAGGCCAGACTACTGCTGCAATCTGGGTGATCTACACAGTAATCCAATGACACACAGCAGCTATAAACTAGATAGTTAAGCTAAGTTTGTATTTGAGTTTGGCACAAAGCAGCCAATGTATATTGATATAATCTTGTCACATAAATTCTGCAGTACCCTGGCAAAAATAGGGTAAGCAAAGAATAGAGTGTTCACTTGTGGATTAGCCAAATCTAGATTTTTCACCAAAACAATGGCATGGTAAAATTACAATAGGTCAGTATGTTGGGGGGGGGGGGGGGGGGGGAGAAGCTTATTTTACTTGCTTCATAAGACCTGAATTAAAGACTTTATTTTCTTAGAGTTGATGGCATCATAAGAACCTACATAAAGCAGTAAAATATGCAAAAGAGCATGTATTGTTTCAAGTGCTTATGGCATCTTCACCACTTGCAGTAAAACTCAGAATCCAAAAGGAAAATAACATTCATAAGCAAAACAATTATTTTGGAAGTTAAATGCATGAACATATTATCTAAATCAAAGACGAGCCTAAATCTAAAATGACCCAACACATGCTCAAGATTGGCCTAAAAACCCTACATTTTCTTGCAAACACAATACAGTGCTTGTGTGACTATTTACTTTTTTCTAAGAATAAGCTTCAGCCTTAAGGATGGCAAATTATCTCAAATAGTATTTTAGATCAGGATTAAGCTTAGAACAGGCACTTCACTTCTGAATTGTCACATTTAACATGGGTGACAGCATACAATCAGAAAACATGCCAATTTTTTCCTTCCTGTGATAGGTAAATCTTAAATAACCTGTCCTTACAGGACAAGGAAAAGTTGTAGATTTGGATAAAGATGCTACTCATGTTTAAATGAATGGAGGTACTTGCCCTCAGATGAGAATCTGAAATCCAGACAATGACTAGATCAGGCAAAAACATAATTACAGCAATTGTCAATTGTGATATATTCATGCAACCACTCAAAAGGGCTCCCTCTCTATAAAGCTGTTCTTAGAAATAAAAAATACATTAAAAACAAAGAACTTTATTCAAACCTGGAAGCTTGAACTGGCTGCAATTCCCCTTATTTCCATGAAGTTAAGCCCATTTACTCTAGAAGTGAATACGGTCTCAATACAACTGCTTAATTTGTATGGGAATTCCTCCACAACAAATATGTTAGACATAAAGATGTGGCCAACTACTTGCCATCAAACATAGCAGTATAAGGGCTTCCCATCTAAATGGTACATAAAATATTTACTCATCACTGTTAGCTTTAACAAATTTATATGACTCTCAAAAAATTCTAACTAGGTATTTTTATGTATCTACTTTATTTTCATTATTTGAATATTTTTTTAATATTGTTATCTTTTTTTTTATCCCCGGTAGCTAGAAGAAGCTACAATTAAAAGAATGGACAAAGATGCAGAAGCATTAAAGGCAGCCAGAGCAGAACTCTGTGAAGCGAGACGGCAGTGGCACCACATGCAGATTGAAATTGAATCTCTCCATGCTGTGGTAAGCATCATGAAATGAAACTTGAAATCTTCTGGGAAAAAAAATATCTTTTTCCTGATGTAAACTATTCCACAATTCTGTTTATGAACAATCACATCCACTATACAGCAGAAATACAACACACAGAGAAATGCATAGCTTTGCGGTGGACTTTCAGCTCATCACACAGAGCACTAACCAACAAGCAATAACCCAGTCATTGGTCACATTTAAGAGTATTACATGTTTTGATTCAGGATCTGCCATTCAATATACATGTGTTTTCATGTTTTCACACCTGCCAGACAAATACTTGCATAATACTCCCCCATCAAGTTCCCAGTCATTCTGCCTAACCAATTCACATCAGGTTTATAACTTTTTTTGAATCTGTGGACCCAATTTATCAATTCATTCATGAAAAAATATGTCAGCAATTTACTGAATTCAATAATATAGATAAGCTACAAGAGAACACAGACCACTCAGTTTTCATACAGTACTAAGCTGGATATCATTTCAACCATACAGGTAAAAGCAGAAATCTGTAAAATTAATGGTAGTGGATTTCTGGTACAACAGAAGGCTACATTTTTTTACCCTGTCTTAAATTATTACAGATTTTACTGGAAAATTTCTCAGCAAAAGTATTATCTTGAAAGCTTTACTCCTGTTCCTAAAGAATATTCTTAAAAGAACTGATGTAAAAATACACAGGTTGTTAATGAAAAGTACGTATAACATCTTTATGCATATACTTTCCAAATCTTAAAATATGAGTTAAATTTCACAGGAAAAGGGTTTGGAACGTTCATTGCGTGCCACAGAGCAGCAGTACCACATGCAACTACAAAATTTAGAAGCTGAGATTGAATGCTTAGAGAAAGAGCTACTGGAAGTGAGAAGAGGTATTGAGAAACAGCTTCAAGAGCATGAAATTCTCCTGAACACCAGGATGAAACTGGAGGAGGAGATAGCAACATATCGCAGTCTGCTTGAGCAAGAAGAGAACAGGTACTCGTTGTTTAGACAAAAAGTATCCAAATTTATCTTCCATTTCAGAACATCTCATTGAAATACTCATCAGAATTGTAAATACATGAATGAATCACTAAAAAAATCACAGTATAATAATATCCTTAGAAAAGGTTTCATGGTAAATGAACTTCACTGATTTCACACTTCCTGGAGCTCAGAGTGTCTCCACAATCCATTGCAGATAATTGCATGCTTGCTGCATCCTCACTTGAGGCAGCACATGTTGACGTAGACTTCGTATCCCATTAGCTGCCTGCCGTGGGTTCTGTTTGTCTCAGACCATTGGTGAAGCAAGTCCACACACGTGAAGTTCTGGGAGAGAAGTTCACGTCTCATCACATGACAGATGGCCATCTGCATGTGGAGTTCATACTACTCGCTATAATTCAGAGTGTTTTAAGGCACACGTTAGGATGCTATTTCAGAATACACCTTCCAGTGACATTTTGCCTTGGTTGTAACTCTTCATGTCTGCCCTTTCCCGGGTATACAAACACCAGTAGTTTGAAACGTAGACATGAGAGAGGCAGCTATACAAATGTAAACAACAAGGAGGATAAGGAAAAGGCAAAATATCACATCTTGCACTCAGCACTGGTATCTTAACGAAACCAGGCATGCGATTCTGAAATCTTTCACTAGAACACTGCCTCCCTCAGTCCTTTCTACAGAAAATGGAGTTTCGGTCCTGGAACTTCACACTTTTGCGTAAGAAGATTCCAGACAGGAGAGTCAGTTTCAAATTTAATGCTTCTAGCTCTGAAAATACACACAATTCAGTATCAATAAAATTAAATAACTCTTCCTAGCACACAGCAAACTGACGAAAAACTGTCCAAAAGTAATTAAGAAATTGCACAGATATTTTCAGTAACTTTCTTCAGTTCTATACTCAGAATGAGAAATCCAAACAAATGGTTGCTACAATCAAACAGAACTTCTCATGGTTCTCTTTTTTTTTTTCATAGCTATTCATAAGACAAGTTTTAGATTAAAGTAATTCAGTATTACTAGATGACTGTAATAATTTTTATTTTTGCAGGTTTCGTTGCTCTATACCTGACCAGAAGGATGACAAAAAGCCTACCACTAGCAAGATTGCCTTTACACTGCCTTCAAGTGAGTTTTTAGACACTTTCCCTTTAGGGGATTATGGCCCTAAAGGAGGTTCCTAACTACTGACAAATTACTGGTTATTACAAAAGGATCTTCTTCCAATGCAGCAGGAGGAAAAAATATCTCTAGGTCCTGTATCCTGACCTCGCTCTTCTGCATACTTATCTGGATTTTCTTTTACAGATGGTGTAAAGAAGCATGAAACTGAGAAGATGGAACTGGTGACAAAACAAGGAATCCTAGATGGAAATATTATGAAGGAAAGTGCTGAAGCTCATGGCACTGTACAGTAAGAGAAACATGAATTAAAAAAAATAACAATTGAAAGTAAATGGTGGGCATTACATTTCAGTAGCTTTGAGTTTTCCTTTATATAGTATCTGTTATATCATGCCCATGCAGTCAAGAAGCTCCAGAATAACAGTGATAGTTCTTGAAGGTATATTGAATGGCATGTTTTAACAATACATTAAATTTTAAAGTTCTTTTTATCAGCATTTACTTCATAAGCTAACAATATCATGGTAATGCTTCTGATTTGTAATTTGTATTTCTGTTAAGAATGAAACTATGAATAATTCATCTAGTTAAGGTTGAAAGCAAAAGAGCCCATACCATGTTTGCAAAGTCCCTCTGGGGCATATTTATGCATATAAATCCAGGCTTGGCTGCTCTACCTTGCTATTTGGAAACTCCTACGTTTCACCAATTACCAAACAGGGAACGGAGAGCTTGGCTCCTAAATGGACTTATGAAAGTCTGTTAGTATGCATTATGCACCTCAAATTACTTTAATAGTATTGGATTGCCCCACTCTTCTTTTTTTCCTGCTGCGTTTTAAGCTCTTTTGTAGACTAGCATTTAACGTTACGTTTAAAACAAACTGTAGTGTAGCATGTCACTAATACTTAACTGTAATCAGCTGTAGAAAACATGCAGAAATTTGGATTAAAAATTAATGCCATTATATGGTCCACCATATACACTCCATACCTGAAGCTTATTTTCATACATGAGAGTTGTTCATCTTACACAGTCTGACAGATTTGCACGGGCCTGCTTGGCTGGGTAGTTTACTCTACCTGAGTAAGGCCCCCAGAGTCAGACTTTTAGGTCTGGATCCTAACACATACTTAGAGGATGAAATCAGCTGGATTTGGGTGCCTAAATATTACAGAATCAGATAGAGATTTAATTCTCTGTATTTTACTTCTGCCCTTTTTTTATTTTTTAAGTTAATGTAGATCTACATTCTGAAGTTTAGATCTGAACTAGATTTTTCTCCTCCCTATTTTGAAGGCTTTCAGATGCAGGAATTCTGTCCTGCCCACTATAGTACACGGATTTCTTGCAAAGTTTTTGAACTTGGATTCCAAACTTTCTCCTTGGAAACAAACTGCCTGATGTGTTTGGAGCAGTGGTTTTGTAACCATGCCCACTTAAAAGTACAAAACCAAGAATATAATGAACCCTCACCCTTTATTTAGCTTTTCTGGAGAATGAACCTGTAAAAAAAAAAGAAAAATTCTAGTTTCTCAGTACCCATCTAAACTAACTTGATGCTTTGTTATGCAACTTATCTGTACATTTAAAAAGCAGTCCTGAAGACAGATAAGTCATATTGCCTAAAGGATCATAAATACATTTGCTTTATTGTTTCAGGACAGAAAAAGTGGATGAAGTCATTAAAGAATGGGAAGGTTCTTTCTTTAAAGACAACCCTCGCTTAAGGAAAAAATCAGTTTCATTGCGCTTTGATCTTCACCTAGCAGCAACGGATGAAGGATGTTTACACACTAAAAAGAAAACTCTTCCCGACATTGAAGTCAGGCTGGTAATGAGGAGATCTTGCAGTATTCCTTCTATCAAACCTTAACCTACAGCAAATTAACCCAAAGTTCATCTCCAATGGGCTCTGGAAATAAACTGTAGATGGACTTACACAGCCTGCTATCTTGCTACAACTACAAAATCTTACTAAGTACTTTGATTAATACAATAAAAACATACAAGTCTTTCAAAAGAAAGGGAGAAGAGCAAGGGAGTTAAGATTCCAAGAAACCTAACTTCTACTAGTTTTATACTCTGGGTGCAGCCCTTTAATTTTCTCATTATTGTTGTTTTGTAGAATTTCACCAAATATTACAAAAATTAAACTATAACTTTATACTTTGACATATTCTGCCTTTGTAAAAGAGAAGTTGTTTTCTCTTTCTGGAAATGAGAAATGCGTATTTCATTCTCTTAATTATTCAATATTACATACATATAATGACTGATGAATCCTTGTAATAATTTATATCACAACTGTCATACTTCTTGAAATATATTTTAAAATAACACTTTCTAAAAATTACATACAAAGATGCTCTTAAAATACATAAACTATTAACAAAGAATTTTCTTTTAAAAGTGGCTGGTATTTTTAAATTATTTTTTTTAGGCAACAACTGAGCAAAAATGTCTTTCCCTCACATAATTATACGCACATTTTTAAAAGTGTTGTTACAAACCAGTAATATTTTAGCCATATTGTTCCACTGATTTTGAAGCAGTAATTTCCACTGAAAATCAATCATTTTTTAATGTGTCCACACATACCTGTGCTACAACTTTCTTAGCCATAGTAAGTAAAATTATACTCCTTAATTGTTCAAAAGTAAGGAGTCAGCCAACCATTTTAATGCTGGGGTTTAATTAATTTTGCTTATTGTAACAATGTGAATTAAAATACCTTCAACAAATTCCTCTTCTGACAAATACTATAGCTAAGTTATGCTCTTGATCTAGTACATATAACAAGTCACTATCACGCCAGAGTACAACTACTATAGCCTCAAATCAAATGGACAAAGTAAGGGCTACATATTCAAAGTAAATTCTACTACATCCCTTAAGTATCCCCCACTACTACTGAAAGTAGCTATGGGCAAATACAAAGTACAGTAGGTGACCTTGCATCTGTACACAAAAAAACCAGAAATACAAACTCAGACATACTTCTTTATAACGTTGAGACAAATTTCAAACAAAAATTCAAACAAAATTTTATTAAGATAAGAATTATGGTTTACGCAGATTTAAAAGAGGCTTGGATGTCAGAAACTCTCACCAAAATCACTGGGATTGCAGGGGCTCAGGATCTAGAAAAACCAGATACCATATTTGCTGGTTTCACAGCAGCATGTCAAAGATTAATTTAAGTGTCAGTATTCACCTTATTACTTACAGCATGTGTTACAAAACCCGATACTACAAATTCTTTCAGTGTTAATTTATGCTTCTATCTTTTGTTAATGGTAAGAACAATGCATTTATATTGCCCACAGTTCTATATCTACTGTATGAAGCTGGCTAATTATCATTAACCTTAATACTGATCTGGTGTTGTTAATACTTGAGTATTTGGCGTCCTGAATGTATTAGCCTGCTCTAGTATTTTCACTATGCAGCTTTTTTTGTGTGCTTATACTCTGTACATTTTACAATACTTGAATTTAAACTAAGTTTTAATTGCTTTAAGGCACTTTAAACAGGGATAAGAATTTACCAAAGTAAATGATAGTACTACAATAAAAAAAGTATTAAAACTGAGTTTGCCCATGCATATTTTGTGAGTTTTAATGTGTATACCTTAAAAGGAAAGAAGTAACAAATACAAAATAAAAGTTGTAGATAAGAAAATCTGTAGCGCTGCAACCAAGTGTTTTCTAAGCTCTCCTCTACAATTAGAAAGACACAAATTCCCTAAGAATCTTTATCATAACATGTAAGGTGAGCGTCCTCCTGCTACAAAAATTACTCTTTTTCTGGTAAATTCAGTAACCCTGTCTAGATCTAAAGTCCCTTGTTCTGAGTAGCGCACAAGAAAGAACAGAAGACAGCATCTGGCATACATAGTTTACAATCTAAAAGATAAGCTGACAGGCAAAGATAAATAGCAAGCAAATATGTAACAGAAACATAGCTTAACGCACATACCTTCAAAACTGCTTAGGCAGACTTCCTCATGCAGGAAGAGCTTGCATAGGCATATAAAAATTACTATACAAATGCATGGAAGGTACTGCCATCTCTACAGTAAACAATAATGGAATACTCTTACTCATAGAGACTTTTTTTCTTTAACCAGGGGGTGTTTGGCTTATTCTCTCACCTACGGTACTTCTTGGGGTATTATCTTCTCTAGCGTAACTCTAGATTTTTTTGTTTCCCTAATGACAGAAACCTCATCCAGCATAGTACGGAACACATACCTGACTTTGCCTTGCAATACAACCTCCATGTTATTTTAGAAGAGAAAAATAACTGTGTTACCTATAGTAAACATTGTCTGGAACACTACGTAACTAGAAAAAAATGTTGACCTTCTTCGTATATGTTATTTCATCCATATAACAGCCTGACCTCATGGTTTCTGAAGCCATCTCCCTGACCCCAGCGACAGCACAAGTACACCCTGAGCTGTCCTGTGATGAGAAATTTATTCTACCCACAGACTTTGCTGTTGTTCAACACTGGACTCAACTGCTCATGAAATATACAGCTTCTGTTTGAAGTTTGAAACAACTGGCATAAACCCAGCTATACTGTTTTATGATCATGAAACCTGATGCTCTAAGGAAAAAAAAAAAGACTGCAGTTTAATGGCTGTTTTTGCTAACACACGACATTCTGCAGGCAGCCCACTCTTGCCTGTTCAAGGCCATTTTCTTCATGTGCAACTTCCCAATCCTGACTTCAATTAGCTGCATTAAGAATTGCTGCTACTCTGGACCTGGTTCAAGTGTGCATCCTGGTTTTAACTACATTTCCTCCCCTTATGGTACATATGTATCTTTTGTATTATTCATAAATTCCATCTCTTCAAATGTAAAGAGCTTACTCTTTTGTCATCAACTACTTGAACTTCCACTAGTATCAGTGTGAACTCCATGTGGGCATAGGAAAAAAGAAGTATTCACAATAACATCTCACCCTGATGTTAGGTCACTTTAAAGCTGAATTAAGAATATAACACTGAAGCTTGAAAATATGGCAAAGAATTCTCCACTTCTGTGCTAATTAAATTCAGACCAGCTGAGCTAGTGGCATCTAATACCTGCAAACGTCTGATGTAAAAATGAGTTTCATTGTCCCAACCTACTTTCCAATGAATATATATCATTACAAATCTTATGAAAGTGTTGCTAATTAAACAGTTGGATAAAAGCCAACTATTTAGAGCCCCCTGGTTAGTACGATGCAGTGTAAACAATCCTATTAAACCAGTAAAACTACTTATGTCATACGGCGTATTAAAAAGTGTACACAGGCAAAACCTTTCACTATCAAAACATGGAAATCAGGCAAATAGCAAAGTAAAAAAACAAAAACAACATAAAACAAAGAAAGGAATACATTGCTGGCTTTGAAAACACATATAGTAATTCAGAACTATTAGCATGGCAAGTGAGTATCAGTAAAGGTACTTGAAGACCATATTTCAATAAGCTGCAAAAATTTAGGATTTACTTTAATGTTATCAACATTAAATGCATTCTAACACTATCAACAAAACCACGTTATTAATAAACTAGAGATGAACGCACAAAGCAGTCAAAACCAGGGGAAAAAACAGGTTATTTTTTCACCTCTTAACAAGTATTTTCTCACCTTTTCTTTAAAAATACTCTGCCCAGGTGAAACTGGTAGACTAAAAAGGCGTATTTGGTTGGCTGACTGAGGAATCTTTTCAATTCTTACTTTCTTTTAATTACGAAATTGAAGTCACATATCATTCTGCTGCTTCTCAACAAATTTCTATTGTGGCCACAGGCAGCACACTGTAAGCAGATGAGGGCAGAGTTTTTGTCTTTTTACTTGTTCATATTCTTATTTAAGAACAAAAGCAAACTGGGCTAGACAAAGTGTAGGCATCAAGAAGAAATGGGCCTAACTTGCAACAACCTGGTATCATACTCAGTTTTTCTTCTTTTCACCTTCTACCGTTCTTTTGGGTTAGGTAGGTATCATCTGTTTGGCTTTCCTTCAGCTGCCACATTCACCAGATCCACCAAAATCCTCCTTTATGGATGTCTAGAAATTTATCTTGTTAGCCATATGACAGCATTTCAATGCCAAACTTTAAGTTTTCATACTGAATCCAGCCACTTTTACACAATTTTCACTATATAAAAGACTCCTATGCTGAATGCTGAGGTCTGAAATTCTTCATCTTTCTCACTCAGAGCCACATGCTTTATCGTGGTTTACATTTGCCAGCTTTTTACCTCCGTGTGTGATACCTTCACAATTTTCTGCAAGAAAATTTTCTGGATAATCCCTCTGCTCCCAGTCTACTCTCTAATTCATAGTCCTCTGTGATTCAGCAGCTAAGTGTTTGAGTTGGTCAGTCTGATTTGGTTCAAAATTATAACCTACAGAGATTTGTAACCTAGGGTCTTCCCTGCAGCCCATATGACGGGTCTTCCTTCGCGCCACTCTGCAGGCTGACCTGCTTCCTCTGGGCCTTCTTCTGTGCACGCCCTTGCATCGACACACTGCCATCTTCCCCACTTTCCTCACAGCACGGTAAGCACAACCAGACCGAGGGCCACATCCCGCTCCCGCTCAACCTCTTTTCGAAGAGATGCCATTCCTAAACCATCGTTTTGGCACTGTGCACGCTACACAGCCAAAAGGTTCCCCAGCACTGCCAGGACTGTTCACCTGACTTTATCGCCTGCCTTTGGGGGATTTATTCGGGCCCGGGAACTACACTGCAGCGTTTTTCCAGACGCCTCCCGAGCAGCCCGGGGAACCAGAGCGCCTCAGGGCGCCGCCGCGCGCTCCCTCTGAGAGGAAAAAGGCGCCAAACGGCAGCGGGCGCGAGGCGCCAACGGCCTCCCCCGGCCCCCCCCCTCCCCCCCGCCTGCTTGTTGTCCGCCGCAGATTCGCCACCGGGAGAGACAGCGCTGCCTCTCCTCCCGGCCGAGCCCCTGCGGGTCCGATAACACCGACCGGGGCTGCCCAGCGGGGAGCCGGCTCGGCGGAAGGGCGGGAAGCGGGTTAGCCTCTCTGTGGAAAGTGCTGACAGGAACGTGAAGGCGGGTAGTTTCCCGCCCGCACCTTCCCCTTGTTGTCGCGGGGTGAAGGGGACAAGCCCGGTGCTGGAGACTGCCCGGCCAGCACGGTGCCTCGGGAGCACCGGTAACACCAACCCCGCGCCGGGCGAGGCGGCGCCTCCTTCCCGGTAATGGCGGGACCGCGCCCCCGCACGCAGCGCCCGGATCGCCTTTGCCCCCTGCGTCCCACAGATTCGCCACAACCCCGTCCGGCCTCCGCCGTCCATTGCCGGGCTGCGGGGAAAGCCTCAGCCCGGTGAGGGCTCCGGGCCGAGCAGGGCAGCCAAACCGCCTTCCCCTTAAAAACCAGCCCAGCCGCTGGCAGCCTGGAGGAGGCTGGGGGCGGTGTGTCGAAAGTGCGGAGCCGGAACGCGCAGGCGCCCTCCTCCTCGCCGCCGCCTCGGCCTGGTGGGGAACAAAGGGAGCGCGGCCGCCGCCGGAGCGGGTGAGTCGGCCCGGCCCGGCTCGGCTCGGCTCGGCAGCTGTGGGGCGGGCAGGCCCAGGGGCACGCCGCGGCCCAGGGAACAGGTTACCTGGAGGAAGAGGAGGAGGGGAGAGGGGGAGGGTGAGGGGGCAGGCCTCGGCCCCGGCCCCCTCCCCGTTCGCGGCCGCTGGGGCCGAGGGGGGCTGCGCCCTCCGCGGGCGGTCACGGCGGGGCGAGGGGCTGCCGCGCCCGGGGAGCGGGGGTTTTGTGTGGGTGGGGGGTCTCCAGCAGCCGGCTGGGAGCTGCAGCGGCTGCCGGGCCGGGGTGCTCGGCCCTCCGCGCGGGCTCACCGGCGTCGGGAGCGCGGTGCTGCCGTGCAGCACGGGGAGGGGACGACCCCGGGGGACCCCCCCGGCAGCCGGCGGTGTTTTTGTGGCGGGGGGGTGGGGGGGAAACGGCGGTGCTGGAGCCGCCCTTGGTCCGCGCACCCCCGGGCCCGCCTCCGTTCAAGCTCCTCTTGGACTTCACGAGCGGTCCCGTGTCGAAGAGTTTGTGCGAGTCCAAAAGCCAAGCGCGTTGTTAATCAGGAATTTCAAAAGGAGGTCCGGCTTCTGCTGCCGCTTCGGTGGAGTCACTTGAAGAGAAAGGCCGGAAAAAATACTGCTTTGTTATAGCGCTTTTTCCCTACACGCTGATGGGCTTGTTGCTAAAAAGGTTAAATGTGCTCGCATCCCGTGGCCTAGGATGGTGCTTCTGTTGTGTTTGGTGATTATTTATTTTTTTTGTACCGTGTAGAGGAGACACTATTTAGTTTGGTCATTTATACATGAATGCTAGTTTTCTGAAACAGACTAAAATAATGGGGTATATTCGTATTTCTTCAGGGGAAAAATATATATACTTAAAGCCTTTAATATGAAGATGGCATAAACCTGAGTGTTATTTCACAGCTATTTAAGGCCGGATTCCATGGAAAGTATATTCATTTTTCAAAGAGACACTTTTCTGTCTTTATTTTAAAATTGGCAAGCTTTTTGGTAATCAATGGTAACTAATAATTGAAGTTAAAAAAATTTGGGGAAGCAAAGGCATAATACTTAATAGCATGATATTCTTTTGTCTTTCAGAAGTACAAATATAATGTCAGGTGGCTGAAAAATTGCCTATCAAAATGTCAAGTAAGTTTTCAGTTTCTTCTTTCTTTAACTTGGTGAATTAAAGATCTGGTTCAGCAGAACCTGTTTGTGAGATAATCCTATTATTCCTTACATTAAAAGGAATGATATGAAGCGTAGTCATTTCTGACCAACGTCTTGGCCTTAAATCTTGCTGTGGCTGATTTCTGGCATGTTGTTTTCTTAGGAAATCCAGATATCACAGCTTCTCCTAAATACTGTTTTGCTGCATTTTTGCTTACCCTCTTTTTAATTGATGTGCACATAAACGGATTTCATATTCTTCAGTCTTATGCCTGAATAAAAGGCTAGCAATATAGCAATGGTGTGGTCTTAAATTTTTTCTTTCTTTTTTCTCTTGTGTTCTTTGCTTTATGCTTTTCAGTGGCAATATGCAGTCTTTGAGAGTAGGATTTCTGTCTTGGTTTTGTAAATCACTTAAAAATGTTTGCCACAGCAGATGCCTTGTAAATAATTTGTTCAAATTTACAAGAAAAAAAAAATTTGCTTACATTTATATCTTAACAGAAAGGCCATCTTATGCCCCACCTCCTACCCCAGCTCCTGCAACCGTAAGTATAGTGATTTTTCTCATTAACACAGAGCTGGTAATACAGCCTTTAATAACTTACCAGAGCAATAATTACTGACTCACATCACTTTCCTCTATTGGAAACACAAACTAGTTGTATTTCATTATTAACGTGATATGCATTGTTTAAATGAATTATTTATTTTTTTTAAGCAGTTTGTGAAAGAGAAGCTGAGTAAACTTATTTCATCTTTAAGGCTAGATCCTGCAGATACTTTTCTGTAAGCAGTCAGTTGGTCTAAAATTATTCACAGTGGGTTCCAACAGTATACTGGAATATTTAAGAACAAACTGATACATTTAATTCTAAAACTTCCCACTCAACTTGTGCCCAAATCGTGGGGAAACAGTGCATTTTTTTTTCATGTTTCTGTTGTACCTAGCTGATTCTCAGTGGCATGCAGGAGTACGCAAAATACTGTTATATTGGGTCAGAATAATGAAACGCTCATGATGCCAGTCTTATTCGAATTTCTTGAAATCACTGGTATTTTGGAGTCTATGGCATGAGAAATACACTTTCTAGTAAAATGGTATGGAATGACACTGAGGAAAACAGGAACAGTAGCTTTGAATCATGCTGAGTTACATTCCTGCATGTATACAAAGGTACTGAAATACCAGTATGCTGTGGTCAGGAAAGCATTTGAAAGCAAATGCACCTCTTTTGCGGCATTCACATTTCTAAATAGCTGGTATTTTAGGAGTAACATATTCACATGAGAAAATACAAATCTTTTGTGCAGAAGAAAGAGCAAAGATGCTACAGTGAAATTTTTTTACCAAAGAAAATTTGAAAACTGTTATCCAATAGAGTGTCCCTGATCTCTGCATCTGGGATGAAAACTGCAGATGGCATTTATGCAGATGAAATGTGATGTTTCAAATTTATTGTGCCATACTTTCCATTTAAAGAGGTTTGAAAATTTTAATGTATAAATATAAGTTATGTTCTTATAAATTTACATAAATAAAACTTTATTTGCATAGTTTGTTCAGAGTTTTCATTTTGCACAGAACTTAATAGATTTGTGCCAGTGTTAGAAGGAACATGATGGCATCTGCTCTTACAACTGGATTCCTGCATCAAGACCTGTGCACGTGTGTGTGATTCCCTTGGGATGTAGCATGAATACAGATGTTGTTAAGTCATGTATACTGATGTGGTACATTCTTTAGTCAAGTTAGAAGTCTTCAGAAGGGTAACTGAAACAAACTTCAAAACCACAACTAGTGACATGCATTACCTCTCTTTCAAGCATCTTCTGTATTATATTTTATACAGTCCTTGAGATGATAGTCTGTGCTCCGTTAATGCAAGTCATAAAAGTAGACAAATAACCTTGCTTGTTCTTCCGCAGCCAGTTCCAGTTACTACAGTCAACAAAATACCAGTAGTTCTCGTAACTACAGTATTATAGCTGAAGTAAAAATTCTCCATGTAATGCAAGGTAGTTCCCTTGTAACATTTAAATCCTGTCTTGCAGAAATAAAGAATTAAGCAGATGGAGATTACAATTGTCATCCGATTTTATTGAAGATATGTAGTTCAACATATTCAAAACCTGTTGTTATGGTAATACAGAAAACTATAGTAAAATGGCGTCTTATTAAATAGTGAATGTGTATGTCATGATCACAGGCATACAGATTGAGTAAATGTCAACTGCTGGGACTGAGCTTAAAGTTTGGTAATAATATATATATTTGAAGGCTGACTGTTAAAGCATAATTTTACTTTGTATGTTTAGAAATAAACTAACTACAGTGTGTCTACATATACTTGAAAGCTTCACAAGTTAATGTAGTTTAGCTTATAAGTTATTTTTGTTCAGTGTCTGTATTTGTCATACCTTGGTTCTTAGAGTCCTGAACCTATCTGTAGAATTTTTGTAACTGTAATCTAGGATGGGTCCAGTCAGCAAATCACTTTAAAAGACTATCCGAATATGTGTTTCTTATTAGGGCCGAAGTGCTACTGAAGAGTGGGATGCTGTGCAGATAACACTTGAATGTCTAGATATATCCTGTAGTGTAATGAATCCTAGTGGAATGATAGGATCACCCCAGTCAGGGCTTGGTCATAATTACTGTTAAATAGTTGATCAATTTTTTCCCCAAAAAATTTGATTGGGAAGTGGGGGATAATGGAAAAAGGCAGGAGAGACATTTATGTGAGGAGGGGAATACAGTGAACCTTCTGATACTTGATTGTATGTAGATGATAGGTAAGAGGGGGTTGTAAAGAAACTGGATTTTTTTTCTACGATACTGAGGTGAGAACAAATCAATCCACTTTCAACAATGAATGAAGATGTATTGGTTAACTTCTTAAATTGTCTTGGATTTAAGTGATCTGTTAAGGCTTGTTTGTAGTTTCTAACCCGTAGATCTTACTGCAGTTGTTCCTCAACTCTGTCAGTCTGCAGCCTACCTCATAACAGAAGGATATCTCTGTGAATTGTCTTCTCTTCCAGTTCTCTAATCCCAGTACCCCAACGTATTTAGATTTTTGCAAACCACCAGAAAAGTCTTCAGATACTGGTAGTGGTGCACAGATGGTGCTTTGAGAGATTTCCCACCACCCACCCCATCCCCATTTATTGACAGTATAAATGTTTGTTGGGAAGGCAGAATGATGGGAAGAAAAGCAGCCAGGGGGTTTCATTGGTATAGTAAATGTTGATACTGGTGATTCCTGCCAGATTACTGTGTGCTATGTTGCCTTGTAAGCTTAACACTTTGGATATGAGAGTCTGAATTACTTGGTGCCTTATGTTGGAAAATTTTATTAGCCATGAGCTGGATTTAGAGAATACTTGTTTAAATGAGTTACACAACAGAAATAAAATCACCAACTTCAGGCAGAAATTTGTAGTGACACATTTGCTTAAAAATCCTGTTTCCTTAATAGGCTTATACTGGAGTAAGTTTTGTGTGTTGAGAAGATACCAACTGCTACACCTCATTTGCTTGTTTAAATTCTGGTTGCTTTTGCATGCCATATTGCAGTTCATTTTCATTTCTGTGTTTTCCTCGTTTGAGCTCATTTCTCATTCGTGTTTTTGTCTCATTTGTTTCCATCAGCAAATGCCCAGCACACCAGGGTTTGTGGGATACAATCCATACAGCCATCTGGCCTACAACAACTACAGGCTGGGAGGGAACCCGGGCACCAACAGCCGGGTCACGGTAGGAGAATCAACTATTACATCATCCGGCAAACAACAGGAATTGACCAGAAATGGCTTTAGAGTTAGGTTCTTCTGAGTCTTGGCTGCTGCCACTTCTTTATAAAAACAAAAAAATTACTTCTGATTCTTATTCCCCACCCCTACCCCCCTTCCCTTTCACTCTGAAACCTTTTGCAGGAAAATGGACTGCTACTCAGCAGAGAAAAAAATGTGGTAATCACATACGATGCAGAACTCCAAAAAGACAGACTTTGTGGTCTTCAGTGACCACTGCATGCTTAGGGAAAAGTTCTATACCGTGGGTACAAATTCTTGGAGGGAGGGAACTGCACATTTTTGAGGTTTATTGGCACAAAAATAAGGAAGAACATTTTGCAAACTGGAGATCGTCGATAGTAGTTGCATCATACTGTTGAGCCATACAAGAGATGCAAGCCTTTATTTTTCTTTCCAGTCTTAGTCTGGTAATATCTGCAAACTCCCTAGTTCAGAAATTATTTTTTCAACAAAAGTGTGATTATAGTAAAATAGAATCCTTTCATATCTTATGTACTCTGTCACTGTGTGGAAAATGGATGTTACATTCATTTTTCATGGAGTTAACAAAGTGAGATGGAGTCAAGCAATGAGCAAGGTGACAGCTTCTTTCAAATGCAGATAAAGTCGTGAGCACTGGATGCAGTTAAACAAAAATAGACTGTGGAAGTGTAACATTTTCATAACTAACACAACAGAAATAGAATAAATCCCTGATTTTTTTTAAGTTTCTGTAATTCTCATAACTTTAAGGTTTTTCATGTAAAACTTTCTGCCTCAAAACATCTGATTAGTTTGGAACGTGATATAAAGATTTCTCAAGGAATAAATACATGGTACTTTTAATGAAGTGTACTCTTTTTATGCCTCTCATAAACCTTCTTTCAAGCTTCATCTATGAAGTTCATCTGGTTTGTTAAAATGTTTAGAGAAAAGACCTTCCCCATACAAGCTGGAACTTGACTGAACGTACTGTCTGAACATACACTTTTTTCCTTATACAAGAATAAATTAGGTTTTGTCTGAGAACTTTCATTGTTTCTGTATGTCATAAGCATACACAGCCTTCTTTGCCATGCATATATCAATATATGTATGGTGTCTTTAAATTCGTGTTAATTTAAAAGCATTAAACAATTTCCGTTAATGTTTTTCAAATCCATCTGTATGTGTATATATGTATACATTTTGGTAATGCATATACCTCATGTACATTATTTATACACAATTCTGTATGCATTGTTTCATAGAGCTCCATAAATTCAGCAAAACAAAAAATATCAAGAGGAAAAATTTGAAAGCTGAATACTGAATGTGAGCCTTCTTGGCCAAATACAAGTATTTGCTTATCTATGGCCGTAGTCCTGAAAAATCTTTAAACTGCTTTATATTTTTATTAAAATGTTCCCAGTTTATGTTATAGAACTCCTCACATGTATAAATGCTTGAAGAGTGGAGGTTTTCAGAACCTGCTGTTGACAGGGTCTGTAATGTTACTGCACTATTTTAGGAGAAAACCCTGTCAGGTGTTTTGTAGACTGAGGGGATAAGATGGGATGCAGCAACCTTCCATCAGCAACAGTTAGTGCTCAGTGACCTTTTGTTTAGTGCAAGCAATGTGCTTGGCAGCATGCAAACCTAAAGGAAGATGAGAGCACAGAAGGGTTATTACAAGCTAATTTAGACAATTGAGTATAGCTGGGATACAAATAATGCACACATTTACAGCCCAGTTGCATAGAGTTGCTTTCTTTTTATGATAAGTAGTTTACATGGCTCCAAATTACCACTGACAAATTTTTCAGACAAATATGTTGCTAAAATGATTTGAAAATGAAAATATATCTCTAACTTCATGATCTTAAACTTTCTCCTTATCTTTTTTTCACCTGTACAAGTAGCCACATTAAATTTGTCAAAACAGGTAAAATTGCTCATCAGAAGTGAGAAAAACAGCCTGCTGGGATTGGTGTTCCCATGTAAATTTCTAAGCTGTGTGTTTCAGTTTTAAAAATATGGAGTGCTTTTGAAGATTTACCTAGTTACTACTCTGTAAACTTACAGATAAAGGGATAAACTTAACTTGGAAAAATATTACTGTAATGAGGACTAGCTCTAGTTAGTACCTGTTCACAGTTTGGGTAATTTTTTTGGTGATGTTGTTTGCTTCTCTTGGGGGGGACGGTGCGTGTGTGGTTTGTTTCTGTTAACTGCACAAGAATGAGTGTTTTCCAAAACTAGCGTATATAGAAACCGTCCAGAGTTCACATTAATGAATGGATTTATTCGGTTCTTTTATAGGCTTCCTCTGGTATTACCATTCCAAAGCCCCCCAAACCCCCAGACAAGCCCCTGATGCCCTACATGAGGTACAGCCGGAAGGTGGGTATACAGTGTCAAACAAGTAATAAAAGTTAGTGTTCATATGTGCTAACAATTAATTGCTATTATCTTAGTTTCAGCTTCTAAACTTTTACTTCTAACAGCCTGCACATTCTTTAAGGGAATTGTAAAGTACAGATGCATTGCCCTTCAGAATAAAGGCAGCAGTAGTCTGTTCATACAGTTGCCAATTTCTGGGGGGAAAAGTTTTCTCTAAAATGATAATTACTACCACTGTCTCTGCTGACAAGGATCCACCCTGCCACATTCAGCAAGTGCCTGTGACTTACTGACAGAACTTTTTTATATAAAGGAAGTATTCCTTGCGGTATACTGGGCTTGGTACAGTGCTGTAGCTGGACTGAAGAGTAGCAATGAGTGGACTTTGCATGTTCTCCTTCACCAACCTAGCCTGTGGCAACGTTTACTTCGCTATTCTATGAACTGTTTGACAGAAAGTAGGAGAGAGACTCTTGTGGAGTCTGAAATCTGATGGGGCATGGGGAGGGCATGTCAGCCTGTCTGAAGCGGGTGAGCCAGAAGGAAATTCTTCCACTTCTGGTAAAGTATCTTTACCAGCATGTCTGTCTTAGGCAAAAAACCATCAACAAAAATAAAAAAGTCAAGTGGCGCAGCAAGAAATAACACTGGCAGCTCTCTCTCTTTTTTTTTTTTTTTTTTTTTTTTTCTCTCCCTATAAAGTTAGAAACTTTTTTGGTGGAGTCAGAACTTGTTGGAACTCAAATTGATCAGCAAGACTGAAAAATATTTTGAAATATTACTTTCTGATCTGAAAAGCTCAGTGCTCTTTATCATAATCTACTGCTGGATGTGTTTACTCAGTAGCATTTTTTTTTCCCAGAGATGCAGCGATGTGCATTTAAGAAGAGAATTAAGAGGGTTAAAGGCAATATTCTCATGAAACCAAAGCCATTTCAGCAATTGCCTGTTTCAGTAGATGGCTTCCTACTGACTTCCTGCCCCAGAAAATAATCGAGATAGTTTAGCCAGACTCATTCCTAACTTAATCCTGTTTTTCATGGTGATTCCAGAAAGAACACTGAGATGACAATATAAAATGTTTAATTTGGAAGTATTTAGATATCATTAGTAAAGCTCCAGCTGTTTCTGTTAAGGTCTGGGACCAAGTGAAGGCGTCCAATCCTGATTTGAAGTTATGGGAAATTGGCAAGATTATTGGAGGAATGTGGCGAGATCTCACTGATGAAGAGAAGCAAGAGTATTTGAATGAATATGAAGCTGAAAAGGTAAATGGAAGAAATCTGGGATGTTTATTACAGCTGATTCTTCTAGGAACTGGTCTGAGAAGAAAAATTCATCTTACCCATGCAGTGGTGTATAAGGCATTCACGAGACCCCTGTATGTAACTTAAATGGAAGTATGTCCTGACACGTCTTTTAGATTTTTTTTTTTTAAAATAACTGTACATCAACTGTGACTGGTCAGTTTTTAGACCTAATTCAAAATGAAGTATTTATAATTGTCGATTTTAACTGTTTAATGAATGGATTTGATTGTACAACATCAGTATTGAAAAGATTGTCTCAACACCAAAATCCTCTTTCAAAACTGGTGCTCTGCAACTACTGCTGTTGTCATGAACGTGTTCATAAAAGACTTCCAGTCACGGAGGGTTTGGTTTTCATGGTGTAATCTGGTGTAACTCCACACTATGGCATAGTATTTTGTTTCTTAATAGAAAAATACTACCACTTTTAGGGTTTTCTTGTGGCTTTGTTTTGTTTTTATTGATCTTCATGACAAAAGATGACAACTACCTCGTGTCTAGGTTGGTAAGTGTTGAGGACCTTTACAAGACTGTTACTGTGATATTAAGGTACAAAGGGAAAATTGTCCAGCTGCTGTGTTGTGCTTAAACCTGGTAGGCATCTGAGGCTGTGTATAACCTGCTCAAATCTAAGCTGTTCTTATTCTAAGTCAATAGAGAAGTATTCCAAAGCTGGATGCTCTTAGTTGAAAAAAAAAAATAATAAAAAAATCAAGGAATTCTTTTTTTTAACTTGGTAATTATGTTTAGATTGTAAGCTCCTTGGGGCAGGGGCCATCTTGTTTATATTTTTACAGTGCTTAGATAGAAGGATTCCAGTCCTAATCATAAAGAAAACAAGATGTTTAGGTACTCTTAACAATATTGTAGATTATATCTCATTGCTCATTGGAAATCTCTCAAGTCACTGTACAAAATCTAGACTTGGAAAATTTTAAAAGCGAGATTAAAGAAAGTAATTCAAAGGGAAAAACACTTCAAAGAATGTGAAAATAGTGATGCAGTCCTGCTACCAGGAGGAGACAGTAGTCTGGCTGCAGCATTCTGTATCGTCCCAGTGCAGGGATGGATCAAAGAACGGAAAAATCATAAGTTATTTTGAAAACTGATTCATGACATACTGCAATAAGGAAAGAGAAGAAATCAGAATCAAAGATCTAGTTAGAACTCCAGAGAATTATTGATAATATTTTAAGTTAACTCTTTTTTTTTTATCTTCTCAGAGTTCATCTGATCATAAATGCCTTGTTCTGAGGTGTTTGATTTTTAAATTTCAAAAAACAAAGCTATTGTAAGACTTACCAGGTATTGAAACTGAAATGTACCTAAAAGCCCAGCTAGTGTTTTTAAAACATGAATGACTGTGGAAGAAGTCCTGATTTGTAAAAAGAAAGGCTGAGATAATATGGTCATTTGTGTATCAGCCAGATGATGCAAAATAGCTTTGTGTAACTACAATTTGGGTTATACAGGCTGCAGTTATGTCAAGTCTGAAATCATCCAATGGTGCAATCAAACAATATTGGTCACATTTCAGATAGAGTACAATGAGTCCATGAAGGCCTACCATAACTCTCCTGCATACCTTGCCTACATCAATGCAAAAAGTCGTGCTGAGGCTGCATTGGAAGAAGAAAGCCGACAAAGGCAGTCACGCATGGAGAAGGGTGAACCTTACATGAGTATACAGCCAGCAGAAGATCCAGATGGTAAGCAGAAAGGAATTTGTATGCACGTCCAGTAAGACAGTCTCATTACAGGACTGACAGTATAGAGAAACAGACACCAGATACGGAAAACTACCAGTGTACAACTTGCACAATGCTTAACGTGACTTCCTTTCTATTTTGGTACCTTTAGTACTGATTTTCATTACTACATTTTATTTCATACAGCTAACAGCTGACTTTGTCTTGTTTCCAAAAACTAAGGTGGCAAGCCAGTGGCAAAAGTTATTCCAACCCTTAATTATGTGTGAAGTAATGCTTACAGTTCAAAACAAATAAGTCTGCTTAAAGGTCTGTAATGGCTTTAACATACGCATTATAAAAGGCTTAGATGAGTGATTTAATCTAGTTTGAATGGAATTTTGTGCTTTATTACCAGAAGCACATAATTCTGACGGGTAGAGTTCTGGTATGATTAAGAGCACCTGAACTTTGAACGTGTTCAACAGCTGTCATTTGAGATTGTTTAGAAAGTAAGTTACCCTTGCTGTTGACAAGTTGATGAGAAAATTCTGAAAGTTTACTTGACTGCAAGGAAATGCACCCCACCCAGTGGGAAAACTCAGATGCATGCACCTAATGTCTACTTTAAATTCAGACCAAATACTTGTTGAAACCTGAGGGTGAAAAATGTACTCAGTTACACCCTTCTTTTTTTTTCTTCCGCCTTGTAAAAGCACACCCTTGAGATAAAGCTCATGACAAACAGCACTTTGCCCAGTGTGGGATAACTGCAAAATTTATGTAAATATATTTAGAGTTCCAATAGCTGGCATTTTGGGACTTCAAATTCTGTTCTGTGCTACCTGGGCCAAATGAACTCAGCCAGAACCAGCTGCCCTAGGCCCTGAGTTGCATTGGTTTACATACATCTGGGACAAAACAGCAAGTTATTTTCTGTGACAGGAATGTTGCTTCTGTCCAATCCTGCATGTCATTAAGATCAAGAACTTTTAGCATAAAAGGAATCTTACTAAGAGGACAAAGGCACAACTTTAAGGATACAAATGTGCTTAATACTTTTGTCTCTTGCAAATCTTGCACCATTTTTCTCTTTGCTTCATTTAATCTGAATGAGAAATTGAACATAACGCTTTTAAATAAAGGAGACAGCAACTTTCATTAAACTAGTTATCTTCTTTGGTAATATTTTCTGGCATGATATGTTGGGACTCTCCTTAAGATTTCTGTGAATAGTTAGAAAGTAATCTCCATTAAGAAGACTTGATGTAAAATTAATTCAACTTGTGGACTTTTCTTCATGACATCATTCTGCAATATCAGTCATACTTGTTGCTTAACTGATTTTAATACTCAGCTAAATATGAAATATACTCATGGAAGTTTCTTCTAAGTTTGTTTCCTCACCAATACTTCATGCTATTTAATTACTGTGCTTTAAATTCTAATTAGTTTGAGTTGAATTTTTTTTAGTCTGTTTTGCAAGTAGGTGCTTGATACCAAAAGTGCAGACCGTGTCTTGATTTTTATGTTGAAAGGCTTTGCCTGCTTTCTTTGAAGAAATACAGAAAAAATAGGAAGACTTCTGTCTTCTGCGGGCTGGAAGCTTTTTGAGTGCTGCTAGCTATGGGAAAGAAAACGTTATTTAGTCCTGCTTTGTAGCATCAAACTGAATTTTACTTCTAAAATGAGTACCTAGTACAGTCCATAATGCTGTAGTTCATGTTATATTCTGTGACTAGACTAAAATTGTCAAAGTTCAGCATCTTGCCATAAATTGGAAGCTCTTTTAATTTGATTGGAGAGAATAAAAAATCCTTGACCTGAAATATTCTTAGATCTTTGTAGTTAATCCTCTACATGCATGTCAGACAAGACAGTTTAGTTCCTTTTCAGCTTCCTTTAATTTCTTTTCTCTGCAAGAAGCTTATAAGGAGACCAGCACTTGACCTGTGTGCCTAAGTACTTTTTCTCTTGAAGTGGTTTGGTTTTTTTTTCAGTAATTGTTCTTTAGAGAACTGCACTTACTAAAAAAAAAAAAAAAAAAAAAAATATTAAAAAAATTGAATACTCTTAGTACATTACTGTGAATTTTCAGTGATGAGTAAACATGTATCACTGCTTCATGCTTTCATTCCTCAGTGTTTAAAAAAAATAAGGCTTTTTGATCTGTGCTACAAAGCTTATTTATAAAGGAGTCACTCTCCTGTTGGTATTTTGCACTAGATATTGTTCTGGTAACATGATTAATCAGAAATGTTTGGAGTTTTTTATTCAGTGTATTAATAGTCACTCTTACTCTGGAAACGTGTAAAGCAACACAGTAAATAACTAGGTCAATCCAAATTTCGGATGTGGGAAATGCATGGGAAATCATAGCTGTTACAGCTATGCCAGGGTAAATGGTGTTCTATTGTCATATTGTCTCTTTCTTCTGATCACCTGATGTTCTGTATTTGTTAGTATGAACTTTGTGACATGACAGCAACTGGGGTTAGGGTTTTTATTTTGGTTTTAACTAGCAGTAATGTGGGTACAGTGTCCTTAGACTTGGTATTCATTTTGTGGAATTAAAGCAGTTACACTTAAAACTCTTGTTTCAGATTACGACGATGGATTTTCTATGAAGCACACAGCCACAGCTCGTTTCCAAAGAAACCATCGTCTCATCAGTGAGATACTGAGTGAAAGTGTGGTGCCCGACGTCCGCTCTGTTGTCACTACAGCTAGAATGCAAGTTCTTAAACGCCAGGTTCAGTCTTTAATGGTTCATCAGGTAAAGATAAATGATATGAAGGCAGCTAAAACATAATGGTGTTGGGCTGTACTCCAAGTCTCGGATCATTTGATCATCTACATGATTATTCTTGTTGGGTGTCAATGTTCTGTACGCTCAAATAAGCTGATCTCTGGGTTTTCTTGGGAGTTGCAATATGCGAGGCTTCACCTTCCGTGCTGTTTTGTTATTGAGAATGTTAAACTGTATTTTGTTCTTTAGGATATCTTAAGTATTAATTCCATAGCTCTTCATTATTATACATAACCCTTCTGTATGTAGTGTCAGTAAGTCTTTTGTTTAATAGGTACTGGTAGAGTTGTGACTTTTGGCTAGCTTATGACTTAATCTTGTTTGTAATGATTCTTTATTATAGTAAATTGTGTTGTAACATTTTTCATTGGAAGTTAAATGCATACAGGGAAATCTAGTGAGGTCACACTTGCACATTTCACCTAGCTTTGACTGGGCACATGCCTGTATTTTCCAAACTTGCATGTTAACAAAAGAACCCTGTGAGTATAGTCAGTGTACATGTAGGTGAAGAAAACTGAGACACCAGAATTAGAGATTTGTTGCTTTTTTTAATTAACAAAAGAAATTAACAAGAGGGTGGACATGGGTGGTGTCCCTTCTTTCCTTTGAATTGTAGTCTTTCTGCATTAGAGAATGTAATTGATGTGTTGTGTGTGTATATATACCTATGGGGTGTATAACATGAAAGAAAATGTGTAGATTTTATGCTGGAAGGTTCACCTCAAGTACATACTGTTCTTCATTTACAATATGCCTAGCCAATCCTGAATTACTGCATAGACCCATTTATTGTTCATACTTTTCAATATGAACTTCTTGGCTATGGGGTATTGGATCAAGGCAGGCATAAGGATGTTTATATATTATATGGGTACATTTTAAAATATTGGTCTAAATATTTTTGTACATAGCTGTAAACGTTGTCCAGTTCTTCAGATGACTGCATAGTAAAGTTCTTTCCATTTATTTCATTTCCAGCGTAAACTAGAAGCTGAGCTTCTGCAAATTGAAGAGCGTCACCAGGAAAAGAAGAGGAAGTTTTTGGAAAGCACAGAATCCTTTAACAACGAGCTTAAAAGGGTACAACTCTCGCTCTTCTCCACTTATTCTGAGGAATCTGCTAGTTACCTGTTTGTACAAATGCTCTACCTGCTTCTGTTTAGTTCTGTATTCAATTATACATAATTACACAACTGATTGTGGCAGCGTCCTAGCGTGTGGGTGTTAGAAAGCACACGGTATTTGTATTATTTCCTGCTCCTTCAGTGACCTTTAGTGGTGACATTCAGCCAGTACAGTTTAAAAGTGCCTTCAGGCTTGACTGGTTGAGCTCACTAGAGAGCAGCACAAGGCAGTTGGCCTAAAGCCACTATGGAGACCATACTGCTCTGTCCTTGACTGTGTTCAAATAACAAAGTTTAGGTTATTTATTTATCCCTCCCCTTTTTTGTGTATGTGTAATATGCTTCTGTCTCCCTCCCTAGTTACTGAAGCTTTTAATACAAACTTTGTCAAATCAAAAGAATTATGCTGCATGTAGAAATACTGAACTCATAATTGGGTTTTACTGATATTTTGTTTTTCAATGTAACTGAGGTAGTAAAAGAGCTTTCTTTTCTGTTCATTTTTGCTAGTTATGCGGTTTGAAGGTGGAAGTGGACATGGAAAAAATTGCAGCTGAAATTGCTCAAGCTGAGGAACAGGCTCGCAAGAGGCAGGAGGAAAGGGAAAAAGAAGCAGCTGAGCAAGCTGAACGCAGTCAAAATAATATAGCAGCTGAGGAAGAACAGGCAGCTAACAAGATAGAGGAGAAGAAAGAAGAGGAGAGTGCTCCAATGGAGACAGGTAACTGTATTCGAAGACCAGCTTCAGAATCCTCGAAGGATCAGCATTAAAGTACCTCTGTAGACGCTCAGCCTTAGCCAGGAGTGCCCTGTATTTTTGCTGTTAGTAGGAAGGAAGGCTTCAGAAGAACAATATTCAGAATAGTTCTGAATTAACTTCATCTTGGTGACCACAGGTGTTTTCTGCCTTCTCATTAAGTTGCTCCTTTTTAAAAGGGGAGAGGGTAAGATACCACAAAGCCCTATGTAATGCTTTGTGTGTAATGTGCCCAAGGGGAGGAAAAAAAAAAGCTTTCTAAACCTAACTCACCTTTTAGACATTGGTTAGCTAGGAGCAACTGAGAGTGTTTCCTTGTCCCAGTGTCAGCATCTAGCAAGGATGATAGAACAGCACTTCCTTCTATGCTGTTCTTATGAGTTGATTTGCAGGCTTTTGGTATTCTGTACAGTCACATTAGAAAATACTGTTGTGTTTAAAAGAATCAGTGGCTAATATCTCAGTGAGTCATTGGCATAGCAGCATGAGCATAAGGGAAAGGGGACCAAGGAGTTTGAATTCGAGTGCTTCTGGTTTAACAAGGCACATAGCTTTCTTGTGGCTAGAGTTCTGAGGACAGGCAGCTGCAGGTGACTTTCAAGGATGCCGTGTGGCAGGACCATGTACATCCAGAGCACTGAGAGGTCTTTCAGAGCTATGCCTGTTACTGCATATGCTAAGTGACAGAAATAACTGCTGTGGAGTACTTGGATTTATTACAGATTGTTTTTTCCTAAATTCTAATTGCACAACCTAAATAAATGTATTGGCATGTAAATGACACTGAGACATATCTTATTACAGAAGAGCCTCACCCAGAAGAGAGCACAGAAAACCAGCAGAATGGTGAAGAAGGAACATCTACCCCAGATGATAAGGAGAGCGGCCAAGAAGGGGTCGATAGCACTGCAGAGGAGGGAACCAGTGATAGCAACACTGGTTCAGAGAGCAATAGCGCAACAGTTGAAGAGCCTCCTGCAGACCCTATCACTGAGGATAGCGAGAAGAAAGAATAAATAATGACTCATTTCATGTGTCTCTTTTTAATGAAGTACTGTTTTGATTTCAAAATGTGCTACACGGCTTTTGTATCTTCCTTGCTTGTATCGCTTGTCTCCAAAGGATACTGGGTTTTAATAATGTCAGATTATCAGCACAGCAACATAAAGGGGCCTTTAGAGACAAAGGGGATCTTGCAACAGACAGAAAAGAAAACCTCATGTGTCTAAACACAACTGTTACAATATGGAGAGGTACTTACTATTGCTTGGGATTTCTTCCCTAGAAAGATAAGCATTGGTTTTGGGTTTTGTATTAGAAATCAGGCCTTCTCCCTTTCTTCTAGTTACATGACAACAGTGAAAATGTGGTTGTTCTCAAAGGCCCTTCTTGTTCATTTGTGGCTGAGGTGAGATGCGGATGCGAGTCACCTCTCTGCCGTAGCCCTCCTGACCTGGCTTTACTGAGGGGCTGCCTCTGCCCCAACATCTGGTTAGTGCAGCATGAGGTCTGCAGCCGGGACACTAGTGCTGTGGCCATGGAGGCTGATGAAGTAGCACAGTTGAGAACTGTGGTTAATGGCACTCGCTTTCTAGAGAGGTCAGAGTGTTACTGAGGCATCTTAAAGTTGACATTAGCAATTAAGCAAAGACATGATGTCTGTACTGGTATCACCTAGAGCATCTCCTTCATCTAACAGATCCAAAAAAACCCACAGCAGTCTAGCATGTGTTGCCACCACTGCTTCAGTTCTTGCCACTGAGGATGTTTACTGCAGCTGCCCATTCTTTGCTTTTACAGAAAGCGTTCAGTACTCGAAGAGTGGTGCTCCTAAATAAGGCTGAAAGACTTGATCTTAGTGGGGGGGGGGGTTGGTGTAATCTTTTATCTTTTACAGAGTGGCTGTTCTACAGCAATGAAAACTTGCTCATGTTCTGCATGCAGCATTTCAGGAGATATATTTCCAAAGGACTGAGTATAGTCATCTTGAGGTAAACCACATATCTTAGGGTTTTTTCTGTGATGCAGGATTCTTTTCAACAACAGTCCTTGCTTTTCTTTACCCTTTAACTCCTGTATTTGCTACTATGATATCCTGGTATGATCTCAGCCAGAGATATGGCAAACTACGAAGCAGGAGAGCATTTAAACACATACATGTTCTCTGAGCAGGCAGTCACTAATGTGCCACAAATGGTAAAAAATAGTAGTTTTGCTTGCCATGAGCTTTCAAAACCTCTGGGAACTCTACAAATGTACTGAAAAGGCCACATTTTGCCCTATATAAGCAGAAGCCCTGCTGAAAAGAACACACTTGATTGCAACAAGAGATACAAGCCGTTCCATGACTTTACAAGAGAACACATGATGGATATGCTTCAGTAAAGTAGTATGTTTTTACAGAATAGTGGGTATATCAGATGATAATGTTTTTTAAATCCTTTTGGTCTTTTTTTTAAATGGTTTAAAAATAATAAAATCCAACATGTTTGGTTTTTTTAAACTTACAGTGGTCTGGTTCTTGTCTTTTAAGGTAATGCCTGTATTTGATTTAGGGCTTTCATCAGCTGTTCTCCATTTTAAGCCCAAAGGAGGATAAAACCGAGGAATTCATTACTGAAATACACTACATACAAAAAGTTATGCTGCAAAAGCACTTTGAAAACCAAAGTAAAAATTCCAGAGTTGCCCTAAGCTTTTGCTGAAATGCTGGCTCTGTCTAGAAGGATCTCTGATGATGGCTGTTGACTTTAAAAGCCAATGAATGGGAGAATTTGTAGAGGAAATAGTGCAAGTATTAGTGAGCTTGTAATCCCTTTGCCTGTGAGCTTTTAACTACTTTCCTCCAAACTATCAGAAATAATTTTCATGTTACTTTAAGCCAAGTAAAATTTCCTACCTAAAGGGCTGAGTGGTTGGAACTTACAAAAAGTATTATAGTTGCAAGATACAAAGAGGAAGATGCAATTGTCCAAATACTTAATATCTGAAGCCAACTTTGCTGATCAACTTTTGCATTCTCCCTGATGCAGATTTCATGAGCTGATTTGGGCCTTTATTTCTGCTTGGAAGCAGTTATTAAATCAGGCACTCGTACACACACTAAACAGCTTCACATTCTCTGCCTCATAGTTTACGATTTCATTTCATACTCCAAGTAAACCTTTCAGCAGTTGGTGCTAAGTGGAAGTTCCTTGTTCAAGTGCCTGCTGTTAGAGTTTGCTGTTTTTTCTATGAAATAGTATAATTTAGTGTAATTCTAGAGAATAATTTAAATGCTTACTGTAGATATTAAGACTAACATCCCCCCAAACAAATGTGTGCCAGGCTCTGCACTGCACCTTCTTTTCCCCAGTGGGCAAATCTGAACGTGCCTGTTCAGGTGCTGAAGGAGAACGTAGATGTGGACAATCAAATCAATTCCTACAGACAAGGTTACAGCTTACATCCGCAAATACACGGTCACTTTTATCTGCCAGTGACTGCTGCTGAAGGGATTGCTGCAAAACACAATAGAAATCAGGAAGAAAATCACCAATGGCAGCCTTCCTCTGATGAGCACTGTCACACAATGAGATACGTACGTGGGAAGGCTTGTATTTTCCTCATCTTTAAGTAAAAGTAGGAGTTCCGATACTAACGTGGTTTTTGGCAAAGGTGGACACAAAAAGAACCCTCTTATGAGGAAACAGAAACCATGGCTGCTCCTTAATTTGGGTTTTAAAAAATGGAAGCAGTGAAACCTGCTTAAAAATTAAAGTAATTTTAAATTCAAATTTCAGTTTCTTGGAAGAGTGGGCAAGTTGTTCTTGCTATTATGTTTAAGCACTTGCAGTTGTACTAGTTAAATTGCATTTTAGGAGTTTCCATTTCCAGCAATTAAAAGGATTGCTTTTAGAAAAATACATCTTGAGGAAGCTAATGGAAGTGATGTTCCCATCAGCTGAGCTCCCTTTAACAAAGCATTTTGACAATACAGAGATTGCTTTACATATTGAGCTACACATCTGAAGATCTATTTACTGCATTTTGCTATTTTGAAAAATAATTTTCTTGAGTGATTGTTCCTGCCAACATAAAGCTTTGATTTCTTAAATGATACCAGCTGCTGCCTGGACTGGGGGCCTGACCACACAGGGGCTCGGGTGGAGTCGGTTGGTGCAGGAGCAGGAGGAGACCACACCTCCGGTGCTGCAAACGCTGCTTGTGCAACAGCCTTGGGTTTTGAAGGCCGTCTGTGCTTTTCATCTGCTACCTATTCTCAAGGTGTATGTAAATAACAGTAATTATTGGCAAAGACAGGGTGTGTTGCAGCTAAGGGTGTGCACCCAAGTGAGTAGGTGTCATCTTCAAGGGTAAAATACCTTCTCCGAGCACATGAAAACCTCCTGAACAAATGCCCAGCGGGTACCATTTGAACACTGACCAGCCCCCGTGGTGCCGGCAGAGCTGCCCACAAGGGACACGATCATCAGGGACCAGGTGCAGGAGAGGGACCTCCTCGAGGGACCGGCCTTGCGAGAAACCCGTCTCCTTTGCGTGCTCCTGCCACAGCCCTTTCTCAGCCCCGCTGCTCCTTGGGCTGCGGCCGGGACCAGGAGCCCGATGCCTGCTCGACACCTGCGGCTCGCTGGCTACCAACGCCTGCGACGGAGAACAGCTAACTGGAGCTCCTGATGAGCCAGCACACCCACCTGGAGGTCCTCAGCAGGACCTGAAACCCTCCCACGAGGAAGATGGAGCAGATAAAGCCCACCAGCTTGTTGTGCTATTGCTGCTGGGCTCGCTGGAGTTGGCCGTCTGCTTCCTCCGTTTCTTGTGTGCTTTGTTTGGCAAGTGGGTGGAAGCTCCTGGACCCCTGGGGCTTCTTCTTCCTCCAGCTGTGGTGGGGGTCCCCTGGCTCCTCCTGTGGGGGGGGAGATGTGGGCACAGGCCGGTGATCCGGGGTGGTGTGGGGACCGCTAAGGGTGCCTGTGCTGCTGGAGGCAGAGGCCAGGGGTCCCCTCTGGGGGTGCTGAGCCATCTCCTGTGGGGTGCCTGGGAGCTGGGGAGTCTTCCACACCCACAGGGGACTGAGAAGGAAATGAAGAGGCAAATCCAAAACATTGCATCGTAGCGAGGGAGTTGTTTTCTTCAGTTTGTTTTTCTCCTCAAGAAAAAACAGGCTTTTTTTGAGAGTCTGACTCATGCTTTGTGACCTCTGACATCACCACGGCTCTGCTGTTTGCTGTCTGGTTTGTTCTGCAGGTAAAATCAAGTAGGCAAAGGTTCTCTTCTGTATTGGGTAGTTCTCAAAAATATGCTTTTATCTCACCACAAAAATACACTTAGTAAAAGTTATTAAGAAGCCTGGGTTAAAAAAGATTGCTCTAAAGTTTTTTTGTGTTTTGGGGGTTTTTTTGCATTAATGTAACTGTTAGATTTTTATCATCCCAAAAACCTTCTGACCTACAAAACTAAAATATAACAACAGGTACGTAGCATGGAGCAGGCCCCAAAGGGTAAATATTGAAAGGTATTTAGATGTTAAAATACAAACCAGGCACCTTGTGAGATTGTTCAAAAGCAAATTGACAGGCAAAGTGCTTCACTCCTAGAGGAATCCAGAGGACTTAGCCTCTTAAGAGCTTTATGCACCTAAATACCCTTTCAAAGGACTAACCTACATACATGACTGAGGTTAGCTTCCTGTGAAAGACAAAAGTCTCATGTTTGTGTAGCAGCTAAATTTTAGGGGGTGGGGGAGGGAGCTTCTGGAGGAACTAAACAAGGGTTTAAAAAAAATTAATCACCTGTGCTTCACACAGGATAGTCTTGCAAAGCTAATCTGCTTCAGGCAAAGTGAGGACTTCAACTGTAAAAGCTGTGCTTACATAAAGGATTATTCCTATGATAGACAGAAATAAAACAGATTAATAGAGCTTTAGAGGGATAAAATATCAAAGTAAAACCAAACCCTGGCACAGATGGGAGGCCACGGCAGCTTGCTGTATGTAAAGAAAGAGGAGCTGCCCTTCAAAGCATTGTGTTGCACTGATGCACAGCAGATTTGAGCAGAACTGGGAAAACCGTTTCCCCCTTAACCTCGGGGCAGGTGGTGCAGGTCTAGAGCCCTGCGAGGGGAGGTTAACCCCGAGACACGCACACCTGTGTGGTGATAAACCTGGGAGTGAGGGAGCTTCGGAGAAGGGGGGATGTGTTGATGAGCAGTATGTTTTCCTGGGCTATGGGGAGCCGGGTTCAGACCCTCTCTCTGCTCAGTTCAAAGCAGGCATTTGATGAGCTCTCTCATCTGTCCCGTGGTGTGTTTTCTCATTTCTCACCAGCTGTAAGTGCTCCACTTGCAGACCAGCTTCTGTGCCTACCCTGTCTCAAGGAGTCAGTGATGGTTTATTTCTCCTTTTTTTCCTCCCAGGCTTTGTCCTAAACTCCCAGCTAGGCAGGCTTTGCTTTTCATTTAAAAAGAAAAAAAAAAGCTATTTTGGATTTTTTTCTCAATTTAGTAAAGGCTACTTAAAGAAAATGCCTTCAGATCGGCCATCAGTCTAAAAACCCTGTGCTGACACAGGGCTGTTAAGACTGCACTGTCCTTGCTCTGCTCCTTTGCTTACCTCTCCTTCCATCCTTGGAACTGGCAAGCGTTCCCAGCAGTCCTAACTGCTGCAATATTGAGAAAAATACTCCTCATCACCGATTCAAGATGAGGATTGGTGCAGGTTATGTGCTTGCCGAGATGGATGAGCTGGAACGAACGCTGCCACCAGGAGTCCCTCTTGCCCTCCCTGCCACCACCTGCCTGCAGACACATTGAAAAACACAGTCTTACCCTTGGTTGCAAATTGCTAGCAGTTCTTACTCTTTTTTTGTATCTAGTAAGTGCCAGCCAGCAGCAGCAGTATTTGTTGTAGCACGTTTTTTATGACTGTGATAAGGGCTTCAAACTACGCAATTATCCAGGCTGTGAATTCAGCTCCCCCCACCTTGTAAGGCTGCTGGTTATACCAACGCATCATGCAATGCATGCAAACTGACTTACTTGCATGTCTCCGTTTACGACTGTGAATGGCAGTTATGGGTTTCTAGCTTCACATTATGGCAAATAGAAATTAAAAGCATTAAAAAGAACTTGGAATCTATCTTTTCTTTTTCCAACTTTCTAACAAGAAAAAGTGGTAGCAAAAAATGCTTCATCTGTGACAAAGGGATCCCTTGGAAGAATCCTGTGCATGGGGCACTGAAAAAGGTTGTTTACGGACAAGATACCTTGTAAGGAAATGGGGAGAAGTGCTTTCCTGGAGTGTAGGTGAAGCTTTAGATGGTATATGCCATGGGGAAGGCTCAGGCTTCTAGCACTGTCTTCATGAAAGCACTGCTGGATGGTGGTTTGAATAAGTCTCTCCATGCCTTGTACCAGAAGATGGAACCAATCTGAAGCCACATCCCTCCACAAAGGGCAGAAATTAAAATATTAGCCCTAGATTTTATGTTTAAGTTGCTCTTGGATAAATGTGACCAAAGAGAAGAGTGTAAAACCACTTTTGCACCAGCAAAGGTTTGTATGGGCTGATCATAGGAAAAGCTCCAGGAAGAATCTTCCAGCCCAGCACATGTTTTCTCCTGCTTGAAAAAAGAAAACTGTCAGTCTCTCACTGCAGGTATGACTTGTTTTTCCAGGCAAACTGATGTAATTTCCACTTTGCTCTTGGATAACTTGACGTGACCCTGCTCAGTAATCCTGCCACAGTTGATTCAATTAGTCAATAAGGGTAATTTATAGGTACGCTAATTTAACTTTCAATGTGAATTAAGCTACAGTGACTTAAGATCACATTAATTCTGAATAAGCGTGTCTTTGTGTAGGTTTAATGCAATTTAACTAATCCACTTTTGTCCATGCATGTTAATTTATCAGTATATCCTTGTACACTTAAGGAAAAAAAAAATAATCCAGAGTGCAAAGTTTGTTAGTAATAGTTTCTGGGATTTTTGAGTGTAAGTGTTGAATAACTTTCATTTATGTCAATGCTTTGTACCACAAACTGTCTCCTCTGCTGAGGAAGGGCAGGATTTCATAGCAAAGTAACAAGGATGCACTAGTGTTTTGGCTCAAGCAGTGCTGTGGAGATAAGATGTGGGTGCAATAGTTAGCACAAACAATCCAGGTTTTTTTGTCTCTGAACTGTATTGCATTAAAAACTACAGAGCTGGGCCCTTCCCGGATTTTACTGCAAGATAGCTGCTGTGCGCCAGTGACCTGCAGCACCTCTTCAGTAGCAGGTAAAGCTTACTGCAGTCATTAGGCTTTGGTATCTCCCTTTGGAAACCTATTGCACTTGGAGGCACGAGATTGCAAACTGCTCTCTTCAGTCCATTACAGATTTTGTGCTCACATGTGAACTAGGAATGTGTTTGTTGTTATTGTTTTGGATCTCACCTTGAACAGAAACCATCTTCAGCCTGTTAGCATTGCCTCACGGTAGCATCTCCACCGAATTGGGTATAATGCTCCACATCTTTAATTCAGTACTCGTATAACATACACAGCACTACTTCTGCTAGGTTGCTTCCTGTCGGGAAAGGGGACAGGCGATTGCGGTGTTCAATAAGCCCACTGCTGTCAGGAACGATTCTTCTCGCAGTTAGAGATGGAGGGCAAGGAATTCTGGATTCGAACTGTGGCTTTGCTGTCTGTTCTCGGTGACTCCTACTGCCTACCTAGACAAGAGAAATGCAGGTGTGAGTGCTGTAATAGATGCTTGTACAACTTCAGCAGAGGATGGAAATTGGCTTTAAGCTCTCTGGGCACCTTCGATATAAACTGCCATTGCTGTACTGCAGAAGTGTGGTGTTTAATCATGTTAGACAAACGAGCTGTAATTGCACTCTGTTCTCCCGGGCAGGCACCCAGCGAGTCCCGGTTTCATCTCAGACTGATTGCAGCCGTAACTGTTCATGCCTCGAAGGATCCTGCAACACTTGATCAAGGTTTTGAATACTTAAGTGCTTTGATTCCTGGATTTGAGTCTCCCCTATGTATGCAGAACATTATTGACAGTGATTCTCGCAAATCTCTCCCCAGTCGAATTTGTACTGATAACCAAGTGGAGATCAGCTACTAGACTCTAGGCATGAAAGCATGAATCCTGCTCTGGTTTAGGTCTGTCTCACTGTTTTTGTTCTCGGTTCCCTTCTTTCACTTTGACGCGCTTTTTTTTCCACATCTTCAAGGGGTTTTTTTGAAGTGGTTTTGCAGTTATTGGGCTGGTGTCTTATTTTGTTGTAAATTACCACGTACAGCTTCACTTCTGACTTGTAAAAGTCTACAATTTCTGTAAACAGCTCGTTTCAATTTGCTTTTTTCACTCAATTCTGTTAAAAAGGCAAGAAAAAGCCATTTTAATCCTGGCACCAGGAAGCTAAACCAGAAAGAGTGACAGTAAGGACAGAAAGGGCGTGAAAAATCACAATGTGATTTTTTTATTATTGTTATTTTTTAAGCCCAGGGATGAAGAATGCCACATCTGTGATAGAGAAGACTGGATGGGTTCTTCTTGGAGAAACCACCGATGGGATTATTCCCTGTTTCTATACCCAGTTTTCTTTCAAAGGCCGCAGGGGATTGGTGTTAAATCTTACACCTTTTGAACATGGTAACGTAGGCTCACAGGTAGGATGCTTGCTGTATGGTCAGCAGACACTTTAACCCTCAATTCTTTTTTAGGACACATAATACTATCTCTTTATTTCCCTAAACAATGAATTGCTCATTAGGGTTTGATATCCTGTGGGAACTTCCCAGCAGTTTGCCCACCTGTGTGGGAATGAAGTACAGGGAAGGCTTCAAAACCCTCTCTAGACATAACCAGTGGCCATACACAGTTCCTGCAACATCCCAGGAGTTTTTCTTCTTTTTTTTTTCATCTTCTCTCCTTTCCCCACCTGTCATTCTGGGGTGATCACTGTCTCTTTCATGTTAGTTCAGGCCAGAAAGGATCCGTTTGCTCATCACAGGTCCCTCCGCATACAAACGGACCTGGTAGTGTGGGCAAACAAAATGGAGCAGGTCTCATGGGAAGCCCCCCAGCCCTGACCTGAGGGCTGAGGGGACGGAGGAACCAGCAGCACACGCGGCCAGCGGCCGATGAGCCAGCTTGGCCTCCGCACCTCAGCGGTAGCAAGCAGAGCGTCTGTGTTTCTGCCAGCCTGACTTCTCCCCACTTGTGTCTCTGGGTACGTTTCCCTTGTCACAGCTCAATTCCTGGACTGCAAGTTGAGGAAGCTGCTTTAGTGCAGAGCAGATGTCAATGTGGTGAAACTGCTTTTTTTTTTTTTTTCCTCTCTCCAGAAAAAGAACTGAAGAGAAAGGCCATCACCCGTGACATGACGCAGGCATGAAGAAGGTAAATTCCCAGTGACACCAAGTGTGTGCCCTTCCCTCCTGGGACTGACCAACAGGCAACGTGGGCAACTGCACGTCGCTGACAAAAGCCTGCCTGCTGTGCAGATTAATTCCTCTGTTGGGAGGATAAGGATCTTTTAATAACCTCATGGTGAGATCACAATCATGCGATTTTCAGGGCATCCCCTACAACTGCTCTAAGAACTCCTCTCGGTGAGGAATCCCAGGTCAGTACTGGTCTTAATGTCAGGAATTTACTCACAATTTCACTTCTGCTATTTTGTTTGCTTGAGAAAAGACTGTGTCAAAGCCCCCCCAGAGTAAACCTACTGACTTCAACGCACAAACTTTCCCTGCGTGCCTCCCAAAATGCCAGCTCAGTAGCTTGAGAGCTGAGAGGGGTGTTTGGGCAAGAGGCAAAACTGGAGGTGGGAGATCCCAAGTATCTTGGTTTGGCATTGCCGGGCAAAGCAGGACAGCAGAGGAGCTGTCAGGGTCCCTCCCTGATGTAAGAGGAGGGACATTACTGGGAAGTGGGCAGTTGAGTCAGGTTCACCCTTAACTCACCAATGCTTCTGTCTAGGGACTCTGGCTTCCTACAGCGAAGGGGAGAAACGTTCCCAGTGGTTTAGGTCAACGAAAGAGCAGAACAACAGAGCTGAGAGCTGGGGGATGTAGCTCCTTTGGTGCTTCACGCTGTCTTGTCCTGTGGCAGGAGGCAGGGAAAGAGAAGGACAGGTCAGCAGATTGCAAGGGACCTACAATACCCGGATTTGAACTGTGATGCTTTTGCTTGTAAGCAAAACCTTCTTCAGTGCTCAGCCTGAAGCTGGGCTTCAGTAATGTCAGTTTGCCTACCTGAAACCACTCGTGCCGCTTGCTCAGTCCCACGTGAGCCGATCCCTGAAGCGGTGTGGGGGGCTCTTGCGTAGCCATGGGCAGAGCTGGCTGCAGCTGCGTGGACTCTCCACCTGCTGAGAAAGTGATGTTTCAAAGTCTGCTTTCAACTCAATTCACTTAAAGCAAAATTAGTGGAAAATACAGGAAGGCTTTGAATTCAGGATGTAAAAACATCTTGTGTTGTGTTTTTCTCAGAATGAATTACACCTTGCTGAAGTGCAGTAGAGCCTTATGAGTTCTGCTTTCTAAGATCATACAGCCTGTGCGTCCTGGCCAGGCACCATCTCCTGTGAGGCACCGGGATCCTTTCTGCCTTGGGATGTCCGTGTGACTTAGTTGAAGGAGAGACTGTACGAAGTCCAATTTTACACACAGGACAGAGATGTGAAATACAGTAACTAAATTCCCGTGAGATATTTCATTCCTGAATGAGTTACAATTTAATGTCAGACCAATTCAAGATTACATGTTTCAATTCAGTTCAGCAAATTCAATGTTTCAGTTCAGGTGGAACCAAGCGGAACTGAAATCTTTCTTGCTGAGCTAACTTGCTGTGGAATTTATTAGGAACAGTGTTTTCTTTTGAGAAGTCCCTTTGATGAACAACTGCCATCTAGCTCTAGTATCGTGACCTGGGCAACAAATTTTAATCACTCTTCTTGCAGTCGAGGTCAGCAGAGTAACCTAGGTTCTAACATAAGTTACCAGGTATTTTCAGCCTTGATTTTTTTTTTTTTTTTAATAGTTAATTTAACTTTAGGGTAACAAATGGGTTCCTGTGAGCAAACAGCACAGTGTGGCTTTCTTGGCATATATCGGGCCTGGCACTGTTGAGAAGTGCGCTATGTTTGTTCATGCAGGATCACGCTTTTGTAAAAGATGGCTCATGAGATGCACATGTTAAAGGGAATATGTCAAAGAGACAGAAACACTAAGGCATGAAAGGACTGCAAATATACACAATCAAATTAAGCAAAGCTTTAATAAATGTTTTGAGAACTCCCTAGGTATAAAACATGACTGTACAAGAAGACTCAGTGTTATGAAGGCATAGTAAATTGTTTATTTTAAAATAATTCCCATTCTTTTTTAAGGAAAACTATTTGCTTTAATTGGCTCTGACAATACAGAACGTGGCGTGAACCAAAACTTTGAAGTTAAAGCTTGGGAGTATGTGCAGAAAACAAACTGCAAACTGCCTGCCTCCTTTCTCTTGTTGTCTTTGGCTTCAGCCACCATGGATCTGGAGATGGATTCACTGAGGTCTTACAGTCTCTTCCGCTCGCTTTTAGTAGCAGTGCGAGTACAGAGCAAATCTAGGTGATCATGCCTATCTCTACATACCCACCGCTCCCACAGACAGCACTGTGATTATGTTTAAAGGCTTTACACCCACCATTTCTAAGTATTCTGCCTGTACCTGAGAGAAGTATTTCATCTCTAGTCCTTCTTGGCGGAAGTGGTTAAAAGATAAAACTCTCAAAGGCAGCATACCTGCTTGGATAATTGATGAACAAAAGGAAAACAGAGCAATAAATAGAGTCACAGAGATGTGAACTGCACCTGCCTACTGAGATAAGTCAAAAGCGAGCGTGCCGAAAAGCCGGTGATGTGTGCTTAGAGAGTGCTAAGGAAAGTGTGGGTCACCTTCTGTGAAGTCAGATAAAAATGCTGATAGTCTTCAAGCCTCAGCATCCTATACATGAAATACCCCAGGATGGGATCAGAACCACAGTGGCACTGGCGTACTGAGAGGGAAACACTGAGGTTTTTAATTGACAGTGGGGCTGACACAATGTCTAAGGAAGGCCTGAAACTCTGGATGGGTGTTTACATGGATCTGAGACCACCCACGGGATCCTTCCCTTCAGATATATTCAGTTTGGGCTTGAGAGAGCTAGGGAGTGAAACATGTGGCTTCATGTTGAAGTAGTTGACGTTAAAGCTACTGATCGCTTGCTGCCTTGCCTATAGGATCAGACTTTTACATGTACTCAAATTCTACTGAAGTTCTCTTTTGGCTGTGGTTAGCCATTACGTCATCTTAAAATAATTTGAATAGAAACATCCCACCGTAATGTTGGGTTTTTTAACAACACTGTGCTGGGGGAAACAAATCGGCTCTCTCCAGCAGTTAAAAGTGCTTACTCTTCCCAAGAGCCACGGACTACCAAATATTCACTGCTTGTAGTGTTTTAATGCTTCGGAAAGGCATCATTCCCAAAATTATTTCTGCTAGGATGCTGGCTGAAGCTACTTGCAGTGAGCTGGATTCTGCCTCCGAAGGTTGTATGAGGAGCAGGGCTGAAGTGCTGGTGTTGATGTAACTGATCAACTCATTTAACGCACCTTAACTGCTCCATGTAATACGTATCCCATATAATGGTCAGATAATTAAGACATGGATCAGATTACCCTGAAAAGGACAGCGATTCATGAGCCAGACAGTAGCTGCCTGGCACTTTATAATAGCTATTTAACTACACAGTTACTTCTCTGATACAAAGTAAACAGATTATCTCTAAATTGGCCTAAATACAACACAGGTAGCATAGGTTTTCCTTTATTTCAATTTGCTGAAGCAGAATAGTGCCTCTTTACGTGTTTCCCAGCCACATAAACATTGCCTAAGTTGTGTTCTCTCTCTCTCATGAGACTGGTCTTTCTGGCTGGTTTTGGAAGTTTCCTGCTCAGTGAACTGGCTCATTTGGGTCCATCCTGAGCTGCTTCACCTTCTTCCAGCACTGCGCAGGTGACCTGCATGTGTCACTGCAGGATAAGTGCCAGGTGCTTTTGAACCCATTAGGGATTGTAAACTCTATCTGGGATCCATCCTGTGATGCTTTATTTTTTCATCAGTCCCAGCTGCAGTAACAGCATTGACATATTGTAAGAAGAAGACGCAGAGGACAAGATGCCAAAGCAAATACTTTTGAGTCATCTTGGAAGGACAGCGAGTTCATGAGGAGCTGGTGATGTTTCTACCTGTTAGAGGAGTTTGTTCCAAGAGCAGGGGTCCACCTTGGACAGCAACAAAACAAAAGCCACTGATTTGTATTGAAGCTGATCAATTTAGGAACAGGACTGGATGAAGTGACTCCCTGTCAAGGCAGTGACCAGAGCTGATGGTGCTGCAGGTCCTCCCAGGGCTATGTCCTGAGGTTTGAAACTTCTGCAGTAACGTGACGGTGGGGAAGGCAAGGAACCGCAGAAGCGCAAAAATCTTTTGAGGAAGATGATGCATGCTGATACTCAGCAGATGGTAACACAAAACCACCCAAAAGCAGAAAGCGGGGCGGAAAGTCCACTTACTCACTTGAGCTGCTGATAATCTAGAAAGGATGCCGCAAGCATGTGGGAGAAGGGCACAGGGATGCTCGGCACTAGCAGTCCCGCACACTGAGATTTTTCATGTGGTAGTTGAACACCTTCCCCAGAAAGGGTCTGGCGGAGGAGATGGGAATTGTCCTGTTTCCTACAGCACTGGGTTCTGGTGGATGCTCTGGCAGGTGAAGCAGGATCTGCCGTGGAGAGGAGAGATAACAAGAAAGGAGACTCTTTCCTGTTGCCCTTTCACCACAGACAATTTCTCACGTGTCAGTGCAAAAGCAGAACCCACTTCATTTCACTGAGTCTCAGTAAAAACTGCACGTCCGCAGCCCTTGGCTGCGTGTGCTGAGGAAGCACCTGAACACCCCGAGTGTCTGAAGGCAGCGTGGCACACAGCACAACGTCCCTGTATTAGTGAAAGCACACAGAGGAGGAGGAGGGTCTGGTAAATGTCAGTGACGCCAGGGTGTGTCACGAGCTTCTCGCAGAGGTGCAGGAAGTATAAAAGACAGAGTTTCCCAAAAAGGGTCTCTGGCAGGAGCTGCGGTGCGTTGAGGCTGCGCTGGAGCATACGATGCTCTTGCTAACCTTGTGACTTCGCCTCTGTTTGAAACAAGACCATGGATGGTGGTGAGTACCTGTTCTGCAGCCTCTGGCTTTGTCTTCAGCTTTATTAATAATGCCAAATTCATGCCCTATGACACATAGACGAAGCACTTTTAACAGACTATTTAAACAATATAAAAGACTTTCATCTTCCTCATTTTTTTTTTTTTTTAATAGTAAAGTTCTTTTTACAACTCTACTTCAGAAACACACACATGAAAAAATATGTTTGGAGGCAATTTCAAGGAGCTATTTTGTCCCAAAGCAAATGAGCTCTTCTCACATAATTTGTATCTTTTCTTCTATGTTCTTAATAAAACATAAAAATAAAAATAAAAAAAAAGAGAATGCTATCTCCTTGGCAATATTTTAATTCAGTGAATAAATCAAGGAATTAGGAGCAAGTACATCTAAGTTTATTGTTGGCTAAGTCTGTCCAGTCTTTTGCAAATTGTTTCTATTAATGAATATCTTTACTGCAGCAAGAAAACTTTGCTGCAAAAATTATGGGTTTGCACTTGCTCCAAGCTGGAACAGCCCTGAGTAAGTGCATTTGTTATGGGTCTGTATTACCACAGATTACCCCATCACAAAGCACGCAGAGAGGAGCAAGTAAGCAAGAGAAGCCTCTTTTCTTTGGTACATGACACCCCATTAGCCCAGGAGGCACAAGACAGTCTGTTTTTGTTTCCCGCTGAAAGTTTCACATTTTCTTTTGCCATTCATTATTGTTCTTTCACTCCCAGTACTCTGCAGTCACAAAATTCCAGAAGCTTGAGCAGGTGGGCAGCTCTAGGAGGGCAATGGCACTGTGGGTTGGAGATGTAGCAGATAAGATACAGGCTCTTCTTTCCTCTAAGACTATGATGTATTCCTTTTTTGCTTGGTTTTATTTTTTTATTGCTCAAGTATTTGCAAACACTAATCCCAATGTGACTGAGGGAGTGCAGGGAAGAGGAATAAATGCAATAGCCTAGGTCAGTAAGTTAGTTTATAACCAGATTAACCAAACTGGGTTTATAATACAACCGCTACCTCTTTATGCCAGAGCTCGGTCAGAGCTGTAAGAAGGATTGTGAGAGGGATGAGACAGTAGCCATGGAGTTCATCCCAGTAAAGCCCCGTTCCAGGTAATGAATTAAGCCTTGTAACAGGATGAAATGGAAGGTGTAGCTGCCTTTTCTCTGTGACATTTTCAAATCAGAGCTTTAAATTAACTGGGATGTGAGAAGGTTCCCTGTGCCTCCCCGCACTGCAGCAGGCAGTATGCAGGGAGGTGTAGATGTCCTGTGTGAAGTGCTGCAGACAGAGCTAGAGACAAGTCTGTGAATACACCAAGATTTGAGCACCAAATGCCCTACAGGTGCCTTAGACTGTAGCACAGGAATGGGGACTATCGCGCTCTCCTTTTTTGAAGAAATTAATATGCAAAAACTTAAAGCGACTCATGCAAAATCACACAGCTAGTGTGGTACAGCTAGGAAAATAACCACTTTTTGTCTCTTTGTCCATTCTTTCAGCCCCTAAACTAGTCCTCATTTTCCAGGCAGGGATTTCTCCTCTTGAAAGGTCTGCAGTGATTTCTGGATTAAGCAGATGGGTGTTCCACATAGAGTGCAGCTGGTGCTGTACCCTGTGCTGCCTTGGGAAGGGGGAGCTCAGGGTCTCCCAGCCTCTGAAGTGACACTGGGGAGAAGCAGCTGGGGGATGCAGAATGCTCCAGCGGTACACACTGGAGGTACTGGGTCCCATGGGACCCAGCAGGCAGAAGCAGGGACGGGGCAAAGGGAACTCTTCTCAGGGATGCCTCCTCACAGCTTCTGGCGATCAGTGGCTTAGGAAATCCCTGAATTTTGGAATCCCTGCATCCAAACCAACACATCATAACCCAGTGGGACCTGCTCACCACACATCACTCTTCTCTCATTTAAACTTTTGGCCTCTGCAACACCATGTGGGTGCTTTGGAGGTTTCTTGTTTTAAGGGGTTCAGTATTTGGGGAGTTTTTGTCCTATTATTGTATTTCAGATGAATATTCCAAAAGAAGTATTTCACGGCACTGGAAGATGCACAGCATTATTGCTTGCCTTTTTTTTTTTTTTTTAACAGTTATCTAGGAAACATGATTGGCTCACTTAAAAAATTCATTCTTAACTTGCTTATCTCTGCTTATCTTGTCTTTTGAGTCACAATTTCCCAAAAGGGGTGCAGGCAGATAATTAACTTTCTTCTGTAACAGATCTAGGAACACATGAAATAAAAATATGACTTATGTTTCACTGGGTCTATTCACTCCTGAAATGATGGTATCTTTCCTCTGCTAGTTGTGAGAAGTAGAGGGGAAAGGTGGGGGGAGAACAGGGACTGAACTGTTAACTGCCAATAGTCATTATATCATTTAAGTATGATTAATATTTCTCAGAAATACCCAGTTCTTTCCCCAAAAGTCTACTACGGATGGTGAAGAGGCACCAGAAACCAGTACATGTTTAAAGATATAAACAGTACGTTACTCGCTGCCTACATACGTGCTAAGGTGCTCAAGACTGAAACTTTTGCTTTGCAGTTCTGGCCAACAGAAAAACATTCTTTCACCACAAGGGTTTAGCCAGAGCAGGTTTGCTCAGCTTTGCCAATACTCCCTAAAGCGTTCCCAACTCTTGGTTTTCCACTTCATGCATTCCTCAGCACCAGCAGAGGTGAGCAGCTGCTCCTCCACACTGGGCCTGCTTAGAGCCTGACCTGCTTGGGTAGGAGCTGACCTAGTGCTTCATTCTGCAGGATTTTGTTTGTCCAGTCAGTTTTAACCATCCTACATGGTTGTGTTTCTTCTCCTCTTTCCTCCTCTGGATGGATTTTCTGCTACCAAATATTTCTTACTGTCAGAAGCTTTTCTGGGCATACCTGGGGGGGATTCACTGCTACTACAGCTTCTTTTATTTTGCTTAAGATTGGTTGCTGATGCTGAGGGAGATTCAGATAAATTGGATGGGTTCATCTGTCCAAACTCACCAAGCCTTCTGCCATAACATGGAATGAACTGCACCCCAGATGCCTACCTCATGGCAATTGAGCCATACCTTAAAAACACCCGTTTCTTTCCCTTTACTATCAAGGCAGCCTAAACAACTAACCGCATGTCAAGGGCTACAGTTCAGTGGGATGAATCCCACCTCTTGCGTTTACTCCATGGAGGAGGATTTTCAAAACTGATGGGTCACTGACCCCTGTCCCCCATGCCCTGCCACCAACAGCAGAGAGCAGAGCCCTTCCCTCTTTCATTTGTATGGAGCAAGTCTCCTTTCCACCTTTTCCCAGGTCCTGCAGGACAGGAGCATGCTTTTAAGAACTGCAGCAAACCACTGCATCACCAGCTGAGGGACATGGGGGCTGACATGGGGCTTTATAACACATCTGACTCATTTGCTGTAATGGGGTTTTGTTATCTTTTTATAAAATGAGGTTTCTATTTCAACTGTTTGTGGGGACTTTTGAGAGGGGTTTTTTCTTAATATTTTGAGGAACAAAACTTTAGGAAAATACCCACTGCAGAGAACTGCCAGAGGAAAAAAAAAAAAAAAAAAGAAAGAAAAAGTCAAGAAAGCTACCTAAAATTGCCTATTGAACTCCAGAGTATGTCTCATTTCCTCTCTGCAACTTATTTGCTGCTTCTCCCTCTCCCCCACTGCCCTGGACCCCTAAGAGCACTGCAGGGAGAAGGGAGTCTCATCCAGTCTGTCTGAAACTGGTGACACAGAGACTCATTCAACAAACTCATGCAGGAGGACCACAAGTCTGTGTTGCGTCTCTGGTTATGCCTTTGCAAATGCGTAAGCTGAGGTGGGGGGACAGAATGAGGAGAAGAAACAGTGCAAGCTTTTTTTATATTGAAAAATCATTTGACATTTAAGACACTTGAAACAGCAACTGAGGGAAAAAAAAGAAAATAGCGTGAAGATCTTCAAAGGAATGATACTTAGCTGAACTGTTTCAGGATCCTTAGTTGAGTCACTTTATCAGTTCTATTTCGTTAGTCACTTCACAGTGTGTTAAGAAAAAAAAGAAAAGAACAGCAACTCACCAGGGCTGCGAGCTCATGACTTTTCAGATTAAGTAAAGGCTGGGCTGGTCCTGGGGCTTGAAGGGGAGATGCAAAAAAAGCAGAGGAAGATGGTACCGGGCTTAGGGGGCAATAGTCCTGGGCTGGCCAGCTGGTGCATCAGCCTGGCACTAGGCGGCACCGCGTCCTTTGCATGAGGCGACAGAAAACTGCAAACCAAGAAATGCACTGACAGAGTCGGATTTAGGTTGGTGCCCTTCCCCTGTGGGCTGAGAGTGGCTCTTCTCCTCTGCCTCCTTTTTATACAGCTTCTAGGAAGTTAATTGCCTTTGAGGCCTCAGCCCCTGCCCAATGTGCTTGAGATGGGCCAGCAGAGGTAATTACTACCCAGGCACAGGCAGACATAAGCACCAACTCCAGGAGTCCCCTGGAAACCAGGCTATTAAGAAGGTGGAACCAAAGACTGAAGACTCCAATGGCTGGGCTTTTTTTGCAGAAGTCAGGGACCCCATGCCTGTATCCCAGGCAGGGAGGGCAATTACAGTCTAGGCTTGCTTAAGTTCACCCCTCAGGTGAATTTAAAAATACAACATTATACCAGCTACTGGGAAGAAAATTAACTCTATCCCAGCCAAAACCAGGACACAGGTTTAAGTGGTTAGGCTTTCAGTGTATTTCCTGTGTGTAATATGCAAAAAAGTTAGATTAGCAGTTTGAAGGGTGAGATGGCTACACCATATAGTCACCAAACCTCTTCCTGCAGTCTGGGACTGATCAAAGTGAAAGTCATCAGACACACCGAAAATAGAGACAGAACTTAGTCCCCCTTAATCCTCAAGCCCAACCTTGGCATACTCCATTCCTGACTGTAAACTGCACTATTACACCTTTCAGAGTGCCCCAGGAGGATTCAGAGGTGAGGGCTGTATGAACATAAATGAGCACCCAGCTGCATAAGTATAAAAGATGAAAATACGGGAGAAAGGCAAGGCACAAACTTCTACAAGACATAGTGGGAAGCTCACATACGGCTCTGGGGATCAGAAGTAGGAGGGTTTTTTCACATGTCGCTGAGGATCTCTCACCCACTCAAGCTTCTCCAATCACAGATACCAAAAGTAACTATTTCTGTTATTAATGATGCTATTGCACGTGACAAAGTGGGGATACTGGTGCAACAGTTGCAATTACCTGAAGTAGTGGAAGTTCACCATCCTGGTCCAGTGCAATACCTGAACAGGAGAGTGGCAGAGAAGGGAAGGGTGCAAAGGGGCTCTGCAAAGAAACAGAACAGAGCTGCGTACGATAGACTGCTAAGCACAAGAGCAGCAAAGGAATCAGCCAAATTTATGAACAAACAGGCTTATCCACAGGGACAAAGCCATACTCCCTGAAAGAAACAGGCAGCTGAAGCCAAGGGCATCTCCTGCCTCTGCCCCAGCCTTGCTCAGTGACCCTGGACCAGATAATCAGCATAATCAGCATGGAAGTGAGGGGCTGCAGCGCAGGGAACTAGCCAGTGCCTAGAGAGACATCCTAGGATGAGCAGCATGACAGGCATACTGATGCCAACTGATGACAGCTGATGCCAACTCTCCCTCAAGAAGGACAAATCTTCTGCTTGAGCCAGAGTATCAGAGGTGAGGGCTTTCTCACAGTTGCCACATCACCTTCTAGCTTGAGCAACTTTCAGTCGTAACTGCCCAAGGTGGATGCTGGTACAAGCTTTAAATAGAGCAAAGAGAAAGCTTTCACTGGCTTCTATGCCTCTGCTAACCACAGCAGGAAGAGCTGTTTGTCTGAGATTGCTCTCACCATTATCACATCTGGCTCTGAATTTAATTTTTGCTCCCAGCTGTCAGCATCCTGCGTCTCCACATCCAAAGGCAGCAGAAGCCAACTCTGATATTTAGAGACAAGCAATAAATTTCAGCCAGCTTCAGTCATGTATATCCTGCAGGGAGCAGAGCTTTCCTGTTCTGCAGTCCAGTCACCGCTCTGTCAGGGAACAGCTGGGCCAAATTTATTGCACTCACAGCTGTATGTTTTTATGTGGGTTGAGTATGCTACGCCCTCACAGCTCAGAACAAGGCACAGGAGACAGGCTGCTGACTGTGTAGGAAAAAAAAAAGTATAAAATAAAAATAAGTACACTGTGAATGAGTTAACTGTCCTCAGCTATCAGCCTTTACAGATGAACCTGGAGGGGCCAGACACCTGAGACTTAAATCTGTGCTCTGACAGTAACTTGTTATGTGACCCTGGGTTATCCTGTTAGCATCTTCATCAGGTTTTAGTTTACCCAGCTGTGGGGAGCTTTGCAGGGTTGTAAATGCCACGGTCAAGTATGCTACCACTGCTTTTTCAAAGTGGGCATCATGTGGAAATCCCCACTCAACTATGAACACTAACACAGTGTCTCCTTCTTCTATAGGCAAGCAGTTAAAGGTCACCCTTGTTTTCAGCCTTCCTCTAATTTTTCAGGTAAGATGTTAAAAACATTGTTGAAATCCAGCTGCATTTGTGTTGTGGGTAAAGAGAGATATCGAAAACTCTGACAGGCAAAAAGCAGCCACCCACAGCCCTGTAGAGATGCGTGGGGACATGGCTGCTCACACTAAGGATCCAGCCTGCGTGGAGGTGGGCGGTGAGACAGCAGAGCAGGGCTAGAGGCCAGAGGAAAAACAAACAGGAGGAGCGAAGACAAAGAGAGAACCAAAACAATGACACACACTGCGATTTTAAGATGGCCTGGACTGTTAAAACCCAGTCCCCTTCTAGCACCAAAATGAGCATTTTCAGGAAAGACAAGAGCATCCTACGCTGAGTGCTTGTGAAGAGCCAGCTCGTTGCAAATACCTGGTCAGAGTGCTGGGCTTTAACTGAGGTCAGTGTTGAAGAGCTGGCGTGCCCAAGGAGGAAGGGCTCAGCATCTTCCTCTGCCTGTTCCTCCTAAGAGTAAACCTGAAGCAGGAAGGAGAACCCAAAGTACCTAGCTGTGCTGTGACCAGCTCCTGAACCGCGGACCTGGCCCCGGTGCTCCCACAACCACAGAAGTAGCTCCACCACACCGTGACCCCCAGCTCGGGCTCCGAGAGGCTCAGCAGAGCGGGCAGAGTTTTGCTAGCCCGTTTCTTTTCCCTTTCACTTCTGGTGGCATGCCTTCAGATAGCAGGCAGGATGTGGTGAAAGCCAAGCCTGCCTGAGATGGAGAGCGAGCTAAGATATTCGGTGATAACAGGTAGAGGTATCCAGGGGAAACCTTTCATCTCTGTGCAATGAAGAGAAGGTACTGGAGACTAATAAGTCACAAAAAAAGCAGGGCAGAGATACCACAAGCTCACTCTGCCCTGTAGGTTATGACAGTGTAGGAAGATGAAACGAGAATAATCAGAACTTAAATCAGGGGCAGGGGCCTGAATGAGACACCAGCAACGTGTCCGTGCCAGCACGGTAACAGTTTCCTGCTTCGCTCACTGCATTTCCTCACGGTCTCATTGACACCTCTATTAATTTAGCAGAGAAAACAGCCCAGAGAGGCTCCGGCTTTGTCTTCCCACGGAACCCTTTGCTCGCAGCCCTGCTCAGCGGGCTCAGCCCTGGCTGGGGGGGGCACGGGGCGGCAGCGGGACCAGAAAGTGCGGGAGGACACCGGCACTTGCTTGCCGTGCCAGGTTGCTGCCGGTTACAAAGACAACCGCTGCAGTCCTCTTCTAGCACTGGCACAAGCAAGCAGGGGAGGTAAGCAACAGGGATATCTCAGATGGGAGAAGGGAGGGAATACTGAAGTTAGAGAATGCCTAACGAGTACAGTCCGTCAAGAGGAAACGTTACCCCTGCTGAGAGAAGGAGAACGCTGAAGGATGTATTATTTTCCCCATTTTATTCAACAGCTGACTATGTACATACAGCTGTATGTGGGTCCTGAAACATTCTGGAAAGCAGCCACACGTTTGAGAGTTTGCAGGTGTTACTTCGGCTAAGCACTAAACTAAACAATTCTCACGGAATTCCCGCTTTGAGCCCCAAAAAACCCCACACCCTACTTATGGGAAATGTTTTCAGCCACTAGAGCTTGCCAACTCTGTTCATGATGTTGGCATGAGCCACCCCTTGGGAACTCCCTGGGACTTCTCTGCAGCTGGGTACTCCTGCCTGCTTCACAGCCCAAGACGGCCACGGAGGCGCACAGTACCTGTCCCAATACACTCTTCTTTTCTTCCCTGTTCTAGTTCTGCACCGGGAACAATGTCACCGATGACTATGACTCCAACACAACCATCGACTACACCATGTTCGAGACCCTGTGCGAGAAAGAAGAAGTCCGTAACTTCCGTGCTGCCTTCCTCCCAGCCATGTACTCCCTCATCTGCTTCACGGGGCTTCTGGGGAATGGGCTGGTGATGCTCACCTACATCTACTTCAAAAGGCTCAAGACCATGACGGACATCTATTTGCTAAACCTGGCTCTGGCAGACATCCTTTTCCTGCTGACCCTCCCCTTTTGGGCCACAAGTGCAGCCATGCACTGGCTTTTTGGGGAGTTTGCCTGCAAAGCCGTTTATTGCATCTGCAAAATGAGTTTCTTCAGCGGGATGCTGCTCCTCCTGTCCATCAGCATCGACAGGTACTTTGCCATCGTTCAGGCTGCCTCAGCCCACCGCTTTCGTCCCCGCATGATATTCATTAGCAAGGTCACATGCATCCTCATTTGGCTCCTGGCCTTCATCCTCTCAATCCCCGAGCTGGTTCACAGCGGTGTAAATAACTCGGACAACCATCCCCGTTGTTCCATCATCGCTAATGACTTGCAGACCTTCAACACTGGCATCAAAGTATCCCAGATGGTTTTTGGCTTCTTATTTCCCCTAGTCGTCATGTCCGTCTGCTACCTCATCATCATCAAAACATTACTCCAGGCCCGCAACTTCGAGAAGAATAAAGCCATCAAGGTCATCATTGCTGTGGTAATTGTCTTTGTTGTCTTCCAGCTGCCCTACAATGGTGTCATGCTGGCCAAGACCATCTCAGCCTTCAACCACACCAGCTCGTGTGAGGAGAGCAAGCAGCTGGACATGGCAGATGATGTGACCTACACTCTGGCTTGCTTCCGATGCTGCCTCAATCCTTTCCTCTACGCCTTCATTGGCGTCAAATTCCGCAACGACCTCTTCAAGCTTTTGAAGGAGCTGGGCTGCCTGAGCCAGGAGCGCCTCTGGCAGCTGTCCACCTGCCGTGAGAGCAAGAGGTTTTCCTTTGCCATGGAGACAGAGACAACTACCACCTTCTCCCCATAAGCCAAGCTCCAGGCAGACTTTGACCGAGCTGGAATTGTTTTGTACACTTCCTCTATTCTGAATTACTGGTAGAGCTAGACCTGCCACTACTGTAGGAAAGGCAGCTGTAAGAGGAAAACCCAGGAGCCTCCCCATATTTCAGGCAATGAGCCCTGCTAGCCAACACTCTCGTGGATGGAGAGACTTCAATAAAGCTGCAACTAATAGCAAAGTAAGGAAGAGGGAGACCGGTGAGTCTAGAACACATCACATCATTTCACATTTATTTTAGTCTTTCCTAGTCAAAATGAGTAATGCTCAAAATAGAACATTTTCCCTAAAAGCAACAAATACCAAGACAAACAGACACTTGTGCAACAGACTTGCTTGTTTTATAGCTGAACTTCCAAGAGCATCATCCTTGCTTTGAATGTTGCTTTTACCAAGACTACCTATTGCTCTTCCATACCAACAAAAATGATGCCCATTGCACTGATTCAGTCTTCAGGACAAAACAGCACCAGCAGCCTAAGGCTCCAAGCTTAATCCAATATAATACAAATTAACAGAAGCTGTGAAGTATGCTAGCACACAACTCTCTGCTCTGCCTTCTCCCACGAAAAGTCAGAAATTTCCGTAAGTAATACTAAATCCATACATATGATATACATAATTTCAATAACTTTGTATATAATTGTGGCAACTCATATGTTTGTTAGGAAAAGTACAAATTCTACTTCACTTCTGCATATATCTGGCGTTTCACCTATAAAGAAGGAGCATCCTAAGGACTGCAAGTTATTTCGTCCCAACATTGACTTGAATTCTTTGGAAATGCTGCTCCACTCTGGAAATAAAGTCTCCTTTAGCTTCTAAAAGGGCATCTGCCTGCAGAAGGCTGATGCAGGGTTAGCTAGCACAGTTTAGATTCAAACTTTTTGCAGAAAGACAAGTTAGTTACAAGTTCCAAATATACAAACTTGAACTAAGAAACAGACACTTCTGCACCAATTCAGCCAGGTGCTTAAAATACATTTTTATCACTCAGCCATCCAGCCTGGCCCAATGTCATCCTTACTCCTGACATGCTGAGGGACCGTTTTACTCATTCACTTGATATAAAGCATGTGTTTTAGCGGACTGGTGCCAGAATCCTCAGAATTTTAAAGATTCAAGCCCAGGGCAAATCCATATGCATTTCTTAAGGCAAAACACCCATGGTCCAACCACTTCAGTCCACCAGTATCTGAAGCTTGCTCATACCTAGCTTTATTGGCTGCTGCAGACACAGTCTGCCGATTTTCACATACATGTGGGAGCCTTCTGTGCTATTGCTTGTCAACCTCAAGAGATAAACAAGAATGTGGGTTTTCTTCTCCCTTCTTGATCAACATATCTTTCTAGAAGGACTTCAGCAGCTGGCTTTTAAGTCAGATACGTATTTCACTTATAAGCTATTGAAAATTTGTTTTGCATTCATACTGTCAGTGCTAATAAAGATGCCATTCACTGTGGTTTGATTTAAATGCAAAGGACAGTCACATGTTGAAGATCACTGCCAGGGTCAAGTACTTGAAAGGAACATGGCAGCTGAACAACAGATTATTGTCATGTAAAATAAAACCTTGAAAAGAAGCCCAGAATGTAATGCCAGTTGGTGCATTTACTAGAAGAGAGAAGATTCCTACCGACAGATGAATACCCTGGGAACTGCCGTCCTTGGACATCTGAATGTCAACTGGGGAAGAGCTGCTGCAATTGTTTGTGCATCTGTTACTGACTTGCGTGCTCTAATCCCCATAGTGCGCAGCTCTCCCCAGAGCCAGACGTCGATGGCGAAAGGTCTTGGCCAGGTACTGCTCTTGGTGCTGGGCAGGAGCAGGCTAACTCAGCGGATGTACATAGCCTCACCCTCCAGAGCAGCAGCTGAACAGCTTTGTGGAAACTGTAAGGCATGTTCCAGGGGACATTCAGAGCAAAACACACTGACTAAAAAGCCATTTATACTCTTTTCAATACCACACGTGGATCCGTTAGGAGTGATACAGGGAACTCTCTGGATCATAGGTCAAAAAACATTGCTTTAGAGACATGACAATTGAAATCAACCTTTCAAGGAAAGAATTCCATTAGATGGTTTTGAGACAGTGTTGCCAGTTATATACCTGGCTGCTATCATAATGAAATAAATTCTTCATAAACCACGTGGCTCTGGGGTATGGGATTTTGTCGAGAGCTAGGATTCAGGAAGAAAACACATTCCGCTCCGCATTACCTGTCTATGCTGAAGTACCATCCTATCCAACCGTTTAACACATTTTCTTTTATAATGCCCATGTAAAATGTACAGAAGTGGTGCTTCTGTTATATGAAATGGGGGGTTACAACTGACACTGAATAGTTATTTGTTCTTGGTTTGTTCCTATAGTCCTTACTCAGGAAAGACACTCAGCTAATGAGAACTTTGCCAGAGCAAGGAACACCCATAATACAGGGTCTTTTTAGTTTTCTTCATCAGTAACAATATGTTCTTAATGTATATTCATATATGTAAAGCTGCTTTACACAGAAAAAGTTAAATATGTACATGAATGTACCCTGAAAATACACTGCTTTAACTAAAACTTTTTATGCAAAATACATTCACCTAACTTATTCTAGCAAGGAAATTGCTTCACCAAAACATGTAATTGTACTTGTCTCCTGTTTGATAAAAGCCATTCCCCTTCTACAAACTGAGAAGTCTTAAGGTCTTTATTGACTAGAGGTATTCTAAATATGAAAACATGCAGCTGCTTCCATACAAATGAGATACTAAAAGCATCATCTGGGACAGCTGCATCTGGTGCCTCCTCAACAAGACAGCAGTGACTTCAGACTGCATTGCTTTTTTAAAAGAAATAAATTTAATGGACAGAACAAATTGGCCACTTATTTAGATGAATCATTTTAACATTGGCTTAAGATCCTAACTCAAGATTCCTCACTGAAGTGTGAAAACTGACTGTATTTTGCTATTTGTGGAAAATAAATTATAACAGTTTTTTAAAAAGTACCTTTGTTTTTCCATTGCATTTCCTCCATAGGACGTATCTTGTATGTATCATAATAGTTCATACCGTATCCTTCTGGTCCTGTCAAGAGCTGTTTGTTGATCAGCCTAGCTTCATGTCAGTACTGCCCTGCAGGAAAAAGAGCATGTAAAATAAACTAAGTAGAAAAAAAGTTGGTTTAATTCATCTGTTGAGGAATTATACAGTAAACAAGTCATCAATAGATTAAGTAGTAGCCTTTACTTTAACCGTTAACCCAACTCCCTTAACACTGCTCCACTACTGAATATATCTGATAGCTACTTATCAGTGTTTATGTGAAAAGTCTTTATGTTGTAACATTTTATTGCTGACTTTAAAATTTTAAAAGTCAGTAACGAAATACCATATTACTGTGCAAATTGCACACAGAGGGAGGCAGTGATCACAGCTCTGGTGGCTAGAACACCTACATACAATGCAAGAGCAGTAATTGCCATGCTATTTGAGATGAGCTGCCTATCTAATCCAGCTCTGCAACTCAAACAGGCCAATGTAGCATGATTAACATGCACAGAACATTTCTTCCTGACCTCCCCAGTTAATTTATGCCTCAAGGCACACGGAGATGATCAACAGCCTTTACAAGAAGTGTCTTATAATTGCAACCATGGAATCAAAGAGGAAGGAACCTCAAAGAAAACCCGAATACACGAAGCTTGGCATTTGAGCGCCAAAACTAAGGACCATTTCTGCTTTCACTAAACAATGCATGTCTCATGTTTTCTCCCTAGAAAGAAAGCATTAGGCTAGTTTCAGAATCCGGCCCAGAAGTTCAAGCAGCGATACGGAGCATCTCAAGACCATAGCACCACAATACCATTCTAAATAATGACAGCCTAAACCCAAGGCTCCTTAAATAAACATTAGGTCTTGCTTACCACAACTAGGTCAGATGTCTCAACGGCCCTGAGTCCAAGGGGCTCATTTGTGCAAGAGATGCAGCCTGCTGAAACAGGAACTCTGAACTAGATCATACAAAATATGAAACAGAACCCAGGATTTGCAGAAAGCCACCATGCTTTTAAAAATGGCCTGTGCTTCTCAGACGTGACTGTGAGACAAGCTTTTGAATAGGAAAGTTCCTGAATTTTAAGAAAACAGAGGCTCCAACTTACAACCTTAATTTAAACCAGTAAAACTCAGCCCAAGCAACCACCCCACATCACAACTTAGGCCACAAATATCCCAGCCAAATTACACAGAACCTGTTACAGGAAAAAAAGGTGCATTTCTAGGACAGATTTAACCCATTTTAGTACCTTTTACCAGCAAGACAGAAAAATAAGCTTTCTTTCACAACACCCTAAGAGACTAGGGCCAATCTCCATTTTAAATCTTCTTTAAAATGTCAATTAAAAAAGCCTGGCCCTTGTTACAGAAAGGGGCCACTGGTCTGCAATAAACCACATCAAAAGCAGGAGAGACATCCACCACCTAGTCACAGTCATGCAGATTCCAGGTGGTTCCTGCAAGCCCTTCTCCAAGTCAGTGTGGGAAACCTCTTCATTGCTCAGAAGCCCTGGACTCCTCATTGCTCCAAATAAAGTATCACTGCTCATCATTTCTCATTCCCTGCCAGTTCTTTATCCATGCATGTGTGCTAGTGTGTATTTTTAAGTTACGGTTTAAAAGCCCTCAGTGCCCAATGGATCTGGGCTGGGTGCGAGGTAAACTGGAATTAGGAGGAGGTAAACTGGAATGAGACCTCACTAAATGCAGTTGCTCCCATCCATCTCAGCTCAGACATTGGTTTGTCCTCTCCCTTCTCGTGCTGTCCCAGGCACTGCTTCCCATCACTTGCTAGTGAACAAACTGATTAATGTGACAGTCGAAGGGGAAGCTGCTCCAGGCATGGCTGTGGTTTCTGATGTGCCACCTGGGTAGCTGTGGGAGGGAAGTCTTTGTCACCCTAAGAAAGAATGAGCTGGAGTTAAGCGAGGCAAACAAACCCTAAAAATAATGCATGTGGGTGATGAGGAAGGGTGGTGGCACGCTGCAACCATCAGAATAGCTGAGAGTGGGCTATGGTTTCCTCTCCCCACATCTTCTTCTATATGGAAAAATAACCCAAACTCCTGCTCTGGGGGTGAAAGCGTCAGATCTCGGGGGAGAACTTCTTACGCAGCCAATTCTCCTCCTCCCCAGCTTGTCAGCAGAGCTGCCTTGCCTGGGGGCCACCTCCAGTGGTGGGTTTTCTCTCCAAGGGGAGAGATTTCTCCCCTCCTACCTGAGATGGATCTGGGGAAACTGAAGTCAGCTGAGACCTCAGCTGCTCCTTGTTTCTACCATCACAAGCAGTCCTGACCTCAAAGCAACTAGATCAAAGGGTCTGACCAGACTGAAAAGTAGAGACTTTTGGTGGATTAGAAGGTGGCAGGACCAGCTAGAGCCTACTGTTGGCACAACAGATGGGACAAAAACACACAGTTGGAATATAAGGAAAAATAACTAGAAAAACAGCATCATGCTTCATTTAATGACAGCAGCACAATCCACTGCTAGACCACCTTACAGCCCCCATTGTGGTGAGAGTATGCTTTGGGGGGCTGGAAAACAGAAGAGAATGGACGTGTAACATATCAAATAACTCTTTAGCTTCAAATGTGGCTGACCATAAAAACAGAAGATACACAAAGGGATAGGATCTTAACAGGGGTTTGCTGAATTTTTCTTAGACGCGCTTCCCAAAATGGGCAGTTTATTCCTTGTGGTGATCTGTATTAATAGCCGAATGCACAGTACAAAAAGGTAAGAATGAGAAAGATGGAAGAAGATGAAAAAAAGAAGGTGGCTGACTAGAGGAGAAAAAAAAAAAGATCACCTAGCAGTATTTGCTCTCTATCAGGCCTTTTCCTGCTTGACTGCCCCTTTGTGCTGGCATGAACCTCCAGACTGGCACTGCACAGTTCCACCCAAAGGATGCATGGCCAAGGTAGCTTCAATGTTTGCATGTTGCCAGTAGTGGTACCGCAATGGGGAAGGAAGATCAGTCTGATCCAACGGTTAAAACTTCAGGCATGACTTAGAAAATACTGGTCGTATCCCTAGCTCTGCTCCTCAGTGACCTGAATCAATCCTGCACTTCTTCCCCAAGCACTAAAATAGACATAAAATGTAGTAACAGGAGTGTACCTAGCTCTGTTACTAATACCATGTATGGGAACCTTCCCGCCCTCTCGCTGAAACCAAAAAGACAACCTCACGTGTTTAGATTTTGTAGAAATTGCAAGTTTTCAAGTATGCACACGTACAGCTCTGGGCAGCAGGCTAACCTATCTCCAACCTGCATTGAAAGTTATTTTTCACTTTCATCTTTCAGTAAGACCCCAGTTCTTCACAGAGCTAAGAGTATTACCCAAGCAGGGAGTCGAATCTTCTTGCTATTAAACAAACACCTGTCACTGCTTACAGCTCGTTGCAAAAATCTTATTCAGGTCTTAACAAGTATGAAGACTTTCGGTTCACCTTTACCACATGCATGGCAGATGCAGAGCCAATCTAGGCATGATCTCATATATTTGTCATTGCTGAACCCATGCAAATCTTCAGCTTGCAGGAACCGAAACTCTAACTTCCCTTCCTGCTGCTTTGGTTTTTTTAATTCAATTGTCTAAAATAAGATAGCAAGCAGATATTTACTTTCTTTGCTGATGAGCACTGTTGCACAAAACCCTAATTCTTGAGTGATTATGTGCTTTATTGGGAAATTCCTGTGACTGAAGGACAATTCTAATGTCTAGAATCATCCTGCAGGATAGGAAAAGACCAAATCATTTCCAGTGCAACAGTTCAAAAGGCCTTCCAGGATTCAGACTCTGCGCACACTGCCCTGTACCAAAATCAGAACTTCTCCCATCGACTGTAGTTCCTTCTTCTTTAACTAGGAGCATGAACTAAAACCCACTGAAAGCAAAAGGACCTTTCATGAAAAGCCTCTGCATTACCTTTGGAGCTGGTACGAATTTTTGATGTTATGTAACATGAGAGAGAAGAGGAGGTAAAATCCCAATGGCTATGCACATGCAACCAAGCATACTTCTGAAAAAGCACAGGAAAGAGAAACCACCTAGTATGTTCTCCCCTAGGTGCTGAGAGTTTTACTGGGTTTGCAACAAGAGCAGACGGATTTCATGTAGGTGTCTGTTAAGGCTCGAAGAACGCCAAAACTGCTGCAGAGCCCCACGCAGTGACAGGTCAGTGACAAATGCAGCTACTTTCCAGTCCCTACCTGTCCTGAAGGCTACGCAGCAGTGTAAAACTCAAAAGCTGTGCTCCTCTGGGACTATGTCCTGGTTTATACTCATATAACAACCAAACTCCAAGTGGCTGAATGCTCCAGAGAAGCAAAAAGGTGCTTTTAAAGCGCTCTTAACTAACCAGGTAGTAAAAAATAAAAACTTTGCAAGCAGAAGTGACTCACGAGCCAAAGTGCCTTTTCCAAAGACTCCTTCAAGCCTTCATTTCCAAGAGACACTAGAGCTTTTACATTTCACACACCCAACAAAAGGCAACCTATTTCCCATACAACTGTCTGAAAATGAAGGTGCCAGGTTGAACATCCAGAAAACCTTTGTCTGACCAAGATATCACTGGTGACTCCCTCAGATCCTGATCCCGCAGGCCTTCTTGTGGTCCAGAAATTTAAGCATTCTGGTTTACCAATTTTAATTACAAGAAAAGTAAAGTAAATATTCCCCCCTGCAGCAGGAGCACACTACCCCACCACAGATGGTGACTGGTGGGTACAAAGGCCTCAGCTCTCTCTGGTTTATCAGTGTAACTAGCACAAGTAGTCAGCACAACCTTGCAGGTTTCTGTAGTATACCCACCGCTTTGCATCTTATTTGCAGGGAATCACCCATCTACATGCGAACATTAATGTGGAATGAGGTGTGAATGCACACACGCATGCACTTTTGCATACATCCCCCAGCAGAACTGGTTTCAGACTCCAGGGGCTATCGCAGCAAAATGCAACACCACCGGAGCAAAATCTCGCCACCAGAGCTGCACAAATACAAGCTCATGTTTTTAGGGGAGAGTTGACTGATTCCCTTGGAGATAACATGTTTCTTCTTCTAAGTTTTGGCCACACTATGCAGTGAGAAAGAATCTCTACCCCTGTGCCAGGGCAGGGAGGGAGAGAAGGAAAAACAAGTCTCTTTCTGGATGACTAACACAGCCAGCAGCAATTGCCACTCTGCAGCTCAGCCCTGCTCTTCAACAAGGAGTTGCACAAGACTCCTTTGAAGAGGTTTAACACTTTCGCAGTTAGTACTCATCTGCCTTGCCAGAGGGTCACAGGTAGCTACGGTGCTTCTGCTCCAATGTCATGACCCGACCGCATGCAGCGGATGAGGGTCACTGAACGTCGCAGAGCCGCATCCCAACAGACGTGGCTTCCACCGGGCTTTGGGTGGGATTGCAGCAGACCTGGCAAGTAACCAGATCCTTACAAGACTCATCAAAACGCCTTTATTTGCCAGCAGCTTCTGGCGGGCCTCCACACCCATCTACAAATGAGCAACCCCTCACGTGCCAGCACCGCCTGCACAACCTCACAAACAGCCGAGAGGCGTGCAGCCGGAGACATGGAGACTGTTTTGAAGCGTGCTAACGATAACAAACAACAGAAAAGGTCTCCACGCCATCACAAGCAAAACACAAAACACCGCCGGAGCCTGCCTCCTCAGCTGGGGATCCTGTTTGGGGCTTTACGTGGCCCACGGCCGATGGACGTGCACCCACCACGCCGGCTCGCCCTGCGCCTGAGAAGATGGCGGAGCATCGTCCCGCAGCACCGCAGTCGTGCCGCACAGCTCTCTCCTGCCCCAGCACCGGGGCCACTGCCACTCCTGCACAAGAGGGCACGGAGATGATAAACTAACAAGACACCAGTTCTCCAGAAGAGCTGCTCCTCTCTGGCGATTTAGGGCTTCTGCTACATGCCCACCCCAGGGAGCTGCTCCGAAGCTATGGCGGGGAGCACGCAGGGCATCACAACCTGGTCTGCACCAGCTCAACCCGAGCAGACGGCTCCCTGCTCCACAGCCTGCTGACTGACACCACGGTGGTAACATCTCCCTGGGGAGGTTTAGTCTTTCTCCCTCAGGATCACGGTCTAGCCGGCCCGTTAGGAGCAGTCAAAACCCAGCCGTGTCTCAGATGTGTTGCACGACTGACACTACACCTTCCCTCCAGCCACGCAAGATAGGCGTGGTGGGAGAGGAGCAGGAGAAGCAGAAGCAAAGAGGACCCTGGATGTGTCTGAGACACCTCCTGGCTCTGACAACTGGCCATGCCTTACAGATCCCGTACAGCACGCTGGGAAGGAGGGAGGTATCTCCTTGCCAAGCAGTAACGGTGATCTTCAGCTTGGAAATTAATTCCCTTTATAATCAGCAATACAAAAAGAGTTTTTCCTCAGAAGGCATTTCCTCCTGCAGGCGCGCATCAAGTTTGTCGGTCACGGCACGTGGCCTGAAACTCACTATGAAATGAAGCTCCAGTAACTAGTAACCAAGACGAAAACACCTTCTCCTTCCTGCGAGGGGAAGCTATCTAAAGACAAAAAATACAGATTATATGCAAATACAGGGAACAGAAGGCACTCTCACAATGCACTGGCAACCTCCCCAAGTCGGGGGGTGATACCCTCTGGCCCAGAGGTGATAACCTCTGTAAAGACACAACAGCCCAGCTGGGCTCCAAGTGACCCACAGCACATCCAGAGCAAGTTCACAGTCACAGTCCTCTTTTGGTTGCTGTCATTACACAGCACCAGTAACCCGCAGAGAGCGGAGACAGAAAGCTGTGATTTCTTAAGAGAGCAGGGACATGATCTCCTCCGCGTCCTTCCCTCTGAGCTGCTTTCCTCTCCTCTTGCCTTCAGTCACCCAGGAGATGAAAAAGTACATTCTTCTTGGGAGAAGGCTCCCAGCCAAACCTCTGATCTCCGCTTACGGCCCGGGTAAATCCACAAGCAAACAGGACCAACCACGGCCCTCTGGTTGAGAGATGCTGACACCATGTGGGAAAGGCTGAGAAATGCTCCACCGCAGACGCTGCACCCTGCGCCCACCGAGCCGGGACTCCAGCAAAAACTCAGGAAAACCTACCCCTGAAATAAAGGCATGGGTTCAAACAGTATTAGTTGAATCATATTAAAGTCCTCTGTAGGAGATTTTAAAATGGCTTTGATTCACTTTATTTTGACCTCTGAATCAGACTGCCCATGCCCTTTCCATGTGATTTAAATAATCCATTTTAAATGCTAAACTTCACAATGTTTCTCACATCTTCCCATAAAAATCACATCTTCCATGTATCACCTTCCACTAGCTTCATATCCCAATTTCCTAGACGACTTTCAAAAACATAAACGACCTTTTCCAGTCACCTCCTGCCACTTACGACCCTGCAGGAAACTGCGCTGCAGCTGCTTAAGAGTTCAGCTGCATGAGCAGCAGCATGAGCAGAGGGCAGCCCCTTCCCGAGCGACGGAGCTGTGATTTTCAGGCAGCTGAAAAAGAAGCTTTTTTTAAAATGAACTTTACAAACGCACATTTTTCCCCATGAGGCCTCATTCTGTTTTTTAATCACTCCCCGATCTAACGCATGGAGAGCTCAATTTCTGCCGTCACGTGCAGCGCCGGAACCTGCACTTTGGCAGCAGCCCTGTGAAAACTGGTTGCTTGAGCATAACCGCAACTTCTACAAAACCCCAAAATGAGCCAAATTCCTTGAGCCCCGCGCTGCTCCCAAGTCACTATGAAACAACGGACAGCCTTAGCACCCAAGCTCTTGTAGATGAACCAAGAAAAGATCCTGTAATTTCAGCCAAGGCCTCGCTTGATGACTCAAAGACTTAGTCACTGTTATGCAGGTGAGAACAAACTTGGCAGAGGTGTAAATTTTGCACCGTAGCAAAGCCACAGCTGTCAGGAGTTAGAACAGAAACTTCCACAGCAGATGGTACCTGTGCTAACTGCTAGAGAGTTTCTATTTCCCCAAAACCCAGCATACTAACAAATTATTGGCATTATATTACGGAGCAATTCCTGTATTTGTCAGCAAAAATGCACAAGAAAACTTACAGAATTAGACTAATTCTCACATAGTGAAGAAACATGCTTATTTCAGCTACTTATTTCAGGCGGGGGGGGGGTGGTCAAACCCCTTAGACGCCTTTCCCATGAAGCCTACACTTCTATGCTGCTCCAATACGCGTGAGGTGTAATTTAACTTTCTACGCTTTTTTTTTTTTTTTTTTTTTTAACGGAGGCTAACACTGGGGCAATTGCTGCTTTCAAAAATCCTCCACCTGACACACGGCCAGTGCTCACTCCCAGAAGAGACCCTGCGATATGCCATCCTTCTCATCCACGGCAGGGATCCCCCAGCCCAGGAGGGTGCATCGCAGGGCTCTGAAACATAACAGGCAGCAGAAGTCACTACCTCCATTTCACCTTCAAACATGCTTATTGCAAACTGAAAGCTCCCTGGCTCCATGTGGGTTGGCTCCGGTAATGCCTCTTTCCCCTGTTTGCATAGAAAAGAAGTCCTTTCTTTGTGGCTTTCTGCAGAAGTTAAATGAACAAAAACAACAAAGATTGCACCACCTATGCAGATGGCTTTTACCTGAAAGGGATACAGCCCACAGCCCACACTCCACCCACCCAAACCTTGAAGAAATAAACATACAGTGACAGAAAATCTGTTATCAAGGAAAGTTTCCCCACACCCCCTTACAAAAACACTTCAATATTTTGTTCTCCGAGATGCTGCCAACTCACTTCTCCCCCGCAAACCAGAATGTGTGCAACAGATAAGGAATCAGGCATCCCTTTTTGGCCTTAAAGATGTTTTGCTAGACATTTTCCAAGACCATTAAAAATTAGGATACATGCAAGAGGCAAGGAATTCCTCCTACTTTCTGAAAAATGTGCAAGCAGACCCCCACAATATTAGTGATACAATGATAAATAGAATGATAACTTGTTTGTGCACCGGACTCTGCTACGGTAGGACAGACCAGCGAAGTCCTTTGAGGATTACGCTAGGTCTGCCCATAGAGCAGCCAAGGTCACATTTTGAGCAGGAGTCCTACTGCCGCTCAGGAAATGTGGATTTTATCACTGACGTCAGTCAAGCACCCAAGTGCGGGCACAGGCGCTGCAAGGTAAGCTGTTGAGACAACAGGACTTCAGTGGGTTGGCAGCAGGGACCAGCGTGACCCTGTCTGTCTCTGCTCTGATCTTCTTCCAGCTGCAGAAAGACTCTAACCTGCTCCCACAGCTTTCATTTCAGTAAAGGTAATCCTTAAGCAATTCCTGATGCTGTCAGCAAATGCAGTGACGCTGAAGGACTCGAGCAGAAGGTCATCCCACCTCTTACCTGCCACACTCCCACCTTCTGGAGCCTCGTCTCCCAGGTGAAGCACTCTCCGCTGCTGTGGTGCTTCTGGACAATACGCATCTGCCAGCTTTCCCTGCGAAGTAAACATTTAAAAGCATCGGTTCCACATTTGACAGGCTCTGGACAGCAGTGCAAAGCCAAGCTGTACCAGGGCTTCTGTCAACCACCCCTGACCTGGCACCAGCTCTCCAGTCACTTTGGTGCATTCCTAAGCTTTCCTACCCCATGCTCTGCCTCCATCCTTGGGGCTCGCTTTCCTGAGCAGGGCACTTGGCGTGGCATGGCTTTGTGAACCAATTCCTCCCTGTTTCAACGAGTCCTGATCGCTTCTTCATCCCAGGCTCTGAAGAAACAGCAGCCTGAATGCCTCAGCACAAAGAGAAGCTTGGGATCGGTTCCCTTCCCAGCTTGCCTACACATTCCCCACATGATCCTAGACCAAACACTGAGGAACAGCAGGTCTCAATTCCCAAGCTATAAAACGGGGCCGTTAACACTTAATTTCTCTCATCCATTGTCTGGCTAGACTGTAAACTCAGTAGGAAAGACTATGTGTTTGTACAGACTCTAGCATGAACGAGCCTCCAGACATAAATGAAATATAAAATAATAAAAATAATTTAAAATCCCCAGTAGGCAGTTGCAGAAGTAGCAGGATAGAAGAGAAACACATGCTTGCCTTTGAATGACAAAAATAAACACCCTCCAGGCAGTCAGGAGACCACTGAGCTCTGCGGTGCAAGGTTTCTCATTGCGTTTCTGGGAAGGGCTTTGCAAACCGACTGCCTTGATGCCACACCAAGTACCACCAGGCGGCTGGAGACCCCATTAACACCTGACCGGCATCGCCCCCTCACTGCATCCTCCCCGCCGCGCCTCAGGCGACGAGCGCACGACGCTCGCCACGCTCGGCACAGCCCGCCCGAGCGACGCACGGACGGACGGCGACGCCGGCACCGCGAGGACAGCGCGTCACCCCCTTTTCCCACAGAAGGCAGAGAGGACGGGGGCCCAGCCCCGCGAGCCCAAGCCATCCCTGCCGCCGGACGTGGCTGGCGGATTTCACCCCATTTAAGCCACGGAAAAAAAACCCCACACCTGACCGTTCCCATTTACAACCCTGCGGATTCCACACGAGGCGGCCGTGCCGCAGCGAGGCGAGCCGGGAGCGCTCTCCGTGCCCAGGCCCCGATCGCGAGGGGCGAGCGCGTGCGCACGGGGGAGAGCGTGCCGGCGCGGGGGACACGCGCGTTTGGGGGCGAAACAGGGACGTGAACCGGCCACGCAGCCGCTTCGATGAACACCTCCACGGGCCGCTGAACCGACGCCCGGGGAAGGAGCACCCAGCCCGCACAGCCGGCGCCGGTCAGGGCTACGAGGGCGGCGTTTCGTCACGGTCGCCACGCGCGACGGCGGATCGTGAAGGCCGCGGGAACCGAAACACGTCGCGAGGAAGGGAAGGGGACACCCCCGCGCGCCGCGTGCACGGCCCAGCCCACCCCTCCACGCGCGCCGAGCCGCGCGCGCAAGAGCCCGAGCCCCGCCCCGCACCTGCCGTCGTCGCGCGGCGCCCCCTGGCGGCCCCCGGCGGGACGCGGCGCCCTCAGCCCCCCGCGCCCGCTGGAATGGGGCAGGAGGCTCCGCCGGACCACGTGACCAGGCCTGACCACTCTTCCGCGGGGGGCGGGGGGGACGGAGGCGGGAACGCTGTTCCATCCATCCGCGATCGGAGCGGGGCGAGGGGTCCCTGCCACCCCCGCGGCTTGGAGCAGCCCGAGGGAGGGGCGGTGGTTGGACCTGCGGGGGCTTTAAAGGGCGGGTCCGGCGCCGTTGAGGGAAAATGGCGGGAATGGCGCTGAGGGGGTTGTTGAGGTGGAGCCGGGCCCGCTTTGCTCTGCTGTCCCAGCGCTGCGGGCGGGGCCCGGACAGCCCCCGGCACGGCAGCCCCGGCCTCTCATGGGGCCCGCGTGCAGCAGAGTGGCAGTGCGGGCAGCCGGTGGGGCACCAGGGTCTTCGGGGGTGGTGAAGGCCTCTTACTTCTCAGGGCCTGGGGGCTGCCGGTGGTTGCTGCTGGCCTGTCTGTGGCTGTGGTGGCTCCCCGTCCCCACTGAGGGTGCTGGGTGTCTGGTGGGCCCTGGGATGGGCCTACGTGGCTGACAAACAGTTACAAACAGGGCTGCCCTCACAACTCGGGTTGTGAAAAGGCGCGTGGCACCACAAACAGCATGGTTGCAGGGAGAGGAACCATGCAAACTACAAAACTGCTTCAGAAGAGCAGCGTGAAGGAAAATGGGGTTGGCAATGGGAATGCGCTGCCTGCAGCAATGCTGGGGAGGCCTTTCTCAGGGGGAGGTCACCCAGGGTGCTTCCTCTGTGACCAGACCAAAGTGGTGAGAGATGCGGTCCTCTGAGCTTATCTCCTGTGATGGGCTGGATAACACAGTATTGGATTTGTAGTAATGTAATTATCTGTGTATCAGGTCAGAGGGATCAATGCTTTAGTAGCCAGGGCTGCCAAGTAAGATTTAATCTCGGAGGCCCTTATCTCTCAGAAAATGCAAGAGAGAGTTCATCAGAAAATAAAGTGGTGTGACCTGGTGTGTTAAAGGGAAGCCCTAAGCTGGGCTTCATCAGTGCTGAGGGAAGCATCAGCTAGATGAATTGCACCTGGTTATTTGTGCTGCCATTGCCCCTGCTGTGCAATGGGTGCTGTGCATTCAGAGGGAGGCACAGCACGTATGCAAAGCTCTAATAAATGGGGGAAATGTCACCATCCTAGAACTACTGTATACTGGTCTCCTGGCCCAACCTGGAGGGAATCTGAAGGAGAAATAGAAGAAAAAACTTTAAAAACCAGGCCATTCCCGTCCCACAGTTGGAACTGGTGAAGGGCGCTTCCCGGGGTGGTTTGTGCGGAGATGCGGCAGGTCCTGCAGCGGTGTGTGCGAGGAGGTGTGATGGAGCAGAGCCGGCTGCCATCGCGTACTACAGCTTCAGCCTTCTGTACCGGGAGATACCGGGGGAGCAGAGTGAGAACGCATCAGCATCTCCACCCGGTTGGGGTGGGTTAACCGCATGTTCATTACCCACATATTAAGCACCAGGAACAAATCATCGTCTTAACCCGGGCCGGCCAGGTGAGAAGCGCGATTCCCCACGGCTGTGCTCGGCGCTGGGGCTGCTGTGAGCCGCTACCACTGGAGGGCAACAGGAGACCACCGGATTCCTCGCAGCCCTGAACCTGCGGTAGACCTAAAACCGGCACAAAGGGCAAATGAAATCAATCTGCTGTTGCAGAATAGGTCTGCTGGGAAGCTGAGCCCCGCAGAATGACGAGGGAGCTGCAGTGTGCCGGAGAGATCAAGCCCTAATTAGCCTTTTATGTGTTTTCTTCCCTGTATTGCCTAAAAAAGTTTCTAAATCTTTCTCCGAGCTGTGTGTCATGTTATTCTGGTTTAAGTGGAACAGCATGGTGCCCTTCATTATTTTTTTAAAGGGTCTAAAAGCTCAGTTTGATGCTTCAATGTCCTCATGCCTCCCAAGCGGACGCTGGTACAACCTCCCTTCTCTCTGCTGCTGCAGGGAGTCAGATAATGCCCAAAAAATCCAGAAACAACACATTCTTGGCTGCAGTTGGCGTCTTCTCTTTTAAACACAGACTTGCACCATATAAATCCTGGCTCCCTGTGTCCTGTCAGTGGCCACTGAGGCATGATTTCCATTTCTGCAAACCGTGAACAACGCGGTGGGAAAGCCCAGCTAGGAAATGAGGTGGGAGAGCCGTACTTTACATCTCTCTGGTACCTTTTGAGGATCTCAAGGCCCTTTGGAAATGAAAGCCAAGCTCTGAGTGTGTGTTACAGAGGGAGAGAAGTAAGTCCGAGGTGATGCTTGGAAGTGTGAGCAGAGCCTGGAGCTGGGCATGTATTTCCAATGTCATGAGCTCATTCTCATGCCTGTTTTGCTGGCACAGAACCACAGCACAGAAACATGGCACTTGAATTAACAGGGAAAGAAGTAGTAACGCAGCACTTCTGGTATCAAAATGAATCAATAAATAGACCATGACCTTCGTGCAGTGCACTAGAAGGGCCCTGTAGTTTGGAGCTGTTGGTTTCTTGGCTGAGGTCTAGGAGCTGATCTTTTCCTCGTGCTGCGGCTGGTGAGCTGAAACATCATGGATTATCCACAGTTAGGGGCAGGAAGGAGAGGGAGAACATGGGCAAGCAAGTGAGTGCTAATTCACAAACATGCAGGGAAACAAACAAAACCAGAGACAAACCATCTTGTTCTTGTAAATACTGAGCATCTCTTTTTGGTTTGTTCTGTTTTCCCATGACACATTTTTGTCAGTGTCATGAGAAAAGCCCTGAAAATTCCTAATGGCAAAATAAAACCTAAAGAGGCTGGGATGTCGTCCCTGATGCATGGGTCAGGTCCATCCCTGCTGCCAGGATCCATCCCCAGCAGGGCTTCTCACCAAAGAGCTCCTCTGCAGAGGAAGATGCTGGTGTTACCTGGCGGAATCGGGATGCTGGCGAGGCAGAACGTGAGATACCCAAAGTCTTCCAAAGTGATGGCACTGGCACCCAGATTTCCCATCCCGCCTGCCTTGGTGGTCATGCCTGGAGTCACAGATCTTCCTCTGTTATAATTTGTTGAAGCTGTGACCCCAAGGGATGTCTGAGAGTGACGGCCAAACAACTGTGGAAGTGCTAGTGATCTGTTCGCTGCTTTTTCTCTCTTCAGGACAGCTTGTCTGCCTCCCAGGAGAATCACCACAACTCCATTAGAGTCCATTAGCAGCTTCCTTTCCTTTAGCCTTGAAGTGAATTTAGCACTGGTGAAAGGTGTTGTTGTGGCAGTCCCGGAGGCTGGAGCCTGCTCGCAGCACAGCTCTGGCGTGGAGAGGAGCCAGGCGCGCACGGAGCAGCCCCACCGAACCTGACCCGTCCACAGGCAGCCATGTCTTGGTGCAGGAAGGAACTGCAGGGGCCTCTTCTCCTTCCTTTTCCTGCAGACTTAGACAATAGCAGAGGCACGGACTTGAAAGAGAAGGAGCAATGAGTTTCCCGACATCAAAACCGGGAGTTTTTTAATAAAGTGGTGTCTGATGGGCGTTTGCTTGCCCTGCAGAGCGGGTTTCAGGGGCACTAGTGCTTTGCTGTGAGCTGTCTGTGCTTTCGGGTTATTACAGCTATGGCCTGGCCATCCCAGTGGGAGAGCTCTTTGCTTCCCTGAGCCAAGGGCAAAGCCCGAAAAGAAAGCATTGCAGGACCGTGTGGGACAGGAATGGATGGGACTCATATTGAGGGCTTTGGCCAGGACAAAGAGATGCCTCTTTCACTGAGAAATGGCCCAGCCTGGAGCCCATGGGGGCACCACAGGCAGAGCGGGGTGGGTGCCATTCCAGTCCAGGAGCCCTGCAGCCTCGGCAGTAGTCAGGCAAGGGCACTGCGGGCCAGGACTGAGGCATGGAAAAAGCATGCAGAGCATTTGGCCCTGCTGTACCCTGCACTAGGGTTGTGAACAGCCTTCCATAAATATCAAAATGCTTTCAGTGTGACAAGTGTCAGCAGCTGTGAGTCAGCCCTGTGCAATGCTTCCAGTCAGACAAACCATGGTTTCATTGTCTCTGGGTCCCCTGGAATGTGAGCCACACAGAAGCCCACCCCAGCAGCCCGGCTACTTCCCTGGGCTGCAAACAAAGGCAAAGCAAGCACCTTGTGGAGTCCCGATGCAGGGGTGCATGCCCAGGCTACAAGGGATCCGAGGGGAAGATGCCACTTTCCAGGTGGCACTTGAGCACTTTGTGCGTGGCCAGCGTGTGACTTGATGTGGAAAATGGATCCTGAGAGCACATCCCGACTCTTCTGCCAGGGAGATCTGGGAACAGCTGCTGAGAGAGTGCTTGATCCTCAGTCCCTCGAAGGCTGCTACAAATTTCAGTAGATTTTAGCCATTATAAGATGGAAACGTACATGTGCCTATCCATGCACAGCTGCAGAGAGGTAGCTGCACACCCTCAGCATTGCCTTGTCTCACTCACAGCCCCTGGCAGCCTTCCAGCACAAAATGATTCTCACCTATCTCACCATCCTTTCCCACTTTATCCCAGTAAGCCCACAATAATCAGCCTATTCTTCTCTAGGCCTTTGCTGCTGCACCCATCCGGAGGCCCTCAATACACTTGGGCTCTACCTTTCCCCTTCCTGTGCCGTTCCTTTTTTCATTCCTACTCACCCATGCTTTAGCAATAAGAGCTGTAATTAACATTGCTGGCAGTGCCCAGAATCCTCTCCCTACCCTTGTTGCAGTAGGGTTTACAGGTTTTTCCGTTGAACAAATATGGGTGCAATTCACCTGAATTGCCAATCCCTATCAGTTGCTGGCTTGGGGCATTGCAGCATGAGCAAACAATGCTGATTATGGAAAGGAAAAGCAAGTGTGGAAAGCAATTGTTCTCTTGACTTCACCTTGATAACAAAGACGCCAACTCCAAGACAAAAGCTGTTTCACGGTTCCATGCCCTGGGGTTGCAGAAGTCTCATTCCTGGAAAAGGGAAAATTGGCGGTATTAGTTTAAAATGCCGCTCTGAGGTAGGAATGCTAGTCCACTGGTCAGGCAGAGTGGGAAGAGCTGGGTTTCACTTCCTTTTCTTCTTCCACCCTCCATGAAACCTCAGGCAAATCTCTTACCCTGGAGAAGAAAACTTCATTTAGTTGAAAGCTGTCAACAGCTATAGCTCAGAGGTTAATGTCTCTCCTCTTGCCGTGCTGTCAGCGTGTGCAGAAATGCTTCTGCTGAGAGGTCACTGGAGCGCAAACAAGCGTGCACGTAGACAGGTGTGATGCCTTCATCTCAGCTCCATGCACCATCTGCAGGCTTTGTGCACGATGTACCCGTGCCGTAGGCCCAGCTGCCAGCTGGCTTGAAGGGCCATCACACTGGATTTCTTTACAGTATCTACAGGGTGAACAGCCCAACTAATCATCTTTCCCAAAATCTTGCATATAACTACCCATGGCATGTGAGCTGCTGACTCTGAGCCCAACCAAACTGACCACGGGATTTCACCCTGCGTGAGTATGGGGGATCCCCCACAGCTGGCCACACTGTGGTTTCTCCAGTGGCTTGTGCCAGCAGCTTCTCCACTGCCCAGCTCTGTGGCTCACTGGTGGGTTATACACAGGTCTGGCAGAGGGCAGAGCGGTGTGCCCCACATGCCACAGCAGGTACCAGCTACTGCTGGTACTTGAGGAGGCCATCATCTAGGCCAGTGCCTAAATGCCAAGGAGCTTCTGCAAGCAGTCGGGGTGCATGGGTGAGAGGAGTTCTGTGGGGTCCCTCCCAAAGTGACTCACTTTCAAACCTAAAAGTTTCTTTTAGATAGTTGGGAATTTTGCACTGATGGGGAAACAAACCCCTTAGGATCTTGCTCTACAGAGGAGAAGCCTCTGTATCTTTGGGCACACATAAACACAAACATGTCCAGGATTTCTCCTCCAAGAGAGCCCCCGCTTGCTGAGAAGCTCTGCAGGCTTCACCCAGCACTGCAGCTCCCACTGGCCTAGCCAGCAGCAAGCTGAGAGTTTGAACCAGCTTCTGTTTTTAATGATGAAACTGCTTCTGGCTTACTGGGGCAGGGCAAGTCCTGCCACCAGGCAGCTCAGCCTGGGAGTGACCAGGACAGTCTCCTCTGAAAATCCCTGGGATTTAGCACTGATAGTTACTGGAATGGCTCCAAGTGTGGTTTTTTTCAGGCAGCATCTCCACAGCCATGTCGCTGATCATGTACAGAAGGACTGTGGAAGTGCCTACCGAACCATTGCTAACATTCTTCTTGGAGGTATCCATCCATGTTCTGGTTCCAGTTGGCTGGGAGCAAAGCCTGAGGCAGTGCATGGGGACTAGTGGATACAGAAACAGACTCCCAGACTCTCGGCTGTAGCAGCAAGAGAGGAGGGAGCATCACTGCTCCTCTGGGAACACAATGTTATCGTACCACACCTGGACTGGAAGGTCTTCTCTTAGCCCGTGGTCACGTACCTTTGCACCACGCTGTCCTTGTTGAGTTAATGTGAGGTTTCTGGCACAGGCACTGGGAAGATCCTCTGGTACCTGAGAACCCCAGCTTGCAGAACCCTCTTGAACAACCCAGCTGAGGGTCCCCCAGGACTGTGCTGGAAGAGGTGGCCTCCAGGGCCAACACAAGTCTGTGATGACTAGCTGCAAGGTGATGGTGTCGCTTGGCACAGGCTAAAATAAGTCTCTGGTGGAGAGCCAGAGGGCTCCATGATTCATTCAGTCTTACATCAATGAGGGATTGTTCATGGTTGTATCCGGGGCGGATCCTCGAAGCATCTTTCTAAGGAAAGTTTTGGACCATGACGTCTCAGCTTGTGACGGATGGGTGCTACCACGTGGCACAACCTGCACTGCCTGCTGCTGCCCTCCCGGAGCATCACACCACCACAGCAATATGATGGCATTTATTCCCCATGTGAGGTTTCCTCACTGGAAACAATCAGTTAAAAGCTGCCTCAGGAAAAGGGCTTGCTGTTGAGAGAAGAAGAATCCCGTCTCTAACTCTGCAATTTTTAGAGAGCTGTTCTGTGCTCTTTTGCTGGCTTAAATGTCCCCGACCTCTGAGAAAACACCCCAGAGAAATCAAAGATGTGCATCCTGGGTGGCAGTGGCTCAGGAGACTCCGTTATGTGCTGAGCAATGTCTATACAACATCCTCAGTGCCCTTTGGGGCAGGGAGCCTGTAGATGCCAGTCTTCTTTTGGGCTTGTCTGTAGCTTGTTTGCACATGGTAAACTATCAGTGTCACACAGCACTGGCCAAAAAAGGGTTTTTCTCAGCGCTCCACCTCCACAACAAGGTAATCCCTTGAGGGAGGCTGTAGGAACCACCCGGTGCTGCCACCTCAGCTTTGCCCGTGCAGGGCAGCAGCAGGACCACATCTTATTTTGTTGACGTCAGTGGTTTTCCCCTCACTGGCTGCTGAAGCCCTCACACCACCCAGCATGTGCAGACAGATACATGGAGCTCTGCTGCAACCCAACCCGTGCCTCTGACGCGCTCCAGGCCATAGCGGCTGCTTTTCGATTCCCTCCTGCACAGACACAGATATCTGTCAGCTCGGGGTGTGCAGGACGGAGGGAGCTGGTCCTGTCCCTCGCCCAGCTCGCGGCTGTCTCTGACTCTCACCAATGCTCCCGGGCACGGCGTGGCTTCCACGGAGGCTTCCACTTTCAGCCTATGAAAATCTTAACTGTAAGGTCTAGAAAACAAAAGGTTCCTTTTTCACTAAGAGGAGGCTGATTAACATTCCCTCGGGGGAACCGAAAGGCCTCGTCACTGTTCTGAGTAAATGCATTTTGTTGTTCCAAGGAAAGGTGACTCACCTGGCGGAGGCTTCCGAAGCGGTGAGGTCTCTGCAGCACGCACGTGGTGGTTAAAACGAGCCCTGCAGTAACGGGGTTTAGCAGAGGTGTGAAGGGCTGCCTCCGCCCCAGCGCGTACCCAGCATCAGTCTGTCCTCCGCCTCCTCCGCTGGGCAGCTCACACCGTAACGAGTGTTGTTGAATGCTCCAGGCTCAGTGTTGCCGAACAGTGCTAGATGCCGTGCCCGCATGCTCCTGTGCCAAAAGAAGGGGCTGGTTCGGCTCAGGGTATCCCTGGGGGTGTTTGGAGGTGGCAGCAGGACCTAGTTCCAGACCTCGGTGGAAACTCGTGGTTGTCTCCCCTGCCCCGTGCCACTTGGCAGGCTGGTCGAGGTCCAGTCAAGTACAAACCGGGTCAGGCATCCCTCAAAGGTTCCCCTGGGAGCTGCCTGGACTTGCTCTGTTTGTAACAGTTGTGCCATCAATCCTAGGGAGGTCATAGCCCTCTCTGGCTTTTTCAGGTAGGTATTTCAGCGCTTATCATGTTTTCTTCATTTCTGAAGGCCCCAGAGGAGGAAGGATAGAAGGGTGAAGAGGAGGAGGGAGGCGGATAGCAGCACTCTGCTTCCTGCTCGGTCGACTTCCCGCACCACTTTTGATGTGTTGGGCATGGTGCCACTTCACTTCTCGTGTGTCAGACTTCTGCAAGGTTTTCTGGAGCCGGTGGTGAGAGGGGGGGGGTGGTCTCAGTGCGTAACACAGGACACAGCATTCCCAAGGAACAATTGGGCAGCTGCTTGGGACAGCTCACAAATTTTATTTGTTCTTTTTTAGGTGTCAGATTAATACTTTGTCTCTTATGAGCACAACCTGGGTAGGGCCACGCTCGGAGAAATCTGCTCTGCACAGACAGGTCCATTTTAGTTAAGAAAAGAGGCAGAGGTGGTCACAGAGGATTCTGCCACTGATGCTGCCAAGGGGTGTTCCCAGGGTGAAGAAGGACCTGGAGGATGGTCCCTTGTTCCAGCCCTTCTGCATGGCCTGAACATGTCAGCCCAAGGGCCCCTCCACCTTGCCCCCTGCCCTGGCCTGAAGCCCTCAGAGCCACTCCGTGGCTTCCCTCCAGTTACACAAGAAACAAATCAGTTCCAAACAGAGATGACACAGGGAGATTTTTTAACTTTCTCCTCATTTGCACAGGTCCATTCCAGGGAAGCACTCCCAAGTCTTATTCATAGCCAATATTTGTTCCTCTGAAAACATTCCTTTATGTTGGGTCAGATCATTGATATCTGTGTGTTTATTTTGCTCAAATTCCAGAAACAAGTAGCCATGCATTTACAAAACCTACATGATGCTGACTATATGGCTATCTGCCTCTCTTGTTCTTGAAATAAATTTTCGTTCTTTATTTTTGCAGCCTGCTTGTGTTGGGAAGGTCGATCTGTTCTGCAAACAACCCCTGCGCATCTTGCTGTTACTGGCACTGCTCTGTTTTGCCAGTGACCCTGCCCCGAGCCAGCAGCAGCCCAAAGGTGGGCTGCAGAGGGCCTGGGAGGAAAGGGTTTCCTCCAACCAGTCCTATGGCTGCTCTGGTTTTCCTTGGCCGTCTCCAGCTACCCGCTGTGACCGGAGTGCGATCCCCCAACCAGTCTCCCACTCCTCCTGATTTCCCTGTGCTGTCCTGGGGACAAAAAAGTGGCATTTACTGGCAGCTAACCGCCTATCCCATTCCACCTTGGAGGAGTTGCACTACCATGGTCTTACCCACCTGCACAACTGTATAACTATTTACAGAGTCTAGGGATATGTTGTTTGCTGGAGTACAGAGGTTATTTTGTTTGCTAATAATGTTTGGGGCCTTCAGGGTGGGAAAATCCAGGATGACGCAGAGGCTTGTTCGTGGTGGGATTTTTCGCTTCAGTGTAAGTACAACCGCACAGTTGACTGGTGTGTGGTTCTCACAGACATTGCTGCTTAAATACAAAACATCCTCAGTAAATTCAGCTTAGCCCGGGTTGTAATTGGGATAACAGAGCCCTAATGCAAGCGGATTTTTACACCTGTGCAACACAGGAGGTGGCTAGTGATCCATCGGGGCAGGGCAAAATACCCTGCTGTGTTGACAAGCCCTCTGTGCACCTCATTAACTTTTTCCCATTAATCTTCCACGCATACAGAGAGCGCAAAGATGTAATGGCTTGGCGAAAGAGCCACTGAACATCTTGGCTTCACTGCAAAACCAGCAAAGTCAAAGCCAAAGGAAAATGGTGGTTTTTTTCTGAGGGGTCTTGCAATATTTCCACGCTTCAGCATTTGGGGAGGAGTTTGACAGTACTGCAACAAACAAGCCTTTTTCTATAGCAACTGGCCCCTCCAGGACATCTCCGCGTGCCTTACACAATGCAAATGGAAAAGCACTGAGACGTGAATGTCTGTGCTGCAGACTGAAAGCAACATTAAAAAAGCAACACAGGATTTCAATTTGGCTTTATAAGTGCCAATAGCAGTAACAATCCAATACCCACTGAAAAAGAATTGCATCACTCTGGGACAGGGAGGCCTCTTCAAGCCCGGGGCAAACGGGACGGGATGTTAAAACACAGCAAACAGCTTGGCATTTATTTATGTATTGCTGAGCAAGTTAATGTTAGTGAAAGGTGTCAGTGCAACGGAAGCGCCTTCTTTTGCGGACGCCGGCCCAGCACCGCAGTCAGGTTTGATCCGATCACCACCTTCTTTCAAATGAGGCATGAACCAGCTGCTGGCTGGAGCTGGGGCAGTGGGACAGGGCAGGGTCGCTCTTGGATGTGCACACCCACGTGCCATTTTCCCGAAGTTGGTGCTTAGCCCTGAGCAACACATTTTATCCTGCTGACACAGGGTTGAGCTTACCAGGGTTGCAAACCCCGTAGAAGAACATCGTCGAAGCCTGGGTGTGCTCTGAGCTCAGGCTGCAAACGATGGGACCAGGGCGTAGAGGCACCTTGTTCTACTACCAGAACCCTTCCTCTCCCCCCATGACCCTGGCAATTTTTCTTCCCACACTGTCTGTAGCTGCTGCAACCGGCGCAGTCCTCTATAACTGCCCGAGCATCCTGCCAGAGATAAGATGCTCAGCTCAAGGGATCTAATGCAGATCATGGTTCCCCAGCATTACTCCCCATCTGCTCCCTCCAGCTGGAGTCTCGCACTGGTGATGTGTGTGTAGTAATAGCAATACTGAATGTCCTCCAGGTTATAAATGCTGTCTGTCAGGTACCTCCTCAGTGGTGAATTTTACCAGCCAGGAAAAAGGAAAGCTGCCGGGAGATCACTCCCTACTGCAATCTCGCAGCCGTTACAGAAGGAAAAGGTCTGTGCTGGCAGTGTGAAACACTGTTTACCCAGGGATGTAAGGAAAGGAAAAAACAACTGCTGATAATAAATTAAAACGTTGGAAAGATTGTAAAGTGAGATCAAGGCATTTAAAGGAAGTGAGTTTATACGGTGTATTTCCTGATAAAATCGGACATTTCAAAGCGTCCCTTAGCAGTGTGGCAATGTTGCGGTAAGCCAAAAGCATTTAGGGGCAGCAGAATAGGCAGTTCCCTGAAAAAGGGGTATTTCAGATATATGATATTAAAGGTTGCCGCATGGCTCTGTGCCCATTGAAACTGGAAGAAACCCTTGAGCCAAAATGTACAGCAATCCAGAAAGACGTTTGGGGATTATTTATTATCCATTCCCAATGTGGGAATGTTGCATGCAGCAGTCAGGCCTGACTGCTCTGGGCTGGACACTGTGCAAACACGAGTTAGAGACACAGTCACCTTTCAACATATTCTTTAACCTGCTCCCTGTAATACACCAGCCAGATAATTGTGCTGAGGGTGTGGGCAGACCTGGGTCTTTTTTTAGATCAGGCCACAGCAGCCTCCGAAGTCTAGAGCCGCCCTTTAGCCAGACGTGATGGGAGATCATTTCTCTCCCTTTGCACTGAGTTAAACCAATCCCACTTGTTAACGCAGCACTTCTGCCACCGAGGCAGTGGCAAAGGGCCAGGCTGTAACCTCTTAAACCGCTCCTTCCGACAACAGCTCTACTGGTACCCTCTGCACCAGGAAGCAACAGATCCTCTGGAGAGGAGCAGAGAGAATCCATTATTCCGACGCTCTAGCTGGAAAGGAGAGAGTCGTGTGCTTTTTGTTCCCTCTTCATTTATTTTCACAGCCTACAGCTGCTGTTTGGAGGGCGAGTCTGAAGCACGGTCCCTGTCTGTTCTCCCTCCACCAGCGGCAAGGGAGCCCTTGCCATAGCTGAGTGTCGGTTTTGGGGCTCCTGCGGAGCCACGTGGGATCGCAGGGGCAGAGCACGGTCCTGGCCTTTGGCAGCTGTAGCATCAAATCCTCAGCCGCTCCAAGCAGAGTTACCTTGCTCTGCACCAGCTGAAAGTCATCCTCCTGAGCAGCTCGGCTGAGTAGCTCCCAGCCTTCAGCCATCCTGTGCCAGCCTGCTTTGGAGGCAGCCTGGTCCCTTGCCAGCTCCGCGCTGCTCCGGGTTGTATCCCGGCATCTGGGTCTTCCCTCTTGCATCACACCTGGCCTGAGCGGGGCTGCACCCTGCGCACGGAGGGGCGGCGAGCAAAGCTCAGCCCAGGTGGGAGGGACTGGGCTCCTGTTAAATCCAAGGCTCCCAGAGGACTGAGTCCTTGCACAGACTCACCCTTGTGCCGGTTTTACGAGCTCAAGGTGCTGTTGGAGGTGTTGCAGAAAGAGCGGTGTGCAGGAGCGGGGACGAGCAGCTGCAGCTCAGGTACCTGCTGAGTGCTGATTTCAAAGGCCGTCTCTGCCTTTTCCCTGCCTCTTTCAAGTCCTTTTTTTCCTTCAATCCTCCATGCTAATGTTATTCGCAGTTTGTATCCGTTCCCCTCTTCCATCACTTCTTTTTCTTCTGCTACTGCTTTGCATTTAGCTGGTGATTATTCTTGTGCCTTGGGATAAATCTGCTGCAGAGATCTCAAATAAGCCAAGACATGGTTGTTCCTGCCCGAACAATACTGCCGGCTGGCAGAGAAACCAAGTGATGTTTATCCTGGGTGGGGAAGGCTGCTGGATGTTCTGAGAGAAATGGCATGGGATTATGCTTATTGCTCAGGCTAAGGTTTTGGCTTTTCTCAGTAGTTTATGGCTTTTATTTTATTAGCAATTACCTTTCTTACTCACCTTGAGTTTGAAGCCTATTTAAGATTTCCAGTGATGCTTGTTGACTGCGCATCTGTACAAGTGGTGTGAGATGCTTCGTTCACTCTGCCTGAAGAGAATCCAGCCTGTAGAAATGAGGCTGTGATCGATCGTGTGTCTCTGTGTGTGCACCCTGCTTTTCAGTGGGAGGCTGCGGTGTGGTGAAGTGTTGAGAGTTCAAGGCAATAAAAATGCCACGTGGTAGCATGAAGTGTGACTAGCTGGAGGCTGTGGTTTCTGTAGAGCTCGGCAGGAAAATCAGCTAGCTGTGCATTAGTCGAGGTTATTTGGTACTGCTGTACTTTCTTAAGCTGCTGACAGTCAGGAAGGTCAAAGCATCATGACTCAGGTCAGTATCAAGAGATGCTGTGAAACCAAGACCAGGGTCCTGAGGATCCATCCTTGCATAAGAGGAGAGCCCAGCATCAGGATGACTGCGTGGAAGCTGTGCAACCAGGGCTCCATAGAGGAGCACCGCAGATACATCTGCCTACACAGGCAGTGTGTTGGCAGGAAGGTGGAGGTCTGAGGAGGGGAGGAAGAGTATCTAGTCCCACCTTGTGCTGTTTGTCCCTTGGACCCAAGAGAAGAGCATGGAGCATGGTCTGCTGCTTCACAAGGTTTCGAGCCCTGGGGTGCAGTGCTGTACACTCAAAGGGACGTGCACGGGGGAGTGCAGATGTACAGAGTCCTTCAGAAATGTTTAGAGTCTGCGGAGCCCTCTGTGCAGCAGCTCCCCTCCTCTCCCTTCCATTGGCACCTCTGAAATGCAGGGAAACAGCCTCTCTTATGCTGCAGCTTCCATCATAATAATACTGACTGATGCAGTCCCACAAGGGGACAGAGGTGAGAGATGTGCCCATGGTGTCAGAAGGGAAAAATCCAGGCTGGTGCTTGTCAGTGTGTCTAGAAGGTCTCACATTCCTGTAACTCATCTCAAACATTCCTAGGACTGGCTACTTTAGTCTATTTTTGGACAGACACCCTGGTCTAAAGATGCTCTCCTTGCTGCCCCCTCCCTGATCTTCCCATGTCCACTGCTCACCCTGCAAAGAGCTGGAGGGAAAACCCTCCTGGCTGCGCTGGGACCTCTCCTGTGCACGGGGGACCAGGCTCTGCTGCTCGCCTCGTACCCGGAGAAGCTCTTGCCAAAGGGGAGAGTGCCATCCTGGGAAAGGAAAAGGGAGCATGGCAGCGGGAGGGGGAGTTATTTGAGTAGCAATTTCGACATTACTAATGACCCTCCTCATCCAAAGCCCTGGAGACCCTTTCAAAAGTCTGAAATATTGCTAAAAAAGCAATGCATTGGGGCTGTTCGCAGCGGGATCACTGTGGGGGGATGGCTTCTGCCGCCGAACGCTGACGGGTTGCGTTGGAGTGCTTCTCACTGCCCCAGCAAAAAGTCCTCTTTTGGCAATGGTCACACAGATGCTGCCCCGTCGCAGGGCTCCAGGGGCTGATCAAATACCGAGAGTTAGCAATGCTGTCTGGGATTTCATAAAGGCTTCTTCTTGCTGCTGAACTTTCCAATTATTCTTGTTTGAGCAAGGAGGGAGGTGGCTTCGTCTGACAGTCACCCTTCTCCCCCCGGACGCTGGGAGGGCTGCTCCTCCTCAGGCACCAGCTGCCTCATGCTCCAGGTGCCGGACCCCCCTCGTAGCTGGAGGTATATTAATATTTGCTATGTGATACTGCTGCTCTCTCTGTTCTGCAGGCAAAACACAGCATAACCATGGGAACTTTCTTCCTCAGCTTCATCAGCATGCCCTGCTAATCTAGGCAAGTCATCCCACAGCCCTTGCAGTGATTAAGCTGAGTGTAATGAGCTCTGTAAATCCTGGGTGTCCCAGCAGTTCCTTCTGGGTGTCCCAGCGGTTCCTTCTGCTCTTCCTGGTGAGGGGATATGTAACAGACTTGTCATCGGGAGCATCCCAGGGCTCACGTTGCAAGGAAAAACAACCCAGACTTGGCAGCCGGCTTTGCTGTTTTGGGGTCTCTGCACAGACAGGGAACAAGCCTGTGTCCCGGCTCGTATGTCTTAGCTCCAAATAACCGCGCTGGGACCTTCAGGGCTCTGCGTGAGCAGCTGCCAGGCCAAGCTGAGAGCCAGCGCTTTCGGCATTGCCGTTGCCTCGACTGATCTGCTGAAGCCCGGGGGGGAGACCCAGCGCCGAACTGGGGGTCCGCACCGAGCCGGCCGTGCTCCAGCGGACGAAGCCAGGACGGGGCCCCGCAACGGAGGGACTTTGATCCGCACGGGGTCCGCAGGGCTCGGTCCGCATCCACGTGGCGGTTGCAGCCCGGCTGGGCTGGGCTGTGCCTGGCGGCTTTGGGAAGGGTGTGCGGGCACTTATCTATCGGCCGGGGTGTGCCTGGCACAGCCCTGGCCCAAGGGCACCCTGCTTCTCCCGCCACCGCCCAAGAGGTACCCTGCAGCCCTCCGAAATCGGCACCCTACCTCCTGCCTCGGCTCTCCGCAGCCCCACGTGGGTGCTGCGGCTCTGGTCCCAGTCCCAATGCCCCGAGCCCAGCTCCTTTTCGTGCTGGGGGGGGGGGCTGCCTGCCAAGCTGGGCTGGAGGTGGAGGGGAGGACTGGGGTTACTGGGCTGACCTGCAACTCCTGCCTCACTGAACCGGGTCTCTCGGTGCAACAGGGAGCTCCCTCACCAAGAGCCTTTATAAGTGTGTCTGCATCCAAAATCTGTGACTTGTCCCCTCCATCTCAGGGGGAATTCTGTTCCATAGTCTGTTTCCAGAAGCAGAAACTCTGTAATTTCCAGTCTAGATGTGTTTGTGGCCAGCTTATTTCCATTTCTTCTTGCGCTCGCCTTGTCTTAGTTTAAACAACAGTGCTCCTTCCCCCAGTGTTTCTGCACAGCCAGTAAATCCTCCCAGGCTCGGTTAAGCCAGCCAGCCAAGCCCTGCAAGGCATGTCTGCACTGCCTGGGTTACCTCTGCCAGGGCTGCGATGCTTCTGTTGCAGAGCTTGCTCTGCTGCCGCTGCTGCCGGAGGGAAGGGCATCGCACCTCGTGGCACGGCACAGATGTGCCGTCAGCTTCGCTGGGGGATACGGGCTCCCCGCCTGTGCTCATGGTCTTGGGCTCCAGCCCGGCCCCTCTTCCCTGCCCGGGGGACAGAGCTGGATGCTGCCCAGCCTTTGCTGGGGCTGTGCACAAGGGCACTGCTATTTCTGATTGCTCTTGGGAAGTCCTGATGTCTGTAGGCAGCGTTTGTCTTTCTCATGGCTGCACCACGCTGGTGGCTAGTAGCCACCTTCGATTAACCTCCTTCGCCCGAGCCCTTCTCCCCCTTTGTGGCTCCAAGCAGCAGAGCCTGCAGCTGAGGCTCAAAATTCTTGTGAGGAGCCTGGGAGACCTCTCACTTTAACCCAGAGAAGGGAAGGGAGGAGAGATGAGGTTTGGAGGCTAATTCTGGCAGCATCAGGCACGAGCAAGATTAAAAACTCGGGGCAGGAGTACAAGAGAGGAGGGAAGCTGTTGCGTGCATGCTCCTGGAACCCCCTGACAGTCCTGGTTCATGCATACTGCACGTTATTTCTGTACCTACTTAAATTAAAACCAGCCTTGTCTTGTGGACGCTGACTGGAGCCAGGCAGTTCTTCTCCCCAGGGGAGAATCCAATTTTCACTCCATCTAGCTTGTGTTTTTGACCTGGAATGACTCCTCTTTTTATATTTAACAAACGCTCCCTCCAAGCTCTGTACCGTGCTGCACTTCTCACAGCGGTGCCTGCGGCGTCATGGCACATACGTGCTCCAGGCCAGGAAACCCAAAGCGGGCAGACCGCTTACCTGTGATCCGGCTGACCGCGCGGCAGAGCCGTGCCGTGGCTGGATCAGGGGCGACGCGAGCTCTGCGGGCAGAGCCCGGGCACGGCACGGCCAGCCAAGGTGGCTGGTGGGAAAGGGGAACTCGGGTCCCAGCCCCCTTCTGCATCCTCCGTGCCTTGGGCTTTGGGTGCAGAAATGCCGAGGAAAAGCAACGCGCGGGTGCTGGGAAGGCACCGCGGGCTGTGCAGCTGCCGGGCTGTGTCGCTGCTGCGGTCGCAGGAGGGACCCCACCACGTGCAGCCCGGGCATCTCGCCCGCCTGCCCCCCGAGCCTGGGGAGCAGCTACCCTGAAGTCCAGCTTTCCCCATCCCTTTTCCGATAGATCCCTTCTCAGCTGGCCTTCCGTAGGGGTAACCTGTTCCGGACTCTGTCCGTCTCCCGTTGGGGCTGGGACAGACCTGGCTTGCAGAGCGCAGCCCCAGATGCCTGGAGGTGCAGCTGGGGCGGCGTGTCTTTCCTGTCTGTGATATTAATCAGTCAGTTACAATTCAGGGATGTCATGTGCCTGTCTAATTCGCAACTAAAGGCGCAACAGCTGCTTTCCAGAGGTGCTTTGCTTTCCAGAGGTGCTTTGCTTTCTACAGCACAGCTCTTGGTGTAGGACATATCCTTGCTCCTGAGCCTTTCTTACAGACCAGCCTGCCAGTCCTGTAAATAAAAATCTATCAGAGGCTCAGGAGATGTAGTGGGGTCCAGGCTGAGAGGAAGCTAAATGGGTTTGAAGTATTTATGCACTTCTGCAGTCCTTAAAAACCTCTCCTAGCTCTTTCGAGAGCGTTAACTGGTGTGACTCATGATCCATAGCCGTGTCGAGTGCCGTACGCCGTGAGCAGCAGCAATGTTTTGCTTCTAATTCGCTCATCTTCATGAGTCTGTGCTATTCTGGGTGTCTCTTCAGCAAGAGGAGAGACTTCTTCAGGGTCATATAATTCAAGGGCAAAGCTGACCTGTTTTGAGCCATCTCCATAACAGCTCTCAACACCCTGCATGGCAATTAGTCACCGCTTACCAGACATGACGTACCGCGCCAGCCCAGCACTCCTGCCCTCGCCCACGGGGGTTTGTGGACTGGCTGCCCGAGAGCAACGTGTCTCTTTCTTAATCCTGTGACTCCATAGTTAATCAATCTGAGATAGGTGAGTAAATAAGCCAGTCATTCAAGGCTGATGCAGGAAAGGACAAATATTTTAATAAGCGTAGCTCACTGTTTGTATGTATTACGCACCAGATCCACGCAGGGTATGGAGGAGGGAGCCCTGAGCTGTAGGATTAACTCCTGTCAGCAAGCCTTTCACTCTGACTTTCCAGACATCCCGTGGTCGCCACGGGTCCTGCCCTCCCCGAGGACCAGAGAGGACAGGCACGTTCCCATGCAGCCGGCGCAGTACGGGCATGAGGAATGTGCTTGGCTTTGATGTCCCCAAGCACCGAGATGTTGGGTTTTGGCTGCCACAGTGGGTACGGAGGGAGGCAGGCTTATTTTCCTCATCCGGAGAGAAGTGAGCGAGGTTCCCCTGGTGCATTTGGTGGCCGTGGGTTTTGCTGAACAGCAGCTCCCACCGTGCCGGTGTGCAGAGGAGCACGAGGGAGAGCAGCAGCTGGGGGGACCCCACTTGTTTGCTGATGCAGTCGGATGACTCCCCCACCTCCAAACAGTGTCCTGAGACCTTGAGCCCAGAACCCCCAAGGGAAGCCCACCTTCTGCCGTGGGCTTTTTTTAACGGCAAATTAAAAAATACTTTCTCTCTAAAGCGAAGCCAGAGAGTATTCAAAATTTAATAGCAATCGGATTCCTAGAGCAACGCCTTGACTGAGAAAGCAGCTACATACGCAGGCTTCCAGGGCTCAGCTCACGTTGTACCAGCAAAATAAACCCTCAGATTAAATGTACGCCCACTCGCAGAACATTGCTCTGGCAGGCAGCTCCGTCTCTCCGGCCCACTGCAAGTCTACCCTGCATGGCTCTGGGCTCGCTGTCTGCCATTGCCTCTCCGGATGGCTCCCGAGGGTCGGGGTCCCACGCAAAAGTTGTTAGAGTGATGCTTCATTTCATTCTTAACCAAGAAAATAAGCGCTGTGCAAATAAAGGAGAATGTTCTTTTTAGGCCTTTGAATCCTGAAAAGCTGTTGCAAATTAATCCTCCTCGCACTTGCCCAGATGCACAGTGGCACCGGGAGCAGAGGCTGGAGGGGGGTGGAAAAGCAATACAGGATGACTTGTTTTCTTATGAGCTGAATTCCAGCTTTGCACTCCAAATCCCCGTTTTTATAGACTTTTCCGCTGAAGTCTGCTCCTGCCCGGGGCATGCCTGTGTAACCGCTCCTCTCTCTGCATTCCTTAGATTCTTCTTCCGCTTGAGACGCTGGATTGAAGAAGGGGTCTGAGGTCCCTGGTGGAGAAAGGGAGGCGAGGAGGAGGAGGTTTCCCTTGGACTCTAAGCCGTCAAACCAGAAAACCAAACCATGTCACAGGTCATACAAAACCACGTGTTGCGTGTTGGACAGACCGTCTGTGTTTCCTCACAGGAGGAAAGCAAGACCTTGCACCCGGCAGGGTACCCGGGCTGCTCCGCGCTGCCGATGAAGTACGCCTACTACTCAACGGAGGGCTGGGCTGACCCGTCCACGATGGTGCACACCAACACACGCCTTCTTCCCGGCGGAGGGCTGTACGGAGCCCACCCCGTGTTTGAGCACGTGGCTGCTCACGCGCAGGGGAAGGGGCAGCAGGATACCTCTCTGGAGAGACCCACCGCCCCGTATCAGCCAACGGAGGAGGAGGACGCTGGCAAGGATCCTGAGGCTCACCTGGTGTCTCCTACCTTGGACATATCCATAGAGAGTCTCAACCAGCTGATCCTAGAAATCGATCCGACCTTTCAGCCGCTCACGTGCAAGCCGGTGAAGGATGCGATCCAACCTGCTTCTCAGAGTGACACTGCTGCCACCAAGAAACAACATCCAGAGGCAATAGGTGAGGCAAAAGGAGCTGGTCGTGCGGTGGAGCCAGTGCAGCTCAGACCTAGTAAAAACCATCTGCAAGAGGCGGAGTGCAAGTCCAGGGCAGAGAGGTTGGCCACGCACCAGCCCCCGGGGGCAGGACGAGGTCCTGTGCTCCTGTGAAGGGTTGGAAATGGGCATCAGTGACATCCCCCGCCATCCCCAGTGGGATCAGCGCGGGATACTGTTTCCTGACATCAGGGCTTCGTATAAAGGAGCAGGAGAACAGACTGTGTGTCCAGGCTCTCTGCCCGACTCACGTGCTTAGGTGGCCCTGGTCTGAGCACTTTTGAAATGTCTCGTGTCCGGCTAGCTCAACAGGATCCAAAAGAAAGCAGGGAGAACAGCCTTTAATTCAACCTGATGTTTGTTTCCCTGTGTTTGGAGAAAACATTTCTCCTTAGAAATGGGACTTGTAGCTCTCAGAAAACTCCTAATCCAAGTAATTACCATCAGTGCCTAGAGACAGGCACTGACCTCTAGATGTGATGTGCAGCCTGTGCTTGCCCTTGCAGCAGAGCCCCAGTTCTAGCAAAGGGCAGTGGAGCCTTTCCCAGGGTCATACTTGACCTGTGGAAGCACAAGGGTTTGAAGCCAGATTTCCAAAGCCCTGGGCTAAGGTACTGATCGTTACACAACCATCCCATTTAAATGTTCCCGTTCATTTTGCCAGGGAAATTCTTTTTCCAGGGCTTGTACGCTCCTCCAGCAGCATACCTGGCATACACAAGGCAGAACATCACCAGCACATACCAACCCCCTCTTTCTGCTCTCATGCCTGGGTGCCTTACGTGAACCCTTTTGCAACACTTCTCTGTCATCCCGGCGATCCAAAGCTCTGCTGGGTGTGCTGCTTCTGATCCAAGCTCTCTTGCCTGTGGCTCTTTCGCAGCCTTAGCTGTTCAACACACTGTGCACAGGGTAACACCAGCAGACAGCTTGTTCCACACTGCTGCAAGCGTTCTGGTGTGCCAGAGGACAGATCCGTGATGTGTTAAGGTGCCTGAAGATACAGTCTCACTGCTTCTGAAAAGCCTTATTGCCTATCCGTGTCTGTAGATACAGAAATACCTTGAAAATCTGTCCCCAGGCCTCTTTCCAGAGGAAGGTCAAATGAGAGGATGTTAAAGGTATGAAAAAAATTCAGTTCTCCCTGAGCCCTCGTGCAAACATCTGCATGAGGAACGTGGGGTTGGAGGAGGGTGAGGTGTGTGTCTGCAAGTGCACTGAACTGCAGCCCTGGCAGGCGTGAGGGTCCCGATGCTCCAACGGAGACGGAGTCAGGCAGCACAGGGGCCGGAGCGGCACGAGCACGCCGTGGGGCTTGGGCGATACTGGAGCAGACAGCATCCCTGCTTCCCACTGGGGTCGACGGGGGTGGCCTTGCAGATAAAATACTGTGACAAAGGGCAAGTTCGGCTCTTGGGTCCTCAGCCTAGTGGCATTCAGATGCCTCTCTTTCAGGCACCACGCAAGGGCTGGAGTCCTGAGCAGCTCAGCAGGTAACGTGCTAGTGGTTTTGAAAATCTGGCTCCAAGTGTGGAATGGAACATCTGGAAATCTGGCCCTGAATTCAGTGGGAAAAGCCTCACTTCAGCTTTCATTTTCGTGTAACAGCTCTTCTTTTTCACACAAACTTCCTACTGCTGCACAGCATCCCTGTTCACCCACCTCCTCCTGCTCCGGCCGCGCGACCTGTGCATGCATCGCTGCTCCCATCTCATGCCAGCTGGCCCTGTGGAAATGCTCCCATTAGGCTCCTGCCTCCCTTTCCTCCCCTCGGCTGTGCAGGGCAGGGCTGCACAGGGCCCCATTGCACTTTCTGAATGATTTCCACAGCCCTACTTTTTGCCTAAGGCGTAAGTTCCCCGCAAGCACGGTCACTCAGTGTGAGGGCTGGCAGGAGACTGATGGTGCCCAGAGTCCATGAGAGGGTCTTGTTCTTGTCTAATGGAAACCACGAGGTGAGCTCTTAACATAATGGATGCTGTAGCAATAGGAGACACGTTCATGAGAGTCACTAACTCCCTCTGGTACTTGATTGTTTCTGGAGGAGAGGAGAGCACCTCGGCTTGCGTGACAGCTGGGCTCCCTGTTTGTGGCACTTTTGCCACTCCTTGATGCTGAAAAGCTCGCCGAGGTCTTGAGCAAATATTTGAGGTTTAACCACACCTGATAAGCAGAAGCAAAGGCAGAAAAGTAGGAGGCAAAAGGCCTCGTTAGCCCAGCGCACAGATGCTTTTCAGTTATTACCGTAAAGGACAATTAAAACCCCCATTTCTTTTCCCCTTTTGAGGGAGACACTGACAAAAAGCATCTGGCCAAGAGCTTGCTGTAAGGGTTTGCACACTGATACCAGAACCATGTGGCTCCGGAGCCTTTCGGACGACAGGCTTTGGAGGAGCTGCTGCTGGCTGCCAGTGGCAGTAAGGGTGTGGAGGGGGAAGGCTGCGGTCCTGGCTCCTTCCCTGTGCGTGGTCCAGCTGCGTCCCCACTGGGGACCAGCCCTTCTGGCTTACCCGGCGCCTCCTCGGCGGCTCTCCGCTGGCCGTGCCGATGCAATCCCGCGCTGGGATCAGCGTAGAGAAGTGGCTCAGAGAGTAACTTTTGTACAGACTTGTGCTTTTCCTGCTCATCAAGCTTTATGCCCCAGAGGGCTGGTTGTTCCTTGCAGTAAACAGGGGCTGCAGTGCTTGGCAGTCTGGAGCCAGCTGCTCTGCCCCAGCCAGCTACCCTCGCCAGCAGGTCCCAGGGCAGGAACGAGGCACGTAACATCGATGGCCAGGGAGCTCAGGGCTGTTAAGAGCAGTTTTCATTGCCGTAGCAAAAAGGTTTTTCTCTCTCCAAGAAACACCTTTAAGAAGGGGAACTTTCCTGAACTCCATGGTAGGGCAAGAACCAGGAGCTGAAAACAGAGCTGGGCACGTTCAGACAAGAAAGGAAGGAGGTGCACGCTTCTAGCAGTGGAGGTGATTAACCACGGGAACAGCTTCCCTGGGGAGGTGATGAATTCGCCATTGCTGCAAGCCCTTAAATCAAGTCTGAGTGTCTCTTGCTAAAAGGCGTCTTCTAGCTCAGCCAGAAGTTGTCCTTGTTCAAGGAACGCGGTGACTAACGAGCATCAGACACCTGGGGACCCAGGCACCCCCTTGTCCCGGCCATGAGGTTTCACTGAAGGTCTTGGAGCAAGCGATGCTCTGTGAGATGTGTTACCGTATAAGTAATGGCAAGGAAAGAAGCTAGGAGATGCCTTGCCTGCCCCGAGCAGGAATGGAAGAGCAGGAAGAAACCCACACCAGGATACTGGCACAGAAAGTGCCTGGGGAATTATTTCTCTAAAGAGACTTGCGCAGGACGGCAGAAGGGAAGGGAGAGCAGCCGGCCCCTGCCCTGGGCTGCGCGCTTGCAGCTGGCATGGCCGGTCCCGTAGCTGATGCCTAGAGCCTTGTAACTGCCCTCGTCCTGCGTGGCTTCCCCCTGCCTCCGGCTCCACGGCGCGGTGCGGATGGTGCGGATGTCCATCCGTGCCTGGGGGCCGGGTGACGTCCCCGCCGTGCGCTCAGAGAGTGCGCAGGGCCACGCGCCTGCTGCCGTGGGCACCCTCCGAACCTGATGTCATCCCCGGGGGGAGCAGCCAGATGTTTTTCTCTTGAGTCAGGTACAGAGAGGCTTGCTGGAGAAAACACCCGCCTCTCGCCGCAGGTCTCGGCAAGCACCGGCTGTGCAACGCCGGCGAGGGGGTTCTGTGCAGTCAGACGTGACCGTGGGTAACCCCTTTTCCCTGGGAGCCCGCCAGCGCTGGGGTGGGTCACTGTGGCTTGGTGTCTGTGAAGAAATCAGCCCTCAGAGGGTCTTAACAAAGGCCAGTGTTGGGCCATAGGGGGGGGGGGCTCCCTGCAGAGCCCGGGGGTCCTCCCCTGGGCCCAGCAGCCCTGCAGGGCATGCAAGCCGGAGCCAAAATTAATAGCAAGAAGAACAGAGACGCGTATCCCCCACGGAGCTTAGCTAATGATCCTGACTCAAACACTGAATTAGTAACGACCTCCTCTTTCTTCCTGCAGACATTAAATACATAGAGATGACGCCAGGCAGAGCCACGTGTCCGGAGCTGCTGCTGCAGGGTTCCCCCAGCCCCTCGGGTACGCCCTTCTCGAGGTCCCCCCAGGGCAACGGCTTCCTGCCCCAAAAAGGGGGACCCAGGGGCAACTACAGCACCAGCGGCAGCGTGGTTTTCTCGAGCCCACCCGGACCCACGAGCCCCCGCTCAGGCACCCCGAGCTGCGCTGCCTCCCCGACCTGCAGCAAAGCATCCGAGTGCATCGCTGTCCCCCGGCAGTGCACGGCCGGCCAGACGGACAGCATCTCCTACGGTCCGGGGGCTCTCAGCACCTCCCCGGGCTTCGACAATTTGCTGAAGCCCGTGCACGTGGTGAGGGCCCAGCAGAGGAGCAGCTGGGTCTCCCTGCTCTCCACGAGCCCTGGCTCGGACACCAGTTACATCCTTGGAAGGTAAATGCCGCCTCGTGTCCCAGTCTCGGGCTGACGATGGGGATGGAAGGGGCGTGGGGCGGTTACCCCAAGTCCTGCTATCCAAGACCCCCTTCCTCAGGCTGGGAGTCGATGCTCCGCAGAGCTGGCCCGGTCTCTGGGGTGGGCTGTGCATCGCACCCCGGCTAAACCGCCCCGCTGATCTCCTCCTGCTCTGTCTCCCTCTTGCAGCAGCACCCACTCGCTCCACAATGACGACTCGGACGCTCACCCCTCTGCCTGCCGCTCCGCTGACTGCCCGTCCCCTGCCAGCTCCCTGGGCAGCCCCTGCACACCTTCCCCGAGCATCAGGTCTCACTCGGGAGAAGCTTTTGGCCTGAGTCCCCACCAGCCCAGAGCAGCCTGCTCCACCAAAGCCAACACCTCCCTGTCCCAGAAGGGACAGGCCAGCAGCTGCCCCCCCTCCATCCTCAACTCCGCAGCCGACATCCCAGTGCTGCTGGTGAACGGGTGCCTGGAACAAGGAGATGCATCTTCCAGGCTGGCCAAAGCCCCCCAAGCCTCTGTCAAGCAGACCCCCCCTCCCAGCTGCAGCCCAGCCTCAAGGCTCGGTAGCCTGAACAACGCGCTGTCGGCACCGGCGCTCTCCTGCGTCTCGGACAGTAAGTCACCTCCCTGCCATAGGGCAGGTCGGCGGGGGGGAAGGAGCTGTAGACCCCACAGTTGCCAGGAAAGGGGGGTGAACCCCATTTCCTACTCTGGTTCGTCTGTGGGTTATAGACGTGAAGGACAGGAGGTCCTTGCTGGAGCTGGAGACCCTCGCCGTCTCTGCACAGCGTTGCAGGGCTCTGCGGCGGTCTCCGGGTCTTTGCTTGATGACCCTGCATGAGCCATGGCGTTTGGCCCACCAGGGTCCTGGGGCACGTGCTGACGAGGCAGAAACGCTCTGGTCCCCTCAAGGAGACACAGATAACACTTATTTATAGCACCTGAGAGTGAGAACCATAATTCTGTCATTTCGTACTTGTTTGTGGGCCCAGAACGGGTGGGGAGGAGGGGTTAGGGTTCCAGTTTGCTCTGGAGGACATCTACAGATACCAGAGTTTATAAGGTCCCTCATTCAAGGGTAAACAATAGGGCTATTGTTCTCTGGAGGAGATTAGCAGAGGCAGCTCTTGGGGCAGAGGGTTTTAATTGGGATTCTTATGGGAATAGCAGGAGAGCTTTGTGGGTCAGGTCCTCAGCTGCTGTAAATCCCCATGGTCCAGTGGACTTGTGCAGGGTTGGGCAGACTGGCACTGCTGGGGAATTCCATGTGCTGCCTCTCTGCGCTCCATCGCAGCCTGCCAAGAGAGATAATTACGTGGAGAATGAGTTATTCTGAGGAGTAGGAAGGAAGCTCTGTTCAAAAGGACTGAAAAAAACCTTCAACCCTGGCCAGCCTGAAAAAGAAATATCTTCGCTAGGGCTCTGTCCTGCTCAGTGATGTCTGCTGTGAAGGTCTTTCAGGTCCCTCGCTGGCCTTGACGCCCTAAGATCTCTTGCAGGTCCCCTCAGGGCTGGGCAGCCGACCATGAAGTTTGTGATGGACACTTCGAAATACTGGTTCAAGCCGACCATAACCAGGGACCAAGGTACGGGCAGCAAGCATCTCTGCTGGGATAACCCATCTCAGACTTGCTGGAGTTTGCCTCCCCGCAGCACCTCAGTCCAGCTTTTGCCCGTGCTGAGCTCCTGGGGGGACTCAGTGACGGCAATTCAAAGCACACTGGGGGCTGGCGGGCATGGAGAGACCCTCTCACAGGTCTAGGGGGAAGGCTCAGAAACACGGGCTGTGACACGGCCCCTCTGTCCCCCCCTTCAAGCCCAGCAAAGCTGCTCCTGCCTCTGACTGTGCTGCTGCTCATCATGGCCAGGGCAGGGGCTGACTCTGCCCCGGGGACCGCAGGGACCCGTGGGACCGAGCCGGGGCCCCTCAGTCTGCAGAGGCACTGCAGTCGGTACCCGCACAAGGGACGTGCGCGTCCTCAGCAAACGCTCCTGAGTATTTCTCGCTGCTGCCAAGGAACAACTCCCCGCGAGAGCATCGGCCGGATGCAAAACGCAATGTGGGGAGGTTCCACCTGTTTTGCTTGGCTGAGCCTCTGCCTGTGCTTTGACAGCAATCCAGCTGCTGAAGGACAAGGAGCCAGGCACGTTCGTTGTGCGGGACAGCACGTCATACCGGGGGTCTTTTGGACTGGCAATGAAGGTTCCCGTCTCTCCATCCACCAGCCAGACAGGTACAGGGACTCGCTCGGAAAGGTGGGGTTTGTTTCAAGGATTTAACTGAAAGCAGGCAAACGAAAGCAAGCTGAGAAGCCGCAGGACGGGTTGTGTGATTGATGCTGGCAGCGGGGTCTGTGCGTGCCCATCCCACCCCTGCACAGGGCTGGCACCACGCTCGCCGTGCGGAGCAGAAGCTCCGGCGGATGCCCTGGGATGGGCCCCCGGGGTGGGCGGGGGGCGGCAGGGGCAAACCAACGGCCCTTGTGCCGGTGCTGACGCTGCCTTCCGTCCCGTTTACAGGCGATGAGAGCAGTGACCTCGTCCGGCACTTCCTCATCGAGTCGTCTGCCAAAGGGGTGCACCTGAAAGGAGCCAGCGAGGAGCTGTATTTCGGTAAGGACAGTGCCGTTGCCCGCAGCAGCCCTGGCAGACCCAGGAGCTGTTTCCAAAAGGCCCCTCGAAGCACGGGCCGGGACCCTGCAGTGAGTGTGTTGGCCCGGGGGCCCTCCAGCCCCCGGCTCCTGCCCTCACTTCTCTGCCAGTGAGACTGGGGTAGTAGTCTCCAAAGCAGGAACACGGGGTGGGGGTCAGAAAACCCACGTTTGTCGCTGTGAGGCCCCAAATAGTCCAGCTTAGCCCCCCCCCCTTTCCCTCCCTCTGAGCTCCCTGGGACGCTGTTGTGGGACCAGAGGCGTGTGGATGGAAGGTGTCAGGCCCCCGGGTCCCCCCCAGCTCACAGTTCTGTGTTGCAGGGAGCCTCTCTGCCTTCGTGTACCAGCACGCCATCACCCCGCTGGCACTGCCCTGCAAGCTGAGCATCCCCACCCGAGGTAGGTGTCCGGGGCAGGGGAGATGCTCCGAGCGGCCCCTCCTGCCGGTCTGGGGAGGTGGGCACGGTCCTGCAGTGAGGAGGGGGCTGAACCACCCGGGTGCCCCTGCAACGGGGCTGATTGCCCTGGCTGTGGGTAGAGGAGGGACCTGCAGGAGCTGACTTGAGTACGAAACGGTGGCGACTTGCTTCGGCCGGGGATGGAGGGTGGTCAGCAAAGCTGCGGGGAGCAGGAGACCACTGAGGGTGGGCAAGGAAAGGAGGGGTGGGGAGATCAGGGATGAACAGAGCAAGGAGAGGGAGATGGAGGACAACTAAATTAATTACCGCAATTTAAGCGGTCCTGGGCCTTTGGGCCTCTTGTGAGATAAGGAATCACCACCCACTGCAAAGGGGTGACGCAGAGCAGCCTGAACTGTGGCATCAGTGCCTCCTGCTTGTTGTTCGTGCAGATCTTGCTGATGGAGAAGATAGCCCTGACTGCGCTCCAGAATCCACGCTATCCCTCCTGAAGAAAACTGCTGGTGAGGAAAGGAGCAGGCTGCTGTCACCAGGGGACAGTCGAGCTGGCAATAGCTAGAGCTCTGGGCATGCCCCCATGCTTTGGGCTTTCGTCCTTACCTATCAAACGCCAGGCTCTATTTTTTTTATGCCATCCATTGGGACACCATTCGCGGCAGAAGCTGAAAAGCCGGCGCGGCCTTTGGAGCTGTGCAAAGCTGCAGGTCACCCCAGTGCATCTGTGGGTGCCGGTGCGATGTCCCCCTCCTGGCTTTATCACCAGGCTGGAGATACCTGCAGGTTTTCTTCGCATCCTCAGATCGTGGGCCTGCAAGGGAACCTGATTTTTTTAAAGAAAGGAGACTTTTGGTCCCGCAATGGTGAAGTAAAGCTTGAAAAGACAGTTCTTGAGGTCACAAGGCTGATAAAAGACCCACACTTTTAAATAGTCCCTGATTTTTAAGCCTCTCTCCTGATTGGCTTCAATCAGTGTTGAACTGGTGGGTACTGAACATCTGGAGTTTCTAGGAGAGGGATGGGGCGGTTGGGGGCTGGTTAAATTGCTGAGGGACCTTATGGGAGACGCATGGAAATGGCACAGCAGGACAGGGAAGGGTCTTTGCTTTTCTTCCGCGCCTGGGTGCCCCCAGCCTGGGTGCAGCGGTGGGTGGGCTCCAGGTGAGAGCAGAGAGTGATGGGTGGGAAACCACACAGACGGGTCACGGCGCAGTCAGGGGAGTCGGGAACTGCTTTGTTTTGCTGGAAATTCTGAAAAATAAGTTGGCAAGCTGAAAAGTTTAGTTTGACCCAGAACAGGCCTTTAAACTGCTCAATCAGCCTGAAATGTCATGTTTTAGGTTGGCCTTCAGCCGTTAGTTGGCTTGGGGTATTTCTGCTTTTCATTAAAGGAAATATGCAATAAACAGAAAAAAAAAAATCAAAATGTGACATTTAGAAACCGGAAATTAAATACTTTGACTTTAAAACAATTAGTTCAAAGAATTAAAGTAAACCAAAATAAATTTGTGAAGAATTTCTGAGTCACCAAGTCTTTAATTTCCGTCAGAACAAATCTGACCTGTGTACGTGCGTCCGGTTCTGCAGGATGATGCCTGGGACCCGGCCCTGGACCCGGCCCTGCTGTGCTCGGTGCTGTACACGCTCAGCGCAGCGAGACGCCGGCGTGCTGCGTGCCCCGTGCTGAGCCGGGCTCTGTGCTGTCCTTGCAGTGTGCAACGTCTTGTACCTCAACTCGGTGAGCATGGAGACGCTCGCAGGAGCGCCGGCCATCCAGAAAGCCATCTCCTCCACCTTCGAGCTGGAGACGCTGCCCACACCCACCCTCGTCCACTTCAGAGTGACGGAGCAGGGAGTCACGCTGACGGACATCCAGAGGAAGTAAGAGCCGCTGCGGCCGGTCGGGACGGGGCTGGGGGGCTGCTGCCGCGGCCAGGGGCTCACCGGTGGCAAGGTGCAGGGGAGAGAGAAACGGCTGATGGAAACGCAGCTCGCCCGTGACCGCCCGGCTCTCTTGCTGCCTCTCAGCCTGCCAACGTGCTGATCTGCAGCACGTCGAGAAAAACTGGCCTGCTAGGACAAACCCGTGTTGCAATCCGGGGATGGACTTGACCCCTTCTGTTACAGCACAGGACGTGATGCTGCTTCACGTGAAGTTAGTGGCAACATCTCAAGAGTGGGAGGCAGGAGCCGGCTGAACCCAAGAGCTGCCTGCGCTTTGCCAGCTGCCTGCATGGAGGCAGCCCCGGCGAGCGGGACCCCCACTCCTGCCGTGCCCCACACCCCCCATTCCCCAGCAGCCACAACAGTTCGAGCAAGGCTGGAATTTGCAAATGCCTGTTTCTCCCACCAGGTCTGCCGGGGGACTTTCCTCCTCTAATGCCACGTTCTCCTCCTCCCCCCCGCAGGGTGTTTTTCAGGCGACACTACCCCTTGGCTGCCATCAGGTTTTGCGGGATGGATCCTGAGAACAGAAAGTGAGTTATGGGCCGCTTTGGGGGCTGAGGGCGTCCGTGCCGGTCGGAGCCGCTGCTCCGTGCTCCCTTCCCTGCGGTTCCCAGCACAGCTCCGCTGCTCCTGTCTCTGCACTGCTTAAAATCCCAAATCCCAACCATCGGCTGTGCAGCCTCTGCCCCGGGCTTAAGATGCTGTGTTTAGCTAAATATACACCTTGACTCTGCAGCTGATGGAGTGAGTTAATAATCAGTCTTTGAGCAAACCCAATTCTGTTCTTCCCTCAGGTGGCAGAAGTACTGCAAGTCCTCAAGGTAAGACCTGCGTGGGGACCTCCGGGTGGAAACCTGGGGGGAGACGCTGCTTTGGCCCAGCCTTGCCTCTCCAGCGGGTGCATCGCAAAGCTTTGCAGAGCAGCAAAGAATCAAAGCTTTAAAAATGAGGAGGGGATGCGATAAAAGTTAACATGGTGGCAGGATGAGACGTGGGACAGATGGGTGAAACTACGGCGGGCGTTGCTCTGTGGGTTTTGATGAGAGGCTTGGCTAAGCCCAATTCTCCGCATCCCCTCATGTAGAAAGACCCCGTCCAAATCCGTCAGCCTTCCCAGTGACTCGCTTGCTCTGGGCTCAGGAAGTGAGTTTATATCTGGCTCTACCTTGCATTCAAGAAACTTTTCACAGCTGGGGAAGCCTTGCCAGAAACACTTCTGCCGGCTGTTTTGCTTCCAAGTAAACGTGATTGGGGAGCAGGCCAAGGTGGAATTGCTGGAACCAGGACTTTGCTTTGTGGCTGGGGCTAGTTTAAGCGTATTCCTTTGGATTCCTGGATGCAAACTGATTAAGTCTCTCTCCTTTTTCAAAGAATCTTTGGGTTCGTGGCCAAAAGCCAGACAGATTCGGAGAACCTCTGTCACCTGTTTGCAGAGTACGACACTGTGCAGCCAGCGTCGCTTGTCATCGACCTTCTCTGCAAGCTCCTGCCAGGCCCGTAGAGGACAGAAACCCCGGGACGCCTCAGGGTTGGCAGCTGCCCACACGCTGCCGAGCTTTTCCTGCTCACCTTTTCCTGCTTCTGGGTTGCATTTTGGCAACAGCTCGTATTTATATTTTTTTGTTACGTACCATCATGTCAAGAGTCTCAGTTAAAGATTTTATGCTCTGGTGGGATGAGATGTTCCTCTGAGACCCTCCGCGGGGCATCGCGGGGGCCGCGCTCGCCGCGGTGGCCGGCACAGGACGGCTGCCCACAGGGAGCTGTGCCGGGCCGGGAGCGGAGCTGCGGGACGGGAGCTGTGCTCACCGTACGGAACTGCCACCTCCCTCACCTGGCACGCACCGTTCGCTTTGCTCTAGAGGACTGAGATACTCCGGCTGAGATTTGTAGCGGCAGCAGGGGATGCCTGCGCTTGGGGTGTCCAAGCCGAGGCATGTTTGGTGGAGCTGAGCTCCCACCTTTGGGGACTCAGCCCTACACCCCCCCAATGCCACGGGAGGGGAGGTCTGGTGCAGGCGAGGGGGACTCACCTCCCTGAGGATAGACCAGCATCAGGAGGGAGTTTAGTAAATCAGAGCGTATAAAATCACTAGACCCTGCCGAAAAATCCTGCTTTCCTCAAAGAGCAAGAAGCATCGAAAGGCAGAAATGTCAGAGCAGCGTACTTTTGCCTGGTGCTGGTAAATTCTCCTGCCCTTTTTTGCAAAGTGGGGTTACAGGCTAGCTCAACCTCCAGGCATCACAGCAAGCTGAGAAATAAATGTTGACATTTTCATGACAGTAAAACATTGGGTTTTTGGAAATGACTTGCATGAATTTGGGCCAGATCCTCAGATGACGTAAATTGGCGCAGCCTTGTGGAAGTCAGTGCTGCCATGATTTACACCAGCTGAAGATTCATCTCTTGCTGTAATCTCAGGGTGGAATAGAGCGGCTCCAAGTCCACCATACAGTCGTCTCCCTTAGTACTTGCTTATCTGGTGCCTGTACGTTGTTTTAATTTTGGACCCCGTGCTAACAAACCCTGCTTAGGGGTATTTTCAATAAACCAGTGCATCATTTATCTCGCCACAAACACTGCAGAGATGTTAGCAACTGAAATACGTTACTCTGCTTTCTTAAACTGCCAAGCATTTGCAGGCATTGCACATAAAGAAAAAGTCACTCTTCTCCAGCCAGGCTGTGAAACGGCATCCGGCTGCAACAGCTCTTTGGCAACGATAAAAACAGATATTGGAGTTACTTGCGAGGGGCGGGGGGAGTGCTCCGCTCCAGGAGGAGAAACTAATGGTTTTGTGTCCCCCCAGTCTGCCTGCCCTAAGGTCTGCTCAGCCAAAACCCAGCACCCAGCTTGGGGCGAGCCTGTGACCCCGCGGGCTCCGCACGTCTCTGCCGTCCCGTCGTGCTGCGAAGGCCGGGGATCGCGGCGGACCGAGGTCACGGGCAGCTCGGGGGGACGTGGCTCAGCCCCGGCACCCCGGGCTTGTGCACCCCCGGCCTCGCAGGGACCCCCGGCCCTCCCCTCGGGGTGCGCAGGATGCGACCCGCTGCAGTGCGGGCTGCAGCCGGCAAGGGTCCCCAGCACCACACCGTCCATCCCTGCCTGCGCCCTGCCCGTCTGCTGGGAGCCATAAATAAGGGCAGAGCCGCCGATGCGCGTAGAGCTGTTTTCATCGAGCAACACTTAATTAGCGCTGTGCAGGGTGCGGGCCCCCGGCCCTGTTACCGCACTGCTCTTCAGGCTGCAGCCGTAAGCGCAAGGGGAATGCAAAAATTCAAAGGCTTTGGCTCCAAACGGTGCTTTTGGGGCGGGGGGGGAACCGTGCTGCCGCCCCCGAGCCCAGGCCCCCGCACGCTGCTCCCCTGTGTCGTCAAATCCAGCTCCCTTTTGCAGAACCCCAGCCACGACCGGGAGGGTTCATCTTCTGAGGAACGGGGCGACGGCTGCTTTTCCCCGCTTTGGGACCGCTTTGGGATGGGGAGCAGGCCCGTCGCCAAGCGCCGTCTTCCGCACGTGGAATTTTTAGTTCATTGAAAACCCTTTTCCAGCGCGGCATAGCTGGAACACGGGCCCAGACACCATGGGGACAGTTCAGCCAAAACCACCTGGATTCAGGAAAAAACAAACAATTCTCTGAGCTCTTCGTGGCTTCCAAAGTTTGTCCCAGGCTTCCTGGAAGCGCGGCTCTTGGTTTTAGTTCCTGGGTCCGGTTCCAGCCATTTTGTAACAAACCCAGCCCCTGCCCTGGCCGGGCTCGCAGGTTTGTTCCCAGCAGGCTCCGCCGCCGGCGGGTGATGTCCCGTGTCCCCAAACACAGCAAGACCCTGAAAGCCACCGATGCCGCAGCGTGCGGCCAGGCTGTCCCTGGTGATGGGGACACGGATCACACCAGTGACCACCCACCACGCACGTGGGTGCACGGACACGTGGGCACTTGTGTGGGTGAGGCACAAAGCCGTGGCGGGCGGCAGCGTGGCGGCCACAGGATCTCCTGCATGGAAACATCCTCGCTCTGCACAGGGGGCTGTTGCAGGTGGAGAGCGTGCAGAGCTTCGCTCCCTGACGAGACACGGACCGGCTCACCCGGGACCCAGACCTGCCACCAGACACTGCCGGGGGTCCCCATCACCGCCCGCCTCCCCCATCCCGACACAATGGGGTCCTGCCATCGCTGTCCGGCACAGCCCTTCCCGGGGGTCCCAGCCGGCAGCACCTCCGGGTGCAGGAGGGTCCGATTTTCTCCTGTCACCGGCTTCCCGGTGACCTCCAGAAGATGGAAAGGGCCACAGCCCTCCCTCGGCCGACAGGGAGGAGCAGCGGCATGGCGGGGAGCCGGGGGCCTCCGGTCTGCAAGTGTGACGGGAAGGGGCAAACAACCCCCCGGGCTCTGTGGCATCAGCCCCCGCATTCCCGGCAGCCCGGCAGCGGCCGTGCCAAATGCACGCACACGCGTTTCTCCAGCCAAATCGGTTCCCAAGCCCAGCCCGGTGCCCCCGCAGCAGCCAGGGCTGGGGGCAGCAGGATGGGGGCCCCGAAGGAGAGCCCGGGGAGCCCCAGCCCTGGGCAGCTGTTGGCGCGGGACCGGGGTGCTGGGCCGGGCTCCAGGATTGCTGGCGTCTTCCCTGGTCCGGCTGCTGATCTGCTGCGCCAGCAAATTACAGCGCTTGTCTACATTGGCTGCAGACGGCTGCCTTCGGGCCCAGCTCCTCCGGGGTGTTTGCACAACCCCGAGCACCGCTGGCCACGCAGCTCCAGTAACCGGAGCATCGGGCTGGCGCCGGCCCCGGATAACACCTCCTGCCCCGGAGAGCCACGACGCCGGGGAACCAGCCGTCCTCCTGCAACATGACTGCAGGCGATGCCACCTTTCAGCCGCCCCGGTGAGCGCGTTTGCTGCAAACACCGTGAGAAAGCTGAGCCGTGGCAGGGAGCACCAGGCAGCTGGGAGGTGTGTGGCCGCTGGCATCCCCATGCCCAAGCATCTCACAGCTGCGTCCCCTGACACCCTCCCGAAACACTGACCGGAGCCGGTGATGCTCGGTGCATACCAGCACTGGCATGCACACGCACCCGTGCCGCGGGCTGCGGCTCTGCGAAGCCTTCAGCGCTGCCCGGCCACGAGCACGTCGCCCTGGTGCGAGCCGGTGCCTGTCCCTGTCCTCCCCTGAACTTTGAAGCCCATCCAGTGTCTTGTCCCAGCCTGGCACCGTCTCCAGGGCTGACAGTGACGATCCTCACTGCCCTCGCCGTGGCACCGAGCAGAGGCTGAGCTGGGACTCACGAAGAGGCACGTAATCGTTTGCTTCCCTCCCCATCCCTGCTCGGCGTAGCTCTTGCTGAGGTTTTGTGGGTGCCTGGGTTTTCAGGGCTGTGGAACCCCAAACCCAGCAGGGCATCCCCCAGGCTGAGGGGGACCATGTACCCAAGCAGGGACGGTGCAGCTCAGCCTCTTCCCACCCCAGGGACGGGATGCCCAGTGCCGGCCCCCAGCCCCGTGGATGCTGCAGGGAGGCGCTGGCCCCGCTCCCGCAGCTCAGTCCCGGGATCTACAAACCAGACGCTCTCAGCTCAGGCATTTTTTTTTCCACTTCTGAGCCCCTGTGATCCAGCCCCCCGCTCCCTCCACCCCGGCCTCCCCTATCCTGCTCCGTGCCCGCGGCCCCTGGCAGAAGGCAGGCGGGTGCCTTTGGAGGTGGCCGAAGGGGGTCCCTGCCCGGTGGGTGTGAGGAGCAGCCCAGGGCCCAGCCGGCACCGAGCTGCACCCGGGGGAGCTTGGGGAGGGGAGCGGAGGGGCTCCTGGGGAGCAGGGACCCGCGGGTGCTCCTGGGCAATGTCCCTCGCTGCCACCGAGGATCCCTGCCCGCTCGCCCTGCCGGCATCGGTGCAGCCACGCTGCTCTTCCCAGCGCCCGTCCCCGGCGGCGGGTGGAAAGAAACCGTCAAATATTTTTGCTGGCAGCTCGGAGCCAGAGCCATCCGCAGCCGATCGGCCGCCAGCCCCCGTAGCTACAGCAAACAGTCCTTGGCCAGGCTTTCATGGGTGCACACCTTGAACCCCTCATCCTGGAGCACCGGCCGGCTCCGGCATGTTCTGCTCCCACCACCGGCACAGGCACTTCCCAGGACCGAGTAGCTGGGGCTGGTCCTGCCGGTGGTCCCCGGGGACATAGTTTGCGGGGGCTCTGGAGCCAGGGCAGGCTGGCTGGACAGCCCAGCAGCTAAACCTCCCTGGGGGTCAGGGCTGTAAGTGCTACTCCTCTACCCTCTGCCAGAGCTCGAGATGGCAGTGGGAGGGTGCTGAGGTTGCAGGCAGTTTCTGGTTTAATTTGGCTTGTTTGGAAGGGGAGCGTTTCCATATGGCACATGCCAGCACTGCAGGAACGCAGCGCCCAGCCAGGTGGGATCCCCACAGACCCCTCGCTCCTCCTCTGCTTTGCTTCCCCTCTCTTCTTTAAAGCAATGCAACGATAGAATACACTCGATAGAAACACATTAAATACCAGGGAAAATTAAATACAGTAATTACCTTCTTTTTTTCTTTTTGACGATACAAAGGTTCAAGTTTACTGTAAAAGAGGGTTGGTGCTACATGGGAGTCCGAAGGGATGGGCTTGGCCCAGGAGGAACTGACAGAAATCACATCGGCGCAGAAAAACGCCGCTGGGGTTGGGGAGCCTTACGCTGGTATATGATCATGTGTAAATACAGCCTTAAACTACAGGAGAAACGATACAAAATGCTGGAGCCCTCTGAGCTGGACACAGAAAGTGCCCTGGCAAGTGCTGGCATCCCCAGCCCCAGCCCGGCCGCCTCCCGGCCACCCCAAAACCAGGAGAGGTTCCACTGGATCTGCCAGCGCTGCCCCGGCCACATGCAGGGAGGGTCCGGGCGGCTGAGCCCGGTGGGCTGGGGCTGCCCGCTGCATCCTGCACCCCAGCGTGGTGCTGCCGGCACGGCCACGCGGGACCAGCACCGTGACCGGCCCTGGTCCCCAGCAGCACCTCCCCTCGCCCTGGGAAACTCATCCTTTCCACAGTGGTACTGGGGCGCAGGGGGCTCCGGCAGGGGCAGGGACCCCCGTCCTCACCAACCACCATCCTGGCAAATTGACTCAGTTTGGAAGTTGTGCGCACCCTCCGCCGAGCGGGGCCACAAGCAGCCGGCTGGGCGGGCGCCGGGGCAGGCAGGGGGTCCGGCAGGGCACAAGGGCAGGCAGGGGGTCTGGTGGGGAATCAGGGCAATTGGGGGATTTTGGCAGGAGCCCGGTGAGGCACCGAGCAGGGATGCAGCGGGTGGCTCGACAGCCCTGTGGGACCCTGCCGGGGACGGCGGTTTGCAGCAGGGCAGGGGCAGGAGCACAGCCCCACCGGACACACGGTGGAAGTTACTGGGGTCACACTGGGACACGTGCACCTGGGGAGATGGGACGTGACACGGGGACACTGCCACCCAGGTGAGAAGCCAGGCAAAGCCGTGCCGACGAGCTGCAATGCTGAGCCTGGTGCCAGGCCCCATCCCAGCTCGTTCCATCCTCGTTGTCCAGCCAGCCCTGGCCAATGCGACCACAGCACTTGCCAATCCCCTTGCCACCCGTGCCCCTGCCAAGAGACATGGGGACGTCCCCACCAGTGCCAGGGATCTGCTGTGCCATGCCGCGCCATGCCATGCCATGCCATGCCGGGGAGCTGCTGGGGACCAGCGGGGGGGCAGGAGGGTGTTTCACTAAAACGGAAACATTTCGTTCCCATCGGGGGCCTTAGCACCCACTGGCATGCACGGGGCAAATCCACATGGAAAACCAAAACCTCCCACTGTGGCCATGGAGCTGGGGGGTGGGTCGGGGGGGATCAGCAAAATCCCCTCTGTCTTTGGCACACTTGCCATGGCAGCCAGCACAGCCATTTCTCACCTAAAAGACATTTAGGTGAAAAATTTCCAGCCCAGCTCAAAAAAAAAGAAGAAATATAGCTACAAAAATAGTGACAATTTCTCAGCTGAGAACTTTGTGCTGGCGAAATCTGCAGATCCTGTCACTGAGATGTTCCAGAAATTCAGCCTGGTTTTGTCATGCTGGCCAAGTTGGAAGAAGAGAAGACAGAAACCATCACCGGCAGTACCCCGCTCCGTGGAGATGGAGGATTTCTGCCTCAGGGTCCACACAGTCAGTTTTAAGGACCCAACAACAACATTTTTCAAATATTAAAAATCTTTGGGGAAGCAAAAAAAAACCCCAAACAAAAGCAGCCCTTCCTGCTGGGAGGTGTCTCCTGGGTGTCCCTTGTCCCCCAACCCTCCCCTCGGACCCAGCGCCCGCAGGGACGCACCCCCGCATGCAGGGACGGCAGCTGGGAATGGGGCCGGGGGAGACGGGACGGATGGGAGGAAAAGGCTGTGGCCGCCAGCTTTGTCCCTGCGCAGGGAGCGGGACGGGGCTGGGCCATGGGGCAGGGAGTACCCGGGCTATGGGGCAGGCGGTCCCCAGGCTGGGGGGCTGCAGCACGGAGGGGGTCGGTCTCTTATTGCTTTGAGCGGCTGCGATGACGCCCATCGCACGCACACGCTTTGGGTGAGGTGGAGGCAGGGAGGGTCCCAGGCAGGTGGTGGCAACGGGGGGTCTCTCCGGCCCCCCCAACCCCCCGCCCCGACCGGTCCTTGCCTGGGCAGCCTCCCGCCACCGGGGAGGGCAGGATGAGGCACTTCTCCAGCAGCCGCACGCAGAGGTCTGGTGTGGACGGCAAGGCACTGCGGGCAGGGGTACCGCCGCGGCACCCCACGAGGAGCCGGCGTGTCCATGGCTGCCTGCGGGGCCAGGCTGGACCGGGGCAGCAGCGGAGCCTCTGCCGCAGCCGTCGGCCTCCGGGTCCCCCGGCAGTGCCGCAGCACGGTGGGGCTGGGGCGAAAGCTGGGGGGGGGGGGGCACCACGGGGTGGGCAGACATCGGAGCCGGCGGGAGCAACACCGAGGGGCGGCTGCATCGTGGGTGCTCTCCACCCGCTCCGCTCGGGCGGCCTGACACCAGCCCCTGGGCAGCATCTGTCCAAGCGAGTGTCCGTGCGGGATGGAGGTGCCGCTGGCACGTGCCGGGGACCCCTCGGCAGTGGCGGCTAGCGGTCGTGGCGCAGGTCGCCGTGCCGTGCCCCGTGCCATAGGCAGCCCATGGCGCAGAGCACAGCGGCGATCCGGGGCGCGTGCCGGGGTCCCCCGGCACCGGGGAGCTGCTCGGCAATCACGTCCCCTCTCTTCCTCTCCTATGCAGCCCCGGTGGGTGTCCTGGCCGTGGCGTGGCGCGGGGCCGCCACGGTCGTGCTCACATGCTATCCGCCAGCTGGTGACAGTCCAAGTCCCCCTTCAGCTCCAGGAAACCCGGCAGCTTCACCCCCGTCTTGCGGTCCACGCACCAGCACTTGCCCCGCTGCCCGTCCAGCGCCGGGTGACACTGAGGGGACGGGTTCGGTGAGGGGGCGCCCAGCCTGGCCCCCACGGCCCCATCCCCATGGGCTGCCTGGCTGGAGCAACCGGGAGCTCTTGGGGGGGGGTGTTTCCCACCCCCATCCCACCCCGGGGCTTTTGCAAAGGTCCCCACAACACCCGAAGGGGGATTCCCACCGAAGCCAGGAGCCGCGGGTGCCCTGCCATGCCCCAGCACCGGCTCGTCCATTCATCCATCCCCCTTCCCGGCATCACCCTGGCTCTGCAAAACGCCCCCACGCAAGTGACCCCCCCCCCATGATGGGTGAGAGCCCGTCCTACCTGCTTGGGGTGGAAGTTGCCGTTGCGGTCGCAGTTGGGGATGGGGATGACGTACAGGTCCTCGTGCGTGCGGGTCTGCGAGGCGGCCAGCCTTTCCAGCGCCCGGTGCAGCTCGCTCTGGCACGAGCCCTGTGCCTGCGGGAAGCGGGGGCTGAGCCGGCAGCGGGGCTGGCACGTGCCCCTGCCCCAGCGCCCCGGGACCCCAACCCTGGAGCACGGTCCAGGGTTGCTCAGCACCCATCCTGCCCTCCCCCCATCCCAGCACCGCCCTGGTGCCGGCCGCCCACCGCGGTGCTCACTATGGGCCGCGTCTCCTCGCGGTGGTACGGGCTCCCGCTGTTGCGCATCTTGTTGCCGTTGTTGACCCGCTTCGCCTGCTGCTTCTGCAGGCACTTGCGGTCGTGGATGCTGCAGGGGCTGAAGCTGTTGTTGGGGTGGTCGACCTCCTCCTTCTCTGCAAGGACACAGACCGGGGAGAGGGGGCTCAGTGCCACGGGGCAGCCTCGGGGATGGCGGTGCCGCCACGGTGCCCTGGCCCCTGTGGAGCAACTTGCACCCCCAGGCACAACGTGCAGCCGGTGCTGCCGGACCCCCTCCCCGGTCCCCACAGGTGTCACCCCCAGACCCAGGGTCCCCTCCTGCCCCTGCCACCACACTGGGCTGAGCTCTCCCTGCAGCTCCTGGGAGATTTTACGACTCATTAGCCACGATTCACAGGCTTGTTGCCATGTGTCTGTTATTGTAGGGTTGCAAACGCACGCTGCGAGAGCGCCGGGCAGTTGCTCCAGTGTGCTGCGCGGCACGAGAGTTTGGTTGTGCCCTGGCCAGCCACGTGCCACCAGGTACACCCACAGCACCAGACCCACAGGGCTGGAAGGTGACCCCGGGATGCACAAGAAGCCCAAGGAAGCCCCCGGTGTCCCCCAAAACCTGCCTCCGAGGAGCTGCAGTGGGAACGGGGGCACCAGGGCTGCACCGGGGAGGTGCTGAGCACCCGCCAGGCCCGGGGCAGCACCGGGCGCCGCGGCTGAGAGCAGAGCTGTGCTCTGCCATAGGGCACGGCCCCCGCAAAGACATGAAAGAAGAAATTCCTGGAATAAGAAAGTTAATCTCCCGCGGGGCCAATCCCAAAAGGCGGCGCTTGGCATCCTCGCCTGCGCCAGGAGCACAGCCAAACTGCAATCCCAGATGTTGGCAGCTGGATGGAGCGTCATGAGACTCGAGCTCTCGGCGCGACTTTATTTTTTAAAAAGCGGCCGGTCCCTCCAGTCTGGGGCCCGTTAACACTCTGTGGAGGGGGGATGCCCCCGGGAGCCAGGGTCCCGCCTGCGCTCAGAGCCACATCAACCCGAGCAGCGTTTTGACTCCCAACCTGCCTGGGCTGTAAGAGGAAAGCGGCCAGGGCTCCCTGCCCGAGTTTATCCCGGGATTGGGCTTATACTCATCAATATTGCAGCTGGCAATGGGAAAGACCTCCCAAACCAGGCGGGGGGCGGTCACTGGGTGGAAGCAGCACCCAGGGGCTCACAGCACCAGGGATGGAGGCTGCCAGGGTGATGCCCAGCACCGGCCCTTCCCGCAGGCAGCAGGCAGGCAGCAAGCAGGCAGCGGGGTCAGAGCTGCAGCCTCCTGCCCGCTGCATCCCCATGGGATCCCAGCCCCGGTCTCCCATCGGCACCTCACGCAGTGGCTCCCCTGCGACGAAGGGCTCCTGGACCGGCTCCCAGCAGCCTGGTTAAAGTTCACAGCAAAGGCCCGATCAAAGCCTTCTCCTTCATCTGTGTTGATTTGCTTTTTGTTTAATCTGTCAGTTTTTTCCAGGAAATGGCTCATGCCCTTGAAATTTGAAACACAAACCCAAAGTATCCAGGAACCCGTGCAGAGCGATGCCAGCCCTGGCGCACACCAGCCACGGGGCCGTGGCGCAACGCAGGCACTGGCGGCGGAGCCCAGCCGGGGGCTGGGGCAGGGATGCTCCTTCCCGCCTCTGCCTCCACCTCCTCGGGGAGACACGCAAGGAAGAGCTGGGTGGGAGACCTGGCACTGGTGGGGACCACCATGCCAAAGTCCCGGCAACTCCATGTGCTGCTCCTGCGCCGTGAAAAGGCAGGACCGGGAGGCACCGGCCACTGCCCCCTGCCCGGGGAAAGCCCTCACCCAGCCCCAGCATGGACAAACACCCCTCCTCCCCCCGCCAGCCACCTTCAGAGCGTCAAATCTCTCGGCTTAAATAAAACCAGATGCCAATAACATTTTCATAAGGTCACATGAAACGTCGGTGCCTCTGGGCAGCGAGGCGGCTCTTCCCGGCACTGGGGACAGAGCTCTGGGACCCACGGTCCCCTGACTCATGCACCAGCTCTGGGATCCCTCCCTGTGATAGGGATCGCCGCAGTCCTTGGGGTGATTTTCCCACCTGCTAAGCGACACGCGGCAGCTCGAGGAGCCTCTCACCTCCCTTGGCGATCCTCCTGCACCAGCTGGACGAGGGAACTCCTCGCACTCATGCACAAAGATATGGAGAAAGCAACTTCTGTGGAGCCTGGAGGCCCCTGACCTGCCAGCCCCCCGTACGGCTCCCGGTGCAGCCTGCTCTGCCCCAGCCCCTTGGGAAGCACCACCTGGATGCCGGTCCAGCAGCACCGGTGCCTGCGCGGTGCCCCCAAACCTCCCCATACCTCTCCCTCCCCGGTCCTGCTCTGCCTGGCAGCCTTGGCCACGCAGGGCAGCCCATGCACCGGCCACCACCACCCTGGTGCTGCCGGTTGCGGTTGGGGCTGTGCCGGCAGAGAGAGGTCTCCGAGCGGCAGAGGAGGACAGCAGAGTGGAGGGGGGGGTGCCTGCTTGGCCAAGGGCTGGGGTAAACCCTTCTGCTCGGTTTGGGATGGAAGTGGGCACCAAGGGGATGGGAACGGGTGCTGCCCTCGCTGACCATGCAGACCGGCCGCCCCATCCCGGCAGGAGGAGGGTTTCTGCACAGCCTTCTGCTCGGCCCATGGACAGGAGACACAAACGAGTCATTCAGCATCGCCTTCAATTAACGGGAGCAGCAAATGAGGTTGGTCACATGCTGAACTTGTGATTCACCGTGCTGAGCCCGAGGGAGCAGGGAAGGGCTCCGGCTCCACCGCGCGGTTCCTCTGGGAGGAGAGCCTGGGGCAGCGAGCGAAGGCCCGGGACCGTGTGTGTGTCCGTGGGAGAGGGACAAGTGTCAGGGGTCCCCACAGCTCCAGCCCCGCTCCCCCCTACTCCACCAGCCCAGGCGCAAAGGACCCCACGTGCCCCATGGGCCAGAGGGGACACATCCACGTGTCTGTGGCCGACATGGCACGAGCCGTGGTGAGACCCAGCACCCTCCGCTTCCCCGTCTGGCACCCCCGGTGTCACCTCTGGGTGGTCCTGGCAGGGCCACGGTGCAGCACCGGCTCTCTTGGCTGCCGGGGCTTTTGATTTGGCAGGCGCCGGCACGGGGAAGTCTGTGCTCGTCCTGCCGAGCGCTGGCCCCGGTGGAGCATGGGGAGCCAGGGCATGGGGGTGGCAGGGGCACAGGCACCTACTGCCCCTTGGCCAGGGGCACCAGCCAGCACATCTGCACCTCCCGGCTCAGCGCCCGATGCGAGCCCAATGGAAGAGAGGTCGGGATGCAGGAGAGGGAGTGAGGGGCACTTCCCCTTAAGGACCAGAGCCTTGCGGGGAGTATCACCTGGCCTGGAGAAACCCAAGCATGGGTGAAGGCCAGATGCCATCCCAGGGGACAGATGGGACAGGGCAAGAGCCTCGCCTGTCCCCCTGACCAGGTGGAAAGGAGCCCTGACGGATGCATACGGGGCGGACACCACCAGGGGCTGAACCCAGCCTGTCCTTGCTGCCCGTGTGCCATCCAGGTGAGGCTTGGCCATCGCTGTCCCTCCTGGCCACTGCACACAAGAAGGGAACAGGATCCATCCCAGCCACTGCTTACAGCAACCACACGGGATGAATGCAACTCCCATGGGGTAAGTTTTTCCCAGACATAATTATTTACCCAGCATGAAATCACTCCTCATGCGTGCTGGGGAAAATGTCCTCACCTCTTCCCGGCTGCCACACACGGGTTCAGCCATCACCTCCCCCAGGCACCCACAGGCTGTGCCGAAAAGCCACGGCTGGAACCTCCCGCAGCTGGCCCCGTCACAGGGCTCTGGCCCAGCAGTGGGATGCCCCGGGAGCCAGCCTGGAGCTGGCAAGGCTGGGATGGGAGGCAGGGACCAGGGTCCTGCGCAAGGTGCCCAGACCCGCAGCCACGGGAGAGGGTCTCGGGTCAGAAGAGTGGCCACCCGCTCCCTCGCTTCCTAGCAAGTCCTGCGGGTCCCCGGCGAGCGGAGAGGCTCTTTTCTGGCGATGGAGCAGGGAGCCATCGCCCAACCCTTTGGAAAGCCCAGCCCCCCACCGATCCCAGCCTCTTCCCTGGAATGCGGAGCCCCCCCCCACCCCGGGCCGAGCCCCCAGACAAAGTGTTTACTGTATGAGCTGCACGTTAACTGCTTCCCAGCCACTGCAGCCTCCACTGGCCTGGCACCCGCTCAGTCCCGGGGGACACAGGCACAGCCGGGGGGCACCTGCTCCGTACTTCTCTGCCCCTAAATAGGCATTTAATTCCCTTCTGCTTACCCGCAGGGGACCCACTGGATGCACCGGCCGTGCCGGGGTGCCCTCGCTGTGCCAGGCAGGGCTGTGGCGGGAGCAATGGAGCCTGCAGCCCCCAGCCCCACGTTCCCACTGGCTCCAGGCTGCCGGAGCGGGACAGGGACCCACGGCTCGGATGTCCCACCGGGACCTTCCAACCAGGGCCGGACCGAGCGATGTGCTGTGGGGTCTCCTGCCCACGTCCTGCCGGGGTGTCTTGGGCAAAGGGGCTCGCTGCTGCCCACTCCCCCCATCCTGCCACCTGCAACGCTGCAGGCAGGCACGGTGCCCGGCGAGTGAGCCCAGCTCCCACAGCCACCCATCCATCCCCAGCAAGGCCAAAACACGGCGGGAAGGAAGGGAAAAAACTGCAAGTCTGTTTCCTAAAGGCTCTGGGAAAAAATGTTGCGTTAGACGGGGCACGGCCAAAACCAACAGGCCTTGGCAGCCTGACACAGCCCCGGGCCAGGGAGCCCAGACAGCTCCTGCAGGATGTGGGATGAGGACAGACAGGCAGGGTAGGGGGTCTCCGCAGCAGACCCCATGCTGAGCACTCACGGCCAACTCCTGTCCAGGGAGAGGGGTGGCCGGAGGGGCCCATCTGCGAAGGGCCCTCCTCACCATGGGGACGCCGGCGGAGCTGCCATGGACCAGCCATGCGAGGAGGGAAGCGGAGCTGGGCTCCAGCCCTCAGGGAGGACAGGGACAGACACCGCTCCAGCTCCTTCTGCCCCTTGGGGAGCTCCAGGTGACCCCATGCAGAGACACAGGGCCAGGACTGCTTGTGGGCTGTCCTGCGGCAGGATGCTGCTCCCCAGCTCCAGGGGACGTGGTCCTCATCACAGCCCACAGGACAGGGAAGGGGGAGCACAGCATCCAGACCCACTGACGGCCCAGCCCCACGGGCCAAGACTCCACGCTCAGCCCCCAGGAGTGGTTCTGTTCCCACTGTCAAAGCCGCGGTGCGACCGGCGCAGCTCTGGGGCTGGGCTCCCACCTCCGGCTCCGCTCCCGGCCCCCAGACCCTGCCCGAGCACCAGGGGGGTGACAGGGGGCCACGACTGAGATCTGTGAGAGGGTCCTGGGGCAGACACACGTAGGCAGAGCCTACAAGCAGCAGGCTTCTCCGGCCTGGCCCTGCCTGCTGCCTGCACTGTGCTGCCCTGTCCGGCCGCGGGAAGGACACGGCTCTTGGCAGAGCCCCGGCACAGAGCCCAGCCTGACCTGCCTGCGAGGGAAGCAGGTGCCCCGAGGCCTCTTTCCTGTTTCCCACCGGGAGCATCCCAGGGAAGGGGCAGCGCGGGGGTCACTGTGCAACGGGAGCTTCCCCGGCAGGTGGGACCTGTCCCCTGGGGACCGTGGGTGCCGGCGGGACCCCGAGCTGCCCTGCCACCCAGGGACACCCTGCAGCCAGGGCACGGCGGGCGATGAGTCCCCGCGAAGCGCCCCACTCCAGCACCGCTGCGCCCGCGGTGGGTAAGGATGGCGCAAATGGGACCCGCTGGCACCCGGCTGCGGGAGCTCAGCACCGCTCCCTCCCTGGGACACGCGCCCCGTTGCGTGCCCATCCCCGGGCCGTCCCGTCCCCTCCCGCCGCAGGGTCCCCGCTGAACCCCCCAACCCCGCTCCCGGCCCCGTCGCCCCAACTCTCGCCAAGCGAGTGGAGAGCCGGTCGCCGCAAACCGGGGCTGCCCGGGGGAAGGGGCGGGGAGGGGGGGGGTTAGAGCTGCGCCACCGACCCGGCGAGGGGCCAGGAGCCCCCGGCACCCACCCCTCGCCCCTCTGCCGCCCGGGGCCGGCCTTACCTGGGGGCTGCAGGCTTTCCTGGATGGCCTCGACGTCGGCCAGGTCCGTGCAGACCCCCTGGCCGTGCATGAGCGTGTGCAGGGGCCTCGGTACGCCGCGGGGCGGGTAACACCGGAGCCCGGCGCCGCAGCGGGCGGTGTAAACGCCGCAGGGGGTCCCGCGGCCGAGGGCGCAGGTCGCGCAGCAACCGCAGCCCGGTTCCCGCACCAGCTCGGCGCAACCCTGCGGTGCTTTGCAACGAGCCAGCCGTTCCTCCGAGCACGGCGGGCACTGGATCGCTTCCTCGCCGCCGCCCGGTCCCGCCGCCGCCGCCAGCAACAGTAACAAGGGCAAGAGCGGCGGCGGCGGCGGCGGCGGCGACGACGGCGACGACGGCGACGACGAGGAGGACGGCGACGAGGAGGAGGAGGAGGAGGAGGACGGCGGCAGCGCACGCCCGGCGGCCCCGCGCATGGCGGCTCCGCGCCCGCGGCTGGCGGCGCTCGGCTGGCGGCGGGCGCGGGGCGGCGGCGGCGGCGGCGGCTTTATGCGGCCCCTGGCCACACCTCCCCGCCCGCCGGCACCGGGGCCACCGGCGGGGGCCGGCCCCCCACCCCCCCGCCGCCGCCGGGAAGCCACCGGGGAGAGCCGCTCCCCCGCCGTCGGGAGCGGGGCTCCCCGGTGGCTTTCCGCTGGCGGGCGGGTTCAGCACCGGGGAGGGCGGATTCAGCACCGGCGGGGCAGCACGGAGACCCCCGAGCCGTCCCCCAACCACCCCGTCCCCGCAGACCACCCCCCTCGCTGCCCCCCCCCCCCCCCTCCTCGCAGCCGCCCCGACACCCTGCCCGCTGCCGCCCGCCCGGTCCTGAGAGCAGCTGGGATGAACTGGGACACACACACACACACACCCCCCCATACCGGGCTGAGACCCCCAGCGTGGAGCAGCCCGGCGTGGGCTCCGCGTCCCGGGCGCGGAGGGGGGGGGGAGAGCAAAAGGGCTGCCGGCAGCAGCGCATCCCGGGCAGCTCAGCCCCAGGCTGCCAGCGACGCCCCGGGACGGCTCCGCACCCCCCCCCCGGGCCCCGCACAGCCCCGGGATAAGCTGAAGGCTGCCGGCACCTAGCGGCTACCGAGGAAAAGCGGGCGGCAAGGCGGGCGGGAAGCCCCGAGCATCCCTCCCCGCCGCTCCGGCCCCGCCAGTCCCCGCAGCGCCCGGGCAGGGACGGCCGGGCAGCACCGCGGGAGGACGGAGGCCCGGGAGACGGCGGGGACCGGTCCCTGCGCCCGGGGGGACCGGTCCCCGAGCATCACCCGGTGGGGACGGGTGACCCGTGAGCTGGCCCCAGGGGCATCTCAGCCAGCGCCGGGCTCGGGGCAACCGAGGGGACCCGCCTGGATGTGGCAGGGGGGTCGTGGGCACGGCCCGGGGTGGGTGAACGCTGGCACAGACACGGCCTCGCAGACCCTGCCCGGTGGGAGATGCCACGGCGCCCGGGCAGGCCTCGCACGGGCTGTCCACCACGCGCCCCACTCGCTGCAGGGGGTGGCAAGGGGGCAGAGAGCCCCTCTCCCTGTCCCGGGGACAGGACGCGCTGCGGCCAGGGGTAGAGGCAGAGACTCGCTGAACTCGTGCCGTGGAACGGGGAGCGGCTGCGCGCTGCAGGGAGCGTCGTCCCACGTGCCCAGGGACACACCGCCACAGCAGCGTCTGGGTGCTGGCCGCGTCACCACACTGGCCCTGGTCAAGACCAGCAAATCCGCCACCCCAGGCTCCGCAAAGACTGATGAGATGACCACAACCATTCCCCACTGCCAGCACCAACGGGGAGACGGTGCAGCCTGTCAGGACGGTGACCTTCACCCTGCGGGACACGGGGAGCCAGCCCGGCCCATTGCGGCACTGCAGGGTGAGCACAACATGCAGGGAACCACCACATCCCTCAGGGTCTGCGCTGGACCCACCGAGGACCTGGCTGAGCAGTGGGAGCCACTGGAGTTTGTGACTGCGCTCTGCACCGTGTACATGGCAATTAACAGTCATTAAACATTGGACCTCGCTGCAGGGCCCTGGAGTGGGGCTCAGTGTAGTGGGTAGGACGAGAGAAGCAGAGCCAGACTGTAATGCAGAGCCTGGGCTGAGAACCCCAAACTCATCTCATGGGTGAGTACATCTAGGGCTCAAACTGGCATTTTGAGGCTTGCGTGCCAGCACTGGTAGCACTGGCCGTGAGGGCTCCCAGGACCATCTTCTCCCTCCGGTGCAGGTGAGCCGGTCAGCGCCAAGTGTGCAGGCAGGACACTGGCAGGCAGGTGGGACCTAGAGGTGGGCAGGCAGGGTCCGTGTCCTCCCCTGCTCCCCAGCCCCCCCCTTCTCCCCTCCCAGCCAGTGTGGGGGCCCTGCAAGGCATCGGCAACCGGCACAGCTCCAGAGCCCCTGCCCTGCCTGGCACTGCTGCACGGTGGTGGCCATGACTCGGGGCAGAGGCGCCAGCCTTGACACAGTGTCCAAACGGGGACCAAACCCAAACAGGTGCCCGGCCCCGCTCAGGCTGCGGCACCTTATCAGGCTTTGGCAGCACTGAGCGCCTGCTGGGGAGACTGTTGTGTCTGCGGGTGGAGGCAGCGGAGCAGCGCTGGGGGCCGGCGGGGCATGCAAGGGATGGGGATGCTCTTGTTCCCCCCTTCTGGCCAGGAACGGCTCCTCCGGGTCCCCATCCGAGCACCATCCAGCAAGATGGAGAGGGGCTGGGCTGGTGCACCCCCACAGCCGTGCTGCCCTTCACCCCCATCACAACCCTGCAGCCAAGGAGGGTGCTCAGTGCATGGTGTTCAGTGGTCAGTGCACAGTACAGGGTGCTCGGTGCAGCCCAGCTCCCCCGCCTGTGATGGGGCAGCCCCGTGCACCCAGGCCCGGGGCTCTGTGGGCTCCCAACACCTCTTTCCCAACCTCGGTGGCTCATTGGGGTTCCCAAGGATGTGGGGGGGCTCCAGCTGCTTCCCTGTAACTCTGCCAAGCAGGGTCTGGAGCAACCCCAGCCCTGGGGAAAGGCTGCAAGTCAGGGGCAGAAGAGGAGCTGGAGGTCAGAGAGGGCTGGAGACCCCTGGCCGAGGGTGGTCCTGACGGAGCTGGGGAGACGCAGGGCCCTTTGCACTCAGTGTGGGACACGGTGACTGCACACACTGCAGGGCGCAGATACTGTGCTCGCTGCAGGACGCTGATGCCTCCTGGGCTCTCACAGTCTTGACCCCCGGGCTCAGCCTGGCTGACCCATGAGCTGGTCTCCATCCCCTCCCGGCACCAGGCACCAGTGGCCGGGCAGACCCCATGGAGCACCCGGCTGCTCTCGCCACAGCTGATGCCCCTTGCTCTCAGCCAGCCCCTTCCTCCATTCCCCTCCTCGCTGGTTTTACTCTCCATTTCCGAGCAGCATCTCCTCCCTGGTCCTCCCTTGCCTCACTTCCAGCAGCTCCTCCTGGCCCTGGCTCCCTTCCCTGCAATTCCCGGCTGCCCTCCTTGCTCCTGGCCACAGGGCAGAGGGTGACATGGCTGCGTGGGTACTCAGCCCCCCCTGGATGCGGTCCTTGGGACACGGGTGCTGGGGCGGGCGAGGGGCGTGTCGGGCGGCGCGGGGGCCGCCGTGATAACAGTGGGAGCCGTGCCGGGGCAGCGGGAGCAGACGGTGCAGGCGAGCGGGATGAGCCAAGCCCCAACGTCCTGGGCAGCCTGGCCCCGAGGCAGCGGCATGGGGTCCAGCGGCCCCCAGCACCTCCTCCATGTACTCTGCATCCTCTCGGTGCTGGCCGGACGCCTGCCCCCCACCACGGCCCAGTGGTTTTACCCCCTGGGCTTGGAGGACACCACACCGGATCCGAGCACCAGCCCCACGGCCCCCACAGCGTCCACCCTGGATGAGGAGGAAGGTAGGCATGGCAGGATGACAGCACAGATTCCCTGGCACCCCCGGCTCCTGTACCCCAGCAAGGAGGAGGAAAGGAGGTGTGGGGTGCCAGGGTCCAGGGCTGCTGGTGGCACTGCTGCGGCCGTGGCAAGTGCTGGGAACTGGGAGTGCCGTGCCACCCCGGTCCCCCTCCAGTCCTGCCACCTCCCACCCCATTGCCCCTTTGCTCTTGCAGATGGAGATGCCCGCAGCATGGAGCCCACGCGGAAGGTGCTGCTGAGCAAACCCCCGCTGGCGATGACCCCCAGACGCCGGGAGCCCCTCGCCAGGGGGACAGCGAAGGGTCCGGGCCATGCTCCGCTGCGCACGCGAGGCCAGGTGCCTTTCCCCGGCAGCATCCCCCCCCCTGCTCCCCCAGCCCTCCCAAAACTCCCCAGCCTCTGCCGGGCCCCTCGCCACGTCCTTCCCCTTATCTGTGTCCTGCCCACACAGCCGCACCGGGCAGGGCAGCGTGCCCTGCTCCAGCCCCCAGCCACGGCTCAGCTGCCTCTGCCCCCTTGGAGAGGGGGCATCCACCCGCATGGCACAGCCCCATGGCAGAGCTGGGGCTCAGCCCCCACCCCGGGCTGCGGGAGGGTCCCACGTGCCCCCCAGCATCCCCCCAGCCCCACACTGAGCTTTCTCCGTCCCTCCTAGCAGCACCGACCCATGGTCACCCCAGAGGTCTTCGAGGGGAGCGCAGAGGAAGAGGAGTTCCTGCAGATCAAGGTGGTGGAGGGGTCCTGGTCCCCACGGGGGCTGCGAGGGGCAGCCCAGGATGGGCAAGGGGCTCTGGGGGAGGAGGGCTGGCAGGGTGGGATGGGGACGGTGCTCGGGGGGGTCTCACGCTCAGCTCCTCCTCTGCACAGACGACAGCGAAGGGGCTGCCCCGGCGGGTGCCCCCAGCCCCGGAGACGGACCCTGCTCTCCAGGTGAGACGTGGGTGCAGGGCACCCATGCCGGACCCTGCAGCCCGGGCTGCCGTCCCGTGGCTCACCACTCTCTCCCTCTCCAGATGCACAACGGCTCCGGCTGCGTCTGCCCTGTGCGTCCTGGCCCTCCCGGCCCAAAGGTGACGTGGTCCTCCCCATGGAGAGGCACAGGGGTGCGGGGACCCACAGTGACCCACTGGGAGAAATCCCATGTCTGTTTTGGCCGTGCAAAGCCATTTCTGCTCAGGATTTGGACTCTCGCTGTGGAGTCTGGGGTGGGGGGGCGACTCAGGTGTCCCCTGGCAGGAGGGCAGCAGGTTCCCGCAGTGGGCACCGGTGGAGGAAAGCATGAGGAGCCGGGAGCTGGGAGCCGGGCTCTGTCTTTCCCCGACAGGGAGAAAAAGGCGACCGAGGATCCCCGGGAGAGAGAGGCCAGCCTGGATTCCCTGGGGAGAGAGGAAAGTCCGGCAGCTCGGGGCAGCCAGGTCACCAGGGACCCCGGGGTCCGCCAGGTCCGCCGGGACCGCCGGGACCCCCAGGGCCACCAGGTGCCTGGGGAGCCAGGAGCCCACCCATGCCCGCTGCACTCCCCGAGGGATTGGAGAATGAGGTGAGAGCCAGGGTGAGGGGCACAGGGAGGCGATGCCGGGGTGGGTGGGCAATGCCGGTGCTGGCTCCTGTGTCCATCCCCGGCTGGACTGGCAGGGATGGGGAGGGCTGGGGTGCGTGGCCGTGGGAGTGGGCAGCCCAGAGGAGGGGGACCAGGGGCTGGGATGCAGCCATTCACCGACTCTGCTCTCTCTTTCCTCTCTCTCTCCAACCCAACAAGCAGCTGGGAGTGTCCAGCCCTGTGGGAAACCCAGGACCCCCAGGTCCCCCCGGGCAGCCTGGCCTGCCCGGACCCCCAGGCTACCCAGGCCATGAAGGCCCCCCTGGGGTCCCTGGGCGGGAGGGGAAGCCGGGACCCCCTGGTCTGCAGGGGGCTGTGGGACCACCCGGTTTCCCTGGGGCTGAAGGACCTCCAGGATCTCCAGGCTCAGCTGGGCCAGATGGACCCCCCGGGGCACCAGGGCTCCCAGGGCCACAGGGTCCCCCCGGGGTGCCTGGGCACGAAGGACCCCCTGGTCCCGCAGGACCTGCATCGCTCCCTGGCAAACCAGGGCTCCGAGGGGAGCCGGGATTCCCTGGACTAAAGGTAAGGGGGGTTTCCCAGCCCAGCCCATCCATGGCCCCGGGGCTGTGGGGCCCAGGGGGACACGGGGTGCTGAGCCCCCGTGCTCACCACCCCGTGTGCCATGTGCCGGCAGGGTGAGAAGGGCGAACGCGGACTACCAGGCATGCCGGGGAGCCCTGGCCGGACCGGAGAGACGGGCTCCCCAGGCATGCCCGGTCCCATGGGGCCACCGGGGCCACCGGGGGACTACAGGGTGAGTAGGGGGTCCCGGGACTGCGGGTTTTCAGGGGCAGGGGGCAGTCCCCCGTGCTCACCCCGGCACATCCTCTCCTTCCAGTGCGACTCGCGCCACGCAGGGCACCGTGGATCGGCCGGGCCACCGGGCCCCAAGGTGAGCCGGGGGAGTGGGCACCGTGGGTGACGGGTGGTAGGAGCGGGGGCACGGGAATGGCATCGGCTGCGGCCGTTCCCCTGTGCCGGTGCCCAGACCACACAGCTCCATGGTGGGTGTTATCCCATGGAGCAACACACGGTGCTGTGCCAGGGGGCTGGGAGTGCCCGGGAAGCTGCGGAGCAGGGATACTGATGGGAACTCTCTGCTTTCCTTCCAGGGAGAAAAGGGTGACCCTGGAGAGCGGGTTTGTAGCCGCAGGCACCAGTGTGGGGGGAGCTGGCTGGGGGGGGTCCTGTCCGCACACCCTGAGTGTGAACCCCTGAGCCCCATGTGCTGCCTCCGCTCCCCCACCGCCCTCTCTCTGCCAGGGCAGTGCCAGCCTTCGGCTCACTCCGGTGGCACTGCCAAAGTCCCCAAATGGGCTGGGGCACTGAGGGGGGGGGGGCAGGCAGCGAGTCACCCCATGCCCTGGGGGACGTGCAGATGCACACATGGAGCGTGCGCACCCATGCAAGCATGCAGTGCACCCATGCATGCACACAGCGTGCACACATATCCATCCCCACCATCCAGCGCAGGCTTTAATTGTGCTTCTCTCTGCGGCTCACCCAGGGGTGCTGCTACGGGGAACATGGATGCAAACAAGGCCACCTCCCTTTCCCCAGCACTGGCAGCCAGTCCGGCTCCTGGGTGCCCATCAGAGGGTACCAAACGGTGAGTCCTCAGGGCTTGTGGGGCCCCATTATGTCGAGGGTTGGCCAGGGACCCCAGCCTGGCCTTGGGGACCCTGCTGCTGGAGCCCAGGCCAGCTCTGCATGCCCCACACCACGGCTGACCCCACCAGCAGCCCTGCAGGGCTCACAGCCCCAGCTGGGATGGAGGGATGGAAGAAGGAGGGATGGAGGATGGAGAGGTGGAGGATGGAGATCAGTGTCAATCTTCTTTTTCTCTGCAGGGTGGCAAAGAGGAGCCAGAAATTTACGGAGCGATCATACCCCATGTGAGAGACACTGCCTGGCTCGCATCTGTGCGCTGCCCTGGCCCGGGGAGGTTCAGCCCCGGGAGCGGAACGGAGCGGGAAGGATGAGGGACAGCAATGGGGTGTCTTATAGCTGCCCTCCCAAAAGGCGGCACCAAAATAGCCCAGTCCAACCTCCACACTGCTCTACTGCAGGGTCCTCAAGGTCCCCCCGGGAACCCTGGCCCACCTGGCCCCCCCGGCCCCCCCGGAGCACCAGGTCTCCTCTACCTCAACGTAAGGTCCAGCATGGGCTGCGCACATGCCTGTGCCAGAGCACACACACGCGTGAGCATGCACGGCATGAGGGGCTCCCCACAAACCTGCCTGTCTTTGCTTCCAGAGGATTTACCCCATCCGTCCCCAGCCGCCCTGCAAGCAGCCGGTAAGCCACGGCCTCGCTGTCCCCGAGAGAGACCCTGTCCCCTCCCCATGCACCGGGAAGGGCATCCCTGTGCCCAGCGGCACTAACAGGCCCCCCCTTTGCCTTTGCAGGCAGCTGCCGACGCAGGCTGGGCAGCAGGTAAGGGCATTTCTCAGGTATTTTGGGGGGGCCAGCCTCCACAGAAACACCTTTTGTGAAGTCTTGCCTCCCTTCCTGGGTGCCGGGGCCACGCCACCCTGCATGGGTCCCTGGCACCGCAGCTGGTTCTCCCACCCGGCTCCCACGGGAGCATCTAGCCCCTGTGCCAGGGCACCTTGTGACCCCCCCCACCCTCTCTGGGCTCTCCAGATGCTGACATCCCTCAGATGGAGCCCCCGGCCTCCCACGCCGATCTCCGGGTGCGTCCTGACTGCGGCCGCGGGCAAGCCCCCCAGGCCGTCCAGCTGCCCAACGCGCCCCGGCTGGGCCGTGAACCTCTCCATCCCTCCCAGCGCCAGACGTGGGTCTTCAGGTCCAAGGAGCTGATGCTGAAGTCGGGCAGCACCGTGCCCGAGGGGAGCCTGGTCTACGTGCGGGAAGGGAGCAGTGCCTACCTCCGGACCCCCACCGGCTGGAGCCGCCTCCTGGTACCACGCACCGAGGATGCCCCTCGGGGTCCCTCGCAGGGAGGGGGGTCTGGGTTCCAGCCCTGGCAGCTGGCACCAGGCTGGATTTGGCCCTGGAACAGCAGAGCTCGGGGAAGGAGCCGGTTCCCTCCTAAACCCGTCTCTCTGGTCCTTGCATTGAGCAGCTGGAGGATTCGGAATCGCTCTTTGTCGGTGATGACCCCTCTGCCTCCACCCCACGGTACCAGGTGAGGGGTGCGGGCAGCCGCCGGGTCCGCTCACATCCCGGCAAGGGACAAGAGCCCTCCTTTGCCTGCCGGGGGGAGGACAGGCCCTTGCGAGACTGTCGTCTCCTTTCCATCCAGGAGGCGAAGCAGGTGAAGACGAGAGGTCCTGACATGGGGCTGCCCGTGCTGGCCCCGACAGACTCGCTGGTGAGCCCTGCTGCGGCTCTGGCCATGCCGGGAGGGATGTGCCGTGGAGACGGGCCGTTGGCAGGGCAGTGCCAGCCCGGCACATGCAGAGCCTGGGGTCATGTTGGTCTGGGGAGGGTGCTGCACCCATGGCATGAGCATGGGTGTCCCTGGGCTGACCTGAGCTGTGTTATTCCAGGTCCAGAAGGAGGAGGGACAAGGGCTGCCCCAGATCCTGCTAACCACCATCGCACCGCGGATCCCATCAGTAAGCAATGCCCAGCCCCGGGGGTGGGAGGCAAGTGGCCAAGCCATGGGAAAGTGGGGAGAGGTGCCCCGGGGGACCCCCTCCATGCGTGGCCAGCACCGTCAGAGACTCGCACCCTCCCAGGAAGGGGGGAGCAGAGACCTTGATGTCTGGCCATGCCTGACCCTCCTTGCTGCCCTGCCTCCCGTCCCCAGCTCCGTCTGGCCGCCCTGAACGTGCCCCTCGCTGGCGACATGAGCGGGATCCGAGGTGCTGACCTGCAGTGCTACCGGCAGTCCCAGGAGGCTCGGCTCTACGGCACTTTCCGGGCTTTCCTGTCGGCCCCCACCCAGGACCTGGTCTCCATTGTCAAGAGGACAGACAGGACCCTCCCCGTCGTCAACATGAAGGCAGGTACCCCCATCCTCCGTGGGGGCTGCAGGTGGCAACGCCCTGTGGCCCCTGGTGAGCCTTGGTGGGGGGATCCTTGCCCGGTCCTGCGCTGGGGCTGCTGCACCCCGGCCGTGCTTGGCATTTGCATTTTGGGGAGCTGGGAGGAACTGAGGGCAAGTTATCGCCCACAAGGGCATCGCCCTGGCCCCCGGCTCAGCACCGCTGCTTGCACCCGCAGGGCCAGCTGCTGGCTAAGTCCTGGAGCTCCCTCTTCGAGGGCCAGGCCAGTGCCGCCCCACGGGGCCCCATCTACTCCTTCAACGGGCGCAACGTCCTGACGGATCCCCTCTGGTGAGTCCAGCCGCAGGGTGATCGCTGGCAGGGCATCCCTGAGCAAAGGCACCCATGCCAGGAACCAGGGTGGGTAGGGGGGCTGCAGTGGGTTCCCCCCCTCCCCACCCCTGGCGCTTGCATGCATGCAGGAGCTGGTGCAAAGAGCCGGAGGTGTCCCGGAGGGTGTCCCCCAGCCCCTCTCACCCCCATCCCCATCTGCAGGCCCCGACGGCTGGCCTGGCACGGATCCACGCAGCGGGGTGGCCAAGCCCGCAAGCGGGATTGCCAGGGCTGGCGCAGCTCTGGCCCTGGGGAGGGTCTGGCCGCCCCCCTGGGCGAGGGCAGGCTGCTGGCTGGGCAGCGGCACAACTGTTCCGAGGCGCTGGTGGTTCTCTGCGTGGAGGTGGCCTTTCCCTACCGGCATATGTGGTGACCCCGGCACCGTGGTACCAGGGACCCCCCCTGCCCCATGCCCCAGGCAGCCCTGGCGCATCCTGCGGGTATGGGGATACAGCCCCAGGGACCCTCGTGGGCAGTGCCAGTGGGAAGAACTGTGGCACTGGAGCGAGACCACTGGGAGGACACCAACCCTGTGGCCGGGTTGTGCCATACTCGTCCCCAGCTGTGCTGTCCCTGCAGGGCGGCAGGGCGATGCCAGGCTGTGCCCGGCCACCTCCCTGCACGTCCAGCGAAGCGAATGCTGTCACTGCCCCAGAAATAAAGACACAAAAAAGTCTGTGTTTTGGATGACACCCAGTGCTCTACTGGGGGGCGGGGGGCCTGCCCAGGACATTGCCTGCTGCAGTGAGGGGCATGGTGGGGGGGGTGGGGGGCATGCTGCAGCCAGCTCAGGGAAAGGGGAAAGGGTCTGGAGCCATGCTTGGGCTTCAGCCCCATTGGGATCGGCACAAACAGGGTGACAGGGTGGAGGGAACACCATGGAGGGGGGGGTGAAGTCACAGGGTTCCATTTCCAGTGATGTCAGCGTTGCCGGGCCCTGCGTCAACAGAGCAGCCTCTCCCACAGCACAGGCAGAAGGGTTCGCCTCTCCCGGCTTGCGGGCAGCGCGGTTTGCCCCTCCTGGAGTGCCAGCAGCGGACGGAGGCACCATGCACAAGAAGCGGGCACCATCACCCTCCCTGCAGAGGAGCGGGCAGGCAAGGGTGCGCAGGCAGGGCTGGGGCGCGGGGTTCGGGCAGCAGCCGAGAGGTTTGGGTCTCTGCCTGCACGGGGCGGCAGCCCCCCGGTCGGTGGCCCTGGGGCAGGTGCGCAGGGGCACACTCCAAGGGCCCGGTGCTCGTTGAAGAGGCAGTACCACTGTGCCCCAGTGTCCCCAGTGGGTCCCCGGGGCCTCCCCAGTGGGTCCCAGGCCCTGCAGAGTATGACCCAGTGGGACATGAGAGCCAGCCCAGCAGGTCCCTGCGTGTCCCCAGAAGCTGCCCAGTGTATCCCAGTGGGTCACCAGGGTACGCCCAATGGGTCCCAGTGGGTGCCTGGAACCTGCCCAGTGGGTCCCAGAGCCTGCACAGTAATACCCCAGTGGGACATAAGGGCCAGCCCAGTGGGTCCCCAGGGCCTGTCCAGCAGGCCCCTGCGTGTCGCCAGAAGCTGCCCAGTGTATCCCAGTGGGACCCCGGAGACCGGCCCTGCCCGCCCCAGTACATCACTCCGCCAACGGCAACCGTGCAGGCGTGGAGCCCCGCCGCACAGCACCCACCCCCTCGCTCTTCTATTGGCCGATTTTGCTGCCCGTCTCGCGGCTTTTCCTTCTGAGTGGCTGGTTTGAATGCTCCGGGAGCGCCTTCTGACTGGCGAGAGGGAGGGGAGGAGCGCCACCCGTGTCCCCGCCCTCCCGCTGCGATTGGAGGCGCTCTGGGGGCCCGCGGGCGGCGATTGGCGGAGGGTTTCGGCGGGCTGAGGGGAGTTTTGAAAGGCGCCGGGTCGTTGAGGCCGCCATCGCCTCCGCTCAGCAGCGTCTGCCGCCGCCATGGAGTTCCACCACTCTTCGTCGCCCCTCCGAGTGCGTGTGGCGCCCCGCTACCCTCTCCCGCCCCACACACCGCGGTCCCCTGTCCCCGCAGGCCTTCGGGTTCCCCCGCCGCCCCGTCCCCTCGGCGTCCCCGGCTTTCCTCAGGGTCTCCCCGGGCTCCTCCCGCGGCCTCTTCCCTCAGCCCCCTCCCCTCCGGCCTCCTCAGATCTCCCGTTCCTCTGAGATTTCCCCCATCCACACCCCGGATCCTCTCCCTGGGTACCGTGTCGGGGTCCCCTGCCGCCCAGGCCCACCACAACTCCTCCCCCCCCCCCCCCGACTTGATCCCCTTCGGGCCCCCCCAATTCACCTCCCGGATCCCGCTGCCCCTCACTGCCGTTGTCTTCCCCCCCCACCCCCGAGCAGCCCACGAACGAGAACCTCCGGGTGCTCAAGGGCGATGGCACCAAGAAGCAGCTCTCGGTGGAGCACATCTACCAAAAGAAGACGCAGCTGGAGCACATCCTGCTCCGGCCCGACACCTACATCGGCTCCGTGGAGCTGGTCACCCAGGTACGGGGGGGGCCGGGCCAAGGGAGGGTCGTGGGGCTAAGCCGCCTGAACTCCTCAGTGCAGGCGAGAAGTCGTTAACATCCGTTTATAAAGCACAAAACCTCTCTGCCTTACAAACTGATGGTACAAAAGAGGAGGTGTACCTGTGGGCTTACGTATTTCTTGCCTTCTTTTCAGCAAATGTGGGTTTTTGATGAGGACGTGGGCCTTAACTGCAGAGATGTGACCTTTGTGCCTGGCTTATACAAAATCTTTGATGAGATTCTAGGTAAGGTGACCTGTCTGTTGAGTCAATGGTTGATGAGTTATTAATGGGTGATGAAAGTCTAAGAAACTGGAACTAAATATAAGAACTTATCAAGTGTACTTCTATCTGGTTGCATTGTTGACCAAGTAATGTCCATTATGTAATCTGATGGATTATGTTCACAGAGTACAGTGTTTGCTGATTGTGCTTCAAAATATTGGATACTAATGTCCTTCCATTAGTGCTACTTAATAGTAAGCCACTCATGGGATGATAGTGCACGCTATTACAAAATCAATTTAATTCAGCCCCAAATTGTCCCTTTTATGTTAACTTGTGGTACTCCTCTTTGTAACTTGCAAAATATTTGCATACCAAGATGATTATTAGTCACATTGTATTGAATTTTTGCATTCATTCTACTGGAGACACTTTATAGTTAATAGTTTTGTCTTGACTGGGAATGTAATACAATAACAATAATTTTTCCATTCTAGTCAATGCTGCAGACAACAAGCAGAGGGATAAAAGCATGTCGTGCATTAAAGTTACAATTGATGTGTAAGTTTTATTTCATCTTTGTTCATTGCCTTCCCAACTCAAGTGCATTAGATTTTCTCACTCAGATGCTGTTCTGCTAAGCTGGTGTAGTACTGGAGGGCTCTGTGAGGTGGCCGATCCAAGTTAGATCAAATGTAATTCACTACTTGTGAAAGCCTTTTTCTTTGTTTAGTCCCTTGGTCTCTTACAGAGTGGTGACTTGCGAAATGACTGCTTTTTTGTTGTTGTTTTCTGTTGTGGCCATTTGCCTCTTTTCTTCCTCTCAATCTTTTTGTTCTGTCATTGAGCATAGACAGAGGATTTTTACGACTGGTGATCCATTTTATAGACGGTATCTGCAGATCTAAGAAGTTTTTTGTTGACTTGTCCTCCCTCTGCTGGCTGTTTCTGCGCTTGCTGAACAGGATTTGCCCTTGATGAAATGGTGGCCTCTCCCCAGAGCTTTTGTATACTACTTGTTTCATAGCTCCATCATTTGCAGCCTTAAAAACACATGGGTGGGTTTTTTTCCCCTAGAGAGAATAACACAATCAGTGTATGGAACAATGGGAAAGGTATTCCAGTTGTTGAACACAAAGTGGAAAAGGTCTATGTGCCTGCTCTTATCTTTGGACAGCTACTAACATCCAGCAACTATGATGATAATGAGAAGAAAGTCACAGGTAGGGAAGACTCAAATATGCACTAGTATTTTTGAGCAGCCTGATTGGTTTAAATGTGTGAACTGATCTAAAGGGAGGGGGGGAGACGGTCCTTGGTGCAACATAAAAGTGCGTTCTAAGTCCGTCAGAGAGAAGTCTCCATGCTCTATTTTATCATAATAATGGTACAAACATGAGAACAGGAAAAAATTCTCTTTGAACGCTAATCCCAATTAAATATGGGTTTATAGTCACGTACAGAGTTTGTAGGATATTGGTGCTTATTGACAGTTGTACTTTGATTGTGCTGAAGTGGCTGAATTCCTGTTAGTTGGGAATTGTTTTAGATGGTTTTGAACAAAGGTAATAACACAAGTCTGCTTTCCTTCTAATTCCAGGTGGGCGAAATGGTTATGGAGCCAAACTGTGCAACATATTTAGCACAAAATTTACTGTGGAAACTGCATGTCGTGAATACAAAAAGTTATTCAAGCAGGTATGAACACGTCTTATTTTTGTAAGATTACACACAAGATTTTCAAATAAGACCCTAAGTTTTTGTTCCAAAAATCTAGGCATAACTTGCGATCAGTGCACTGTGATTAGGATAAATTTGGCCCACAGTTACTGTACCACAAAATGTAATTCCAATGAATAATGAAATGAGCAGACATAATCAGAATCTAGTTTTTAACCAGCATTTTTTTTTAATTTGAAATTATTTAAAACTCGTAAATCAGCTTACTGCTTTTAAAAACTAAGTTAGTTGCTCATGTGTGTTAGACTTGCAGCTCACAAAACCTCCTTTTCTCAGACCTGGACAGACAACATGGGAAAGGCTGGTGAAATGAAACTGAAATATTTTGATGGAGAAGATTACACATGTGTCACTTTCCAACCTGATCTGTCAAAATTCAAAATGACAATTCTTGATAAAGACATTGTAGCACTAATGTCTCGAAGAGCATATGATATTGCTGGATCCACGAAGGATGTCAAAGTTTTCCTAAATGGACAAAGGCTGCCTGTAAGTGACCATTTAAAAGAAACAGTGATATATGTATTTCTCATGCCATTTAAACAGTGAGATTTTGTTGAAGCAATTTATGTCATTATACATAGCAAAGGAAAAATTTGCATGAGTGAATTCTCTGCCCACTTTTCAGGAGGATATGAATTAAGTATTTATAGGAGCTGTTATAAACGAGTCATCTGCTTTCATCTGTATGCAGGTGAAAGGATTCCGCAGTTATGTGGACCTCTATCTGAAGGACAAAGTAGATGAAACTGGTAATGCGCTTAAGGTTATCCATGAGGAAGTAAATTCTCGGTGGGAAGTGTGTTTGACTTTAAGTGAAAAAGGCTTCCAGCAAGTTAGCTTTGTCAACAGCATTGCCACTACAAAGGTAACTCTTCTTTAGTTTATTTAGGCAAGCTAATGCCATATTCTTCATCATCAATATTCTTAGCTATTTTCAAATGTATACATGTTAGTGAAAAATACTTAGTTGCTTAATGTTGCAAAGACTATGCTTAAAGTTTTAAATAGATAAGCATACTTTTTTTTTTTAATGGAATCACCACCAGGTCTTTGGCCCTATTTTCCCTTAGGGTGGCAGGCACGTTGATTATATAGCTGACCAGCTTGTGACTAAAATCATTGACGTTGTGAAAAAGAAGAACAAAAATGGAGTTGGAGTGAAGCCTTTTCAGGTACAATGTCAGAATTTCCCCGGTGAGAAACACAACTCTAGCATTATTGCAAACTGTAACTACAGCTTAATGCAGTAGTACATTAATTAATACGTATTTCCATTGTACAGACAATATATATAAAATTGCTAATTATAGAAGTCTCATACTGTCCAGTTGAAGCCAACTAACAATCTTCTCTTAGTTTGGCTGCTGTGTTTTGTGATCAGAACACTCTAAGTCAGTGTAGGTGCACTAAAACTCAGTATCTCTTACATAATACCTATTTAGGCTGAGAGCTGCTGATTCCTTGATGTCCCAAATCATGTAACATTGTTCATGAATGTTCATTAGCTGTCCTAAATTCTTTCAAGACATCTAGGAAAATTCAAAAACATACAGCGATCACTGAGTTTTTCCTCACTGTGTAATTCTGACAGGCAAATGTCAGAATGCACTGCTGTTACTGAGGTGAGCCTGTATAATGTGTGGTGCATGTTGTATTTAACTATAGGTGAAGAACCACATGTGGATTTTTGTGAATGCCTTAATTGAAAACCCAACATTTGACTCTCAGACTAAGGAGAACATGACTCTGCAGGCAAAGAACTTTGGCTCAACATGTAAACTGAGTGAAAAATTTATTAAGGGTGTAAGTACTGATATACATGGATAATCAAGATGTCCGTAAAACTGCATCTTATGTTTAATGTGGCAAATACTTTTGAAGTAATGTCATGAACTAAAGAAAAAATATGTAACTTAAAATTCTGTCATTGTTAAGGCTTTTCCCACAATTGTTTGGGGTTATTTTTTGTATTGCAGGCAGTTGCCTGTGGCATTGTTGAAAGTATCCTAAACTGGGTAAAATTTAAAGCTCAGAGCCAGCTGAATAAGAAATGTTCGGCTGTGAAACACACTAAGATTAAGGGTGTTCCTAAGCTGGATGATGCCAATGATGCTGGTAAGTGTTATACATCCTTTGTAACCAATTCATTCAAAAACAGTTAAAACTTGTTTGTTAGACAAACGAAAGAATTGTCTCCTAAGGAAAAATGAGGAAACCTGTGATTATAGTTTTTTTCCCCATTTTACAGTCCCATTTACTATGTTTATCCCCGTTTACTATGTGCAGTGCAACAAAACCTGTATGTGTTAGAAGATATTTATTATTATTTGTAAGTATGCAGGCTTTGATTTCACTTTTTAATTAGAAAATTGACTTGATTATTTTATATTTTTTTTAAAGGCAGCAAGAATTCTTTAGATTGTACACTTATCCTGACTGAGGGAGACTCAGCCAAAACACTGGCTGTCTCTGGTCTAGGAGTGGTTGGTAGAGACAAATACGGAGTATTTCCCCTTCGTGGGAAAATACTCAACGTCAGAGAAGCTTCTCATAAGCAGGTTAGTTGGAAAATCATTATAACTCACATGTTAGAAGGTGCAGTATGCTTTGTGTAATGCAATGTATTTTAACTGAGTCGGTACAGCTGAACCCCTGGAACACTAACTCATAGGAGTAATGTATTAAACGCCTGAGTCTAGTCTCACCTTCAGCCTGCCTTGCTGGTTAAGTGGGAATATTGATTAAGTCCTGTTCGATGTTTTGCCTGAAGGGATAGTGTTTGTCCTGTGGACTAGAAAATGTTTGGAATGATCTAGAATAATTTAGGCTTCTGTTTAGAAATCGTAAGTTTCTAAACAGCAAAAAAACATTGACAAGACAAAGCTCAGTCAACAGTATACTTATGGATAATTTTAGACTTTTTTGAAGTACATTTTAAGTCTGAAAGACAAGTTTTTATTCTGTGTGATCTTTTCCAGATTATGGAAAATGCTGAAATCAACAACATCATCAAGATTGTGGGTTTACAATATAAAAAGAACTATGAAGATGAAGAATCTTTAAAGAGTCTTCGCTATGGAAAGATTATGATTATGACAGATCAGGTTAGGTTCACTAAAATTGAAAACTGAGAGAGGAAAATAAACACTTGAATACAGAGGAAAAAAGAATATACTACCTTTCTCCCACTGCCATTGTTGTACCTAATTCTCTCTCTTTGTTTCTTTTTATCATTCCACATTTTAGTGGGTCATAGTGTCTTTTCAGCCACAAAACAAAACAGATAGAGTAGAGGGGGGAGTGGCATCACCAAAAAGCTAAATACTGTCTTTCCAGTCTGCTGATTCAAGGTCCTTGACCAGTCCTTGATACCTTTTTTCACCAAGAATGTGTCTTTTCCATTTCTCTTAATTTTCAGTAGTTAAACAATGCATGGTCACCTTTTTAGAAGTGAAAGTTAATAGGGTCAGCTGGAATTATAGAATCATTTGCTATTAAGCTAACAATTGTCAATTCCATCATGCCCCTGATGAAATATGTCTCTTTTTTCTTTTTTTTTTTTTTCTTTTTAAATCAGGATCAGGATGGATCACATATCAAAGGTTTGCTGATTAACTTCATCCATCATAACTGGCCATCTCTTCTAAGACACAACTTTTTGGAGGAATTTATTACTCCCATCATAAAGGTAAGGGTTGGGTAGATGGTAAGGTGAATGAGTAAGGATCCGTTGGTCCAAATCTGTCTTTCATTTCACAGTTAAAATATTTGTTCATTGTAGGCCTCTAAAAACAAAGAAGAAATTGCATTCTACAGCATTCCTGAATTTGAAGAATGGAAAAACAGTACACAGAACTACAATTCATGGAAAATCAAGTACTATAAAGGTTTGTAGAAGACTTAGTATGGTGAAATTAAATGATCCAAGTAAGAGCATTCATGATTAAATTCAGTTAGCCCTGCTTTTGCAGAAAGGGTTTGGACCAGGTGTCTCTCCCCTCCTAAGATATTCTTGTTACAAATACATGCAACATAAAATAAAATATAGAAGTCCGGAAACAATAACCTCTAACTGGATAAAATCTCAATAAAATCGCTCAAAGTGGAACTACAATATTGTAGGTAACCATTCTTTCAGCCCTCTTAGGCAATTATGCTCAGTTTTATGTGCTATTTTCCCTACAGTCCTTGTGTACTGTTAGCATTGTAAGCTCTAAGTACTTACTCCAGAATTGCTTAATAACAGCAAGAAAGTTGCCAACTGTAGAACAATGGATGATGAGGAATCATTTCCAATTTGCAGTTAATCATTTCAGATATCTACAGGAGTTAAAGACAAAATCCAAAAGTACAACATGCAGCTGCTCACTTATCTGTAATTCTTGTGATTTTTAAAGTAACCTAAGTTTTCAGTAAGTCATCTTCCCGCTGTACGTTTATATGATGTGTCACAGAAACTAGGCATAGCAAAATATTTTTGAACTGCAACTTAATTTAAGCAAGAAGTTATTAGGATTAACTAGTACTGTCTCTGCAGGTTTGGGTACCAGCACATCGAAGGAGGCTAAAGAATACTTTGCAGATATGGCTAAACATCGAATTGGTTTTAAATACTCTGGTCCTGAAGATGATGCTGCGATCACCCTGGTAACTAACACTTGATTTAATTGCTGACTTACTACCTTTGGTATTCCACTGTTTAGATTGCTGTGTATTTTCTCTTAAAATGCTCTTAGAGGCCTTTGGGCTTGAGACAATCTCTTTGTTACCAAGGCTACGGCTTTAATCTAACCAGTAGAAGCACATCTGTCCACAGACCTCAGGCCAAGAGTACCCTTTTAATGATGGTTTTTAAATATAGCTCAGAACAAATTAATCACTACAAACCAATTGGCATTTTCAGACACAATAGTAAATATTCTTTTAACCTTTTTCTGCACATTCTGCTGCAATTTTTTTCCAAGTCAAGCCTTCCCTTTCTCCCCCAGATTTTCTTCTTGTAAAACGCTTCACCAGTGGATTAAAACAGTCCTCACTTCTGTGAACTCCTTCACCTGCAGTAGTCATTGACTCTTAAGTATTCTGAGCTATTAGGCAATGCCAAAACCCCAAGTTTTTCCCCAAAATATTAATTTTCCCCCAAATCTGCTTTAGTTTTCTCTTATTGTTAAAAATCTATACATTTAAACCCAACTACCATGTCTCCTAAAGACTGGTGGAAATTATGCTCTTAAATATGTTTAGCTACAAGAACTTTTTATTGTGCTTCTTGGGCAATTAAGTCAGCCTGTTTAGCACATTATTCTCCTGGGTAAACTCTTCCTGTATGCTTTCTTTTTCTCAAGTGGTCCAATAGGGCACACCACAGAATGTCCTAGAATTGAGTTACTTTTCATTTTGTAATATACAGGCCTTTAGCAAGAAGAAGATAGAAGAGCGAAAGGAGTGGCTGACTAATTTCATGGAGGACAGAAGACAACGGAAGCTGCATGGTCTGCCAGAGGTAAAAGGTTTACGTATATAAGGAAACTGCTTTCCTGTCTCTCCCTGGGGCTGTTCTCAGCTTCATTCTGGTATGCTAGGGCTGCTCACAGCTTCTAGTCAGTGAGTCAGTCACAGTTAAAATGTTGCAAGATTTTGCAGAGCAGCAGCTTCTCTCATCTTGTCAGCATGGCCTCATTGTCAATTGTCCAACAGTTAATTTCGTTTTTAACTCTTACCTTTTGAATTACTTTATCAATAGGGAAATGGTAACTCGAGCAGGATTGTATGAAGACTTTATTTCTCAAAAAATGGGCCTGCCTCATGGGAAGCAATATTTCACTTTGCCATGCTAAGAATGTCAGCCCTTGAGCTGTGTTTAGCTAGTCTTACAAGGAGCTTCCGTTTTAGTGAAACTAGCCAAGTATGAGCTAAAAAACAGATTAGACTTGTTAAAATCAAGACAATTTTGCACCTGTTTTTCTTAGGAATACCTATATGGGAAAAATACTAGTAACCTGACATACAATGACTTCATCAACAAGGAGTTAGTGCTGTTCTCAAACTCAGATAATGAAAGATCAATCCCGTCACTGGTTGATGGTAAGTTATTTCAAGATAGTGATTCTGCATAGTGCATTCCCCAGAACTTACTAAATGGGTGTGTGTATGTCATGTCATCAGAATCAGGGAACCTGCTGAGTTTTCAGGGTCAGCGTTCTGAAGTCCATTTTCTGCTGCCCCTAGTTTTTTAATCTTTGGTTTAAATGTCTTGTCCATTTTGTAGTATATTATTGCAAGTACCTTACTCTCCTGATGCAGAATCTTTAGGTGTGTAAGTAGTTCTCAGTCTCTACAGAGCAGAAGCTAACTGAAACACATTGTGTGTTCTAATCACAAGGTCTTTTCTTTTTTATACAGGTTTGAAGCCAGGTCAAAGAAAAGTTCTTTTCACATGTTTCAAACGAAATGATAAGCGGGAGGTGAAGGTTGCTCAGCTGGCTGGTTCTGTAGCTGAGATGTCTTCATACCATCATGGTGAAGTAAGAACCTGGCCTAGTTGTGCAAAATGCTTTTTAAATGAAAGGCAAAAAAGCCCGTCTGTTGACTTGGCAGTTAAAATGTCTCTAAAGCAGGATTAGGTGTTTGAGTATAAAAGCTAAAGCAAAGTGGCTGTATATCTGCTGTTAATACTTCAATATTAATTTCATGGTCAGTCTGCCTGTCCTACCTAGACTTTATGGGAGTATATTTCATTCAAAATGTAGAACAGGGAAAAACCTGCTTTATTTGTGATAGATTTAGGCAGATGTTAATAGGAGAAGTTTAGCACTTCTTGTGCTTGCTAACAAGCTTCTCTTGGGAGACTGATAGAATCTTTCATTGGAGGTTTCAAGAACAGGTACATAGCAATGTATGGTGGGTGACTGGAATATATCTAGTCATCCAGACTAGAGGGTCTTGGGGAGCGCTTTCAGTGAGAGTTTTCCTCCAGCATTTTATTAGTTGAGTTTATCCTCTGTATCAATTCTGTTCTTGGTGAAAATTTTGCCTTTAACTTTGTTCATTCAGTGAAGAATTCTGCATTTTTAGCTTTAAACCTTCCTCTATTGCAGGCATCGCTGATGATGACTATTATTAACTTAGCTCAGAACTTTGTGGGCAGTAACAACCTCAACTTGCTACAGCCTATTGGCCAGTTTGGCACAAGGCTGCACGGTGGGAAAGACTCTGCCAGCCCTCGATACATCTTTACAATGCTCAGGTCAGCATTAAAGATTTCATGTTGTCTTAAATGTTCTTAGCATGCTACAGGACTCAATTTGACAGCCTCTGAAATGAAAAATGAATTTACTTCGTCCCTTTAAAACTTTGGACTACTTGCATACTCAGAATAGCAACAATTGAAGTGAGATTTGGATCCTAGATTCAGATATGTAAACTTGGTTATCATCCCAGAGAACAGAAAGGTATAGCTGAGAATATGGAAATGGGAACAAAAACAAAGGGAGAAATTTGGGTAGGATAATAAAAAATGAACTTGATTTGGGAGAATGAAGTTCTAGTATCTGAAAGTGTACAGTGCTGCGGTCTCTATGGCCCAATGGTCATTCAGGTTGAATTTGATCAAATCTGTTACTTGAGCACATGTATGATTGTACTAAAGCAAGGTATACAGAGAACTGAGGCCTTCCCAGACATTAAACATCTAATTTACATAGGTAAAAGTACGATTTTAGGGTCCCATATAGTCAGTGGAACCTGTAGAGATCAGTGAGATCGTTGAAGATGCATGTCTGTTTTGAGTGTACTCTAGAAGCCTAGTTTCCTAACATAGGCACCCAGGCTGTATGGCTAAGGCTGGCTGATAGGAATAAACCTGATTTACATGTTTTGTTTGTTTTCTGGGGGCTTCTTTTTACATGATGGTCACTGTTCTGTAACAAGAATTTGGGCTTAAATTCTCTTTTTCGTTCTAGCCCACTAGCCCGGTTGCTGTTCCCACCAATGGATGACAATATCCTGAGGTTCCTATATGATGACAATCAACGTGTGGAGCCGGAATGGTATATGCCTATCATTCCAATGGTGCTGATAAATGGGGCAGAAGGGATTGGTACTGGTTGGTCCTGTAAGATCCCCAACTTTGATATCAGGGAAGTTGTGAATAATATCCGTCGTCTGATGGATGGAGAAGAGCCATTGCCAATGGTAAATAATGTATTTAAAAACAATGTCTTGCTCGTTAGTTTTAGTACATACTGGAGCATTTCATGCAAGTGCTTAAAAACAGAAGCATCAACACAAAACTGAATCCAGTGTCCTTTTCTGCTTAGCTTCCTAGTTACAAAAATTTCAAAGGCACAATAGACGAGTTGGGACCTAATCAGTATGTGATAAGTGGTGAAGTGTCCATCCTTGATTCTACAACCATTGAGATCACTGAGCTGCCTGTCAGAACATGGACACAGGTAATAAACAGTGAATTTGCCCTGGGAATGTATAGTTTGCCCTGTAAAGCAAAAAGTGATTAGTGGGTTTTGGAGCTTTTAATCTCTGTGGAAAACATGAGTCTGACTTCAATTCTTTTGTCAGACTTATAAAGAGCAAGTTCTGGAGCCAATGTTAAATGGGACTGAGAAGACACCTCCACTAATCACAGACTATAAAGAATATCACACAGACACGACAGTGAAGTTTATAGTGAAGATGACTGAAGAAAAACTAGCGGAAGCTAAAGCAGTGGGGCTGCATAAGGTCTTCAAACTCCAAACAAATTTAACATGCAACTCCATGGTATGTAATAGATTTTGCTGAAGAAAGTTTTTGGTTTAACTCAAAGACTGTGTGGACAGCTGGGGTTGCTGTGTGTAACAAAAAATACTCTTTTCCAGTAACCTATTCACTTCAATTTTTCTGCTGTTACTGGTTTTAAATCAGCTTTCTAAATATACCTTCAAAAGGTCAAGAGACTGGCTTGGGAACTAGCCCCAGTGGTATGGTTTTGCCTGAAGGAGTCAAAGTGATCTGAAATCACACAGTTTACAGAGACCTTTGTTGTGACAACAGCACCGCTATTGAATGTCTGGATTCTGACAATGTGTGAAGCTTGATGCAAATGTTTATCCTACAGATAGCTTTAAGATTCAAGTAACCTTAACCCTACTATGTGTTTTCAAGAACTTTGAAATTCTAAAGTTGTCTCTGCTGCCAAGCTTGCAAACTGAAGTAATTTCTAAAACAATGCCACAGTTTTATAATTTGTTGGCAATAATTCAGTTGTGCTATCACATCTGTGTGATAGCTAATTTTCAGTGCTTTTGGAAATCAGTTTTATCATCATAATGCTTGTGTTCTTTCATCTAGGTTCTTTTTGACCATGTCGGCTTTCTCAAGAAGTACGACTCTCCCCAGGATATTCTTAAAGAGTTCTTTGAACTCAGGCTCCGATATTACAGTCTGAGAAAAGAATGGCTTATTGGAATGCTAGGTGCCGAGTCTGCAAAACTGAGCAACCAGGCTCGTTTCATCCTAGAGAAAATAGATGGCAAAATTGTGATCGGTATGCATTGTTCTTGGTTACTCGGTCTGTGAAACTGGGAGAAGAATTAGGTGTTTCCTTGAGTTCTGTCAGCACCCCCTCAGCCCCGGACTGGCTTTTAACAAACTACACCAGAGCTTATCTTTCTGTTCCAGTAACACACAAGAAGAAAATACTTCACAGAGTATCCTTGGTCTATAGAGCATTATGCACATGTTAATCAAAATGGGATATTCGTACAGCTTTCTTACTGTGTGTTTGACTCTATTTTGAGAGCAGAATTTTTTTTTAAGTTTAGCAATAATTCCTACCTATTTCTGACTCAGTAGAAATAAGAGTTAAGTATTGGTGGGGTTAGAAAAGGGTAGTGTTTTCTGTCTAAAGGCATACTTCTTAAGAACCTGTGTCCCTCTGTGTTATCTTTGTGAACCTTTGCAAAAATATTCCAAATCATGTTCTCAGTGGATTGGGGTTTCAAATTTAGAAGATACCCTGAGAAGTTAGCAGCATCTGAGAATCATGAGCTAGAAAAAGAAACAGATCTTTGTTCCCAGCATTCAAATTTTTCAATCAACTTTTCTACCTCAGTCTAAAAGGCAGTCTGTATTTCACTTGCATTCATCGAGGATGCAGCTAGACAAAGTGTCATAAGATGCTTTGTGGTTTGTGTCTGAAGGCAGCCCAATAATCCCAACAGCCTATGTCTGTTTGACTTGACTCAGGAAGAGAAATAATTCCCCCCAAAATGCATTTTCTTGGATTTTTGTAATGAGTAGTTCCAAGGCTGACAGAGCTGGTTTCATTTGTATTTGTGTCTTGTGGTTGATTGCTTCTGATATCTTAAAAAGCAACAAATTCCAGCTGAAGCATTTCCACCGGTTGGGGTACTTACAGCATAAATTTCCCAGGTGATGTCTAATGAGGTGCAAGCTATACCAAAGCCTTTGAGTGCTATCGGGGGTTTTTTTCCTCCACCTGCCCGCCTATTATCGTGAAACCTTTTTGATACCATCACACCTGTTTTTTTCCCAAGTTCAAAAACTACTTAGGGCAGAGGAAATGCATATATGGAAATGAAAAAAAAAAATATTTACAGTGGTCTAACTGTAATTATTATTTCAGATGTTATTTCAGGCTCTTCCACATGTCCTACCTCTGAGGAAAGGCTATTTTAGAGCCCAATAGGATGCTGAGCTGCTAGAACCATGGGATCAAAAATTTTAAAGCTCATCTGTCTTTCCTAACAGTAATTGGTAATGGTCACTAACTGACAATCCTGAAATGTCTGTTTACAGAAAACAAACCCAAGAAAGAGTTGATTCAAGTTCTTATCCAGAGAGGATATGAATCTGATCCAGTGAAGGCTTGGAAGGAATCGCAAAACAAGGTAACGCTTCAGTCATCCTCTCTAAATATATCCAAACTGGCCCCTATATCTGAAGCTTTTTAATTTGTATGAAGAAGCCCAAGTTACTTTTCAATTTGTAGGATGCATTTGCGTGTCTGGTATGTCTGTGACAGGAAATATGAGACAAGCAAAAATTCAGGGTGTTGTTCAGAAGGCACTGTGACCTACTCATTCAGGTTTGAGTCTGTTGGGTCAAGTCCTCTTGCCACAGCAATTTCTACTCTTCCTTAAGGGTTTCCTTCCACCTGTGGGACACAGTTGTGGAAGGGCTGTGAGGAAGATGACAGTTTTAAGTAGCCTGAGGAGAAAATCTGGACTATCAAGACAGAGAGGCCAAACAGAGTAAAGCAAAAGAGATTTGGAGAATTGTTTTTTCAGATTGATTCCTTTGTGTGATACTTGCTGAGGCTTTATGAAACGTAACTTTATCCATTTCTGAATAGTTCTAGAAGAGCCTAGGACAGCAATAAGGACATGGAGTACCTGTGATGCAGTCCAAATTTGATCAATAGCCCTATCCTGGTATGTCAATATATTTGTTGACAATGTTTGTTTTAAATCCACATTCAGGAAGAGCAGGAGCAGGAGCAGGAGCAGGAGGAGGAGAGTGACAAAGAATCAGGTGCAGCTACAGGACCAGACTTCAACTATCTGCTGAACATGCCCCTCTGGTATCTGACTAAAGAGAAGAAAGATGAGCTCTGTAAGCAGAGAGATAAGAAAGTATGTTCCTTCCTTTTCTTATACAAGCATTGTTATATTTTTTTTTGATAGTGGATTAAAATATGTGACTGATTATCAACTGTGATTCCCTTTAGGAAAAGGAGCTGGAAAACCTTAAGTGCAAGAGTCCCTCTGATCTGTGGAAGGAAGACCTTGCTGTCTTTGTTGAAGAACTTGATGTATGTCAATCTTCCATACAGATGACTGACTCCCTTGTAGTCTTATCCACAGCTCTTCATTGACTTTTTTTGTCATAAGAAGGAAACAAAAAATGATAACTCCTATGTCTTGCACTCATTGAAGAGAATGAAACCTTTCTTCACCTTCCTGGTTTGGATAGGACTAGCACTGCTTTGGGCCAGGAAGTCAAAACACCAAGATGGCCATTGGAAGGTGTTCAATTACCAGTCTGAGTAGTGAGGAGGGCTTGAGAGAAAACCAGGACTAGGTTATAGTCTGAAGAGATTTAGATCAAAGGGCTTTTTCCACACTGAAAAGGTGAGGGAGGAGCTAGACTTCACTGAACACAGCCCTAATTGTGGGCAGGTGTCTGTGCACCAACATGCCTGGTCACTGCCTGTGTCTCTTCTTATGCTCCAAGTAGCCAAACTACAGCTCTGGCTTAAATCATTCCTTGAAAATGAGCAAACCTGTAGCAGAGTGGGAAGATTCATTTAAACTGCTGGTAGGAAATCTATCAGCAAGTATAGAGTGCTTTACTGCAAGGGCTGTGATAGTGGTTTTTTTCAGTAGTATATTTTCTTCTGTATTCTCATGGCTGTATTCTTTTATGCTCACCTCTGCAGGTGGTGGAAGCCAAGCAAGTTCAGGATGAGATTGCAGGTCATGTTGGTAAACCTTTAAAGGTGAAAGGAGCAAAAACGAAAGTGAAGAAGGCGCAACTGTCAGAAGTAATGCCATCACCTCATGGCATAAGGGTTGTTCCTCAGATAACTGCAGAAATGAAGGCAGAGGCAGAGAAGAGAACTAAAAGGAAAATAAAGGTAAAGAGGAACATTCCAAATGCTTAAGCTTTCTTTACATCCTCTTCAATACAGTCCTAAAGAAAGGCAAGTTTTTGTTAGCTGAACTTCTCCTGATGAAGCAGCATTTCAGGGAGAGGGACAGAATATTAGGACATGGGGAACACTGGAAATGAATGTTTCTCAGTCTAACAGAGAACAGATTCACTAACATATCAGGAGACAGCTTAGAGGGAAATCTTTTGGCAAGAGCGTGTATCGCAATGTCAGAGATGGGTTGGTAGCTTAGAAATGAAAAGGCAGATGCAAGTAAGGTTGTTCTAGGTGTCTTGGGAATTTTAAAAATCCTCTAGCAGGCAGGAAATACAGCTAGTAAATTCACTTCTCTTGAACAGCCTTTGCATTTCCAGTAATGCCTTTAGCCACTTAATGACAGTATTGTTCTTGATATCAAGGAGATAAAGAAGATTTAACTCTTTTTATAGGGCTAGTTGAAATTATGCCGTTCAGCCATTTGCAACATAGAAAATTAAAATATCCCCTCACCTGTTTTGACCTGTAAGCCAGACATATTGCTCCTGTCCTACAGATGGTTCCATCTAACAGTTTTTCCACATAACTTGCATTGTTGTTTTTAACCCACCCTGTTCAATTCTGCATCCTCAACACACCCTAGAGCCATACCATCAGCACACAAAGGCAGCACAAAAGCGCTCTCAGGAGTGGGGACAAAGTTCCTGTTTTTGTTAATGTTGGATTTTGCATTTTAAGTCACCTGATCTGGGGACAGATCAAGTATGATTTACTTGGCTGTAATCAATTTTACACGCAGTTTGTTTGACAAACTGAGATTTCTTCTATCACTGACTTTCATATGTCTAAAATAAGCAGCTCCTTTCTACATTACTCTGTGTGCCTCTTCTAATTGTGTGAGCTGACTCGCTATCTGATATCTGCTTGTACCTTCAGAGTGAAAAAAATGAATTTGATGAGAATCAGGAAGAGAACACATCAGGAGACAAAGAGTTTTCAGGCCTTAAGCAGAGATTAGTGCAGAAGCTTAATACTGAAAAAGGTAAATGCTTTTATGTGTTATTCCATCAATGGAAAGTAAGGGGAAGGGTTGTAAATTTGGTTATCTGACCTCTTCCTGAAGGTGATGAGTAACATCTCGGATCAGTATTTTTGGAAAAACTAGGTGAGAGAGAAAGTGATCGTGGATAACTGTCAAGTGGGATAGATTACTATTTCTCTTCGATGTTTAAGCCAGGATCCTCTGAATTTAGTGATGTATTTCTAAAGTGAGATTGAAGTGCTGAGCCTGAAGTACACATGGAAGTTTGCTGGTTCATCCTGCCTCTCAATGTTTTTCAGGTACTAAGAGACAGGCCACTCTACCATTTAAGCCATTAAAGAAAATGAAGAAACGAAATCCTTGGTCTGACTCAGGGTCTGATTCAGAGTTTGATTTTGAAGCACCTCCTCGAAGAGAGAGATTGGTTCGCCAAGCAGTAGGTGAGTGATGACACAAATGCAGAAGAGGGGTGGTCTGTGGAGGAGAAAGTTGAACAGACTATTTAGACAGCTCCCAGAGTCTGCGATCTTGGTCAGAAATAGTTTTTATTTTACTGTATATAACAACTAAATATTTCTACCATTTGAGCAGATTTTCACAATGCTTTTCAAAGAAAAGCAGAAATGGGTGACTAGAAAAATTACACAGTTGTCTTGGAAAATCAAATGCGTTGTTGGTAAGTGAGCACAGAATGCACTTGTGATTTGGAGTCTTCTCACTGGCAGTCTCAATATCTGCTTGTTTTTATTCAGATCTTTGTTTTTTTAATAACTGCAGTTAAAACATTGAAAAAGAAACTGAGCTGCATATTGCCAAATGTGTAAAATAATACATCTGTGTCGTTTCATCAGCCAAAGTCAAGAACATAATCAGTTCAGACTCAGACGCAAATCTCTCTAGCTCAGATGAGGAGTCTGAATTTCAGGGTGACAGTGAAGGCAACACCGAATCGGATACAAACTCAAAAGAAAACCCTCCTTCCAAGCCCAAAGCTGCTCCAAAGTGAGTATTTCTCCACATAGTCACTGGAAATTAGTTGTGCTTCTAGTGTTAATGCTATATAGAAATTAATAGCTCTTTTTGTTCAATGCACCTATTTAGTGCATCATAAGTTGAAAAAATACTTGGGGTTTCTATTCTAGGGGAACCACTGAAAGAGCAGCTAAAGCTCCAAAGAAAAAGCCAGTGCAAAGCACTATCCCTGGTGAGTACAAGACCTTCTAAACCTTGCTGATTTTCCTAAAACCCCACGAGAGCGCACTGGGCACTCTGATCAGTGCTTAACACTAACAAAGGCCAGACGTTAGTCACAAGGTCTTGCAAAGAAACTGATGCTAGGGTACAAGTTGGTTTCAGTGCACCAGACCTTTTGTCTGTTTCTGACTTGAAATTGTGATTAAACCAGTTTTAACAGTTGTTCTTTTTATAAAGTGGATCAAAACTATTTCCTTCTGCTCTAATGTTTATAGGCAGAGTAGATAATTTGACTTTTTCAGGCTTACCTTCTGCTTTCTTTGTTCAGTTCAAGTCCAGGATGTTGCTAATGAAAATGTGAGTCAAGCTCCTGCAGCTCCTTCTGTCTCTGTGTCTCGCAGTAAGGCTGTATCTAAAATACCCGCTGCAGCTAAGAAGGCCAGAGCCACTAAGGGTAAGGCAAAGTTTAGTAATATCATTTTTAGTTAACAATTATTATTCCTGTGGGAAACAAATCTGAGTGATTTTGCTAGCCATTCAGAGGCCTGAATAACTTGAGTTTTCATTTCAGAAAGGATCTGAGGTTTGTGGCAAAGGTTGCCTAGTTGTTGTCATTTTTAAAGTCATCTGTTTCCAAAGATACCATGTTCTAGTTCATCTCAGACATGCTTGAAGGGAGTGAATTTTAGTTTGGGAACAGGAAAAGTGAATGCTTCCTACAGTGCTATGTAATACTTGGCAGAAATAATCCGAGTGGAATTTGTGTCTTGCAGTCAACGTTCTACTTCATGTCTTTTTGGGAAGAAAGCTACTTGGTAGCTTGCTTCCCAGGAAGAAGAAAAGCTTCTTTGGGGTAGCTCGATCTATTTAGTGTTAGCTCAACCTCATAAATCTACAGCATTTGACTCAGTTTTTTTTAAACTTAACTGCCCAGAATCTTTGTCAAACTTTGAAAGCTGTTTTGCATATTCCATCACTAGCTGGTTTTGATCCCACCAGTAAAATAGTATGTTACTTCACAGCAAAATAGCTGTTTCTTCCACTTCTAAATTGAGAAAGCCTATTATCATTCAGAAATGGCCTGCTCATTTCAGCTTAACTTAGAGACATGCTTCAAGATGCTGTTAAAAAAATGTCAAAATATAGGTAAGAAAGAACTCCACAAGTAACTGTTTAGTATAGATGGTAAATTCATTCCCTTCCTGTGCAAAGGTTTTGAAGGTATAAGATTGGTCACACAGCCTTGAGAGTTTGGGACTTTTCAATCTGAAATAGTCTGTAAATTGCTTTGGGTACATTTTAATTTGATCCTCTAAATGTAGTGGAACTAAGCAGATAAACAACCTCATTTCTCATAATCTTGGTAAAAAGCAGTCTTTCTAGAAAACCATGCTTCAAAATAAGACAACCTGTGTGCTGACCTTGCAGTATAGTGCAGAGCCGTATTTGTGTTGGAAGTAATTCACAAACTGCGAATGAGAAGGGAAGCAGCAAAACAAGGCTTTAAACACAGAGTTCTGTTTCAGATAACCAGCCATCCATCATGGATATTCTAGCCAAGAAAAAGGCTGCACCTAAATCCAAGAAGACAGCGGTGGAGGGATCCTTGGATTCTGACGCTAGAGCAGCGGGTGACAAGAAGCGTGGCCAGACCAAGGGGTTGAAAGTTAGCAAAAGGCAGCCAAGCTTTTTGGATTCGGATTCAGATTCAGATTTTGGCTCAAAGCCTTCCAAATCAGTTGCAGCAAAGGTTTGTACTCTGCCACCCCTTAGAGCCAAGGGGTATCGGTTATTCTGGCAGAAAAAGCGTGGTAGGGGTAGAACCCCCTCTGCCACACCCAACTTTATCGCTGGGTGGAGGGAAGGTGGGTGAGAAAGGAGGGTCAGGCACACGTACTTATCCCAGATTGTGGGTTTGGTCTCATCAGTCCAAACAATCGCCTTATCCGTGACACACTGGTGTGTTTTATGCTAATTGAGCGTTCTCTGTTTATGCTCAGGTTCATGATTCACTTCTTGACTATGCTTTCCCTCTAGAAATCCAAGCGGGAAGACAACGATAGCTTTACTGTTTCAACTGCTGGTGCGGGCAGCCCCATAGCAGCTATGCCCCATACCAGGCCTGAACGTGTCAAAAAGCCTGTCCGGTACTTGGAGTCGTCTGATGAAGATGATATGTTTTGAATTTTTATGAAGATTTTAAACTGCCAATCCAAACCTATCTACAAACTAGCATTCAGTAGAGCTCTTGAGAAGCTCTCACCAAAGAACAACATCTCAGACTGGGAAATCTTTTCACTGATTTTAAGTTGGTAAAAAATGTTTGTTACAAATGAATAGAGATCTATTTTTCTTGGTTTTAAATAACTTAGATTTGTTTAAACAGATATACCCCCCCCACTCCTTTCTCGTGAACGCTGGAGCCATGCGTCCAGTTAGTGCTGATGTGCTTCCCTCTGACCCCTTAGCTAGCTGGAATCTTTTGAAACTTTGTGGTCATTTTAATGTTAAAGTAGACCTTTAGAACATATAAAATCCTTTAAAATACTCTCTCACATAGATACCTTTCTCTTTAAATATCTTAAAAAGTAATAATATGTATAAGCTTTTAACTCCACAGCCGTAGAGACCTGTGAGGTGTAGGCAGTTAGAACTCTATGGTAGTGTTTTTCTTTCTCTTTTGCAGTCCTTTATGTCTGTGCAGGCCCTTGTTGCTCAACCTCTGCCATGTTGAGTTTTAGCCTTTGGTTTTTTAAATTCAGATTAAGTAAGGGAGGTTTGTGCAGACTTGTCTCCACACTGTGCTCAGTGTTGGCAGTTTTATCTTCTGTCCAGCTGCCAAGAAACCCCGTGTTCAGCTAGTTCAGCCCAGAGGTCGTCTTCAGGTAAGAGATGCTCGTGGCTGCCAAGGCCTTGTGCTGTTAGAGCGAAATGGATGTCTCTGCCATGCCAGCTGAGTGACACAGGCTCTTGGAGAGGACGACAGAGGCAGGACAGACATTTGCCATCCAAGGATCTTTGGATCTGTGCGAACATGCAGGAAAGCCGGTCATTTATTCCAATGCACGCGTTGGAAAGCAGCAGGTTCCCCCGTGCTGAGCTTCTCTGCTGCCATACTTGGCACTGGAAAAGGCTGTTGTGCAGAGCGGCTGCTCAGCAGCATGAAGCTTCTCCTCCCCGTTTGTTGCTGGGGACAAAGAACTTCCCCTCAGCTTCTGCACGCCAGCCTGCATGATGAGTGCAGTCCCCTGTGAGGTGAGGCCTGTTTGTCACCTCAGGGCCACTGGGTGCTCAGAGCTTCCAGTGCTCGGGTTCCTCAGCAGAAGCAGGGAAGTGTCATCTTCCCCTTAGAGGTACTTCACTGGAGTATTTATCTAGTCGTGTTTTGCTTTTCATAGAGCCATTTCTATAGCACTATTTCTTGACTGTCTATGTAAATATTTTCTGTGGTTTTCTTGCTGTCCCGAGTTTGTCCTTTTTAATATTTATGTAATAAAAGTGTTTTTACTCAAGCTTTCCTCAATAAAAAGTTGTCCTCAACTGCCTGTTCCCTCGGTTTTCCCTTGTGCCCGCTCTCCAAAGCCACGGGCTTGTCTTTGTTGAGGGTGAGTATGTGAAGCTCTGGCTTTCTCAGGAGCAAGAGGCCATCAGCTCCTACCCTCTGCTGCCAAGACTGCTCTAAATGGGTCAACTCCATTGTCTTAACCATTTCCAGTGCTTATTTAGCCAATTTTGGCATTGTTATGGAAATGACCGCAGCAGAGCTTGCGTCAAGCCCTCTGCTTCACTATTGCGAAGATCTGGTCTGCGTGTAAGGTTGGTGTAGGTGGTCACCGTGGCTTGGAGCCACGGAAAGGAGCTCCATCAAGCTTTGCTGACGTGGTCTGCTCAAATGGCATCTCTTCTGCTTCCCACTCGGCCACCTGTGGTTGGGAGCTGGTGCTTCAGCACTGGGCCAGGACTACCTGGTGCTGTCAGCTGGAAGTCCCTTGGTTGCTCAGCTGGAGCTGCCAAAGGCTGGTGAAAACCCCACCAGTGTCCTGCCTGTCCCAGGGACAGCTCCTGGGTGGGAGTGGGTTCAATAGTTGCTGCTCCCAAGCCCTGGACCCTGCCTGAGGCAGTGCCTGCAGCTGGCTCAGGTGCTGCCCGCGCTGTTTCCCTGCCAGTTCCTCACTGTCGACACTGTGGCTTTGAAAAAACCACTGGCTGGACCTGCTACCTCGGCTCCACCGTTGAGGTTTCCAAATTCCTGTGAACACCCGGTGGCACCCAGTGTCTGTCTGCGCAGACCGTCTGCCCCAGGTTCTGCTTCTGCAGCTGGCAGCCGCGAGTGAACGGTAGCTGAAGTTTCCAACGTGCTCAGCTCTCCTGGGCTGGAGAGAGTTTTATTTGCGAGTGATGGTTTGTGCTAAATTGCCTCTCTGGGCTGGAGTTGCACCCCTGGGGGGCTGCCTGTCTGCTGGGGGGCATGCAGCGGGCTCTGCTCTGGCTGCTGCTGGCAGAAATGGGGGGGTTTCAGTGTGTGGGGTGTCCACAGCGGGAGGGATCAGGGTCACTAATGAAGCCCTGGGGGATGACCTGCGCTGTCCTGTGTCCCTGCACCTGGGAGCTCAGCACCCCGGGGCCCCAAGAGCATCATGCAGGTGGCTGAAACACGCAGCGCAGGGATGGTGCGGGGCTGCTATCGTGCCAGCGGGCACAGGGAGCAGGCGGTGGCTCCTGGGCTGGCACCGGGGGACGAGCAGGACCCAGTTGCAACACCCACCTCCCCCATGTCCCAGGCTGGTGGTTCACTGCACACAGGGAGCTGTGTGGCTGCTGGACCAACTGGCAAACCCTGGGCCCCCCCACCCCCGTGCCCCACCAGCCATGGCGCGGCAGTCGGGTGCAGGCACTATCGGTGCCACCGAGGTGCTTTGCTGGAACCCAGTCAAGTGTGGAAAGCGCTGTCAGATTTTCCACTGCCGGGCTCTGGAGAGCGTCTCCGGCGCGTCCCTGCCGAGGGGCCGTGCTATTTACAGCTCTCCTTGCTGCAAGCGTGCCCGGAGAATCAGTTGTTATGACTTGCACAGCAAATGGCGAGGCCATGGCCGTGCCGTGCGGGCTGCTCCGGGCTGGGATTGTAGCTGCTCCCGTAACCCCAGCATCACCCAAATGTATATACAGAGCTCTGTGAGCCATGCGTACACACACACTCTCTCTCTCTGCACCACAGTTTATCTACACCAGGATTGTCTCCATCACAAGATCTCCCTGACCAGGACGCTGGGGACACTGAGCGCTGCTAGAGGGGAGCTGAGCTGTGGGGCATCGGGCATCAACCCATCATGGGCATTGCACGTCCCCAAGGGGTGAGGAGGGCCTGAGGGTGACCCACATCGGCCAGAGCTCTGCTCCCGTCACCAGAAAGGGAACCTCAGGCAAAGGCCATCGGCACTTACCCCGGCTGGGCAGGGGCTGGCGGGAGCCCTGGCCGTGCCACAGAGGATTTCTTGCAGAGCATCGCGGCACTTTGAAAAGCAGCTGCCCAGCAGCATGGCCTCCCGCCGGCCGGCACAGCTCTGTCTGCCAGTACATGCCAGAGCTGGGGCAGCCCGGGATGGTCCATGGAACCCTCCATGTCCCCGACAGCCCGTGTGCCGCATCACAGAGCAGAGAGGGCTGGTGCCAATCCTGAGCATCCCCCGAGCACAGCACCCCAGCCCCACGGGGCAGAGTGTGGCCCCAGGCAAGACCGCGGGGCAGGAGCTGTCGCAGCACTGTCGAATGCGGCCCCACGCACGTGAGTTCTGCCGAGGCCAGGGAGGCGATGCCAGGGCTGGGGGGGCCTTTTGGGGGCCGAGCGCTGTGGCTTGGTATCCTGAGAGTTTGGGGATGCCAAGGCACAAGGGCAGTTCTGCATATGGGGGGGGGGAGCCGCTGCCTGTTGCACCAACCTGCGCCCTGGGCAGCTGCTGGCCCTGGGGCAGGGGCAGCGTTTGTCTTTGAGGCCCCCCCTGGGCAGAGCTGAGCCCATCCCTCCCCTCCAGGCGCCCCTGGGGCTGCTCTGTCTCTTTAAAAGGACTCCAGGCGTGGCTGCGGGACCGTCATCCCATCCCAGCTGGACAAGGGACCGGACAGTCCCGGACAGCCGGCACCAGCGGCGCTGGCACACGGTGGACCGCAGCCTCCGCAGGTACCGGGGCTGATCCCCACCAGGCTGGGGCTGGGGGGGGGGCTTGGGGGGATCCGGGAGGGACAAGGGATGGGGAACCTGCTGGTCCTGCCCCAGCTGGTGTCCTTGGACCCATCTCTGGGGGAGCGAGTCCTGGAGCGCAGCAGATACCTGGGGACACTCGTGGCAGGGGTGAGCTGGGCTGGCACTGCCAGGGCACCCTCCAGGGAGCGGGGCTGGTGCGATGCATTTGGGATTGTCACGGAGGATGGTGGGCTGGAGGGGCCGTGCTGCCCGCTGGGATCCGTTCTCGTGGGCACGGAGTCCCCCCTCCAGCGCTGACCCCGCTCCCGCAGCACGGCCATGGGCGAGTGGGGCTTCCTGAGCTCGCTGCTGGACGCGGTGCAGGAGCACTCGCCCATGGTGGGGCGTTTCTGGCTGGTGGTGATGCTCCTCTTCCGCATCCTGGTCCTGGCCACCGTGGGCAGCGACGTCTTCGAGGATGAGCAGGAGGAGTTCGTCTGCAACACGCAGCAGCCAGGCTGCAAACCGGTGTGCTACGACGCCGCCTTCCCCATCTCCCACTACCGCTTCCTCGTCTTCCACATCGTCGTGCTCTCGGCCCCCGCCGCTCTCTTCGTCATCTTCGCCGTGCACCAGGCGGCCAAGCCGGGGCACGGGGAGGCCGCCGGCCAGCGTGCCCGTCGCCTCCAGCCCTTCTACGTGGGCAGCGTGGTGGCACGCATCGCGGCCGAGCTGGGGTTCCTGCTGGGGCAGGCGCTGCTCTACGGCTTCAGGGTGCAGCCGCTCTTCGTCTGCCGCCGCCGGCCCTGCCCGCACCGCGTCGACTGCTTCGTCTCCCGCCCCACCGAGAAAACCGTCTTCATTCACTTCTACTTTGTGGTGGGGCTGATCTCGGCGCTGCTCAGCTTGGCCGAGCTCGCCCACCTCCTGCGCAAGGGCCCCCCGCCCCGGGCCGGGTGCTGCCACCGGCCGCAGGAGCGGGGACCGGCCCCCGGGCAGCCGGCGGGGGCCGCGGAGGAGCCGTGCTGCCCCACCGGACCCCCACCACGGGGGGACCTGACTGTGTAGCTGGCCCCTGGGCCACCATCGCTGGCACGAGCTGTGGCTGTGCTCAGCCCGGCCGGTGTCCAGCGGGCTCATCCTGCCCCAGGCCTCACCGTGCCGGGGAAGCAGGGCTGTGCCGTGCCCCGGTGCCTCCGGTTCCTGTTGTGGGTGGCGGTCGGGCCTCACCCGGCAGCTGCTGGAAAAAAAAATATGGACAAAAGGAAGACAAATAGGTCCCATCCCTGCGCAGCAGCTGGGACGCCCCTGACCCCCACTGCCCCCCAGCCCAGCATGGGGGGGGGGCCCATGGCTGCCCCCACACCCCGTGCCAAGCGTGTCACAAATGCATTGGGGCTCTGCAGGTCAGGGCTGGCTCTGGCATGGGGGGATGCGACCGCAGCGTCAGGGCTGGGAAGGGCGGCGCTTTGGGGGTGCTGGGGGGACCCCAACGGGTTCTGCCCCAGCCCAGCCTTTGGGGATAGTCAGACCCAAGGAGGGCAGATGGTGAGGGGTCCTGGGGTGCCCGCCCTGCAGCAAAGAACCCCCCAGGACTCAGGGTACTGCAGCCCTGACCATGCCAAACCCCACCTCCCCAGGCACCCCCCGGTGTCTCCCGCAGCAAGAACGAGCCAGGCACTAGAATAAATAAACTTTATTCTGGAGCCAGCCCCCCCCCACCCCGTCCCCCCATCCTCCCCGTGCCGGCAGGGCCGGGCCCCGCTCCCCGCAAGGTCGGGGCTGGCACCACCATGTGCCCCTGTGGCCCCCACCCCGCCTGGGGGGGCTGGGGCAGGGCCTGCCCAGCACCCCTGACTCTAAAACCACTAAAATCTCAACAACAACAAAAAAAAAAAGTAATAATAATAAATCGTGTGCCCCCTCCCACCCCCCCCGGCAGAGCCCGCCGTGCCCCCTCCACCTGCACAGGCCTAAAAACCCCTCCAAACTTTTACAAAGGTTTTAAAACGTATTTATAGATATTTATAGATATTTATATATATATACTTTGCTTTCTTTTCTCTTTTAAATGACTCTGCTTCCTCGGCGTGCGGGGTCTGGCCGGGTCCTCCCCGCCGGACGGCCGGGACGGGACGGGGGGGTGGCTCGGTGGTCGCAATCCCATGTGTGCTGGTGCTGGTGGGGCTGGGGTGTCCCCGGGGATGCGGCCGAGGGCCCCCGCGCCCCTGAAATGTGACTCAACCAACGCGCTTCGCCCGGGGCTGGGGGGGGGGGGGGGGGGGTTGGTGTCCAGGGGGCTGCGGGGCTCCCTGCGGGGGTCCGCTCCGGCAGGGGAGTTCCGGGGCTGCGCCGGCACGGGGGCTGCTGAGAAGTCCGCCCCAGGGGGGCTGCAGCCAGGGCCGAGTCGCAGGGTGTCGTCCCCCCCCCCGCATGCCGGCGTGCCGGGCTCTGTCCTGGTGCGCGCCGGGCGCGGGTCACGGCGAGTGCGTGGCCGGGCTGCTGCGGTTGGAGCTGGGCGAAAGGCTGGGGCTGCAGCTGCCCGGGGGGGGCCCCAGGCTGCTGGCACGGGGGCCACCCGGCTGACCCCCCAGCGTGTCCATGCCCTCCGAGTTCTCCAACATCTCCTGGATGAGGGGCGGCATCGACCCTGGGATCTCCATCTTCAGCGTGATCACCCGCTCGGCGCCTGCAGGAAGGGTCGGGGTCAGCAAGGCAGGGCACGGCTGGCACCCCCAAACCAGCACCCCCGGCTCCACTCCCCCCCCCTGCCGCCCAGGTGCCGAGGATAAGGGACACGGCCACGGCCCCAGTGTTCCTGGAAGATGCAGTGCTGGGGGTATCCCCTCCCTCCTCCCCTCCGGAGGATGCCGTGCCCTGGGGAAGGATGCGTGACCTGGAGCCCCCCTCCCTGCGACGATGCTGAGCCCAAGGGATGCTCCCCTGGGCCACGGAGCCGCGGCCGGCCCTGCCCCAGCGCTCACCCTTGGCGCTGATGCTGCGGAGATCCGTGATCTTCATGAGCATCTTAGGGAACATGTGGGGTTTGTTGGGCCTCCTCTTCCTCACGTAGATCTTCAGCGCCTCCAGCAGCGGCTCCTGTAGCTTGTCCACTTTGTCAGGCTGCTCCAGGTCCTGGCGGTCTGGGTGGGGAGCGGGGTGGGGGGAGGTTGGACAGTGGTTATGGGGGGGGCAGCACTCATCCTGTCATTCCCCTTTGCCCCCCGTGGGCGTAAATATGGCCCAGCTCCCTGTACTGGGCCCCAAGGGAGTCACTGGGGTGGCTGTGTCATGGCAAAGGGCACCATTTGGGGTCTTCTTCATCACCCATTTGGGGAGGACAGCTGGGCAGGCTGCAGCCCCCCCCCCCCGACACTGCCTGGCACCCACCTCCGCAGATGAGGCAGATGGCACTGAGCAGCCCCGTCTCGGCATCGTCCATCTCCAGCGGCAGCAGCTGGTTGGCGAAGGCGAAGACGAGGTCGGTGAGGGGCCCGAAGCCGGCGTTGTGCATCTGCGTGCGGTTCAGCGTCAGCCCGTCCGAGAAGGTCATGGTGTCCTGCTCCGGCGTGTAGCGCGTGCAGATCCGCAGGATCTGGGGGGAGCGAGGGCAAGGGGCTCAGCCTGGTGTCCCCTCCCCGTCCCTGCCCACGTCCCAGTCCCCGCTCTCACCAGAATGTCGAGGCAGGCAGCTTTGAGGAGGGTGATCTGGTCGGCGATGGTGAGCGTGGTGAAGCCGGGGAGCTGCTTGGCAAACTCCACCGTCTTGATGATGCACTTGGTGGACAACTCGCTGAACTTGTCCCATAGGTCGATGTCCAGGGAGACCCTCTGCTCCGAGCTGTTGTTCTGCAGCGGGAAACGGGGGGGATGAGGGCACGGGAGAGGCTGCCGCGCTCCCCAGCACCCCCCTCGGGACCCTCCAACACTCACCGTAGTGTATTTGCCGAGCTGGCAGAGGGCGGGGAAGGTCTCCTGGTGGGCTTTGCGCACCTTCTCGATGAGCTCCTCCACCTCGGGCGTGATGATGTAGCTCTCCGAGCACTCCGGCTTGGGCACGTCCTTCTTCTTCTTGTTCCGATCATTGCGGACGGCTGCGGGGATGGCAGGGTCAGCGTCACCCGGCCCCGCTGCCACCCAGCACCCCCTGCCCAAGGTGGGGCTCGGCCCCTCGGCATTCTGTGCCCCCCTCCAGGGGCAGGATGAGGACCCCACCGCCCGTGATGGGATCAGCCACGGTGACAAATGGCCAGTGGAGCCGCCAGCCTGCACAGCTTTCCTTTAAATAAGCCCCCAAGTCATTAGGAGGCAATTAGGGGTGACAGCGCACCCGTGGCGGAGGGGGGCACACCCCTGGCCACGGGGACAGTGCTCAGCTCTGCTCTGCAAAGCCGATACAGCGGAGAATAACACCAGGGAGAGAAAATGGCAGCTGAGCCACCACGCTCATCATGGGGGCGTGCGGAGGATGCCCTCGAGGTGGCAGTGGCGGGGGGGGGGGGGGGGGGGGGGGGGGAGCAGCCGGGGACAGCCCCAGCCCTGCAGCCCACAGTGATCAGCCTCTTTGGGCCGGGGGGGGCCAGGACCCCCCTTAGGTGCAGGTTGAGCTGCAGCCCCTGGGATGCTGAACACCCCCCGCCGTGGCAGTGCCCGGCCCACCCCAGCATCTGCCAGCCCTCTCCTGGGGGGGGGTCACAGGCCCCACAGGGGCAGGCAGATGGGGCAGGACTGGGCGGGGGGGCAGCTGCGCCCCAGCAGCCATCGCCCCCGGTCACCCATCCCCGGCGATGCCGTGCGGCACGCTGGGGGTACAGCCGGGCACCATGACAACTGGCACGCAGACGCCAGGAGGCCTCGTCAGCATCATTTATCTCTGACATCATCAATCACGCGTTGCCTGGGCAACGGCCAGGCTGTGACACAAATCCAGGGCCCCCCCCCCCACCCACCATCCCCCCAAGGGCCTCACTGGGCACATGGCAGGGGCTGCTGGGATGGCCCACCGCCACCAGGACCCCCCCCCCCCCCCCCAACTGCACCCAGGCACAGTGTCCCCATCCCCGTCCCCATCCCAGCCCCCGTCCCTGTCCCACCCCTGTCCACACTCACACTCCTTGGACATGCCGACTTCAAAGCACTTCTGGAGGCGGCAGTACTGGCACCGGTTGCGCGTCACCTTGTTGATGATGCAGTTCTTGTCCCGGTGGCACGTGTACACCATGTTCTTTTGGATGCTGCGGCGGAAGAAGCCCTGGGGACCCCGCACATCCCGGTCAGCGCCCGGACCGGGGACCCCGGGGACCCGCGGGGACGGTGGCCCCGGCTCGGGACGCTGGCAGCTCTCACCTTGCAGCCCTCGCAGGCGCTCACCCCGTAGTGGTACCCCGAGGACTTGTCCTGGCAGACGAAGCAGGGCTTGTAGATGCGGGGCAGGGGCGGGGGCGAGGGTGGGCTGGGCACGATCTCCTCCGAGCTGGTGCTCTGCGTCTCGACGGCTGCAGGGAAGGCGGCGGCACTGAGGACATGGAGACCCCCAGGCAGGGCTGGCCCTGCGGGGACCCCCCCACCCCATCCCGCACCCCCCTGACAGTGCTAGGGCTGGTCCCTGGGTCCGGTGGTCCTGCCAGCCCCTCCCAGCGCTGCCCACCCCAGCCCTGCCCAGCCACGGGGCCGGGTCGCACGGGGCCGGTGGGGAGAGGATGTGAGCTGGGAAGATGCAACTTGACATTTCCAGGCCACAGAGACGATGTGGAATTCAGGCAGACAAAAAAAAAAAAAAAAAAAAAAAAAAGAAAAAAGCCGGGATCCCATGAGCCCCCCGCGCGGGCGGCACTGATGGCGTCTGCGGGACTGGCGCGGTGCAGTCCCGGTGCGGGGTCCCGTGCCACGCACTCCCTGGCACACGCGTGTGCACAATGCGGGGACCACCCGCTGCGCCCACCGCCCCAGCACCGAAGGCACAGCCCCCCCCAGGAGGGGACGGACATGGTGGCACCCGGCCGGCACCCCACGGGCCCCCCGTGGGGGACATCCCCGAGGGCAGCGCTGCCCTCGTCCCCATGACAGCGGGGAGCCCCCAGCCACCATGTGCTGCAACAGCCGAACCAGCCCAGGGGACGCAGCCAGTGCCTGCTGCTCCCCAAAACCATGGGACGTGCCTGCTCCCCCTCCCGCACCCCAAAATCCCGTGGGACATGCCCACTGCCCCCCAGGATCACCCCTCTCCCCCAACTATCACCAGGACCGCCCGGGAGGTCCCCGAGCCCCCCCAGGACAAGCCCCGTCCCCCCACCCCGGCGTAGCCCCAGCCGTGGCGGGGGTGCGCTGCAGCTGGGGTGCCAGCCCCCGGCGCGGGGTGCAGCCAGGCAGGGGTTAAGCGCTCCCCGGCTCCTCCGGGATGTTTGCGAATGTTTTTCTGCAGCAGGAGCCAAGCGAACCAGTCAAACAGGATATTAAAGGCCGGGCCCGGCGGGGGAGCCCGCCCCGCCGGCCCCTGCGCCCCAAAAAAGGCCCCACTGCAGCCCGCTTTCCCCCGGGGCCGGGGTGCTGTGGGGAGAAACCCTGGCCAGGGGCACCCACACCCCCCCCGCACCCTAGAGCTAAGCCGAGGAGGGGTCCCACTGGGGTTGGTGGGGCTTGTGGGGGGGTGACGGATGAGGGGTCGGGGGTCCCCAGCTTGGCTGTGCCACCGGCCACTCGCCGAAGGTCATGGGTGCAGATGGACCCAGGGAGGGGGGACAACGGGGACAAAGCCACCCACGACGCTCGTCCCCCAACACAACAGGGACGGGCGAGCGCGCCAGCATGGAGGCGAGCAGGCGGGGCTCAGAGGCGAGCGTGCAGCGTGGGATACAAGCGTGCGGGGTGGGATACGAGCACGTGGGGTGGGATACGAGCGTGCAGGGTGGGATACGAGCCTGCGGGGTATGCAGGCGAGCGTGTGGGGTGGGATACGGGCGTGCAGGGTGGGATACGAGTGTGCAGGGTGGGATACCAGCGTGCAGGGTACGGAGGCGAGCGTGCGAGGTGGGATACGAGCGTGCGGGGTGGGATACGAGTGTGCGGGGTGCGGAGGCAAGCGACCCGGGCAGCGCTTCCTGGGCGGCACTGAATAAATCACCGCTGCCACTTGAGGGAGCGGAGCCATTAAAGTGACTGAGCGAACGTCGTCTATAATTTATCGCCTCTTTTATATAATTTAAGAACTTCCTCGTGGAGAGCTGCACTCACAAAATGCAGATTTGACAAGATTTTGATGTGCTGGGTGCGGAAGGGGGGGGAGGGGACCCGGTTCCCCCCCCCTCGCGCCGGCGCACGTCGGTAGGCACGGCTGTGCCAGCACCACGGGAATCCCCTGCCACCGCAGCCACCAGCGAAGGGACCACGGTGCCACCGGGAAGGGGAAGGGGCTGCGGGCACAGCCACCCGCCCAGCCAGCGCACCCCAAGAGCCCCTCACGGTGGCATCGGGCCTGGGTGCCCCTCATGCCCCTGCGCCACAGTGGGAGGGCACAGAGAAGCACCCAAAGGTGCTGATCGGGCAGGATGGGTGCAAACCTCCCCTGCTCTCGTGGAGCTGGGTACAGGGGGGGCCGGCTGGGGACACCAGGGACCCCGGTGTCCAAGCTCCCTCCCTTCCCCCAGCCCCATCTCCTCCTGGAACAGGAGGGACCCAGGCATCCTGCCCCCCCCCTTCCCCCCCCCCCCCATACTGAGGAAGCGGAGCCCAGCTGCAGACCAGATGCTGCGGCTCCGCCAGCATCCCTGGGCGAACGCGCCGCCCCCGCCCGCGGCCCCGCCGGCCGCTTCCTGCCTGCACCAAGGGACCCCGGGGCACCCCGAAACCCGGCACCCCGACACCCCGGCGTGGGAAAGCGCCAGCGGGGCCACACCGTGTGCCAGGGCCTGGGGGGGACCCCGGAGTCCAGACTGCCGCTACCCTCGCCAACAACCGGCCGTCGCTCCTGGGCCAGAGCGGGGGATGGCACCCAGGCCTCTGGAACTTGGGGAGGGGGGGGACACACAAGAAGCAAAGCCCCGGCCGGTGGATGCAGCTGCAGGGCCCGGTGCGTCTGGCAGCGCCATGCCAGGCGGGACAGACCCACGGCCACACTGCGGGGCCCGGCACAGCCGGCAGGAGGGTGGGTGCCTGCTCAGGGCTTTCCTGCGGATGAGGATCCCACGTGCCCCAAATTCCTGCGCCTCTGCGGGAGCAAGGTGGGGGAAGGAGGGTCCCGGGAACCCCCAGCCACGGGCTACCTCAGGCCACGCGGTGCCCGGTCCTGCCCATGCGCGACCGGGCACGGCGCTCAGCCTGCCGGACACCACCACCCCGCCTGGTACCCACAGGGCATCCTGCCCAGTGGGCCCAGGGGGTCCCGTCCCCCCACCAGCACCGGGGCCTGGGGTCCCCACCACCCCGACTCACCCATCTGCTGCGCCGCCGCCGCCACCACCCCGTGCCGCAGCGCTGCGCTGGCTACGCACCACCGGCCGGCCCAGGGTGATGGAGCGCAGCTAACGCGAGGCGACGGCGGGGCCACCCCGTGCCTGGCGGGGTGGTGCTCATGCACAACCCAGCCCTACATAAACCCCCGAGACCCCTGCAAAACCCCCAGCACGATGTGGACCCAGGCAGGCAGGGGATGCCTACAGTGGGCTCCCGCAAGCCCCCCGTTGCCATTGGGAACCGCCTGGTGCCTCAGTTTCCCCAGCTGTGTCATGGCAGTATCCCCAGGCCCTGCTGCAGCGGCAGGCAGGCTCCCCGTGCCCCAAAAAGCAGCTCTTGCCCCTGTGCCAGCGAGACGGCGTCCCGCCGGGCAGAGCAGCGTCGGTGCCGGGCCAGCAGCCAGCACCTCGGGGCCAACCCCGCTGGGCACAGCCCAGCCACAGCTGTCTCTGGGGAAACTGAGGCACGGCACGGCCGCCCCCGACACCACCGAGCCGTGCCGCGGGCTGGCACCCCCAGGCTGCGGAGACACGGCACCTCGGTGTGACGTAGGAATTGGGGCACCCTGCCAGGGAGTCCTGCCAGCACCCGCTGCCCACGCGCCTGCCGGGTCACGGTCACCATGACCAGACCCCGGAGGTGCCCTGGCCTGGGTCCACCCACAGCTGCAGCCCACCGGGAGGGAGCTCTGGCCAGGAGGCCCCTCTCCTGGGGGTACAGGGCAGGGACGATGGCCCCCAGCCACACCACTCAGGACAGCATGGCCCCAGTGGGATTAAGGGGGGGGCCTGTGCTAAGGGGACGGCACTAGAGACTGGGACACACAGCCCCTGCCAGGCCCTGCCTGCGCCCTGCCCGCTCTGGGGCTCCAAAGGCAGCACCCCCCCAGAAGCAGCGGGAGCCCCCACGGCAGCCCCGCACCGTCTCCAGCTGCAGACAAAGGCCCCTCGCGCCGCGCTCGATGCCAGCGGAAAGGTCGAGCGGTCCCGAGACAATGGGGGGGAGCGAGACCGCGGGGGCCACGGCCACGCACCCCCGGCCACGGGCACCGCACGCGGCATCGCCACGAGAAGGGCGAACCGGCGGCGGGGAGAGGGGCACGCCAGCCCCCCCAGGGATGAGGCGGTCCCCCAGCCCGCACCCCACGGGAGGGCCCCCGCAGCCCTTATGGGGTGAAAGTCCTACGCAGCCCGGCAGGACTTTCCCCGGGCCGTTATCGCCACCCGCGGCCCCTGGGCACCAGGCCAGGCTGGCCGGCTGCCTACTTGGGGGGGGGGGGGCAGCAGGCACAGGAGCCCCCCTCCAGCCTGCCCAGGCCCCACTCACCCCCCACACCCCACTCGCCCCTGCACGGTGGGCACAAAGCAGGGCCCTGTGTGTCCCCCGTGGGGTGGCAGCCCCCGGGCCGGCTGGCAGCTTGGGGTCTGCTGCTGCCCGCGCCCCTACCTGTGGAGATGCCCCCCCCCCCCCCCTAGTCTGCACAGAGCACGGGGCCTGCCCGTCCCCAAGGACGGTGGGGGACCCACGGGGGACGCTAGGCTGTGACCCCCCCCCCACAAAGGACACAGGGCAGGATCCTGCTAGCCGGATCCCCACACCAGCACCCAGGACACCCCGATCCCCAGCATGGCTGTGGCGGGGGGGGGGGGGTGTCCACGCCAGCGCTCCCCCTCCACCCGTGCAGCAGCAGCAGCAGCAGCAGCAGGCGCAGCGGCTCTGTAGTTAATTGGATTTTGTCGGCGCCCTTATCAGGAGGGAACGAAATTCCCGGAGGAGCCGACGCTGCCGCGGACCCCACTCGCGGGAAGAGGGGGGTGCGGGGGGTGCCCCGCCGGGCCCCCGACGCCCACCCCCACACACACACACACCCCCCCCCAGCCTCGCCGGGCTCAGCCCCGGCCCGGCCGCCTCAGCTCTCGCCGAAATAGGACAAGGGTTGTTTATGGCCGAGCCGCCGGCATCTGCGCAGAGCTCGGCCCGGCGATGGAGCCCGGCACCCCCCCCGCCCGCCATCAGCACCCACCCCCCTGCTCAGCACCCCCGCCCACGGCCAAGCCCCCAGCACCCATCCCAGCGCCCAGCACCCCCCTCCCAACCCCGCAGCCTTCTCTCCCCACCCCCCCCGCCCGGATCAGAGCCGGGTTTGAGGCCGTTCTTTCTCGCCCCCCCCCCCCCCCCCTCCCCGAGCGGGCTCCAGCACCGGCCCGAGGCCACGGTGAGGGGCCCGGCCGCCCCCGGGGGCGCAGGTACCTACAGCGGCCGGAGCTGCTCCAGGGCGGGGGGCGGCGGGGGGTCCCGCGGGGCGCGGGGGGGGCCGCGCTCCGGCAGCAGGCAACCCCGACCCGGCCCGTAGAAATCCATCCGGAGGAAGGGGCCGGGGGGCAGCCCCGCCACCGCCGCGCCCTCGTACATGGCCCGGGGCCGCGGGGGGGGTGGGTGTGTGTGCGGGGGGGGCGGCTCCCCCGATCCGGCGGCGGCGGCGGGGGGGGGCCGGCCCCGGGCGGTCAGCGCCCCCCCCCGCGGCAGCCGGGCCCCCGGGGCGCCCCGCGCCGCTCTGCCATGGCCCCGCCGCGGCTCAGCCGGGGAGCGGGGCCCCGCCGCTCCGCTCCGCGCCCGGGCAGGCGGCGGCGGCGGCGACGGGAGGCGGAGGAGGAGGAGGAGGGGGAGGAGGGGGAGGGGAGGAAGGCGCAGCCCCGCCGGCTCTGCGGCTCCGGCAGCCCCGGTCCCTCCCGACACCAGCCGCCTCCCCACAGCCTTAACCCGCTCCGCGCCGCGGGGCCGCCCCCGTCCTCCCCCGCCGACGCCGCCGACGCCGCCTCCCCTCCCCGGGACGGCCGGCACCGGCCGCACGGGGGGGTACGGCCGCGGTTGGGGAGGGGGGGCGCACGGCGGGGCCGGGGGCTGCCCGGGGCCGGGGCTCATTTGCCTAATGGGATGCGGGTGAACTGCGGGTGAACCCGGCGGGGAAGGGCTCACCTCGCCCTGACCCCCGGCCGCCCCCCCCGGGGGTGCGGGTGCCACCGCACGGGGTCTGGGGGGGGGGGGGGGGGGGGGGGGAAGCGTGTGTGCGCACATGCGTGTGTGCACGGGTGTGCACGCATGGTGCTGCTGCGTGACAGGGTTTGCACGCCCCTGCAGAGGGGCCCACGGGTGCTCCTGCTACACCGTTGCATGAGGGGGGTTGTGCGTGTGCACGGGGCAGCGTGTGCGCGCGCGCACACACGCGTACATTCCTGCTGTACACACGTACGTGTGTGTGACACCATGTCCCCAGCTGAGCGTGCAAACACATACATGTGCGTGTGCACGTCCCCACTGTATCTGTGTGTGCGCGTGTGCACACCCCCGCCGCACACGTGTGCGCTCGCGTGTGGTCCGTGTAGGGCAGAGCACCCCATGCTAACCCTCCCCACTGCGCTGCCCCTGCACACAGGTCCCCACGGGAAGTGACACCCCAAAACCAGGGCCTCTCCCGGGGCCGCCCAAGCGGTTGACGGCACTGCCCACGCAGACCAGCATCATCCCACGCACCACGGCCGGCTCAGCCCCGCTGCCCCCACCCAGACAGGGACGGACCCACGCCGAGGACGGCGGCCACAGGCCAGGCTGGCAGGACGGGCACCGGCGGTGCCGCTTCCCTGACGCGCCGGTAACCTCCCCTCCGCATGGTCTCACCCCCCCACCCTCGCTTCCTGCAGGGCGGCACCACCGGCACAGCCACGCTGCCGGGCCCAGCCCCGGTGAGCTCCACGGCAGGCACGCGGCCTCTGCCACGCCACGGGGGTCCGCTCTGCCCCAGCTCTGCGCTGCCCACCGCAGGCGTGCCCTTAGAGGGAGAGCCCGGGGTGCTGGGCCTATCCGAACCCCTGCCCAGGTCCTGCCACGTGCAAGGGGCAGGAGGAGCACACGCGTGTGCACGGCTGGAAACTGGTGGGAAAATGCAGGCCAGCCTGGCCACGCGCAGCAAGCAGGGAACGTGCATGAGCAGATGCGCGTGTGCACGCGTGTGCGCACACGGCAGTACGCACACGCACAGCAGCGTGCGCACACGCACCCGGATGCTGCGGGCACCCTCCCGCCGGCACGGCCGCACTCTGCACACCCACGCACCCCAGCCTTGCACATGCCGGCAGCCCCCCCCCACCTCCACCCCTGGCCCCAAAGTGAGCAGCCAGGGCCACCCCGCTTTTATTTCCAACCTGCCCCCTCCAAAGAGAGGGGGGGGGTTGGAAAGGGGAGAAAAACAAAACAGAATAAGAAAAAGGCCGGGAGGCGTGTGCGTGTGTATGTGTGTGCAAGTGTGTGCGTGTGTGTCTGCGCAGAGCAGATCAGCAGCGCCTGTTTAAATAATAATAGAAAGTCAAAGGCTTTGCTTAGCCAGCAGGTTTCTGAACAAAAGCCCAGCGCTCCTCCAACTTCCTGCAGCGAACATGACAAATGTCTGCTTTGACTCATTTACCAGCGCTGGAAAGAATGTGGCTGCGACGGAGGGGACGGAGGGGACGCGGGCCGGTGGCACTGCATGGCTCGGCCACGGCACGGCTGTGCCATGCACGCACGCCAGCGGCCGCCCCACCGGGCAGCGCTTCCCGTCCCGCGCCGATGGCAACAGGAAGAAACAGAGATTAAAAAAAAAAACAACCAAAAAAAACCCCAAAGCCTTAATGCAGAAGCCAAGAGGAACTGGGCGAGGGGAGCGCCCCGCACGAAGCCCCGTGGCACCAGGGGGACGAGGACGCCCTGCCATGCGCCCTGTCCCACCGCCACGTCCCACCGCCCCGCCAGCAGCCTGGAGCCACCGGAGTGGGCCCCCCCACCCCCCAACAGCACCCCTCGGCCCCACTTCTTCCTGGCCCCACTCACGTGGGCGGCCGACGCTCCGGGGAACGCAAGATGCCCCCGCAAGCACGATGGAGACCTGGCCACGAAGCCCGTGGGGACACCACGGAGGACACCCTGGCACATTTGGGAGCGCAGCGTCACGGGACGTGGGCAGGGACGCCCGGGACCCCCACGCAAACCCACCCGTCCCAGCCCTGGGAGTAGGGGGGGCCCCGGCCCCTTCCCCCCATCCCCACGCCGGCACCTCGGGGCCCAGCAGCCCCCCTCCCGCCCGCCCACTTCAAAAGACCCCATTTATCCCCTTCAGCGGCTTTTGAGCGCGGCGAATTCCCGGCCGGCGCAGGCGGCTCCCCCCGGCCCCCGTGACAGTGATAGAAAACCTCCGCCGTAATGGGCTTTCCCAGGCGCGGGGGCCCAGCGCCCAGCCCGGCCTCATCAATCTTCCCCGGGTGGGGATGGGGGGGGGACGGGACCGTGGGGGGGTCCCCAGCATCGCACCCCACAGGGGCTCCCCTGCCCCGAGCGGGGCCCCCATAGCCCCGCCACCCTCACCACCCCCCCCGCCCACGGCCCCCGGCCTGCAGGGAGCACGTTTTGCTCATTAATTTTTAAAAATTAATTAATTACGGGGCGCTGCGGGGGAGCGGCTGCGGCGCGGAGGAAACCGGAGCCAGCGGGTAGGGTGACAGGCCGGACCCGGCCGCGGGGGCCCCCCGTCCCGGCAGCCGAGAGCTGGGCTGGGGGGCCCGGCTGCAGGGGGAGGGGGGGGCCGCGCTGGGGTCCCATTTCCCGCAGCCTGGGAACCGGGGCGGAGGGAGGGTCCCCGGTGGGGGTGGCAGCCCAGGGAGACCCTCGCGGGGCGACGGGCGGAAATCCCTTATGGCCCCCCGAGACCCTCCGTGTGGGCCAGCGCTGGGCGAGGGGAGGGGACCCCCAGGGTCAACCGGGCCCCACGGCAGAAGGCCACCGCCGAGCCCCCTGGGGACGGGGATGAGGGCACAGGCGCAGCCCTGGCACCGCCACGCGCACCGCCACGCGTGCGCACACCCGGCACGGGGACACGGGCGGCCGCGTGCGGCGTGCACGCACGGGCGCGCGGGCACGGGCACACGCACAGTGGGCTGGGCGCTGAGCAAACACACGCACGCACACACACACCCCCCCCCCTCACGGCTGCTCAGCCCTGCGCACACTTGCTACACGCATGCACACACACACACACCCCGCCCCAGCTGTGCGCACACGGGCGTGCACACACACGCGCAGGCACAGCTGGCAGCGCACGCGCGCAGCGCCACGGACACGCACGCAGCCAGCTCCACGTGCACATGGATGTGCACACCCCCTTGCACGGGGTGCACGCACGCGCACACCCCCCCCCGCAGCGTCGCACACACGATCACACACATGCACACCCAGCGTGCGAGCGCACGCGTGCCCACACACAGCTCTGAGCCTGGCGAGGCCCCACTCCGGCCCCGGGTGCCCCCCCCCACCGTCCCCTGTTCAGCCCCACATCGGGGCCCAGTGTGGGGCAGGGGGTCCCATTCCCACCCCGCAGGGGAAGCTGCAGCACTTGTGCCGGGGGGGTGGCCGTGCCTGGGGGTCCCCCCAGGGCCATGCCCAGCACCTCTGCTCACTTTCCCTTTGCCGGGTGTTCTCGACTCGCGGCACGAAGGGCCCCACCTGGGACGGCAGCTCCCAGGGCACCCAGGGACACCCACCTCAGGCCAGGGGGGGTGCAACGGGCCCCCCCTGCACCCACGCCCAGGGCGAGTGGGGCAGCCCCCAGCACCACGCACAGATTACAGCAGATCCCATTTCCCCGCACCGAAGACAAAGCACGCAGCACCCCACGGGGCCAGATCCGGCACCAGCAGCCCTCCTGCAGCCCCAGCGCCAGCAGATCCCTGTCCCGACACCCACAGCCCCGGCGGGGCGCCCAGCTGAACCCCGGGGAGGGGGGGCATCTGCACCCCCAGGAGGGCCCAGCCGGATTGGCCCCGGGACCAGGCAGCTGCAGCACATCTGGCGAGGGCAGGCTGGCGGCGGGGCCAGACGCATGTGAGGAGGGGGTGGCCACACCAGGCCCCTCCGTGGCCCCCCAGCCCCGAGTTCCCCCCAGCTGGGACACGGACCCTGGTGTTTCCCTGCCAGCCCCACCACCAGGAGGGCGAGCAGGAGCATCCTGCCTGGGCACACACCAAATACTGTAGGACCTACACAAACAGGACACCCACCAGGCTGTACAGGTGCTGGGGGGGAGGAGGGGGCAGACACAGTGCCCCCACCCCCTGGGATCCCTGAGCACCACAGCAGGGAAGGGCAAGGGGAAACTGAGGCACGATCCACCCAGCAGCCCTGCCTGGCCCCCTGCACATGGCCCCCATCCCCAATGCCAGAGAAGCAAGGGCGGGGGGGGGGGGACAGGACAGGCACCCCCCCCCAGCCGGTTCCCACAACACCGTGCTGCGGGAATGGCCCCAGAGCCAGCGCGGGGGAGGGGCCCCACCCGCCACCACCCAGTCGTTGAACTGGTCCCACTGGGTCCCACCGCCGCCGGGGCGGCTCCGGCGGGGGACAGCGCCCGAGGCCGGCCCTGCCCGGGCCTGCACCGTCCCCCGGGGCCAGGGACGGGTTGGGGGGGGGCCCCCGCCACACCCCGACCCACGGGGGCCTCCCCGACGGCGGGTGCCGCGGGGCACCCATGCCGGCACGGCGCGGGAACGGGCAAGGGCGCCCGTCTGCAGCGGTGCCGGGGATGTTCCGGAAGGGGTCTGGCAGCCGCCCCACGGCACCCAGCGAGGATCCGGGGAAACTGAGGCACGCCGCGAGCCGTGGGCTGGGGTCACGGTGCGGGGAGGACCCCGTCCGGGAGCCCACCTCCCACGGCTCCCAGCTGCCGGCGCGGCGGGGTGGTGATTACCGGGGCCGTGATGGACGACCCTGTCAGGGGGAAATTGAATCAGGAGCAGACGCGATGATTGCCTTCATCGCCTCCCCCACGGGCGGCCCCCGCGCCGCCGGCGAACAAAGAGCCGCCGTGGGGACGCAGCGCGGCACCGGCCTCCCCGGCCCCCTGCCACCACCGAGCCCCCCATCTCCCAGCCCGGCCGCGGTGGGTGCCGGGGACGGTGACAGCCAACGGCCCCTAACCAAGGCCAGCTGGGCCGTTAACAGCCGGGGTATAAACACAGCCATTAACGAAGGCGGCCACACAGCAGCAATTAACTGACACACACCTCGCCGGGTGCCACTGCCCGCTCGTGCCTCAGTTTCCCCAGCGGCACCACTAATGGGGACACATGGGGAGAAGCACCCAGCGCTCGCTTCCCACTGGACAAGGAGCCGATGCCCCCCAAACCAAGGTCCCCACGGGTGGCGATGAGGTGGCTGGCAGCAGGGAGACCCCCACCCTCACCGGTGCCACCGCCCTGGGGCCGTTTACAGACCAGTGCCGGAACAGCAGCCTGGGGGTGGCACCTGTGTCCCACACTGGGGACAGACCCTGGCACAGAGGGGTCCCCACGCGCCCCAACCCCAGTACCAGGGGTCCCACAACCCCCCCCAACGGTGCCACGGTACTCACTGGCAGGCGACGGGGTGCTGTATCCGCTGACGGGCAGCTGGTGCTGGATGCCGGCCAGCGTGCTGGGCGGCGAAAGCCCCCCCAGCATGTGGGGGAAGAAGAAGGCGTAGGGGGGCACGGGGTAACCGTTGAGGTGCCCCCCTCCGGGCGTGGGGCAGGAGCTGCTGTTGCTAGCCATGGCGGGGGTCTCCGTTGCAGGGCAGGGGCTCTCAGATGCTGGGCACGGGGGCCGAGCAGAGCATGGGGCCCACGGGCGACCCGCTGCCCGGCGGCTGTCCTCGCTGGCGGCGCTGGCTCCCGCGACACTGAGGGGGGGAGTAGAGAAGGGGGGGGTTAGCAGAGGGGCTGGGATGCCTGGCCCCCGCCCCGATGGGGCACCCACCCACCGTGCCTCAGTTTCCCCAGATACCACCACCCGCCCCCCCAAAAGGGGCCGCATCCCCTCCCGGCCCCAGGAGGGCGCAGCCGGCCGGGCGCAGCGCTCCCCACGAGATTAACGACAATCCCCCAGATTAACGACACCGGGACCGGCGGGGCCCGGCAGGCACAGGTCGCTAATCCCGGCTTAGCGGGCGAGGGGGCAGGGGACGGGGGGACGGTGTGGGGACACTGTGGCCCCACAGGGCAGCCCCTTAGGCCAGGCGTCATGCAACGGCCCCAAACCCGCTCCCCCAAGCCTGCCTTGGGAGCAGGGGCGCACGGGTGGGGGGTCCCAGGATGGCAGCACCCCTTGGCCCAGCCTGGGGGGCTGCGAGGCAGCTGGGGGGGGCAGGGGACAGGCACACCGAGGTCCCCTGAGGACAGCGGCTCCGCTCCAGCCCAGCTCTCTGCTGTCACGGCTGCGCGCCCCCGCCGGCTCCGCTCCCCCCAACGCCCGCGCCGAGGGCAAGGGGGCTCAGCCAACCGGCCCCCGGGGCAGGAGGGGGCTCACCCACCCCACCCCCAACCCCGAGACTGGCACCCGGAGGGGGGTGTCAGCCTGGCCGCCTGCCACAGGGCCGGGCTCTGCCCTTCGAGGCGCAGCCACCGCCATGTGCCGGGTTGCGCCGGCAGCTCCCACACCAACCCGGTGGGGCACGGACCCCACGGCCCGGGCCAGGCCGGGGGGTGGCGGTGGGAAGGGGGGCACGGGGCTTTCACAATCCCGGGCTGGCTGTTTATTTAAGCGCTGGCGCGGGGCCCGGCGGGGGCTGTTTATTTGCCGAGAGTGCTGGCTCCCGGCCCCGCGGAGGCGGAAAAGGATCCAGAGGAACAAGGCTGGGCCGCCCGGCGAGGCGCTGGGGAGGGGCTGGGCCGGGCACAGCCCTGCCTGTGTGTCCCCCCCCCCAGCACCCAGCTGGGTGCACCCACTGGAGACCAGACCCCCCATCCCGCCAGCTCACACCAGCACCCACAGCCCCGCTGCTGCCCCCCACCCGTGGGGACCCACTGGAGCATCCACGGGGAGATCCATGGTCCAGCTGCCCCCAGGGTGGGCACCCAGCAGTGGCTGGGGTGGGGGTCACGTCACCCTCCCCCCCCCCCGCCGGCACAGGGCGCCCTGCCAGGTGCTGCAGCGCGTGCGGGATTCCCACGGGCACTGCCGGGGCACGGTGCCGGATGCCAGGTCAGCATCCGTCCCGGGCACAGGGGCCACGGCTCAGCCCCGGATAGGGGATGGCCCTCCCATGGGGTCCCCACATGGGGCTACAGGGACCCCACCCCCCCCAGTGTGGGGGGGCTGCCCGGGACACCCCCCAAGTCAGGCCGTGGCCCCCGAGCCGCGCTGGCCGGGGGGAGCAGGGGGGAGGGAGGCGCGGGAAGAACTGTTTATGTTTGCCGGTGCCAAGTGCTCGCTGGGCACCGCGCCAGCCACGCCGGGGCCCAATTACTCAACCCGCTCCCGCTCCCCCCCCCCTCAACCCCCCCCCCCCCCCCCACTGCCGGCCCTGGGACCGAGCGAGGCCAGCACCGCCGGGCTGGCCACCGTGCACCCCGAACCTGGCAGGCGGCTGCTGGCCCCTTCCCAACACCCCAGGGGACCAGCAGCGGCCAGGAGGGTGCAGGGAGTCCGGCCAACCCCGCTCCCGTGGGTCCCCGTGGGCAGAAGGAGCTGCAGCCCAGAGGAGCCCCCACGGGCCCCCCGTGCCGGCACAGACCCCGGCCCGTGGCTGCTCCCCAACTGGGGGGCCCTGGGCATCCTGAACAGGCCCTGCTCCCAAAGCGCCCCAGGCCAGCGGCGTGGGGCAAGGGGCTATGCAGCCCATCGGGGGGTGTGTGGGGGGGCCTGTGCTCACCCTCCCCGGCGCCTTTTCCTCCAGTCCCCGGCAGGAGCTGGACGGAGCCCGGAGCTTCCTGGAATCCAGCGCCTCGTTCCAGCCCCACAGAAAACACGGCCGCGGGGCCCGGGCCAAATCCCAGCCACGAGGAACCTCCCGCCCAGGCCGGGGGCGGCCCCCGGGAGCGGACGGACGGACAGACGCCCGGACGCCCGGATCCAAGCGGTTCCCAGGGCCAGCAGCAGCACGGTTTGGGGGGGGACCCACGGCTCCCCGAGCTACCTTCCGACCACGACCCCAACCATGACCACCCTACGCACCCAGACAGGCTGGCCCGCAAGAGACCCCGACCAAAAACGCAGCCCTCCCCAGTTGTGACCCCAGGCTGGATTCACTGCACACACCCAAGCAGGGCCGCATCCTGCTCCCCTGCGCCTGGCATGGCCAGCGCGGCTAACCACAGAGCAGCAGGGATTGCACCGGGACAGCGACACCCACCTCCCCAGCGGCCGTCCCCAGCCCTGCCCGTCGAGGGGGCCAAGCAGCACCCCCCCATTCCCACCCCACGGGCTCCCCGAACCCCCTGGTGCAGGCAGCACCCCCAGCCCCGGTGCCCATGTCACACCACCAAACCCAGCCACGCTTCCTGCCGGGGCACTCACCGATGGCAGTGCCAGCGCCCGGATGTGACACGCCAGCGAGCGGGGGCACCGCCCTGCGTGTGTGTGTCGTGTCCCCCCCCCCCCCCAGCACCGTGGGGGCAAGCGGGGCCAGGGTTGCTGTGGGGTACCTGGCGGGGCAGTGGGCAGTGACCGAGCCCTTCCTGTCATGCCTGCGGGCACCGCGCTCCCGGCCGCAGCTTCCCCTTGCCGCTCTCGATTCCTGGGCGGCCAGGTTTCAGTTCAGCCACGGCCCCCTGCCACCCTGGACTCCGTCACCCTGGTCCCCTGCCACCCCAGAGCCCACGGCCCCAGCCCCCTGCCAGCCCACTCTGCTCCCCAAACCTGGCAGGGGTGGCTGCTGCCCACGTCCCCCATCCTCACCGGACAGGTCACTGGGATACCCCAGTGCCAGGCCGCCCCTGCGGGCGCATGGGCAGAGGGAGGGGGTGCTGTGCCCCCGCCCGGTGCGGGGGGAGCAGGGTGGCCCAGCTCCGCTGGCAGCCTCCCGGGCAGGGCAGGAAGCACCCACGAAGCTGCTGTGCGGTCACAGCCTGCGGTTTCCTCGCTGCTGTCGGCACCCAGCCCAGGGCGGCCTCACACGCGAGGCCGAGAGCCCGGCTGCCCCCCCCCCCGCTGCCACTGCCCCCCCGGTCCCCCGTCCCCATCCCCAGCTCCCCCTGGGCCAGCCAGCGCCGTGCAGGGGGTGTGAGGTGCCCCCCTGGCAGGGCCACCGAGCGAGACCCCCTCCCCGTAGCCCCGAAGCATCTCGGCCGTGAGTCACCGTCACGTTTCTCACGTCCCCGGGCAGGTGTGAATCATGCCCCAGCCCTGCGGCAGGGCCAGAGCCGCCGGCGGCACACGCTCGGCACAGGCAGCGTGCACCCAGCCCCAGTTCGAGGGGACCTGGGGGTCCCGGGGCCGGTGTGGGCCTCAGGACCCGCATGCCGCTCCCAAGGGCCAGCGGCACACCCGGGGGCTCGCTCAGCCCCACGCAGGTCCCCGGGCGGTGCCGATGTCGTCACACCCTGCAGGCCAGCGGCAACCCAGGCCCGGCCACCACCGCGGACACGGGGCCAGGGACATCGCGCTGGCCAGCAGGGACGGCGTCCTTGCCGGCGGCGATGGTGTTCGTGCTGGTCTCCTCATGCCGTGGGGGCACAGCGGCACCCAAGGGAGCGGCTGCTGACCCCGCAGCGTGGGTCCTCCCCCCCGGCACCCCCACATCCCACTGCCGGCTGGGAGCCACAAACTGAAATTCCACCTGTCGCGGCCGGGCCAGCTCCGGTTACGCCGGGAACGCGCCGCTCCGGTTACACCTCCCGCACCCGCCGCCAGACGCGCCATTCTTCTGCAGGAACAGGTGCCCCGGCCCCCACCACGGCCCCTGGGATGGGCACGACCGTGCCGCGCCGCCGCCGGCACCAGCACTACCGCAGCCCGGCTGCCCCGTGGGTGCCGGCTCACTGGATCCTGGAAGGAGCAGGCCAGTCCGGCTCAGCCCCTCGCACCGCAGGACAGCCCCGCAGCACCCTGGGGACCCCCACCCGCACCCTGGCACCCCCAGGCCCAGCCCGGCCCCCACCCTGCGATACAGCCCTGACCCTCAGGACCAGCCCAGGGAACCGCAGGTCCCGCAGCCCTGCCTGCTGCCGGTGGGGGGTCACGGTCCCAGAGTGCCCCATCCCGGTTCCCCGCCAGCTCCCGGGAAGCGGTGGGATTGTGCCACGGCAGCCGCTCGCAGCAGTCCCCGGTTGTTTTTAGCCCTGGATGCGGCGCACAGCCGGCGCCCTGGGAACGGCGTGCCGGGAACAGCGCGGCCCCAGACAGCCCTTTCTGGCTCGGCGACAGCCGGCAGACAAGTGCAGCTGGCTGCGCCGCCGGCCCGCGGCACGGGGCCGCTCGGGACACGGTGCCCGGGGCCGGCGTGGGTGGACTCAACGGGCAGGCAGCCGCTCGACACCCCCAGACACCGGGATGTGGTGGCACCGCGCTCCTGGCCTGGGCAGGCTCCTAGGGGCTGGGAGCCGGACGGGCAGGACCAGGACCTGGCATAACCTGGGCAGCCGAACCACCCTGGGCCGCGGGCACCACGACCCACCGTGCCACAACCGGGCCGGCTGCAGGAGGGCGTGCAGACGCGTGCCACTGCCGCGTTCCCCTGTCACAGCCCGGCAGCCGTGGCTCAGCCGGGGACAGCGGAGGCTGGGGCGGGCGCACGCGGCCCCTCGCTGGGCCCTGCCACGAGCCACCCCCCCCCCCCAGCTCCCCCCCAACCCCCCCCCCCCGCTAAGCTGCCTCCAGCCGCAGGGAGATTAACCCATTTTCCGTAATCAGCACATGTGTCACCGCAGATATGATCGCAGCCCCCCCACGCCTGCCGGCACCACAGCCCTTCCCTCCAAGCCCCGGGGCTGGCAATGCCACGGGGGGCCCTGCTGCACAGGGGTGCCATGGGGGGGCTCCGGGCACGTGCCGTGAGGCCCCCAGAGCTTCGCCAGCCGAGGGCCCCCCTGAAGTGCTGCAACAGCACCCCAAAAAGGGCCAGGGGACCCCGGAATCCAGCCACCCCCTCGGTGGCAGCGCTGGCATCGGCACGGGTCCTTGCCGGGGCAGGTGGCCGGCGCAGCCGAGTGTGGCACGTTGACACGCCAAAGCCTCCTGGTTATAAATAGAGCCGGAGCCGTGGAGCTGGTGAATCCCGGTGCTGCAGGGCAGGCGGCGGCACGGGCCCTCCCCAGGCTCGGCGGCTGCGACACCGCTCCCGGCAAGGGGACCGAGCGGCAGGGACCGAGCGGCGGGTGTGCAAGGACAGCCGGGCGAAGCCGGGTAGCCCGGCTGGGGTGGGGCACCCACAGGCACCGGGCAGTTTGGACCGGGGCACGGGGCTCTGCCCTCCTCCCTGGCCGTGTCACCCGGGGAGCGGGGGCCACGAGCGGTGGACGAGGGGACCGGGCACCCGCCGGCATTCCCGGTGCGAGCATCCGCGGGGCCACGCGCGTCCCCGCGCCGCAGCAAGGTCACCCCCAAGGGCAGGGCGCGGGGGCCCACGGGTGACATATGGCCCGGGAGCGGTGGCCGCGGGGCCGCTAAGCCACCGAGCCGTCACCCGCTAATCCCGGCACGGAGGCCGGCGCTTGGGGCACCGCACCCAGAGCCGCTGGCCGGCGCCTGCCCGGCCCCCCTGAGCGGCGGGACTGGTGGGGAGCGGTGTGACCACCGCGGGGAAGCACCCCTGTCCCCCTGTGTCACCGCCCCCCCCCCCACCCCGAGCTCGCTGGGCTGCGGGACGGCCCCCACCACCCAACGAGGTCAAAGGTCAGAGGCACAGATTTAGGGGACACCCTGGCTCCAGCGGGCAAGGGGGCCTCAGCCCCAGCCCTCCGCCCCCCGCCCCCCCCCCCGCGGTCTGGGGCACCGCTGCCCATCCCCGGGGGGCTCCCCCCACCCACGGGGCCGCGGACAGAGGGGGGGGGGGGGCACACACACAACAACACACGCCCGGTGGGCCCCCCCCCCCACTCTCCCCTCCGCCGCCAGGAGCCCGCGGGGGCTCCGCCGCCCCCGGGCATCTGCCGCGGCGGGGAAGGCGGCGACCGGCGCCCCCCGCCCGCCCCCCCCAGCCCCGGCCCCGCCGCCGCGCCAGCGCCCTGTCAGCCGCGGAGAGCGATGGCTTCCTCCGCCCGCCGGCCAGGAAACGGCGCAGACGCCGCTCCCGCCCCCCCCCCCCCCCCGGACCCCGGCCTCGGGGCCCCGGTCTCCGCCGGCGTCTCCCCCCCCCCCCCCCCGTCCGCTCCCCGCGCTCCGGGCCCCGCTCACCCGACGGGTCCCGCCGTCCGCGCCCCGGTGCGTGTGTGTGTTGTCCCCCCGCACCCCGAAAAGGGGAAGCTGCCCCGGCCCCCCCCTCACCCGCCCCCGCCGGGGAGGGGAAGGCGGACGGCGAGGGGGGGGGGACGGGGGACGTGGCTTCGCGTACCGGCGGCCCGGGGCGGGGGGGGGGGGCCGGTGATCCCGGGAGGGGGCAGCTCTAGCACCGCGGTCCGTGGCGGTATCCCGGACCCCCCCGGGGTGGGGGACCGCAGCTCGGCGCGTCGGGGGTGCCCCGAACCCTCAGCGGGGGGGGGCAGCGCAGCCGCTTGGGAGCGTCCAGCCAGCCGGTCCCGGGAGGGGGGGAACCTCAGCACCGGTTACCGGAGGGGGGGTGGGGGGGGGGGGGGGGGGGGAAACAGCACCGCCAAGGCCAGGAGTGGGGGGGGGGGGCAAAGCCACGATCCGGACCCGGGCCGGGGGACAACGCTGCCCGTCTGGGGCTCAGGGCAGCCACAGCCAGGCGGGGGCCCTCCCCCCCCCCGCGGGGACCCCATCATGGAGACTGAGCGAGGGGGATCCCCAGGATTTCCCCCCCTCTCCTCCCTTACCGGAGGGGGATCCCCAGCACCGCCTCCCGGAAGGGGGACCCCCCCCCCACCCCCCTAGGACCCCCAAGAAACCCCTCCCGGGGCAGGACCCCCAGCAGCCCCTCCCGGGGCGGAGACACCCCACCCCCCCCCAACCCACCACGGGGCGGGGGGGACGACGACGACGGGGGTGTCCCGGCTGCACGGCGGGACAGCACCCACCACCCTCACCCGGTCCTCGGCCCCCCGGGAGGACACCCCCCCCCCCCCCGCCCCGCCACCGGCACGACGCAGCGGATCCCCCCCCCCCCCCCCCCCCCCCCGCCCAGCACCGGGGAGGCGGTACCGGAGCCGCGGCAAGAGCCTCCCTCCCCCACCACGGGGGCCCACTCGTTTACCTGATCCCGGCGACCGTCACCCCGAAATCCTTAAAACCGAGAAGCTCCCGGTGGCGGTTGCATGGCGGAGGAAGAAGAGGCACGGGGAAAGACCCGGCCTGGGAGGTTGAGGAGAGGGGAGAGGAGGGGGGGGGGGGGAAGGGAAAGGGGGGGGGGAAAAGGGGGAAGGGGGGGTTAACGGGATTGGGGGGGGGGGTAGAGGGAGCTTAACGAGCGGCGGCCGCGGCCATTGCGAGTCATGTGCTCGCGGGGAAACTTTACCCGGGGCTGGGCCGGGCGGGGCGGCGGCGGCGGCGGCGGCGGAGGGCGGGGGGGGGGAGCGAGGGAGGACGCCCCGCCCCTCCCGCCGGCCACGCCCTCGCCCCGCCCCTCCCGCCAATGGGG